>NC_090303.1:68877540-69555873 GCF_039906515.1 Pseudorca crassidens | reverse complement strand
AGCTTCCATGTCCTGGCTTTTGTAAATAGTGCTGAAATGAACATTGGGGTGCATGTGTCTTTTTGAATTATGGTTTTCTCTGGGTATATGCCCAGTGGTGGGATTGCTGGGTCATATGGTAATTCTATTTTTAGTTTTTTAAGGAACCTCCATAGTGTTCTCCATAGTGGCTGTATCAATTTACATTCCCACCAACAGTGCAGGAGGGTTTCCTTTTCTCCACACCCTCTCCAGCATTTGTTGTTTGTAGATTTTCTGTTGATGCCTGTTCTAACTGGTGTGAGGTGATATCACATTGTAGTTTTGATTTGCATTTCTCTAATAATTAGGGGTGTTGAGCAGCTTTTCATCTGCTTCTTGGCCATCTGTATGTCTTCTTTGGAGAAATGTCTGTTTGGGTCTTCTGCCCATTTTTGGTTTGGGGTGTTTGTTTTTTAAATATTGAGCTACATGAGCTGTTTATATATTTTGGAGATTAGTCCTTTGTCCATTGATTCGTTTGCAAATATTTTCTCCCATTCTGAGGGTTGTCTATTTGTTTTGTTTGTAGTTTCCTTTGCTGTGCAAAAACTTTTAAGTTTCTTTAGATCCCATTTGTTAATTTTTTGTTTCTATTTCCATTACTCTAGGAGGTGGATCAAAAAAGATCTTGCTGTGATTTATGTCAAAGAGTGTTTTTCCTATGTTTTCCTCTAAGAGTTTTATAGTGTCCGGTCTTACATTTAGGTCTCTAACCCATTTTGAGTTTATTTTTGAGTATGGTGTTAGGCAGTGTTCTAATTTCATTCTTTTACATGTAGCTGTCCAGTTTTCCCAGCACCACTTATTGAAGAGACTGTCTTTTCTCCATTGTATATCCTTGCCTCCTTTTGTCATAGATTAGTTGACCATAGGTGCATGGTTTATTTCTGGGCTTTCGATCCTGTTCCATTGATCTATATTTCTGTTTTTGTGCCAGTACCATATTGAGTTGATTACTGTAGCTTTGTAGTATATTCTGAAGTCAGGGAGTCTGATTCCTCCAGCTCCTTTTTTTTTGCTTCAAGACCGCTTTGGCTATTCAGGGTCTTTTGTGTCTCCATACACATTTTAAGATTTTTTGTTCTAGCTCTGTAAAAAATGCCATTGGTAATTTGATAGGGATTTCTTGAATCTGAAGATTGCTTTCCGTAATATAGTCATTCTCACAATATTGATTCTTCCAATCCAAGAACACGGTATATCTCTCCATCTGTTTGTGTCATCTTTAATTTCTTTCATCAGTGTCTTACAGTTTTCCTCATACAGGTCTTTTGTCTCCTTAAGGAGGTTTATTCCTAGGTATTTTATTCTTTTTGTTGCGTGGTAAATGGGAGTGTTTCCTTAATTTCACTTTCAGATTTTTCATCATTAGTGTATAGGAATGGAAGAGATTTCTGTGCATTAATTTTGTATCCTGCTACTTTACCAAATTCATTGATTAGCTCTAGTAGTTTTCTGGTGGCATTTTTAGGATTCTCTATGTATAGTATCATGTCATCTGCAAACAGTGACAGTTTTATTTCTTCTTTTCCAATTTGTATTCATTTTATTTCTTTTCCTTTTTTGATTGCCGTGGCTAGGACTTCCAAAACTTTGTTGAAGAATAGTGGTGAGTGTGGACATCCTTGTCTTGTTCCTGATCTTAGAGGAAATGCTTTCAGTTTTTCACCATTGAGAATGATGTTTGCTGTGGGTTTGTTGTATATGGCCTTTATTATGTTGAGGTAGGTTCCCTCTTTGCCCACTTTCTGGAAACTTTTTATCATAAATGGGTGTTGAATTTTGTCAAAAGCTTTTTCTGCAACTATTGAGATGATCATATGGTTTTTCTTCTTCAGTTTGTTAATATGGTGTATCACATTGATTGATTTGCATATATTGAAGAATCCTTGCATCCTTGGGATAAATTCCACTTGGCCATGGTGTATGATCCTCTTAATGTGTTGTTGGATTCTCTTTGCTAGTATTTTGTTGAGGATTTTTGCATCTCTATTCATCAGTGATATTGTTGTGTAGTTTTCTTTTTTTGTAGTATCTTTGTCTGGTTTTGGTATCAGAGTGATGGTGGCCTCATACAATGAGTTTGGGAGTGTTCCTTCCTCCACAGTTTTTTGGAAGAGTTTGAGAAGGATGGATGTTAGCTCTTCTCTAAATGTTTGATAGAATTCACCTGTGAAGCCATCTGGTCCTGGACTTTGGTTTGTTGGAAGATTTTTAATCAGAGTTTCAATTTCATTCCTTGTGATTGGTCTGTTCATATTTTCTATTTCTTCCTGGTTCAGTCTTGGAAGGTTATACCTTTCTAAGATTTGTCCATTTCTTCCAGGTTTTCCATTTTATTGGCATATAGTTGCTTGTAGTAGTCTCTTAGGATGCTTTGTATTTCCGTGGTGCCCGTTGTAACTACTCCTTTTTCCTTTCTAATTTTATTGATTTGAGTCCTCTCCCTCTTTTTCTTGACGAGTCTGTTTTATCAATTTTGTTTATCTTCTTAAAGAACTAGATTTTAGTTTTATTGATCTTTGCAATTGTGTTCTTTGTTTTTATTTCATTTATTTCTGCTCTTATCTTTATGATTTCTTTCCTTCTACTATCTGTGGGTTTTGTTTGTTCTTCTTTCTCTAGTTCCTTTAGGTGTAAGATTAGATTGTTAATTTGAGATGTTTGTTGTTTCTTGAGGTAGGATTGTATTGCTATAAACTTCCCTCTTAGAACTGCTTTTGCTGCATCCCATAGGTTTTGGATATCGTGTTTTCATTGTCATTTGTCTCTAGGTATTTTTTGATTTCCTCTTTGATTTCTTCAGTGATCTCTTGGTTATTTAATAACTTATTGTTTAGCCTCCATGTGTTTGTGTTTTTAATGTTTTTTTCCCTGTAATTGAGTTCTAATCTCATAGCATTGTGGTCAGAAAAGATGCTTGACATGATTTCAATCTTCTTAAATTTACAGAGGCTTGATTTGTGACCCAAGATGTGATCTATCTTGGAGAATGTTCCATGCGCGCTTGAGAAGAAAGTGTATTCTGCTGTTTTTGGATGGAATGTCCTATAAATATCAATTAAATCTATCTGACCTATTGTGTCATTTAAAGCTTGTGTTTCCTTATTAATTTTCTTTTTGGATGATCTATTTATTGGTGTAAGTGAGGTGTTAAAGTCCCCCACTATTATTGTTACTTTTAATTTTCTTTTCTGTAGCTGTTAGCAGTTGCCTTATGTATTGAGGTACTCCTACGTTGGGTTCATATATATTTATAATTGTTATATCTTCGTCTTGTATTGATCTCTTGATCATTATGCAGTGTCCTTTCTTGTCTCTTGTAGCATTGTTTATTTTAATGTCTATTTTATCTGTTATGAGTACTGCTACTCCAGCTTTCTTTTGATTTCCATTTGCATGGAATATCTTTTTCCATCCCTTCCCTTTCAGTATGTATGTGTCCCTAGGTCTGAAATGGGTCTCTTGTAGACAGCATATAGATGGGTCTTGTTTTTGTGTCCATTTAGCAAGCCTGTGTCTTCTGGTTGGAGCATTTAATCCATTCACGTTTAAGGTAATTGTCGATATGTATGTTCCTATTACCATTTTCTTAATTGTTTTGGGCTTGTTTTCGTAGGTCCTTTTCTTCTCTTTTGTTTCCCACTTAGAGAAGTTCCTTTAGCCTTTGTTGTAGAGCTGGTGTGGTGGTGCTGAATTCTCTTAGCTTTTGCTTATCTGTACAGCTTTTGATTTCTCTTTTGAATCTGAATGAGATCCTTGCTGGGTAGAGTAATCTTGGTTGTAGGTTCTCTTTCATCACTTTAAACATGTCATGCCACTCCCTTCTGGCTTGTAGAGTTTCTGCTGAGAAATCAGGTGTTAACCTTATGGGAGTTCGCTTGTGTGTTGTCATTTTTCCCTTTTTGCTTTCAGTAATTTTTCTTTGTCTATATTTTTTTTCAATTTGATTACTGTGTGTCTCAGTGTGTTTCTCCTTGGGTTTATCCTGCTTGGGACTCTCTCAATACAGCCTTTGTTTATTAATTATTTTTAGTGGGGAAGGCTTGATTTGGGGGAACAGAAGACTCTTAAGTTACGTTTGTATCTGTGATATGAGTGCCCCCATCTCTTCCATGCAGTTAGGATGCCTGTACGTAATTCTTTGGTGCTTAATAGCAGCGTCAAATCCAGGGTTTGTAAATATTCTTTTGACAGCTTTGTACATACTTTTAATAGGTAAAACAGGAAATATGTTTGGAATTCCATTTTATATCTTAATAGCTTGGTAGATTTCTACATGAGCAGGATATATACACCTTCTCAGTTTTCTTCCTACCTAGAGATGAGAAAAATAAGGTCTTTTCTTATGCTGGTATTCTGAATTTATTACCACAAACTGGGAGGCAGGTGGGTGGTGGCGGTCTTTAAAGAAAACTTTCTAATATCTAATTATCAGCATTAAGTTTAAGTATGGTGTCATTGAAGTTTCTCTAAAATCAATGTCCTATGTCCTTTAACATTCTATTAGTTTGTAGCTGACAGTCCTGTAGAGCAAGTTATCTCACTCATCTCGCAAGAATATGTTTTGCAGCCAGTTTATTTTGAAAGATAACTTTAAACACTCCCTAACATGTATTATTTTAAAGATGGTATCTTATCAAGTCTTTGAAAGTGATTGGGAATGCCTACTTTGAAAATTGGGTGTCCTAAAATCACTGAGGCCAGGCTCCAAGTATCTGGGACCTCAAGCACCCATTGATGAATGTGTTAATGAGGACCTGTGACCATTTTCTGAGAGTGATAGTCTTCCTCTGCTTACCATTGGGATAATATCCACATACAGCTGTGAAGCTTTCATGAGATGATTGCAGCCTTCACTGTTGGCCAGCTGATGAGGAAGTTCAGTATGCCATTAATTGATTGCCAGTTCTTCTCAGAGATCACAGTTTCAAACTCTGTGTTGTTTTTTTCTTATCTGAACTCAGTCGTGATAAATAGCGATAGTATTTGTGAAATATTACTGAAGAATATGTAATCCATCCATTCGCTAGAGACTAGATCTTTTTCCTTAATTCAAGCCAGACCATCACAGAGCTACATTTTGCCTCCCTTGAGAATTGCTTTTACTGAGTTGTAATGTGGTGTTATGTTATTGGCCAGATTGAGGGTCATTATTAATAAGCATCCTCAGGAAAGTCATTACTGGATTCATCACAGTGGAGTGGGTAAGGAGAGGGTCCATACAACACACAGTGTTTGCTTTATAAACATTCATAGAAGAAAGTTCTCGAAGTTCTCAGTGTCAGGAGAGGCTGAACTTCTCGGGAGCAACTGTTGCTAAGAATCCTTTGACTAGTGTTTTTGTTGCCCAGCTCTAACTAAACGTCTGTTAAACTTTTCGTCAACTACACTGACCTCATTTTTTAAAAATTATTATTCCTTTTCCTTTATGCCAATAACTAATCGTTTTAAATGTTATGGTGTATTTCTGTAAGTGGTCAAAAATGCTTTTGGAATGAGCTTGGGAATGAATTAAAACAATTACACAAATGTATGCTTTGATTGTACCTTCTTCCTTGATTTTGTATCATAGTGACTTACTTCCTTACCTAATCTCCCTACCAAATGTGAGGTCTTTCAGGGTAGATATTGCGTCTCTCACTTCTTGATTGTGTAGAAATACTAAGAACAGTGCTTTGAATTAACTGGCTCTCCATGAATATTTTTGCATTAAATAAATATGCATTTATTGAATCTAGATGCTATTGAGTATACAAATATGAATTAACTATGGTCCATAGCCTTAGGAAATTTATGTACAATTCAGAGAGAAAAAAGGAAGATTGTGTTAAAAGTTGTCATATGCTGTAGAAGTCCTGGGGAGGAAAAAATGAGTTCCAATAGTGTGGGTCTAGAGTTGACATTAAGTGGTTCTGGAAGGGTGAGTGAGATTTTACCAGGGGAGACTACCTTGGACAAGTGGACTCTTAGCATTGAAAATTGAATTGTACGGGAAATTTACATAATTCTTATATGATCCAAAAATCACTTTCGTTTTCCCTCAAGCTTCAAGGATTCTCCTTTAAGCTTGTGTTCTGAAATTTAGAGAATAAGCCCTTGATACCATGATTGTACAGACTTCAGTCCTCTCTAGTTCCAAACTGTAGAACCTTAATCTTTGCAGTTTGTCTTGATATATTAACCTCTTCCCTTCATTTTCTCATCATTTTAAAAGCTTTTCACTGGACCTTCTCAAGTTTATTAGGTCTTTGCCAAGGAAACATTGTCTAAGCCATAATTTTATACATGGTGATTTCTGCTTCTTTTATAATTTTTGTTTCTATTTTTATTTTTCTCACAGTGCATCTTATTTAGAAGATCCTATGATTTGAGGGGTTGATCTTCAGGTCATGGCACTGTATTAAAGGCCATTGATGGTCTCCATCCTGATGACCTTTTCAGCCTGTGTGCCTTCACTGGCTTCTCATAAGCCATACTGTTTCATGTCATAGGCTCAGCTGCTGTCTCTCCCTGGGAGGCCCTTTTTGCCTCATGCTGTCTATGCAAATTCCTCCCCATCCTTCATGATGCTCATTCACCTGTGAAGCCTTTCCAGATCCCTCAGCACAGTCACTTCATCCCTGCGTCTCATGACTCTAGACACACAACTCTATCAATCCTCAGATTGCAGGTAGTGATCTACATTTCTCCCTCTCTGTTAGACTTGAGCTCCTAGAAGGCCAGGGCTGCATTTTACTTGACTTTCTTCAATGGTTGGTAGAGTGAGTTTCTCTGTATTTGCAGTTTCCTGTCTAACCGTAAAGATGCAGTCTTGCGGTATATGAAAAACCTCTTGACCTTTCATTGCCTCACAGAGCTTATCATCATGGTTGAGCTGGAGATTCCCCTCTGCACTTATCTGTAAACATGTTAAATAATCACTGTACTAGAAAGCGTCTCTAAGGAGCACTTGTTTAAACTACTTTTGTCAGAAAAGTTCCTGTTCATTACTGCCTTTTTTTTTCTTCTCCCTAAATTAATTATATGTGACTAATAGAGAATTAGGAAAATATTGTTAAATTTAAATTGTGGGTTTAAATTTAGTTTTTAGTTTTTTTAAAATAACTCTGAACCTGTTTTATCATTGATTTTGGGTGACAACAACTATATCCTGGCCACCCTCAATAATGTTAGGCAAAGCCCTCACCTATTTGTATGCTGCCAAAGACTTCCAATCTCATGTTAACCGGATTAAAAAAAATCTTTTTAGTGTGAAACTTGATGTGATGTTTCTCTGACTATGGATGCCCCCTTGGGAAATTTGAGTAGGTTGGTCAGATATCGTGTTTCCTTATGGAAGTTAGGTTTTTCCCTCCGTGGTTTATGTGTATGTAGGTATCTGTGGTTGAGATTCACATACCAATAGGAAAAATGTATTCTAATTATTTTTGTATTTTGCTTATGTATGTGTTCACCATAAACTGGGTGCAAATTTATCTAATATCTGGTTCTGTCTTTTACCTTCAGTTATTTTGCAGATCAGAAGAAATTCTTAGTAAAGCTGTGGGAATTTACAGCAAGCTAGAAAGCAGGACTATTTGCAAATTCTTTAATTCCTACATCTGGTTTCCACAAATGGTTCTTTGGCTTTAATTCTCACTGATAGTTAGACATCTAGTACTCTCCTGATATTTTTACAAAGGTAGGCAATGACTCAGAGCCCTATGGTGAGATCATTTTATGATGTTTTCCCTATGCAGTGTATAATTAGGCAAATATAATTTTACTTTTGTGATTACATTATTATTATTTTCTTGCAAACATTTTGAGTTTTGGAAAAATATCAGGAAAAACTGCGTCTGTATTGCTTTATCCAGTTGATTTTGGATGATAGGAAATATGTCCAGCCAGTATGAATTATGTTAAGCACTACTGTGGTTTAATTGTGTGCTCTGTAATTCCTTGCTGCTCATAGTGTAGTCAGTGAACCAGCAGCATCTGTACACCTAGGATATTCAGAAATGTGGACTATTTGGTCCCACTTTAGACTTATTAGCCATAATCTGCATTTTCACAAAATTCCAAAGTGGTTTCTGTGCCCATGAGAGTTTGAGAAAAGTTCCTCTAGTGCACATACACGTCACACATATTTCGAAGGTACTGAAATCTAGGTTCTTGTTACTCCTAGCAGTCTACATACCATCACATCAGTATCATCTGGGAGCTTATTTTCTATTCCTATCCAGACATTCAGGTGCAATCCCTGACCTATTGAATCCGAATTTACATTTTAACAAGATCCCCTGGTGATTGCTATGAACATTAAAATCTGGAAATTGATTTAGATTGCATCATTTTCCTGAAGCTAGCTTAACTTGAATTCTAGTTTTAGCATAAATACGTGGTATTCTTTTTTCAAAATGCCTCTTTAGTAGTCTTCGCTGGAACATGGCCAATTCAGTAAGTATGCCTATTGTCTCTGAATACACAAAGGAGGACTCTCCTGTGCTTCCTTAATAATTGACTTACACCTTCTGACATTTGTCCTTGACTACTTCTCTCTAAACTCTTCAGTGGATGGCTCTCCTACTCCCACCTATCCTCATGAAAATAGGAGTATGTCATATTTTCCCCTACCCATTATGCTCTCCAGAGCATTGTTATGCAAAATGAGTTAATGATTTCTCTTATGATAACACTGCTTCGTTTGCATTTCTTTTTCCATTCTCATTTTCCCCAGTCTCACCCCTGCTGTTTGCTCTCTTTCTGGGCATTTTTGCTCTTTCCTCAGTGGCAGCTCCTCTTTCTCTTGTTGTTAGCTGCATATGTGTTTAGAAGTTCTGTAGCTCCCTCGATAGATTGATCCTTTTGTCATTATAAAAGTGTCCCCTTTATCTCTGAACTAGGAGTGAGGACAGAGGGAAAAAGTCTTGGTTCAAATACCACAGACTCTTGCCTTTCTTGAATTTTCATAGATTTTCTGGAACAGATACTGTTTTCATTTGCTGCTTGCCCTTAGGACCATTTCCTGAAACTTTATATGTTTTTGTTCTTTAAAAAATACGTTTTACCACTTTCACTGGAGACCAGATCACCAGAGCTTTTCATGCTGCTATGCCAGAAGTTGATCCATATGCCTCTTTCTGTAATTTGTGTGTGTGTGTGTGTGTGTGTGTGTGTGTGTGTTTCTTTCTTTTCCTTAATAGCTGATGAGTTTTACAAGCCTCATGAGGCAATGATTTATTCATATTTATTTGCCCAGTACCTACCACGATGCTTGAAATACTGCACGTCAGTGATTCTCAAACATTTTCTATTTTGGACACAGTTTTGAATGCTGAAATGTTTGGTGGTGCATTTGAAGGTATTAAAAGGATCAAAACAACATTAAATAACTTAGCAATTATGAAGCATGTATTGGTTGTTTAATGGCATCCCGTAGTGCCCATAAAAAGAACCACAGTTGTCCTACCATTTTTATGGTCTCCTTCTAGTAACCTGTCACTTTCAGAGACGAGTTGCTTACTGCCTTGACTTACCTACCTTATAACCTTATGAAATCAAGTTCATTTGTTTGTTTTGTTTGTTTTTAGCGCCACTTGACATCAACTGCTATCCCTGACTTGTAGCTTAGTATCTCTATTTATGTAATACTGAAAACCAGCATATTTTAACACTGTTCAGCCCATAGTTCTTTCTGCTGAACATGGATATAATAATACGTCCACTTAGTTTTGGCAAAAATAACTTTTCCCACATTAGTCAGATTGGATGAAACCTCTGAAGTTTATTAAGCCTACTGAGTATCTCTGCTGGATTCCTAGTCCACATTTGGTTACTGTTGGATAAATCAAAAACTAAATTGTGAAGTGTAGACTCTAAATGTTATAGAAGTCTTCCATGTAACCTAAGCTATAAGGCTTGGGACAGTTTCTTGACTTTCAATATTCCTATTCCTCATATCCTGTATATTTAACCAATAAGTAAATTTTATTGCCTTTATCTTCTAGAGGTCTGTAAGACCTTAGGTTCAGTTCTTATCCAGACCTTTGAACACTCCTCAGTGGTTTGTAGTAATAGCCTTCTAATTTGTCTCTTTCTGTAGTTTGTGTCTTTTTTGGAAGCCCTCCTATACTCTCCTACCCAGACCAATTTTCTTTAAGTACCAGTCCATCACACCATTTTCTTAATGCTCACCACAGATGTTTTCTGATATTTGTTATGAGCCATTCACTGCTCTGGGTGCTGTGGTTTTTAGTAGTAAACAAGCTAGACTAGGTCCCTTCCCTCTTAGGCATTCTGTTCTGTGTTGCAGTGGGTAGTAAACAAGTAAATAAAGGAGATTCTCCCATTGTGATAAGTGCTATGCTAGTAAAGAGCATCATGAGGGGGTAACTTAGGGGGAACACCTGAGGTAGGTGGTGAGTGAAGACCTCTCTGAGGAGATGTCATATGAGCTGAGACCTGAAGGATCGGGATGAGGTAGCCACGCAGGAAGTAGAAAGAGGGCTTCCAGGGAACACCAAGTGCAAAAGCCCAAAGACAGAGGAGGGCTTGACCCATTTATGAAAGAGAAAGCAGGGCATAGTAGCTACAGTGTAATCAAGTGTTAAGAATGACAATATGAGATGATGTTGGAGAGGGTGGCAGATTATATAGGGCCTTGCTAAGTTATGGCAAGGAGTTTTTATTCTAAGAGCTCTGGGAAGTCACTGATGATTTTAAGATGAGTGAGATGACTTGTTTATAAAAGGTAAATATGGCTTCTATGTGGAGAATGCTTTAAATAGGGAAGAGTAGAACTAGGAGACTACTTAGGAGGTTGGTATCTGTTCTAGGCGAGTGATAGCGGCAGCTTATTCTAGAGGAGTGGCTTATAAAGGTGGAGAAAAGCATATAGGTGCAGGATACATGTTGGAGGTTGAGCCAATAGACTTGGCAATGCACTGAAAGCCTGACCTGTTTGTTGTTTATATGGTGTATCACGGACAAAATCCTTTGTGTTTTTCATGGTGGTCTCTGTAACCTGGCCTCTTCATATGTCTGTTTATTTCCCTTTATACCCAAAGGTACACTTATTCTTCAAGTAAAAGTGAGTATAATATAGTAGTTTAAAGCACGTTCTGTGGTATCAGACTTTCTGGGTTCAAATCCTGGCTTTTTCCCTTCCTATGTGATCTCAGATCGGACACTCTTTGTACCTTAGTTTCTTCATCTGTAAAATAGAGACAATAATATTTCTAACTTATAGGGTTGTTACTAGGATTAAACAAGTTTATGTAAAGTGTTTGGAAAACCCTTGGCCACAGTAAGTGTTCAGTAGATGATTAGTGTATTCATTTCCTTGCACTGTTGTAAGACATTACAGCAAATGGGGTGGCTTAAAATAATAAAACTTCTTTCTCCCGTAATGCTGGAGGCCAGAAGTCTGAAATCAAGGTGTCATCAGGATTAGTTCTTGCCAGAGGCCATGAGGGAGAATTTGTTCCATGCCCGTCTCCTAGCTTCTGGTGGTTGTTGGCGATCATTGGCGTTCTTTGGCTTGTAGAAGGAGCTCTGATCTCTGCCTCCATCTTCACGTGGTCTTCCCCTTTGTGTCCCTGCTTGTTTCCCCTTTTCTTCTGAGGATTTGTCTTTGAATTTAGGGCCAATCTTAATTCAAGATGCTCTTATCTCGGCATCGTTAGCTTAATCACAAAGACCCCTTTTGCAAATAAGGTCACACTTAGTTTCTTGGGGTTGGGACATGCACGTATCATCTTGGGAGGGGGTCACCATTCAGCTCACTGCAGTTGCCTGAGACCACTCATAGGACCACCTTTGTGCCTATTCTAATGTTTAGTAAAACCTAGCCACTTGTAAAAGTCTGGTTTAAGTCTTTTTGTGTTGGTTAAATCACCTCTGTAAAATAGTTCCTACTCTATGCGATTTGCTCTCTTCCTCAAGTAAAATCAAATACAAAAATATTTTTGACTCAATATAAAAACAGCACAGGTGACTTGCTCCCAACAGGCTACTTATGTGCCTTGCCTTTTATTGATTATTCAGGAAGTTCAAGTCCCCTTCTCCACGTTCTATTTCTTAATGTTTAAGACAAATATTTTATTCTCAGGGAAAGTTGTTTCAGTGACCCAGAAACTGTTAGAAATGAATGTTTCTAATTCTGTTGAGAAGAATGAGACATCTTGAAAGTTGGACTGGAGGTAGAGTTTTAAGTCTAATTGCTGGGGGCAGGTTAGGCATAGATTCCAAGGAAATAGTTTTGGTCACAAAAAAACTACATTGTTGGTATATGTGAGAAAGAGTAAGCCCAATGCACATGAGCTAGAAAATGATAAAAGTGTTACGGGTAAGAGACCATATGCTTCATTATGTTTTCCTTCTTCACGTTCAAATTCATAGCCTAAAGATGAGAAAGCATTCAGTTAGAGATTTAATACAAATACATATAAATCATGCACTATTACAGAGCTTCACACCCGATGTGCGTGAGTCATGTGTTTCTGTATATGCCTAAAGAGATAAGTGGAATAATGTTTACTGAAGTATTCACAGTGCTTATCTCTGAGTTGGTGGGATTTCAGGTGATTTTTGATTTTTAAAATCATCAGTTCTGATAGAATTTTTTTTACAGTATAAAGGTGTCATTTTACAAACACAGTGCTTGTGATGAGAGACCCAAAGAGTTAGAGAGTGG
Source organism: Pseudorca crassidens (assembly GCF_039906515.1). Classification (NCBI taxonomy): domain Eukaryota; kingdom Metazoa; phylum Chordata; class Mammalia; order Artiodactyla; family Delphinidae; genus Pseudorca; species Pseudorca crassidens. The sequence continues at coordinate 69,543,173 of NC_090303.1, read as the reverse complement.
CTGGAGCCCCCAAGCCACTGACCTCTATCTGCACAAGCATGTTTGTATGTTTACCCATGTTCCATACAAAGAACACAATTTTTTTCCATATGCCCCAGGGTAGAAAAGGTTGGGAAGCAGTGCATAATATATATGTTAAGACTTAATTATATTGCCTTGTGACTCACTCATGGACACACACACACACACATAAACAGACACACACACACACACACACACACACACACCAGTCTAATTAAGGTCTATCTGATTGGTTAAAAGTGGACTCTTTATTATTAAAATTTCAGTGTAATTACTTGCTTCCCTCAGCAGTCTTCCACACGTGTTTTTGGAGTATGGGGTAGTTATGGGAAGTAGTTCAAGTTAGAAATACTAGGGTTGGAGGGACAAGAATTCTGTTCCAAAGCCGGTTAGAATTCATTCCAGAATATAACCGTCCTTTTTAACAAGCTGATGCCCCTCAGAAATATTAGAGTTTGTTGATAGAACTGTTTATGTGAGAGTGCTTTCCTGTTATTTGCAGAGGAAGAGGCATTCGGGCTGTATCCATGTCTCACTGGAGGGCGCTGCTCCATTAGTGGGCGATGTGGGCTTACTGACTTGCAGGCACTGACCTGTGGTCCCCAAGTCCTTCTGAGCAGATCCTCTGAGAGCCTCCATGGTATTCTTATAAATATGCACAGAGCAATTGCATTTTTCCCCAACACGAAGGAATTCACATGGGCTGGAAACTTGCCAAGTTTGATTCTGACACATGTCAAGATTAGAATGTTGTAAATGGAGAGGCAGAGTTGTGTCTTGGTGCTACCACTTTGGATCCGAGACTGAGGGGTGACCGGGGACAGAGCTGTAAATGCTGCTGCGTGTGTGCTTTACATACTGATGGGGAATGTTGGTGTCTGTTCATGTCTGCACTCTGTTAATTCTCTAAACCGTTGTAGTGTTACTCTTTCTGTTGGGAATAGCAAGAAAAGCCAATCTCTCTGTATTCCCTGCTGCTGGGACATGTGCCTATTTGCTTAAAGACTGGTCTTTGAAATTCGGGTTGCAAAACGGTTGTTGAGAAAACAATCATGGCAGTCTACTTCAGAAAACCCTTCTCTCTTTTGAGATATAACTGGATTGGTGATTTGTGTGTTTGTTAATTGCAGTAAAGCTGCTACTGTAATTTAGAATGCTTGTTAAGAACAGTCCAACAGTCCTCTAAGGGACGATAGATAACCCGCAGTGTGTCTGGCGTTGGGAGCTGGTAATTATTTTACTGTAAATGAATCTAACCATAGCCTATTGGAAAACCACAAGAGGGACAGGCTTTGAGGGAGGAGTGTTAAAATCAAGGCTCTTCTTTATTGACGACATTCATCAGCCTAAATTACTGGCAATAATGTTTCTAGAGAGGTTCAAGTAAAGAAAGGAAAATAATTAAGATTCTTTTCAGCTACTGTAAAAAATTCTTAGTATGAGTGCATCTTACTTAAGGATCATTCTAACCTGCCTTTTAATGGAAGTGTCAAGGTTTCATATTACGTAATGATGGATTTTGCTTTTTTAAAAGGCTGTCCTACCCGATCAGAGACTTGTAAATTTTTCCTGTAGGAATTGCTTGGCTAGTCTCACTAATTTTACATCTTAGAGCTACCTACCATGTCATATTTTGACTTTCATTTATTTTTTCTTTGTTGGGGAAAATAGGTGTAGGTAAAAACCAGGCACAAGTAATACTTTTTGGGTGGTATCGGCAGAGTATATAAAGGAAAAGCTAGAGAAGCACGTTTTCTTCCCATGAAAAGACTTTCAAAATTAGGTTTTGGCTGAGGAAGCTCTAGGCAAGTTACTAATGTTTAACAATTTCAAGAAATACATATAGTACTTAAAGCAAAATGGAGTTTGTTATCAAACTGATGGCTCAGCTATATGCATCCTTCCAGCATTAGGTTCAAACCTACTTTTAGTTCCACCCTATCACTTCTTCTCTTTATGCCACTCGTGCTCTAGCCAAGCATAACTATTAGTTCTCACACTCTTTAGTGCACCTTCGAGGTTTTGGGTGTGATTTTTTCCCCCAGCTTTGAATGCTCCTAACTTTAACTTCCAAATGACCAAAGCTTGGGACCCCTTCAGACGCAGCTCCCTCAAGAAGTGCCCCCTCATCAGAGAGAATGAATGTCCTCTATCTCTGAAGTCCCACAACAATGTACCTGCACCTCCTGTATCCTCAAGACAGAAGCTCATAAGCTCTATTCATGAGGACTCCACTCCCATGGTAAGATAGCTGTTTTTCTGTCCCCTAGCATGTCCTTTAATTTTGAGCTTATTACTCTGGAGTACATTTAGTTTTCCACATCTTCCCCATTAGGCTATGAGTTCCATCTCCTCCCATGCATTTCTTCTTCATTCCTATGGTTGCTTTGCTAGTTGAGCTCCTCCTCTTCTGTCATAGATGGCTGCAGTGACCCCTTTGTGCCTGTCCCTGGTCTTGTGCCCGTCCCTGGTCTTGTGCCCTTGAATCTCTTCTCCACACGGCCCTCTAGAAGTATCCATCACAGGGCAAATCTGACTGTGCCAGTCTCCTCCGTGAGACTTTACAGTGGTGTCATTTGCCGTGAGAACAAAGTCTAACCTCCTTAGTATGTCAAGTCAAATAAGGCCACCCATGACTTGACCCCGTCCATCTCTTCCAGCCCAAGTTCCCACTACTTGGGGCTTCACACCTTACGTTCCAGCAGTGCTGAGCTGTTTTTATTTCACAGTAAGGCCTTTGATATTTTATAATTCTGAACTTTTCTCAAGGTGCTCCTTCTGCTTGTAATGTTCTTTGAGACATAGTTAATTTCTGATTATCCATCAAGACTCCATTATCACCTCCTCCAGGAAGATATCTAGATCAGTTAGCTGATCTCTGGGCTCTTATGGCATCTCAGTACATACTTCTGTATTATAATCTTAGTGGTCTCTTTACAGGGCAAAGGTTATTTCTTATTTATTATTGTATCCTCCATGTCTAGCATTGTATTTGGCACACAGTAGGTTCCCAGTAAGTGTTTGAATGAATGGATGGAAGAGCAGAGATTAAAAATACCCCATGGGCCGTATGAAAGACAGGAGTACAAACCTTGGCAAAGTCAAGACATGAGTTTTATGGCAAAGCTTCTGTTGATAGCGTCCAATTTAAGAGATGCCTCTGTGGGGATAAGGACTGGTAGTGTAGCTCTTGTGGAAGGCCTGTACTGATTCTGCATAGGTGTCCATTTGGGGCAGGTATATACTTAGTGATGAGAAGGTGACCTTTCAAGATTGAGACAGGTGCCTGCTGTTGGGGATGATCTTAAAGGGATAGCCTAGATTTTAGTTTTAGTTGGGACTCAGAAGTATGCTGGATTTTGAGACAGGAAAGTACTTCCCGGGGAATCAGTCTGGAACACAGTCTTGGAGGGTTGGTAAAGAGTTGCAGAATAAGGAAAGTAGTCACAACTGTATGGAAGCTTGGCTATTGCAAAGCTGGGCTAGAACGTTTAGTCAGTGCAAGAGGATTACTGAGCAAATGAGACGCTTTCTTGGAGTCTTTATATTCTTGCTGCCAATGGCCGGGCTTGGTTTGGATTCTGGCGTGTGTGGACAAAAAGGAGGGCTAAGTGAGACCTGTTGAAAAGGTTGGAGCTATCCTGTGAGAGCAAGCCGAGGCCAGACATTACAGCGAGCTTGGCCAGCCACTTTCTACTTTTGCTCATTCCCCATCTCTATTAACATACCAAAATTTTTGCAATTGCATACATATCAGCCTATTAGTGCTTAGTTTGGGACTTTTACTACTTGTTAATAAGCAGTAAACAATGCTTGGGATTAAAATGGTGAACAAGACATAATGGTTCCTGTGGAGCTTAACCAGTGAGGTAAATGTACAAGGAACAAGCAATTTCAAATGTGATTAATCATACCAAAGGGACTGTGCACAGTGACTTGGGAGGACGTGGTTGTGATTTAATTTATTCTCGTGACTCAAGGAAGATTATTAGACATGACACTTAAGCTGAGATTCAAGGAATGGGGAGTTGGCTAGAAAAGTAAAGTGGATGATGTATAGAGGTGTCATCATAAGCAAAAGCCCTGAGGTAGGATTAAGAGACATGCGGCGGAAGGCCAGCATAGTAAGTGGGAGAGTTTACACTGGATGAGCCTGAAGAGATACAGTTAGGGGCCTTATTTAGAGGCTATGAGAAACCACAGGAAGGACTTTAGACCTTGTTTTAAAAGGCCTAGAAGTCCCTGGAGTGTTTTAACATCACCATGCTTATGTTTTAAGACGATTGCTCTGTCTACACTATGGAAAAAAGATCGTACGGGGGCAAAAGAAATGGAGTGTCTGATTAGGGAGTCTATTACTTTGTTCCAAGCGTGAGATGATGCTGGCCCTGATCAGGGTGGCAGTGGGAATGAAGTAAAGTGTATAGATTGGAAAGATGTGTAGGAATAGATATTTTGGCCCATTGATTAGATGTGGCCAGAGAGAGAATAATTAAGAATGACTTCTAAGCTTTGCACTTGAACAACTTGGTAGATGGTGGTACCATTTTTTTCTGATGTAGGTTTTGGATAGAGATTCAGTGCAGGATATTGTGCACTCAGGACACCTCAAGACATCCAAATGGGCAGTTGGTTAAATGGGCCTGATAATAAGATCGGATGACTCATGGAAGGCATCTGGGTGGATGCAGTTACCTGGCCAGTGGTTTTCAAAGTGTGATCCCCAGACCGGGAACATTAATGTCACCTGGGAACTTAGACACGCAAATTCTCAGGCCCCAACACCGACCTACTGTGTCAGAAAGTCTGAGTGTAGGGCCCAACAATCCGTATTAGTAAGCTTTTCACATGATTCTGATGTATGTGGAAGCTTAACAACCACTAGCTAAGGTAATGAAAGATAGACTGAGGGGAGAAAAAAAGCAGGTGTAGGGCTTATGTATTCAATATATTTGTTATTTTACTCCAAAAGCAGTTTAGTTTGTGATGAACTTTGTTACTCTACATTTGACCATTCCATCAGCTGGCCGTGTCAGTGGAGAATGCAACAGTTTTAACAGGAGCTATGTGGTCCTGAACCTGTACTTTACATTAAGAGTTTTGAACTTGTTCATATAAGGTAAGAGATAACTGCTCTTTTCAGAGATGCCCTTTTTGTATGTATAACATAAGCGAAATTCAATTGTTGTATCTTTTTGGAGGACTGAGGAAAAACTGCTCTGAGTAAGAAAATAAGCAGATAAATACTTGTGTTTTCATTAGATGGAGATCTCTTCAGGTCAAAATTACAGTCCTTAACTTGTTGAAATACAGGTATTGTGTAGAAGTTACTTAGATTAAACTCTTGACCTTGGAAAATGCTTTCCAAAAGGTAGGATGCTACTTGGTAAGCCTTTTAAAATTGCTTTTGACAGCTAATTTGCTCACATAATAGAGTAAGGTTTCTCCTCTTATGCTTCATATTTTTTAAAAGAGAATTTTTTTTCTTTATAATGAACTCTGATAAATAGATGAGTTAATTGATGGACTACATCTGCATAAAAAGAATTCAACTTGCTAAATACAATACTCATGACAAATGGAATGAATTTAGACTCTTCAGTTCTGGGACTGCATTCTGTCACTATGCTCAAGAATAATATGGAACATTATGAAAAAGTGAAAATCAGATCAGTAGAAGAGGTTTCTTTAAGGCAGCACTGAAGTTTATTTATCATAGTGGGAGGCAGGTAATGATAACTTTCAAGTAATGGAAGCTTTGCTATAGTACATTCACTTTTGACACATTTTCTTTGAATGAAGTTTTTTTTTTTTTTTTTTTTTAAATGTAAAAGGCAAGTTGGCTTCCTCTTGCCCCCATTTAATGGGCAGCTACATGGTAGGCACTAGAAAAAGCAAACTGGTGGTTTTCAGATCAGTGGGGAAGATACATACACATACAAACACAGATGGTAGGAATAGGAATTGTACAGATTCAAATGCAAATACCAGTGAATGATGCCTGAGCTGAATCTTGAAGGACAAGAGTTAGCCAGTGTGGAGAAAGGTAGTCTAGAATCAGAATACAGTGTGTGGAAATGGCGGATGGATGGAGGTGTTAAAGACCATGCCATATTCAGGGACGTGTGGTTGTCCAAGATAGCATGATCAGAATATTGGGTGCTTTAGGAGCTGCAGCGGTGATGCTAGAGAAATAGCTCGATACCTGATGGCAAATACCTTCCTGTGCAACACTAAGAATCCTGACTTTGATCTTGAAGTTTTGGGTTTCCATATAAGGATTTCAAAATAGGAAGTCATACACTCAGATTTGTGTTTTAGAAAGATCTCTGCATAATATTTTGTTAGTATATTAGAAGGTACTAGCCTGAGATAGGCATGGCTGGCTCCTAGGTTTTGGCTTCAAGCAGTAAGTTTGACTATCTCTTTGCCCACTTTTTTCTTTTTCAAGCAAAGTTTGAGGCTTGTACAGGTTACAGGCTTGGGAAAAGACCCAGGAAAAATCACAGAGAAGTGCTGATCACACAGGAGGAAAAGAAGAACATGTTTGTAGATGTAGGTGTGACTCAGAAGTGAAGAGAGGGGAGAGTTTCAAATAGGAACTAGTGGCCCACAGTCTCAAATGTTAGAGATGGAATAAGGGCTAAAGATTCTCTAAAGGGAGTGTCACCAGTGGGTTTGAAGAGTGCACTTTTGAGAGGGTTCTCCGGGTTAGGCAGATGTGGAATTGTTGAGAGCTGAGCACAACTTAAACGCTGAAGAATTAGAGTTGAGGTGTATAGTTGTTTCTTTAGGAAGTTGAGCAGAAAAGGAAGAAGGGGCATAGGTAGGAAGCGATGTTATGTGAGAGGAGTGGTTTTCAATTGCAGGAGGCTTGAGCTTATTTATGTGGTTAGGTAAAAGTGCAGTAGGGAGAGAGATTAAAGATGCAGAGGAGAGAAGGAAGCATTGATGGATGACAGTCTTTGAGGGAAGTAGATTGGATGGCATCCAGCACCAAGGTGGTGGGTCAGTGATAGAAAAAAAAATAGATGAGCTTGCTCTCAGAGAAGGTGCAAGTAGCCAAGGTATCCAAGGATGGTGTAGCGCCAGGTAAGCTTCTAAGGGCACTTTGATTATACTCTTTAGGAAAGCATTTCTATGTGGTGGGTTTGTGTTCTGTAAGTCTTCTTTCAGATGAGGTAGTGGGGCTTAGCTGATTTAAACACATAATTCCATATTTTGATAATAGAATTCCATAATTTACCTCTTCTTTCATGATGTCAACATTGGTTAGTTTTTTTAAACTGTAATACACACTGTGAGAAATTTAAAATTTGTATCTAATATCATCATACACATAGAGGAGAAAATACAGAATTCACTGTAGGATACTTAGGATAATTATTTACAACAACCATTTTAAGTAAATACGTCTTTTTATTCTTCAACTATTCTTCAACTTCAACTAAGATGATATAAGGGACTCTCAGAAGAGAGAGGCCAAAGTATATATCAAACACATATAGTTGTTGTATTTGCTACTTGATTTTACAATTATTTGTGTAACTGCATGTTTTTCAAGATAATATGTACTTGATTTGGCTTAAAAAACTCATCATTTGTTCCGTCTTCTCCTAGGAATGATTTTTTTACACACAGATTGCATTTCTTTTTTTTTTTTTTTGCGGTACGCGCGCCTCTCACTGTTGTGGCCTCCCCCGTTGGGGAGCACAGGCTCCAGACGCACAGGCCCAGCGGTCATGGCTCACAGGCCCAGCTGCTCCATGGCATGTGGGATCCTCCCGGACCGGGGCACGAACCCGTGTCCTCTGCATCGGCAGGCGGACTCTCAACCACTGTGCCACCAGGGAAGCCCCAGATTGCATTTCTTAATGTTTATGTATTTTTTTTAGGATGATGAGACAATGTAAAAATACAAAAACTTAAAGGTTGATATTTGTTTTGACAAGGAAATGAATCATGTAAAGGTGTTTCTTATATGGACAAATGCTGCTTTTGATATAAATTTTACCTGAAAGCCTCCTTCATCTCCACAATCTCTGCCCTGTCATGTAATCAAATCATGCCTGGGTGCGTGATCGCAGACACTGGCAGCTTTGCAGATAGACGGAGCACACTCCTGATGCAGGGGTCCTGAGTCTGGAGTCCTCTCTTCCTCTGTGGTCCTGGCTTTTGTGCCTTGTGTGGTCACTGGGCCTCGCTGCACCTACTTTAGAAGCAGAAAAGAATGGGCAAGATTTGCAGATGCTTCCAAGTTATCAAGGACCAGCAAAGATAGCAGTTTGTACAGAAATTTGAAGTTTTATTCATATCTCTACCCTAGGGGTATAGTTACCATTTTCTTTTTGTTTGTTTGTTTGTTTGTTTTTTTCTTTTTTTGGTGAGGTTGAATTTTGAAACCCGCAAGTTACCACTGTATTTTCCCATTGCTACTACCACAAAGCTAAAACCTATTAGTGGAAGCCTGCCCTGGGCAAAACCGTGAAATAGGTGAAGGTTGTCTTAGATCTGCTTCCTCCCTTTTCTAACTCTGCCAGCTCCCAAACACCTAATACTTTTGAGTTCCTCCTGCCTGGGAGGCTTTACACAGTGTTAGTGATTGATTGCATCCTAATATCTTACATCTTCCAAGGATATCAGCTTTTAAGAGACTACCTGGGGGAAATAATATATAACACAAAGAAATAAATCTCTAAGGGCAAAATTTAAAACGTCTTTGGGGGTGGGTTGATGATTGAGAAAATTGGGGGCAGAGATCTTATAATTCTAAAGCTAGCGTATAAGTGACTGCTTCCTCTGCTCTTTTTGTAAAGCTGGGATTATTAATAATTAGTGCTAATTAAAAATTCCTTGAATTATCATACTTAAATATGATAATATACAGGCATGAATGGGCTGGCATTTCCTTATTCTTCTTTGAAGCAGATACTCTGTAATGATAGAAAGAATGAATTGAGACTTTTTATGCAATGGCTCATGAACTCATAGACATGAGGGAATGATCCTTGTTTAGCATTTCAATTTGTGGTCTATCTTGGAATCATATTTTAATTAACCCAGCCAACACCTTTGTGGGTGATAAGTAATATCTATCCCTGGAGAATGGTATATAGAAAAAACGTAGTCTAATCTGAAAGCTTGAGAGGGAAAGAAGAATATTGCCCTTATCAAGTCTGTTAAAGATTAGGTTAAAGCGATAGCTCAAGGTTAAGTCTCCTGCTGAGAAGTTGCCCTGGTAAATCAGTGAGAGAATTGCAAGAAGAACATCTGAGCTTCTGGCCTCTTAGGGCATGGAGTCACTGTTTACTTTAAGGCCATGTTTATAATCACAGTTAGTGACCTCAGGAGACCAGCGCTCCTAGCAGTGAAGCAGATGGCACGCTTCCCCCATTACCCTACAGCTCATGAACCATAATGCTAACCAAGTGGGATAGGAATGTTAAATAATAACACATTAGGCTGTGTTGAAATCATGGCATTGAATATATCTCAATAACTTTGTTTCCAAAGGACTTTACAGTTATATTTATAACCCATTCAAACTACTTAAAATTCCTCTCATTCCAAATCACTACACTTCCTTTCAATGCTTAAAGAAATTGCTATCTGGTGGGACCATACATATTCTGATGGTGAATTTGTATTTAGAAGGAAGAAAGGTTATCAGCTCTACCACTGGGTGAGGTCCTATTAAAGTTTATAGAAATATAGCATATTAACACTAAAAGGGATCTTGGAGGTTGGGAGGAAATTAATTTGTAATTGGGGTCCTTGGACCAAACTCATTATCAAAACCACTCAGATAACAGAGTATTAAATCAGTTAAGGGTGGCCTTTGGAGAAACAAGCTTTCTGGAACACTGGAAAGCTAGGGCAGAGAGATTGATCAAGGACACCTGGGCCCTGCTCTGCTTTCTCCATCTGGAAGAGGCTGTGACCTTCCCCACACTGAGTATGATTCAAGAACTAGGAAAGCTACTGTTTGTAAACATTCCTTTAAATGGAAACATGTCTATAGCAGCATAAGTTCTTTCTGGGTAAATTATTTTAACCAAATGTATAAAAGGGTAGTGACATGACAAGAATTTGGCTGTTTCACAGATCTGGCAGGAAGGTCCCATATCATTGGCTAATTAAATTGGGACTTCGTTTACTCCTACAGTAGGCATATGTAAGTTTAATTAAACCTTGGTTTTACAGATGAGGGAAATACAGTTTATGGAGGAAAAATGACTCGTCTAAATTGACACATCACCTTAGTGCCAGAGCTGGAGATAGAACCCAGGTCTGTTGATCTTGCCGTAATCATCTATAGCCTCATGACTTGGAAAAGAAAACCCTGACCCCATTAAAACCATTAATTTTCTGTTCATGACACCATCAGATTTCAGTCATTTTGGTCTTTATTCATTAAGTTAACAAATACTTAGTAAATCCCTGCAGTGGTAGAGTGAACAAAACAGATCAAAGTCCTTGCCCTCATGAACCTTACTTTATGGTTGAGGAAGACGGACAATAAACTAAATGAGTAAGATGTGATTTAAAGTATGTTTAAATTTGTGTATGTTAAATGGTGGTAAGTGCCACGAAAAAAGATAAAATGGAAAAGAGGAGTGGGGTTGTGTGTGTGTGAGTGGACTGCTGTAATTTTGAATAGGGTGGTCAGGGAAGACCTCGCTGACTGGGTATCCAGTCGTTTCCTCAGTCATCATGTAGCGTCTACTCCTTAATGCGTACAACGTCTGTATTTCTCTTCCCATTTCCCTGAATAGAAACAGAAAGCTCCCATTGCATCTTTTCTTGACCACACATTCTCTCTGTCTCATATTCTAAGACATCCATTATCCTGCCTTGAGTCTGAAGAAATCAAACCTGAGTCCTCTCACCCACCCGCCTCTTAAGTCTTCCGTGATTCCTCATTAAGCACAGCCTCGCCACCAGGAGATTCAAGCCCTTTGTGACATGGCCGCATCTCCTCTTCCCGCCCACCTTCCTTCCTGCTTAGACAGGTCACTTTTCTGTTTTTGCTCATTGAATGCTCTTCTGCCAGTTGAAACTCTGACCATCTTTCACAGTCCACCTCAAACGATGTCCCTTTCCAGACAGTTTTCTTCCTATCTTCCCCCCACCCCACCCCACCCCCCACAAAAAAAAAAAAGAGTTCCAGTTCCCTCCTTTAGGGTAAGAATTGGTCTCTTAATCAGCTTTTCATTAGCACAGCTCTTGGTACATAGTAACTGCTCCATGAGGGTTTGTTGAATCAAGTTGAATGATATTTATCAGTTTCCACTGAGAATCAGAAATCTCAACAAAAAGTTGAGATTGCAGTCTGGATTCACTGCTGCTCATGAAAATACACTGCTCATGAAAATGTAGCCAAGACATAGGAGAAAAAAATGTTTAATAGAATATATTTTAACAGAGGCTTTCAGAAATATAGCCTGTTCTATGTTCAGGGACAGTTGGAGAGAATGAGTTCCCGTGAACTTAACGTGGGAAGCAGGCTGTCAGCTAAGCCATGTGGAAATGACTCTGCCTTAAATGGTTTTCTGCTAAAATAAGCAGGATTTGAGAAATGTTGTCTATATCTTTAGGTTAGTGCTAAATTATCTCACAGCTCTCTGAAGCTCATCAAGTTAATAATTGTTTCCAATGATCTGTAAACAAGCTTGCTTTAAACAATTAACCCTTTTACTTATTTGTATAAAAGACTTAGATAACAAAAGATTGGAAGTTGATGGGGTCAATTCGGGATATCTGTGTCCTCGCCCATTGGTTCCTGCCTTGAGTATCATGCTGCACAGCTATGGGTACCAAAGACTTGCCCCTGGGAGGCTTATTATTTTCTCCACCTGATCTACATTTACCACGACTTAGGAGCTGCTGCTTCACTAGTGGATGGAGTCTGGGGGTGGGTGGATGGTTGCTTCTATACACAGTGTCCTGGCAGTAGGGTGGAGGGGTAGCCTCCCTGTTGGCCACATGAATTTTCCCTGGATGCTAACCTTACTAGCTAATCTTCTCTGTAACTACTTGGTCAACTTCTGGTCTGTCAGTTTCGGTTTCTGGTTTGTAATTAATTCATGGCTACAGCTGGTATCCAGCCCTAAATTTCCCATCCATAACTAAACTCCTCTTGGGCAGAAACCTAAAAAAAAATTCCTGCTTCGAGGATTAGTTTCTTCTGGGCAAGTTTTCCAGAAGTGTACTTGCCAAGAGGGAACATATAAAACAAAACAAAACAAACAAAATCTCCATCTGCTGTTTCCAGCAGAAATGATTTGGAAGCATCTTTCCTACCTCAAGGATTAGACTGTTGGGCAAGCTAATAGACCCAAATCTGGATCTCTTCTCTTAGGTGAATGAGGCCTTTTAATCCTGCATAATTTTGATGATAGGCTTAACTCAGTGCCCTTCTTCGATAAGCACCATTCTTCTTAAAATGAGATCTGTTTAAGAAGTCTCCTTTTAAGAAGAGACAGGTAAAAAGCAATGAATTATTAGCCTTTGCAATTCCTTTTTTCAAGTTTTCTTTGTTAATATGTGGATATTTCACTCTAAGTGTTAATACTTTATTAGTAAGAGATGCAGTTGGGGATTTTTATTAAACTTCGAAGCTGAGTGTGGAGAATCATGACTGTATTTACTATGTCCGTCTGTTAATATACTATTACCGACCCAATCACCCTAGCCAGAACCTAAGGAATCATTTTTAGATAAAAACCTGTGTGTTCTACCTTTTAAATATCTCTTCTTATTAAGGTCACTAGTGATTTCCATGTTGCTAAAATCCAATGGACAAATCTTAATTCTCATTTTTCTTGACTATAAGGTGAGGTGACACAGATAAGCATTCCTTCTTCCTTGAAATAACTTTCTTCACTTGGCTTCCAGTGAAGCCACACTCTCCTGGTGTCCCCCACTATTTCCCTAGTCACTCTTCAGTTGTTCTTTCCTGTTCATCTTCCTCTTTCTGATCTCTAATTACTGGAGTCCCCCGGTGCTCAGTGCTTGGACCTCTTCTCTAACAACACTCTCTCTTGGTGATTTCATCCAGGCTCATGGTTTTAAATACCATCTAATGCTGATGAAGCCCAAACTTGTATGTCTATTCTAGACTTCTCGCCTGAACTGCAGATTCATATATCCAGTGGTCCACTTTCATCTCCATTTAGATGTCTGATTAGATTCCAAGTCCAAAATATCCAAGGCAGGGCTTTCCTGGTGGCACAGTGGTTGAGAGTCCGCCTGCCGATGCAGGGGACACGGGTTCGTGCCCCGGTCCGCGAGGATCCCACATGCCGCGGAGCGGCTGGGCCCGTGAGCCATGGCCTCTGAGCCTGCATGTCCGGAGCCTGTGCTTCGCAACGGGAGAGGCCACAACAGTGAGAGGTCCACATACTGGGGAAAAAAAAAAAAAAATCCAAGGCAGAACTCCTGATCATTCCTGTGAAACCTGCTTCTCCCATAGTCTTCCTCATCTCAGTAAATGGCTATTTTATCCTTCCAGGTTCTTAGGCTAGAAAACTTGGGTTTATGCTTAATTCCTCTTTTTCTTATACTCCTCAGCTAATCTGTCAGCAAATCTTGTTGGTTGTATCTTCAAAATATACCCAGAATATAAATATTTTCCACTACCTCTACCTCTCCAAGCCACCATCATCTTTCACCTACTTATTATAATAACAGGTGTCCCTGTTTTTGCCCTTGGCACCCCATTCTTTTCTCAAAACACAAGTCACAATTACTGTGTCATTGTTTTCACTCCAAATTCTTCAATGGTTTCCTATCTCTCAGTAAGTGGGAAAGGCCTTACGATGGCTTATTAGGCACTATAATTTCAGCCCCACATTTACCACTCTGAACTCACCTTTTTATGACTCTCTTTCCAATCATAATGTTCAGCACACTGGCCTCCCTGCTATTCCTCTCTGAGCAAACAAATAGGACTAGAATGTCAAATCAGACAAACGTGAATCAGAAATCTTACCCAGCGTTACTCTATTAAGTGATGTCAAGGATACAGGCAATCAAAGGGCTTAGGCAAACTAGAGAGAGGTCCAGGATGTCAAGGGAAACTCTCAAGGTCCTTCCCACATTCGACCTGATCCTCTGGCTTAGAATAGATGAGATATCCAAGTGGGGTTCATGAGATTAGCCCAGAGAGAAGGAATATTGAAATTATGAAACATCTCCATTTTAACCTCTAGAGAGTTGTATCTGTATATGATACAGATATGATATATATCTGATAAAATACTATACAAGGAGACATATCTCACAAATCTTAGGTTCTATTTACTATAGATAATCCTGAACTAGGGACCTCTGGCTACAGGCATTTCAGAGATTGTCTCTTCTTCCTGGGTGAATATCATTCATCTGCTTATTCAGAAGTCTAGGTAGCAAAGGGTTTAGAGAGCTAACTGCCTTCTCTGTTACCTTCGTCCAGCCCTTCCCATCCCACCCCCCCACTCTTTCCTCCCACTCATGCAAGCACAGTCCTGCTATAGGTCATTGCACTTGATCTTCTCTCTTACTGAAATGCTCTGGACCCAGATATTCTCATAGCCTGCCCCTTACCTTCCTTCAGCTCGGTACTGACCTTCTTGGTGAGATTTCAACCCCACTCCCAGATACATTGTTTTCCCAGCCTTTTCCCTTCTGTACTTCTTCCTGTATAAAATAGTATTATTTCACTTACTCATCTCGTTTATAGATCGTTTGTGCCATTAGAAAATAAGTTCCATGAGGGTTGAGATTTGTGCTTATTGCTGTATCCCTAGTTCCTAGAACAGGACCTGACAATAGTGGGTTCTCATTCTGTGCTTGTTGAATGGATTACCGTTTCTCCTTCCCTACTACCACTACTGTGGTTGAGGACCTCATCATTTCTCACATCGATTGCTGCCGTCATCTCCTAAAAGATTTCTGGCATATTGTTTCCAACGTGATCTTTCTAAAACGCAAAGCTGCTCTGTGATCATATCTTATTCCTGCTTAAAATTCTTCAGTGGCTCCCCATAGACTTCAGGATAAATTCCATATTTCTTATCATGACACCCAAGGTCCTGCTTAACTCTCCAACCTCATTGCAGTCTTTCTTTCACTCATGTGCTTTTCCCGTCATTTTGTTCCTGAAGTTTTGTGCCTGAAATGCCTATCTGAATCATCTGAAAAACTGGTTCCTTGATGACTTAGCCTAAGGCTCTTTCCTGTAATGTTTCACCTTAGTCCCCTTAGTCTGGATTAAATGTTCTTCTCCAATAGCAACCGTGCCTGTCTCTGCTGTAGCATTTATACATTACGTAATAATTGTCCTTAAATGTATGTCTTATTAACTAGACTTTAAGCTTCTTGAGTTCTATCCATTTTGTATCTCTAAGACATTTGGTAATTTGATACATAGTAGGCCCCCAAAATGTGTTGACTGTGTGAAGCTCTAAACCACAGATAAAAGGGCATTTAGATTAAGTAGTAGCTTTAAAAAATAGTTCTGACTTGGTTACACAAGACACAGAAGACTATCTTCTTAATCAGGTCTCATGGTATACACAAGGTAGTATACGCAGAGAGCAGCAACTAAGTAGGTACCCCTCCGAGGGTCAAGTCTGAGAGGGAAATGACATTGCTGGAGTTGGTGAATGCATAGGGAATATTATGCCATGCATTTACTTCAAAGTAAATGAGGAGGAGACTTGCTCATCTTTACCCCATCCTTAAAGGCTCTGGAAAAATTGGCCACAATTAAATCCTTGTCATTTTATTATATAGGTCAAGTTAAGGAAGTTAATAGGAATTTTTTGACCCACGATCTTGTTATATTATACTACGAGTCAAATGTTAGGGGGCACATTTTCCACTGAGATTCACAACTCTTGACTTCTTAGAATCTTTATTCTTCATTCCAAGTATCCAAATTTGTCATTTCTAGCACCGCACTTTATCATCCCCATGTGTGTTCATGCTGAAATCAAAGATTAATAAATGATAATTTTTAAATTACTATTTTTACCTACTGATACACTAATTTAGGCTGGTATGTTTTTTATTAAACTCATACACAAGGGAAACCTTATTGATAGGGTTAATTGAAAATTTCTATATTGTACTGTATTTTTTAAAACATAATTTATATTCCTGTAATTTGTAATACCTGTTGCAATTGCATAGCTCTTTAGAGAAAACAATCCTTTCCTCATATATTTCACATAAAAATAACTAATTCTTATAAATATTTTTAAGTAATGCAATCCATTATGATTAAAATGTTTTGAGAAATAGACTTATAAGGTATAAAAAAGTATTGTTATGAAAAGATTCTTATTAATATAGATCTTCACTTGGCTTATAGGTGTTCCCCCAAAATATCAAGTCTTTTTTGCTTCTTTAGTTAAACACAGTCTTTTTAGATCAAGTCAAAAAATGACCTACCTTACTACTAGTTTCTCCTCTGTAGAGAACTGGCCATGGGGCCAGTAGAGCTTGATCTCAGTATTGCAGAATTCAGGTTACAGTTTAGGTAAGCAATTACTTTGCTTCCTCAATTATCTTCTAGTAACCATAAATATAAGTATTAAAAAATGAAATTTTAACATGTTAATCTAAAAATATACTCTTATTCGTAAAGCCATTATTTCAGAGGGGATTGTTATAAATATGAGCCATTACATAGAAGATACACAAACATGAGAAGGTGCTTAGTGATTAATTGAAGGCCTTCATGCTGTTTTGTGAACATTTGTTAACAAATATTTGTATTTTACCCTTGACCTTCTTGTTTTCAATCGATTCACTTTTTTCTTCTCAAGTATGTACATTGTACTTCTTTGTGATCACCCCACATTTGAGGAATGACAGGTTAACTGATCTTCAATTCATTTCTCCAAATATCTGCTTCATTCAAATTTGTGATAGAAAGAAGCATATAGGAACACATCTTGTATGCTTCTTATCATTATTTTATTGATGTTCCAGCAATTTATTTATGAGCCTTCATGCAAAGTTGTGGGGTTTAGTAATAATACATTATAGTGCTGGAAAAGAAAACATGCTTTGTTTAGTTATTGATTCAAATGTCCTTTGGAAAAAGGTGTTTTAGAGATGTATAGGGCATATACTTTGTACCAGTGTAATCATTCACTGTGTTGTTTAAGCAAATAAGTTAGTTTAAATAAGCTCATAACAAGTTTTCAATTTATAGAGAAATGAATCAGTAGGACAATGAGAGGTGCAAAGTCTTAGAAGAATTTGCCTTGTATAATAATTGAAGAATCACTTGAGTAAAATCCCCACTGAACTAGCTTTTGTTGGACGAAACAATGCAATTATATTAAAAATTAATACTTCAGTGTAATGTGAAACCAATGCTGCCTGAATTATTATGTGCCAAATTAGGTTGCTGTAAACAATAGCAAAATGGGTAACTGCAAATGAAAGCACTGAGTTATTTATACTTGAAGTAGCATGTTTAATGAGATGCAGTGAAAGCAGAAAATGTTTAATTTTGTAACGGGTGACCTGAATCAATCTGTCCTACAGAATGTCAGGCTTCGGATTAATTTTCAGTTAAAAGAAGGTAACTGAACAACCACCCTTATTAATATATAATATGGACTATTTTATATTACTCTTTTTTAGTAAGAGATATGACATCTTTCGGGGGAAATATTCTAAGTTCCACATGAAACACTGCCAGCCAAATTAAGTCTTTGTTGGTTTTTTTCATCAGAGAATCTGAGAATGATTTGTTTCTTTCTAGTTGGATTATATTAAGATCATAATCTAATAAATCCCTTGAAGGAAAAACTTGTTTTGGTATTTGTCTGTAATATAATTGTGTGAGTCTAGTCTACTTTTATAAATTACTGGTAGTTTAAGATGATTAAGTTAAAATGATGGACTCGTGTCATATTTAGAAAGATCTCTGGACTTGTTGATCTACCCAGCTATTTTTTAGTTAAGTACCTGAAACTGCTTCTTGCCCTTGTGTTTTCTGTCTTTTAGAGGCATTACAATTCAGGTATTTTGAAAACTTCTTTCTCAGAGGGTGTGAATTCAGTGTATGATAATTTGGGCAATTCAGGGCAGAGAGCTGAATTATTGAAGGGCCATTTTGCACCACTTGAGGGGCGCTCAGTTTTATGAGTTTCCCGTGAGAGATACAGAAAAACACTTTACACTTTTACTCAAATTAAAAAACTTTTCACTCTAGGCAGCCTGGTCCTCTGTGAACAATGGACATAAAGTGAACATCTGTGTGATAATGAGAAGCTGCAAGTATCTTTTAAAAGTGAAACTGCTTATTTGTAAAAGTGAAGTGCATTTTGTCTTAATCCTCCTTCAATGGGAGGTTTCCTTGATACATCTTATTCATTTGGAGTTGGCTTCCAAACTGAATTAGAAGAAGAAATAACATGTAGCATCTTATACAATGAACCAAAATGTGTCCCTAACATCACACTTGTAACCACTTTAGTGTTAGGAATGTTATCTTATTTCTACATCTGAATTCTGCACAATTGTGAAAGTATGGTATTTTTAGAGAATATTGATTAGATTCAAACATTATTTTACAAATTCAAAAATTACTATAGTTCATTTGTGCATCAGTTGGAGATGTTTGGTTTAAAGGCAAAATGAAGTTTGATAAATGCCATTTTGTTATTCTGTAACTTTGGTAAATAAATGTTTTTGTATTCAAAAACTTAATTAGCAGAATACTTTAAAACAGGAAGAGCAGAAGCTATTTTTTTATGAGCTTGCTAGATTATTATCTAAATCAAGCACCTAACTCTTTTAAGTAAAAACAATCTCACTTTTCCAAAGAAACAACATGCAGTGTTGTTTAATCTCTGCATGCTTTAGTTTCCTTTCAGAGAGAAAATTTTTCATGGTTTATTCTTTTCAGTGGCGAGGCTTTAGACTGTTAGAGCTATTGAATATCTCTAAAAAATACAAGAAAAAGGTCAAAAGCATTTATTGTTTCCAGAAACATTCCTTGGTAATAGTGGCTTTGAATAATAGAAAGCAGATAAAGCTAGTATGTAGGAGTTATTTTCTGGTTAGAAACAGCATATACATAGATAACCTTTTCTTGAAAAGAATTTTAATGTTTAGTTAAAACTTTTGGTTTGGGCAATGATTACTACAGATGCTGTCTGTACTCTGATTGTTCTAGAAATGCTCATGTTAACCAGAGCATGAGCTTTGGAATTAGTAGACTTCATTTCAAATCCTGGGTCATCTATCTGTGGCTCCTTTATTTTTTAGATCTTGGACATAGTGCTTACCTTTCTTGAGGCTGATTTTTTCTTCACTTGTAAACTTGTATTCATAATTCGTAACCCCCAGGGTTTTATTAGGGTAAAGTTGACATACATGTGAAATTTTTTGTTAATTATACACTATAATAATATTATTGGACTTCCCTGTTAGCACAGTGTTAAGAATCTGCCTGCCAATGCAGGGGTCACAGGTTTGATCCCTGGTCCGGGAAGATCCCACATGCCACGGAGCAACTAAGCCCGTGCACCACAACTACTGAGCCCGTATGCCACAATTACTGAAGCCTGTGTACCTAGAACCTTTGTTCCGCATCAAGAGAAGCCACTGCAATGAGAAGCCTGTGCATTGCAATGAAGAGTAGCCCCCGCTCTCCGCAACTAGAGAAAGCCCACGTGCAGCAATGAAGACCCAATGTAGCCAAAAATAAATAAATAAATAATGTTATTATTTATTATTATTAGAAGGTGCTCTATAAAGCTATCTCATAATGAGTCATTTTAAGTGGAGAATTTTTTTGTAAAATGAATGATCTACACCTTCCTTTCCACCATTCCTCTGTTCCACTAATTTTATACTCTGAAATTTTCAAGCACTGTGTTTAAAATTGTATCTGTCAACATTGCACTTGTAATATGTCAGAACACATTCTACCCTCATGGAAAATATGGTATTCAATTTGTGGTTGAATTATTTTCTTTAATTATGATATTTGCAGTACTTTTGGAAGAGAAATTAGTCTCTCAGCATTGGCACCCATGTTGATCACTATGGGAAGAAATGCTTTAAAAATGTATTGGTAATAAGCTTTGAAGTTTTCTTCACGTCTTTTGGTGCTGAAAAATATTCCATTGTTTGGATGTACCACAGTATGTTTATTCATTCACCTACTGAAGGATATCTTAGTTGCTTCCAAGTTTTGGCAATTATGCATAAAGCTCTTGTAAACATCTGCATGCAGGCTTTTGTGTGGACATAAGTTTTTATTACTTTGGGTAAATACTGGGGTACTTGATTGCTACATTTGCAGTCAACTATGATTATAAGGAAAACAAACTTTGATTCCAAGTTAGGCAAAATATTAATTCCCAGTGAAGTATCCCATTGTTCCCATTAGTAGACATATATTACAAAATAAATCTATCCAGTTATTATTTGGGGGGTTTTTAAAAATAAAAATGTGAGGAAATGGAAAAAAATGCACTGATGTTAGTGATTATAATAGTAGGGGTTGTTGGAGTGCAGGTGGAATTGCTTACATAACTAGAAGTTTTCATCAGTCTAGAATTACTTGATGTATTAGTTTGGAATATAGATTAAAAATAGGAAGTGGTTATATCTGGGTATGGGATTGTGGATAATTAAAATTTTTTATATCATATTACTTGAATTTCATTTGAGAGTTGCATATAAGTTTACTATGTAAATTAGCATTGATAAGAGCTGAAGATTATTTTCCAGAAACAAAGTATACAGACTAGATAAGCATTTGTATGTAGCTTGATTTTTCTTTTCTTTTTTTTCTTTTTGTCTTTTTTTTTTAACACATTGGGCATCAGTTATCCAATAACCTAGTATTAGGTATACTGACATTCCACCATGAGGATTGAAGCAGTACTGTGAGTACCGTACTGGGCAGTGAAATGTCCCATTTCAGAGTGTCATCCATGAAATAGCATCCTTTTGTTCATTTCTGTTTACCAGATCAGAGATTGATAGGTGAATTAAAAAATGTTCCATAATGGCTATGGTCTATATTTGTAAGCTTTCCTCTTTGCAGATTTGCATATATTCAAAGGCTTTTAGGATCATTCCGGAATGCTTAGGACCATCCACTTTACTTTGAGATGAGAAAATTCAAACCAAACAAAGGCAAACAGATTTCTGCCCAAATGAGAACAGGTTAACTTACTTTTCTCTACCATTAATAGCCACCAAAGCAAAATTTTTCACTCAGAAATCTCTTCCAGTGAAGGTATTTGGGGAAAAAATGTTTAGCTCAAATCTGAGATAACTTGATACCTGTACTCTGTGTCTTAATGAATTTGTTCTAAATGATCTTGCTATTGTGGAGTTACATAATTTCTGCAAATATTTTCGTGTGGTACTTTAGCATTTTGAGAAACATTGATTTAGTTGCTGTTGTTTAAACATTAATGTATTTCACCGAAGAGTCTTGATTTCTGGTTTTCTTTAAATGTTATATCAGGACATGCTGCACCTAAAACTCTGCCTGGCAGTGGTTTTGGGGGCTGAGTTATCGCAAGTCCTCCCGAGTTCACCAAGGGCGCCACTGGGCCTGTTCACTTGCTTATATTACTTGCCTGGCTTTTGAAAGCATTTGACTTCATGAGCTTTGGCCTAAATACTTGTCTGACTTTAGATAAAGTTGTTTGCAGCAGGTTTTGAGAGCCTTAATACAAGTTGATACATACTTTGTGATTCTTTGGTAACTAACTTTGACCCCAATTAGTTTGTGTGATTTTGCTGAAACACAATCTTTAGATTCCCCTGACAAAAGCTCTTGGAGGGGTTCCTTCCATATATCATTGATGTTGCTTTTCATGACCTTGGCTTTGCCTTTCTGTAAAGGGCTTTATTTTCTGGCAGTCCCCACAACCAAGCAGAATCACATCTAGCTTCTAACCTCTGAGCCTTGCGTGTTCTGATGTCTGGAGCACTCGCCCACCCTCGTTCCTCTGGCTTCACATTGTCCTCCTCCTCCCTGGACAGCCTTCCTCACACTCCCTCTTCTTAGCCTGCCCACCATGCCTGGCTGAGGGCACGTTGAGACCTGACAGGCGCCATCTTTGTTGCACTCTATACCCACTCACTGCAGGTGAATATTCATTTAGTAAATGATTCTTAAGTTTTTCTCGTGTCATTTATGAGTCATAGTTCCCTCTTGGCATTGACCTTTAGGTAGTTTACATTTGGGGAAGTGTTTCATTTTAGTGGAGGAACGATAGACCTCCCCCAACCATGTCCCACCGCATCGCCCCACCTCCTCCCCTACCCCTCCTCTTCTTGCTTCCTGTAAAAACTCTAGGCGAGACCTTTTATCACATAGAATTTTATTGGATTACAATGTCTTTTATCTTCCATATTCTCTTTCTTACCATATTTTCCACTTACAATAAAGTTGGAAACATTTGTAGAAATTAGAGGAAGCCTAGGCAACATTAGTAAAATTTGTGAAATTTTTTAATGCTCATCACATCATTTTTACTTTAGAAAACATTTTATGTAGACTCAAACTAAATCTTCGTTCTTGTAAATAATGACATTGTCGATCTTAGAAACTAGTAACTCTTTAAATATATTTCCAGCGAGACTCTAAGGTTTTAGAATAATAATAGAAAACACCATTTTCTGACGATTGGGACTTGGAAAAAACAAGTTCATAAATCTGAAACAATATCAAAAGATATCTCTGAATAATTATCTTCATATTGTGCCAATATTACTAATTTTAAATAGACTCTTCACAGGTTCTCAAAAATATAATTTTAATTTAAATGTTCAAAATGCCCAGGTTAGCGTTGGCTCAAGCCTAATGCAATGTTGGAGCCACGTATTATTCTTTAGAGGCTGGTATTCGTTTCCTCTCCTGCCCTCCATCACAAGTTATTCCCTGTCCTTTATCCCTTTTCCAATGGCAATGTCCACTAACCTTTATCTTCTCAAATCTTGTGACAGCTATTTAAAATACCCTTGTGACAATATTTAGGGTGCTTGCTCATCTGTCATAATACTTTCGTATCTCTGTAATGTTTGCCAAGTCTGAGTTGATACTGCTCAATTCAGAATTTTTTTCATTGGCATATTTCTAATGGCCCCATACCCATTCATAAATGCGGGTGTGTGCATGTGCATGCACACACACAGGCACATTCTTTGACTTTCTCTTGTTGGTTGATGATGCTTACCTTTTACGTGATATATGATCATCCCTACCACCAGATGAATAAACCATTGCTTCATTTGAACCCATTCCTGAGGGAGAGAATCCTTCATGTGAGTTTGAGATAGAGAGGAAGATCATTCTTCATACTCTTGAATGACCTACTTTAAGAAGCGATGAGGGCTTCCCTGGTGGCACAGTGGTTAAGAGTCCGCCTGCCAATGCAGGGGACATGGGTTCGAGCTCTGGTCCAGGAAGACCCCACATGCCACGGAGCAACTAAGCCTGTGCACCACAACTACTGAGTCTGTGCCCTAGAGCCCACGAGCCACAACTACTGAGCCTGCGTGCCACAACTACTGAAGCTTGCGTGCCTAGAGCCCATGCTCTGCAATGAGAGAAGCCATCGCAATGAGAAGCCCACACACCACAACAAAGAGTAGCCCCGCTCGCTGCAACTAGAGAAAGCCCGTGTGCAGCAACGAAGACTCAATGCAGCCAAAAATAAAATAAAATAATAATTTTTAAAGAACAGTGATTATTGGTAAGATTCTGAGATATGTTCTCTTCTTCTTTTGTTAAAGCAAATTCTGTTTCTCTTTTCTGTTCTAGTCATAGCTTTCACAGATATGAAGTGTTTTGTTAGAAGAGAGTATACTAGGTGGGCCTTCAGAGCAGATCTTGTATTAGGGAATAAGACACATGAAGAAAGCAGTGACAGAGTGGCATTACATTTTTAGATGTAAGATGGAAGTTCAATAGAAATAGTACTGTTCCCCCAAATGGACAGCTTTTATCTTTAGAAGCAGTTTGTAAATTTTTAGTAACAAGAAGCAGATGTACGGAGTTAAGTCTTTTACTTCTCTAAAGTTGAAAATTTTACTTCTGTAATGGATGTAAGCTCCCTGTCATATAGGATTATAGCCCAATACAGGAAGGACTTTAAGATCTGTTGTTGAAATGACTACTCTCCATGCAAGAATATCAACCTTAACAACTTGAGAATTTGCTAGTGCAGTGTTTGTTCCTGACAGTTTGCTTCAGTTATATTGCAGCTTTTAATTCTATAAGAGATTTAGATGGAGAATTACTAGTGATGATGAACACTTTCAGCATAAGTATTTCATAATTCAACATATTAATAAATATATATTTCATATTCAGCATAATAAATATTTCTGGAATGATTGAATGGCAGGTGAACAAGGCAACATCAAGCTTAAAAAATGGTCTTTCTTCTGAAGTGAACTGCTGTTTACTTGGCATAAAAAGAATAAGGCAGGTTTTTCAGTAACAGTATTTTTCACCTTTAGACACTTGAGTCAGAAGAAAAGTGCACAAAAAGATTTGTTCTAGGACAAAAAAAATATCATACAGTCCTCTTTTCTTCCCTAGTAAAATACAGCTTACTAAATATAACAAAATAAGAAATGGTTATGGAAGACAGGATGATAGGTTGTTTCTAAATAATTGAATCATTATGGAAGATAATAGTATGTCAGAACCCAAACTTAATTCATTGAGGAATATTTATACGTTTATTTCTCTGCTTTTTGGAAAAATTCTAGCATGTTCCTGTTCCTAGCCTCCCAAATTTGCTCTCCTTCAATCAGTAGTCATGGTCTAGCTGTGCTTTTGGCTTTGGTTGAGTTGGAGGAGCATTTAGAGTGGTCATCTGACATGTCTGGAAATCTGGTGATGCACAAGGCCTTCAGAACTAAGAGAAATGGTTAAAAAAAAAAAAAAAAAAGCCCCAGCTAGCTCATTTGCATAACATGAATGGCTCACTATGTGAAATACAGCTGATGCCGGGCAGTTCAGGTGAATGAATTGTTCTCTGTGGCCTGTTAGATTTTTTTCTCCACTTCAGTAACTGCTTGGAAATGAAAATCATCTGGGCCCCTGGGTTGTGAAGTATTGTTGTCATGCAGTTCCCTTTTGTTTTCTTTTATGCTCGAGAGTTGGAGCTATTAAAGGCAGCTTCATTTATTGTTTAGTTGAATCAGAATGACTGCAATTCCACAAACAAATTGGACTTCAGTTAGGAGTGCTTTGTTATAAATAATCTTGGAAGAGATTGGATTCTTTCCTAGCTGATATACTTCAGCTGTATGTTAAAATCAAAATCTCAAAGGGATTGATTTATTGATGATCTGAGTGATAGCTGAGCTACACCTGTCCTCATCCTGCTCTCTTTTGCTGTCTCTAATTCCCTAGTGTATTCAGCAAAAGTTTATGGTAAGGGAAATAAATATTCTATTTTCTGAATTATTCTTTTCATTTTAGCCTCCACTTAAAAAACAAACAAACAAAAAAACACCAAAGTAGTTCTACAGTGCACAGCCCTTTCAGTGAATACTTCTTCATGATCTGGAAAGAAAACCTGTTTCATAGATTGGTTAAGGGCATTTTTCATGGTTGGGTTAGGTGAATCATATTTTCCATATACAATGTTAGGACATTTTGAAATTTAACAATATGTTTTTTGCTACAGGCTTCAAATACCTAAGCAATACCTGTAAGCACCTCCTTTCATTGACTGTAAAAAAAAAAAATTTTTTTTTTGTCCATTAAAGTGTATTTATTAAAGTGTCCATTAAAGTGCTTCAAGTTATTTGGTGCATAAATCATCTGGACACATGGAAAATCTGGTAGTTTCCTCCTTGGTGGAAAAGATATATGTGTGTATGTATGTATGTGTGTGCATATGGCATGTACTTCGTACTTACATATAAAGATAAAAGTCAAAACTGAGCATACATTTGCTTAGACCTTGGTCCTTAACTATAAATGCCATAATAAGTAGCACTTTGCTTCCTTGATTCATAAATGCTACTGTGGTCAGTTATACTGTCAGTAACAATCATTTCATGTAAGTAGACTAAGTTGGCATTAATTTTCTTATACATTGTTTTTTTCTTGCTAGACACTTTACGTGTGTTATTTAACTTGAAATAAATATTATCTCCTTTTT
Source organism: Pseudorca crassidens (assembly GCF_039906515.1). NCBI lineage: Eukaryota > Metazoa > Chordata > Mammalia > Artiodactyla > Delphinidae > Pseudorca > Pseudorca crassidens. Next base: position 69,516,987 of record NC_090303.1, on the reverse strand, counting down.
TACAGGTGAAAAAATTAACATTTAGAACTGTTAAGTGACTTACCCTTAAATCACACAGCTAGTAAGTTGTAGAGCGAATATTTACATCTCTGTCTATCTAGCTCCAAAGCTTATGTATTTCACCTTTCCTTTCTACTCACTGTCTCGTATAGAGATAAAGTTTTGACAAAGCAGATCATATTTTCAATTTGATACATGATAGAAAACAGTGGTGAATGTGTTTAAAGCGACCTTTTTTTTTCTGGAAAGATCTGTTTATAAATTAGAATTGTTATTTTCCTCAAATGAGGCACACCCATGGTGACTTGGAGTATATTAACATGTTTTAGATGAATACACTCTTATTCATAATATTCAAAAGCATATTAAATTAATAGTTTTAGAAAATAAGATGCAGGGCTTCCCTGGTGGCACAGTAGTTGAGAGTCCGCCTGCCAATGCAGGGGTCGCAGGTTTGTGCCCTGGTCCAGGGGGTTCCCACATGCCGCGGAGCGGCTGGGCCCGTGAGCCGTGGCCGCTGGACCTGCGCGTCCGGAGCCTGTGCTCCGCAACGGGAGAGGCCACAACAGTGAGAGGCCCGCGTACCGCAAAAAAAAAAAAAAAAAAGAAAATAAGATGCAAATGTGAATTAAATGTTTGTCTAATTCAAACATAAAAACATAAGGTATTGTTACCTTAAGGTGTTTCGAGCAAGAATGTGCACATAACACTGTAGGGTTGACCTGTGCTGATGTGCTGTTACTATTGTACCACATGTGTTTTAGGTGCTCTATGGTTTACCTTTTAAAAGCATTTAGTGTTCATAAGGTATAAGGTCTGATGTCTAATGTGCCGTTGATAAACAGTTCATTGTGGCAGAGACTTAGGAGTGGGGGTTGGAATGGGAATGATGATGTTTACTTTTTCTGACACGCCACTAGCATGCTTCAGAAAGAAATTTGGCAAAGCTAATTGGAGAGACTACCAATACTATAAATTAGGTCCATAGCTTAGACTTGTGAGTACTAGCCTTTATAACAGACTTGACAGCAACACAAATCTGTTAAAAGAAAATGGAACTGTCCTTGACATGAAAAATGGGATTGTCATAGATACAACACGTTGTGCAGTTTTTCCTTTTAATTACTGTATGAGAACAAAATCATGTTTTGCAGCTGGTCCTTCTTCATTTTCATTTGCCTTGACTAAATCTCACACCTAGGGGTTTGAAACATGACAGACAACAGGTGTGACTCTGTATCTAATAAACCACTGTAGTTTCTGTCCTTCCTTTAAAAATTGGCTATGTTGTAAACATCTGTAATACTAATCAAGACAGCCTTTTTCCCCTACTTCCCATACCATGGTTAGATTATATGTCTGAATCAAATCACAAACTTAAGTTATTAAATTACTCTTGCTAGAAGAATAGATTTTAAAGGAATGATGAGTTTCAGTCAGTTAAGTGCAGCTGGCAAGCAGCCATTCATTATGGCCTAGTGTGACGTTGATTTTTGACTAGAAGAAATGGAAACATAGCAGTAACTGTGTATCCTTAAGGAAACATTATATATTATTGATGTACTTTGTCTCCTTAAAAGCCACTACCAAAACCTTATTCAAATTGAATTTTGATTGTACTGATAAGGAAATCTATTCATAGTCGAAGTCAAAACGTTCATTATTGTGAAAATGAGATGCTAATCCCAAACTATGACCTTAGCAACTATTTCTACCACTGTTATTTAAGGACACAAGGTGTTTTATTATACACAAGACCTCTTTTTTTAAAGCAAAAATTACAAAATACACTTAATTACATTTAGTAGGAACACGTGGGCTGACTCATTGTGCGGATTAAATAGACTATCGAAACAAAATCAGTTGATTTGGCTCATTTTTTTTCTCCTACATTTTCTCCAGTGATTACTGCTCTCATCTACTTGCCAAATTGATGGGAGTTGGCAGTAAAAAATAAGCAGTTGAAAATGTGGGAGATTAAGTTTTCTGAATTTCATAGAGGGTCATCAGAGGGAAAAATTACAAAAAGAGTTGGTCTTAACGGGTTGATAGGTTGCATTATGAATTGTCTGTTTTCAGTTACAATCACCTAGACCTAATTTTAGAACCCTTGCCTTAAGAGAATGTTATTTTTGTTTTCCATATTTTGATAAATACGGTAGTTTTAACAAAGAAGGTGTTCATAATTCTTGCATGATTTGTCTTGTCATTAAGTGTCAGAACCTTAGATTCTAATTGTATTAAGTCTGTGAAAATTAACAGTGGAAAGTGGTACAGTGTTTAATTTGCATAAATTAGGCCTTGTTGAAATTAGTGTCTAGGATATTGAATATTGGCTTCAGGGTCTGATCATACTGAATGCTGTACATAATGAAGTCTATTTGTGTAAGGCAAATAAATGAAGGGGGTGGTTTCAGGGACAGTAGGTAGTATTTAGTCACAGCTGTAGCTTGAATAGCAAACTGGCTATGGGATAGTGTTGAATTTAATGGGGATTTGAGCCAGTCATTCTCGTTCCAATTGGCAGAGACCTGGAATGAGTCCAAATTTGCGTATGAGGAAGATGTTCTGAGGCAGAGGCCCTGGAAGGGTTGCTGCTGCTTTGGACATAATGACAACAAGCCTGATTCATCTTCTTCAGCTAGGTTGGGGGGTACATCTTGATCTTCTCTACTCCTCCTCCACTCTGATGATGAAAGCTACAATTATTGCAATTATGGCAAGTATTACACGCATTCCCACTTAATTTTCAGAATAATTCTGAAAGGTAGTGTTTTTTTTGTTTTTTTTTTTCGGTACGCGGACCTCTCACTGTTGTGGCCTCTCCTGTTGCGGAGCACAGGCTCCGGACGCACAGGCTCAGCGGCCATGGCTCACGGGCCTAGCCACTCCGCGGCATGCGGGACGTTCCTGGACCAGGGCATGAACCTGTGTCCCCTGCATCGGCAGGCGGACGCTCAACCACTGCGCCACCAGGGAAGCCCAGTTGTTATTCTTATTTTTACAGATGTGAAAATTAAGATTCAGAGAATTTAAAGAACTTAATCAAGGTCATTCAGCTAATAAGTGGCAAAATTTAGACTCAAACTAGGTCTGTCCGATTGCAAAACCTTGACTTTTCCATCCACCACCACTATTACAAATTATCAAAAAAAATTAGAATAATTTTTCTCTGTAACATGTCTATATTGGGTCAGCTTTCAGTTCAGCTTACATCATAAAAGCTATTTTCCCACATGACTATTTTACCTTCTAACAGATCTTTTATCACTCATATTCTTCTTTTAGGTTATTTGGAGTGGGGGCTTAAAAGACAGGCAGCTGCTGGATTCTGTTCCTAGACTGACCCTGGAATCACCCCTGCCCTGTTTTATCTGTCTCTACCAGCTTGCAAGTGATGCTTTTCTGCATCTCCAATCTTCCAGGCTTTTATAATATTAAGTTATTGAGTGTGTGCCATATATAAGGCTCTCATATATAGTATTAAATCAGTAAATCATGGAAGAAGGAGAAAAAGGAAGAGGAAAGAAGAAAGAAATTTGTTAGTTTGGGAAATTGAACATTTCAGAGACAGATTGGGTTTACTTCAGAAGCCACCTTACCAGTCCATCTCTGGTGTGCTGTCTGTGTTACTTTCCCACTGAGCTGAGGTCTCCCAAGTGATGGCTCCTGAGTTCATATACAACTAAGTGATTTTTTTTTCTTTTTTTTTAGCTTTGAGGCATTTTATTATAAAAAGCTGGTACTCATATACATAAATAAGAACTTAAAATTCATCATACATTTACTTCATTTTTTAGCTTGACCTTCTAGTAAATCTTTAGCTTCATTGATTTTGGCTGCTATATAAGGAGATCCTCCCTTGTCTGGGTGATTTAAAAGCATGATTCATTGATGAGCGTCTCTTATTTTTCCCTTATTGGCAGTAGGGCTTACACCTAGTATTAATGCTGCTTCCCGTTTTGTCATTTTGGGTTCAAACCCACCTCTGTAATAGACACCACTGAAGGCAGATTTTGGTAGACTTTGAAAAACTTGTTTTACTTGAGGCTCCATATGCTTCACGGCTTGCAAAGCGTAACAGCCTGCAAATCCTGCAGCAGCAATGGTCAGTCCAGCTGCTACCACTGTACTGGTTCCCGCTACCATGGGAACTACCATGGTTCCCCCTGGGCTCCTCTGCTTCCACTGGGAGCACAGTTCATCCCACCCCACCAACTCTACACCTTTCGATTTTTCTTTTTTTTTTTTTTATGAAAAAAGCCCCCCAAATGAGTCAGTATGGTGAATTAATTAGGAAAAAAGTATGCATTTCTGTGAGATTTGTAAGCTATTTTTATTGGTGCTTGTGAATGCTTTAAATTGAAGATTCTTTGTTCCTGACATTCTAAGCTGCTTCTAGGTCCACAGAAACAAACACACTGGCAAAAATTCTACATCCTAACTTCTATCTAAATTTCATAAGAAGGATAATTGAAGTGTCGTTATGTAAATTCACGTTTTTTTGGTCTACACTAAAAACTGAAGAAAATAGCTGTAGGAATATTAGGCATGCATTCATTCATTCCACATTTATTATTTCTTTTGTATCATGTGTGATATTGAATCTTTTTGTGTGTGAAAATGATTTTGTTTAGTCGGGGTTTTTATTTTTGAGGAGTTTTTTCCGTTTTCCATTTTGAATTGTCTTACGATTCAACTTGACTTTCTAGAAGGCACTCTGAAATTTGGCAGTATTCCTTATAGAAGAAATTACTATACTTGACAGTTGTATTACATGATATTCTGTGAGAAATTCTCAGAGGAGTATCTCAGTTATTTTCAAAGTGTCTCCACTTAAAAAACTTTTTTTTTTTTTCTGTGGTATGTGGGCCTCTCACTGTTGTGGCCTCTTCCGTTGCGGAGCACAGGCTCTGGACGCGCAGGCTCAGCGGCCATGGCTCATGGGCCCAGCCGCTCCGCGGCATGTGGGATCTTCCCGGACCGGGGCACGAACCCACGTCCCTTGCGTCGGCAGGCGGACTCTCAACCACTGCGCCACCAGGGAAGCCCTTAAAAAACTTTTTAATGAGCATTATAGTAGTATTTATTCATGATTCTCTGACTTACTTTATTTTGCTCATTTACTCAGTCATCGTTGATTCATTCATTTTCAGTTAATAAATATTTACTAAGCCCCTAACATATGTGTTGCTCTTGGCAGATGAAATGGATATATTTCCCTTATGACACGTATCCTGTGTTGGGGAAGACAGATTAAACAAAGAAACACACTAAGTTGACAACTGGTGTGAGGAAAAGAACAGTGTGTTATGAGAGAGACAGCAACTCACCTGAGAATGAGCAAGCAGGGAAGGCTTCATTGGGGAAGTAAAATTGAGCAGAGATCTGATGGATGCTGAAGAGTTATTTAGCTCCATCAAGATTTGGGAGGAAGGCTATGTACATGTAGTTAACCCTCTGTATCCACAGATTTTGTATCTGGGGATAAGGAAGGCCGACTGTACCGTGTCATTTTATATAACGGACCGGAGATTTGCGGATTTCAGTGTCCATGAGTGGTCCTGGAACCAATCCCCCCACAGATACTGAAGGAGGACTGTACCCTAAGGAGGGAACGAACTGGCCTTTTTGGAAGAACCAAAGAAAACCTATGTGGTAGTTAGAGTAAAGGCTAAAGTTATGCAAGATGGGGTTTGCCATTTGACGATTTTCATTTCCAGGCATGAAGTGAAGTTTGCTAAGCTTTCATGCATTGTTTATAGTAGTAGGAAATATATGATGGTGTAAATATCAGAATAATTTACCTTAACCATTTGAAAAATGGAGACAGCTTCGTGTTATGTTAGATGTCAGTTTTTAAATACTTGGAAAGGTAGACAGACCAAGTAATTTGATTGCTATAGGACTTGTGAACAATTCTTGGTTTTAGTTTTATAAATATTTTTCCTTGGGTTTTGCATGTACACCCATACACCACTTATTTAGCTGTTTTTCTTTAAAGGAAATCTTGTATTGTTTATTAAAGTGTTTAAGAAAATCTCTATCAAAATTTTTATTTACCTACCATATTATCTTTAAAAAGGCAGGGTGGAGTTAATTTCCTCATTTGCTTTGTGTGTTATCTTCTTGCAAAATGAAAACCCAAAGTCTTTTTCCAGATTACTGTTTTAAACTAAAGTAAAACATAAGACATACTAACCTATGGGTTTTTGGATGTGTACGAATGTGATTCTTTCAGGGACAGTGTGATCCTTGAAATAGCAATGTAACCTAAATATTTTATTAAAGAGCTGCTGGAAGTGAGCATATGTTTTGTTTGTGACTAGTATAATTCGTTTTGTATGTCACCGTCCAAAACTATTAACTCCTTTATTATGATATTTATTATTATAGAAGATTCCAGTTGCATTCTTTGTTAAACTAACTCCTCTTAAGTTCTGCCTTGTGGTACCAAGTGTTGTCTTGTTTTTGTCCCTTAAGGTGACTTGAAATTCTTTGTTGCTTCGGTGCAAAATTTAAATATATTCTCTCTTTATTCCTTCCAAACTCCAATATATTACTAGTTGACTAATCTGATAAAGTGGTTAAGGAGAATATGTTTATTGGTTAACGCTATTGTCTTGTACCTTAATTAATTCTTTCACTATTTTAAAACCAAAGGAATAACAAATGCAATAGAATATTACTGTGAGTTGAACGTAAGCAGTCTAAAATCTGTATATATTTCATAACTTTTTCTTAATTTACGTTTCTTAAGTACTGTTTTAGGCTAGATATATTATCTTAAAAAATGGCATTTTTGCCATTCTGCTATCCTATCTGATTGCTGTGCCGAATTCCTCGTCTGAGCTCCAGACATCTGCATCTAATTATCTGCCTGACATCTCCACCTGTATATCTCAAAGGCATCTCAAACTCAGCATCATTGCAGACTGGACCAGGTTCTCTGCCAGTGTTTTCTATCTTAGTGAAGAACAACCACAACACATCCAGTTGTGTAAGTGCCATGTCTCAAATTTATCCTTGAAACCTCTTGCTACCTCATTCCTTATATTGCTTCCACCACAAAGATCTATTGATCTTATGTTCATCCACTGCCGTCCATCTCCAGTGACATTATCTGAGTCCAGGACGACTACAAGCATTGATTAACCTGTGTCTCTTCATCTACTCGGCTTCATATAACCTTTTGTCCCACTTGATCCAAAGTGATCTTTTGAAAATTCAAGTTTCCTATCATGTGAATAGCCTTCATTATCTTCACTTATTTTAAGATGAAGACCATAGTTATTAAGGTAGCCTAAATGTCCGCATAAAGTCTGTTATCTGCCTGCCTCTCTAGCCTCACCCTCCCCATTTTCATGTAACATTTGAAATAAAATAATGTATGCAAAAAAACCTATAAGTTGTAAAACAAACAAACAAAAACACCAAAAAACCAAACCAAACAAAAAACTGAACAACCACGAATCTGCCCCCCAACTTAAAACTCACTGCATCTCCCTGTGGGTGCCTCTTCATTATCTTTATTATCATTATGTCTTCCTGCTGAGATGTAAACACTATCCTGATATTTGTATTTTTATAAACCTTTGCTTTACAAAAACAAATAGCATGATCTGAGAGAGAGTGAGAGAGAGATTGATTTTCCTTACTTAGAGATTTCCCTTACCAGCAGTGCATTAAAACTGTTTTGTTACTGAATCTACTTGTATGACCATTGAAGGTCTCCTCAAGAGTTAGTCCCTATGTCACCTGAGGTGAAAGTCTTTTTCAGATTCCTTTGCTTACTTAGCTGTCTATATTCCAGCTTCGTTGACTGTTAATTTTTGTTCCTTGGTGATCGCTCGTTTTTCCCTTCCTCCAATCCCTGCCCATCATAGGGATTCTGTTGCTTTTGTCGGATCTCGCCTGCTTCCTGTTAACATCTGCCCATTCTTTTTTTGTTGTTTTTTTTTTTGTTCGTTTGTTTCTTGCGGTACACGGGCCTCTCACTGTTGTGGCCTCTCTCATTGCGGAGCACAGGCTCCGGACGCGCAGGCTCAGCGGCCATGGCTCACGGGCCCAGCCGCTCTGCGGCATGTGGGATCTTCCCGGACTGGGGCACGAACCCGCGTCCCGTGCATCGGCAGGCGGACTCTCAACCACTGTGCCACCAGGGAAGCCCAACATCTGCCCATTCTTTACTCCCAACTCAGGCATTTCTTTTCCAAATAAAACTTTCTTTGTCCCCCTTCCTCAGTAACCCCAAGCCCAAGTCAGTTTCCTTTGTTCCAGATACTCCTAGGTCTGCATTTCCTTTCTTTAGATTGTACCTTATTTTGTAATTGCATAGTTGGTAATGTGTTTGATTACGGCCTCTCTCTCTCTCTCTCTCTCCCTCCCTCCCCCGCACCCACTCACTAAACTGAGGAAGGGGTATCATAGCATTATAATATCTTTAGGGCTTGACACAGAGCTTGGCATCTGAGTGGTGCACAGCAATTACTTAGTGAAAAAAGAAAAGAATGAAGAAATGAATGAGTAAACGTAACTCTACCTCAGCCTGAAGTTTCCTGTAAAACAGAGCTAGCATTTTCCCACATTCATTTTCTTTCAAGATAAGCTATGAAGTTTAAGGTTTCTTGAAATTATACAACACTTTTATAATATATTAATAGTGTCATCAAAACTATTTTAAAAATAAAGGTAAAATAAGTATTTGATCTCGTTGATCTTTCTTCTGCATTTCTTTGCTTTTCAATCTCTTTATTCCTCAGATCCCTATGTGATCTAGAGTATGGAGGACCTTGCTAATATTTGAGTTGATATCAGACCTCAGCAGGTACTTGTGAAGTGAAGAAGTGAATTATTTACAAGAAACTATCCTTCACGTGTATTAAATTGGTTGTAGAATGATCCAGTGTTGAAGAATACTGAGCACCAGGTACCCCACTTTCATCATTAAAACAATGCCCTCAGCACACCTTTCTCTTTCCTATGCCATCATAACAAATAAAGACCTTGTTACTTCATCAACTCATTATCGTTTGGTTTCTATTTGGTGAAATCTAAAGAGATCTTCTGTGGTTATGGTTAGAAATTTATTAAGACATGCAAATCCCCGTTTCTTAAAACTCAAAATAAACCATACGCTAGCCATCCTACACTATCCAGGGTCCTTTCTGGAATTACATCTAAGAGCTGAGAAAATGCAACACAGAGATTTTTACCAAAGCTTACATAATCTTCAGTTCTTTATGTTTGGGCTTTTTCTGAGCATTTCTCCAATGTAACATTTCCTGTATATTTAGACATAGTAAATGAAAAAATGCTTCTGATTGAACCTTATCAAACATTTGCCTTTGAAATGCAAAAGCCTAGTGCACCCTAATGGCATGGAGTATTCTAATATATGCAATAATTCCTTTTCTCTTTTAGTCAAACACCCTGGAAATTCCTCATTAAATCCTATTTTATCCCTCATTGAGGTCATTCCCCGTGATAAATTAAGCACTTAAATGACACATGTTATCCTAGAAAGATGGAAGATGGCTGGGAGGGGCCTGGGGTGAGGTGATACGGGAGCATTTGGAACACGTGTAGCACATTCAGCAGGACCTTTCCTATCAGAAACCAGGGAGGATTTCAACTCTAAGAAAAAGTGGTTTCCTTGATTGCCTGACTGTAATGTTCGTAGCCAGAGCTGATAAAATCATAGCTGGTACATATGTATCACTATCCTAACCCGTAGTTTAGATGCTTTTAATAATTGCAATATTTGAAGTACAAACTACTAGGTATAAAATGAATAATATTGTAACTCAACTATATTCTTCAATATAAAAAGGGAAAGGATTCTTAAAAAATAATGTTCAGTATTTTCTTTGAAACAGAAATTAAGCATTGCTTAAATCAATAGTTTTTTTTAAGAATGAGACATGTAATTACTAAGAATTGATTTTGTTTCCATTGGAATATATCTGTCATCAATTTGGAGAGAAATTATTTTATTATTTATTTATTTATTTATTTGCGGTACGCGGGCCTCTCACTGCTGTGGCCTCTCCTGTTGCGGAGCACAGGCTCCAGACGCGCAGGCTCAGCGGCCATGGCTCACGGGCCCAGCTGCTGCACGGCATGTGGGATCTTCCCATACCGGGGCACAAACCCGTGTTCCCTGCATCAGCAGGTGGACTCTCAACCACTGCGCCACCAGAGAAGCCCGAGAGAAATTATTTTATAATAAAGGTGACTGAGTAGAAGAACTGAAGGTTTGTGTACTGTTGGTGTGTTGGCAAGTTGTTAGTATTTCAGATATATGACAAATAAGGGCTTAGTGTGACATTAATAGTAGGTAATTAAAAGAAAAACTGGCATTGCTAGTGCTTGTTGACTTACCTGTTTTGTACTTTAATGCTTACTGTTATGTCTTGGTCATTTTTGAAAGGTATAAATTATTTTACCTTTTGTTTTTACATATATCCATATTTTTTACAATGTAATAAATTGCCTCTTTCCTAAAATGGAGGAAGCCCTTTGTTAAATTTCTTTTTAAAAATTGATAGCTAACTGTAAGAGCAGAGGCTATATTTAATCATAGTCTTTCTTTTGTAAATAACTATAGAATGTTTATGCATTTTGGACAAAGCTTCAGGGGCAGAAAAGCTGCCCTTGCTCAAGTTAAGAAGTCTCATACAAAATTCACTGGACTCGCTCAATATATGGTCAGTTTCTGGGAATGGATACAGCTGTGAACTTCAACTTGTTCCCCAGTCCTCTGTACATCCAACACATACTTGAGAGCTGACCTGTGGATGTGCTGGTCTTGGTCATTTAGTCCCCAGGATCATTAGGAAGCTACTTTGGTTCTTGTGCTTGAAGCTCCATGCTGCCTGGCTTTTGGAAGATATTTCCAGATAGAGACCTTTTTGCTTTTTGCCTCCCCCCGCCCCCCTGCCCCCATAAAAGGAAAGTTCTTCTTGTGGAGTCTGATTTTTTTTTTTTAAATGATAACCTAATGTTCTCCTGATACAAATTGATTGAAACAGACTTAGTTGTATTAAGTACTCTGATGCCACACACGTTGTATCCTGGCACACGTCCCAAATGCTCCTGTTCCCACCTTGACAGCTGTTTAGGTCTGTGGCTTTTATTTATATGCTGGCATCATGTGGCTAGTACTTACTCTTAAATTCAGTAGAAGAGAATTATTTTGTTTTCAATAAAGTTTTTTTTATAAAGTGCAAAGATGAAACTATTTCAACAGCAGATAATCTCTTAATGAAAGGATTCCTGGTTAACCCAAAGAAGCCAATCCTCACATTATTTCTGATAGATTTCTGTGGCCTAGGGTTATATTTCAATAGAAGTGGTTTAGGAATCTCTACATGCTGTTGAAACCAAAATTTGTCATGTTAGCCTCTCTAATAAATACAACTAATAAGAAAACAGATTAATAGTAGAAAGAAATTTTCAAAGTTTTGATTCACTTGAAATGTTATAAATACTAATCTGGATTAACTTTAAAATGGGCTATGATGTGATATGTTTTTTTCTTGTATGTGCTAGAATTCTGCTTATAAGAATGCTTTATTGTTAACATATTTAAATGTAAAGAGATATGTATTGACAAACATACACACTCATCATCAGATGTCTGTTACATGCTTGCAGTATTAAAAGTGATTCATTCCTGACTTATGCAGAATTATGAGAGCAGCCTTATTGAAGGTTTCTATTCAGTTTTTGTCTTTTTAGGCAGTGACTTTATAGACACATATATGCTTTGGGATTCCTTTTTACCATTGTCCTTAGAGACTGGCAAAGGAAGTTGTAGGTAGATATGGTTTTGTTCAGAACAGGTTTCTAATATGCATTTTTTCCTCTTGGGTGCTAAAAAAACCAAAAACAAAAAACAAAAAAAAAAAAACCTGGCTCTTACAGTAAGCCTAAAAGAAAACAGGTAGAAAGTGTATGATATATCCCACTTCCTTCTTTGCTTATTGATTTTTGGGAACATATGTTGACCAGAGGCAGAAAGTTTGTGGTCTCTTAACATAATGATTTGGGGAGCAACTGAAATGTAGAAAAAAGGGAAGAAGACAAAGAAGCAATGTTAATGGAATAATGCAGAATAGTGTGAGAAAATGCACACTGGTCTAAATGGAGTACTGCTGAGAAGGAAATAGTGGTGTGGCTCTTTGTACCTTGAAACTGGCAGTAGTGTCTGGTGAGTGCTGCTTTCTGTGCTACCAATGCCAGAGAAAAGATGTCTGGAACCTTTGAATGCTGCTTGCTCACCTCATCTCTCCTTCCCCTCCCTTTATTCCATGTCAACATTTTCTGTGTGCTCATTTGCCCTCTCATCTATTACATTCCTTTTTTATCCTGACCCCTCCCGTTTCATCAGGGATATCAATTCACCAGTCAACTAACCCTTGGAAGTTGGCGTTTTCCAGTCATTTCCTCTCCACTGATTATTATCTTCACACATATCTTGACCCATATCTTGCTCATGTGGTTCTATGTAGTCCTGTTCCTTCTGTCCCATCACAGTATTGCTCTATTATTTCCTTTTCCTTGTAGCCTATTTTCTAAAAGGATGTTACAATGCTGTGGACTCAAATATCACATGTGATCATGCCCTTTCTGGAAAATGAACCAAAGATCATAACCAAAATTTGCCTGCTTTTTTTTGTTGGCAGAGTTAAAATTTCTTCCTTCACATTTCATTTACTTTATATTTAGCTAGAATTATGTTGATATAAAATGAAATTGTACCCTAACCTTCCTGTTACTGTGATAATCAAGTTGATCATCATATACCAGGATTTCAAAGAGCAGCATTGATCAAATAACTGAATGGCTCTTAACTAGCTGTTTGATGTTGGATTCCCTAGAAGCTGATGCTAAGGTGAGGATTTATTTGCAAATAATAAAGTGAGAAACAAGTTAGGGAGTAATAAATGGGAAAGGCAGGACTGGGAAGGGAAAGAAGGGGTGTAATTTCAGGCAAAGTCTGTCCAAGTGCAGCTGAAGTTTAAAATTTCATGCAAGTTCTGTAGTATGAATTATGCCACTGTTCCAACCCAAGTTAAATGAACTGGACATTTATACTTCTATACCTGTCAACCACTGACTAAGGACCACAGGACTACAGGGTAAGGGAAGGTGGGTGCTTGCCACAGTTGGACAAAAGGGCTCTAGTTAGCCTTAGGACAGAACAACATTTATGAGTGCTATTTTTTGAAGCAAAATTACACTGAAGTGTAAGAGGCACAATATGTATTATAATGTGCACAGGTCTTGTTGAAGAATTGTGATAGAATTAGATAATTTCTTTTCCTTTCTACTCCATAACTCTGCTCCTTTCTACACCATTTTCTTTTCTTGTCTTTTCTTTGGTTGCAACCCATTTCATTGATTGATTAGAGAAGGGAGGAGTATTTTCATAGCGCTACTGGATAACTGTGGACATTCTTCTTTAGTAATATACCGAAATTCAACAAGTGGTAATTGCTTAAAGATTAGTTAGTTATAAACATATTAATGAATTTTTTGTATTTTGTTATTTTAAAATCCATTGCTCTACCATGCACTTTGAACAAATACTTTACCCAGGCATAATACTGTAACGTCAACTGTTGGTCATTTCGAAAATGTTAATTCACTGAGTTTCGTAGATTTTCCAAATGTTGATGCATTTCATTATACAGCATAAACAAATCCCATTTGTTAATATTACCACAGATCTAATCAGAAAAAATTGCACTGGGAAGCTTTTATGCTCCCAGAGGCCATTAGAAGTTTTTCAAATTTCTAGAAGATTTACCTCCCTCATTTTTGCAAAATACCTGCCCAATACCCAAGTCTGAAAAGTTGTAGGTTGTCTGTCAGTTGTTCCTTCAAGTAAAAATGGTGTTGCATGAAAAAAGTGGCTAGTTCAGCTGGCAACTAAAAAAAAACCACACAGGTGTGCTGCTCCTTGAAACACCTCTTACAGTTTAGTATGTAGCAATTGCTTTGTTTTTATTTACCATTTTATCACACAATAAAAAAAATTGAATCAAGGGTTGAGATATAACAGAATTAAGATTTTTTTACTGCTTCATCAAGGGCATTCTTAAATGAGACAAGCTTTGTTTGTTTCTTTTAAGGCATGCAAGTATGTGGCAGTGAAGAGTATAATGACAACTAATACAGTTTGCTGCCATGGCATTGACTTGTGCTAAGGCACCAGCAATTCTCCCATCAGTGCTTTTGCACCACACGGCAAAAAGGCAAATAACATCTTAATATTATTATGAAAATAATTTTGCCATCATGAATTCCTGGAAGGTTCTCAGGGATCCTAGGAGTCCATTGAGCAAACTTAATGAACCACTGCTTTAAGGAAAGCAACAACTCTTGGCATTCTTCACCTTGCCACCCCCTTTCAGCTAGTGTCCATTTTAATCTTTACACACAAATTGCAATCACCAATTAGTCCTTAAGTAATTTTGGAAGAGAGTACTTCACATACCTTCCTTCAACTTCCTTGTATACTCCAACTTTGAACAAAGTTCCATACTAAAATATCATTAGCAATTGTTTATTTTCTCTTGGAGATTTTCTTGTAGCAGTCTACTCACTCACATACAAACCATAGCTTGCTGAAACTACCAAATTAATTTTCCTTATCTGTTTCTGAGAATTTTATTGTATTCATTTTGCAAGGATATTTTTTGGTTCTGAAAGGATCAGAATAATGACAATCACACTTTGTGGTTTTTGAATGCTTTATCTTTCACAAAGCACTTCTGCATGTGTCATCTCTTTCAGGCCTAACACCAATCCTGGGAGGTTGGCAGGACATTGTCATTATCTCCGCATGAGTAATCCCAGGTTGAGAGAGGGGATGTGGGTTGCTTAAGGCCACAAGGAATGAGTGGCAGAACAAAACTGAGATGCTCTGTTTTCGATCTCCAGTTTCCTCCACTGTAGAGCACTGTTTCTTTTCTTGTAACAATTTAAAAGGCATTTCATACTTTTCTCCCTGGTCTATGCAGCACATTTCTGTTATCATTTATGTCATACGATGCCTGCACAGGCTGACTTTGATAAAAATACTGTGCAGCTGAAGAAATGATGACTGCCATAGGCACTGTGGTCTCAATGGAGGCCTGATGCTGCTCAGAATTCTGCTGTAACCATGAAGGTCAATGCCTCTTTAACCTTAATAAATATCAGCCAACCCAGGTATGAAATTTTCACCTGCAAGGGAAACCTCAGAACACAATCAGTCAATGTGAGGCAAAACAGTACAGAGAATGGAGATTTGCTGGGTAACTAAGTATATTACAAAATAAACTTGACTGACTCATCTATAATCATATGCTGGGATTCATAATACAAAAGGCTGAAGTACATGGTGTGAGTTAATGAAAATGGGTTTTGACGAGTTTACAATAGCAAAGAGTGTTTGCATATTGTAAAAATTAATTAAACATTGGTTTATTATATTTCATTGTGGTCCTCCTTTTTGGCCAAGAGGGTTGAACTGGGCTTCTCAGCATTCATTTTGTTTAATTAGAACTTTTAAAGTCTTAAAAAAGAATTTGTTAGGTAATATTTTGAAACACTGCAAATGATAGAGAATAATAATACATATCCATATAGCCACCATCCAGTTTTCTCATGTTTTAGCATTTTGCTGTTTGCTTCTTTTCTTACAGAAATAGTGTTATGAGACAACTGAAGCTCTGTCTGTACCCCTCCTAGGTTACACTGGTCACTCCCCAGAGTTAATTATTATTTTGAATTTGCTATTCAGTTTTCATAATGCTTTTTATATTTTGACACATGTATTTGCATTGATAAATATCTAAGATTTTTCGTGTTTTAGTACTTTAAAAATGTGGTATCATTATGTACATTTGGCAATAGTTTTTCCCCTCAACATTGCTTTTGGGATTATTCATTTTAACATGTGTAGCTCTGATTGAGGTATTCAATGCATAGTGTTCATTAATGACTATGCTGTAATTCACATATACATTCTATGATTGATGGCAATTTAGGTTGCTTCCAATTCTTCCTATATGAAACAGAGTTACAAGAAACATTCTTATATATACTTCCTTGTGTATATGGTCAAGAGTTTCTTTAAGGTATATACCTACAAGTAGAACTGCCCAGTCTGGACAGTATGCTTCTTCAGCTTTACTGAGTACTACTGCCAAATTGTTTTCTTTCTTTTTCTTTTTAATTTGAAAAAAATCAGATTTTATTTTGAAACAATTTTTTTTTAATTATTTCATTTTTGGCTGTGTTGGGTCTTCATTGCTGCGTGTGGGCTTTCTCTAGTTGCGTCGAGTGGGGGCTACTGTTTGTTGTGGTGCGCAGGTTTCTCATCGTGGTGGCTTCTCTTGTTGCAGAGCACAGGCTCTAGATGCGCAGGCTTCAGTAGTTGTGGCTCGCGGGCTCTAGAGTGCAGGCTCAGTAGTTGTGGCGCATGGGCTTAGTTGCTCCATGGCATGTAGGATCTTCCTGGACCAGGGCTTGAACCCATGTCCCCTGCATTGGCAGGCGGATTCTTAACCACTGTGCCACCAGGGAAGTCTGAAACAATTTTTACTTATAGAAAAGTTGTAACTGTAGTACAAAAACATGCTCACAAACCATTTACACAGATTAAAAAATGTTAACATTTTGTCCAGATCTTAACATTTTGTCTTTATATTGTGTGTGTGTGTATAAAGTATTTTTTTCCCCACCAGAACCATTTGAGAGTGGGTTGCTTTGACAATGTCTCTTCACCCTTTAATCTTTCAGTGTGTCTTTCTTAGAACTGGGAACCTTCTCTTACATAACCACAGTACAGTTATCAAGTCTGGTTTAACACTGAAAATACTTGTATCTAATCTGCAGTCCGTACTGCAACGTTGTCAGTTGTCCCAATAATGTCCTTATAGCAGTCCTCCCCCGCACCCCTCAGTCAGGGATGACATTGCGTTTACCTTTCACATCTCTTTATGCTTTTTTAATCTGGACGATTCTTTAGCTTTTCTTGATCTTTTGTGACATTGATGTTTCTAAAGAATAGAGGAAGTTAAAAGTTTCTCAATTTGTGTTTATCTAGTGTTTTCTCATGATTAGATTCAGATTATGCAGTTTTGGCTGGAATAAAACTAATGTTTTAGTGATGATGTATCCTTCTCAAGGATTAATCATTAGTATTAATAGAATTAACTATTTTGGGATGCTTTTGATATATTTTAATTGACTAACTAAAACTCTTAGCTCTTTTTTTGATATATATATATATAAGTGGAATTCAGATTCATATATATATTATATATTTTATATATTTTATATATATATATATATATCTCCATGTGTATATAAATGGAAATCTGTTATTCAGGCTGGTAGTGCTAAATTAGCTTTTTTTCCCTGACCCAAGTAGCAAATACCTTGGAGAATTTCAGTGTTTAGTAAGCTTTGTTACTTTCCCCCCTATGAATAGCACTTTATGACATAGGCTAAACTAGACAAATATGCAGTGTTATGTGGATCATTATGCAATAAAGCTGCTAAAGTCACATGGGTGGTAAAGTTTGATAGTCTCAAGCCTGTGAAGCACATATCATGTAGACATTTTAAACATAAAGCTTTAATAGGAATAGGAAAGCCACTTAAACCATTGTTTAGTTGCATACAAGTTGTTCTTCTGGACTTCTTTCATTTTTAATAAAAATTAAAAGTATTATTGTTGACATTATTTTGATTATTTGTTTCAAGAGTCATTCAGTTTCTCTACCATATTTACTTTTTTCCTTTGGAAATTAATAAGTAATTTATAGGGAAATACTTTGAGATGTTTTAAATATCCTGTTTGTAATTAAAGCTTTTCCCCTTAGATTTAGCATTTATTGATCATGCTTGCCTGAATCATGTTTTACTACTATAGTTGGAAAATTGTGACTTTCTAACTGAATTATTCCTTTGTTCTTTCTATACATAGTAACGTAGTTCTTTAGTTGAACTTGAATAGATACTTGTGAGCATGAATTCTTAGTCTAAATATTAGATTCAGGATTTATTTTGTGAAATTTCTTTTCCTATTAGCCATTTGTTGACTTCTGAGAATAGAAGTTAAAATGGTATTCCCATTGCCCGAATCAATCTAGAACTACTCTGAGATCACTTATTGATTAATTTATACCTCACTTCTATTAAGGATTAAAGAAAACTTTTCAAATTAAACACAATAAAACAGGACAAAAAAGGTAAAAATCATGATTAACTTAGTGGTACCGTTTAATCATTATAGTTGAACATTGAGTTCAGATCATAGAAAATAGGCAGCTAAGCCAAAGAGACAACCATATAAAATTAGATGTGATTTCACTGTTTCATAAGACAAAGCATCTTATAAGAGCTTAATAAAATATATAAGCAAGAATAGAAGCTCACTTAATTTGAATAACATATAACTTAATTTCATGTCACCAGGAGGGCTAATTTTTGTGTTGTGCTAGCTCTATTTATTGAAAATTTATGCACTGGTAAAAACAATAGCTCCAACCAGTGCAGACTTACTTAGAACTTTTGTTTCACACTTAGGGTCCTGGGTCTCAATTCCAGAGATTCTGGTTCATTAGGTCTTGAGAAGGGCCTGGGAACATCACAGGTGATCCTAAGATCACACTATGAGAAACAGTACCTCAAAGAAAAACGCAAAAGTTGTGATTTTATTGTGATCAAGTCAGTATTGCAGACTATATAAAGAGGCTTGTAAAATTCTTACAGTAGTCTCATATTTATAGTATAATAACTTTTAGAAATTCCTATTAATGAATACTTTGGGGTAGTAAATAAACAGCTAAATAGCTAAACTGAACCATTAGAGCATACACCAGTAGTCGATTTAGTAAGTCAGTAGTATAGTCTTTTACCACTCCAGCCTAATACCCATACTTCCTTAGTATTTTCATAACCTCCTTATTTTTTCATTTGTTTATTAACTTCGTTAGTTTTAGTGGCTCAACATACATGACTTTTTAACTTGTGTACATTTTCCAAGTTGTAGAAGTGTTTGTTATTTCACCTTTTTTTGTTTTTGCGGTACGTGGGCCTCTCACCGTTGCGGCCTCTCCCGTTGCGGAGCACAGGCTCCGGACACACAGGCTCAGCGGCCATGGCTCACGGGCCCAGCCGCTCCGCAGCATGTGGGATCTTCCCGGACCGGGGCACAAACCCATGTCCCCTGCATCGGCAGGTGGACTCTCAACCACTGTGCCACCAGGGAAGCCCTGTTATTTCACCTTTTAAGCAGAACCTTAGGTGTTTGTTTGTTTGTTTGTTTTTCAATATTCATTATTTTGTATTAGAAGAGACAGGCCACCAATTTCCAAGATTTATTACTCTTTTGCGATAACTGGCTTTAGCCAGGGGCCAAGATTTCAGAACTGTTCATAGGAAAGTAATTTCCACTGGTGTCATTGCTAACTAAGTGAGTGACTTTGACATACATAGCTCTGGCCTACAACTGGTCAGCCTGAAATAATCAGAAACAACAACTATTTTAGTAACACTGAATACCAACCTTACAGTTTATAAAGTAGGTTTATTGGATATCTTCCATCAGCAGAGACTTTCACAATGGCTTTTGGGTTAATGAAAATATTTTAGGTATAACTGAATGTATAAGCCTTGGACTGTTCTGTGATTTCTCTTAAGATTGTATGGGAGACATTTTATTTGTTGCCTGGGATTTATTGCTGCAGTTCTCTTGAACACTGTAATGGAAATAACTGATAAAACTTCTGAAAATATGCTGAAAGTTTACCCCTTTGTTTTATTAAATGTAGCAAATGTAGCATATAATAATAGCACTGGTACATGCATTCTTCATTTGCAGCTCTTTCAGGAGGAAGACATATATTTTCATAAGAAATGTGACATTTATAAGGATTGTACAGCTTAAGAGGTGTGCACAGAAATTGTTAAGACTTGTAAAACATTGGTTTACCATGCCTGGTTGATGACCTGTTCAAGACAACTTTAGAACAGGAGCAGTGACTTTGTTCCCAGCCTGGAACATTTGTTTATATTTTGGTGTTTATAAGATCATAGATGCTAGGCTAAACTATTTTCACATAGGGAAAGGATGACTAAGAGAAAATTCTTATTATTGTGCTTATGATTCAAATTTTCTGTCCACCATAGTCCTTTGAACTTTACTGCTTATAAAAGTACAAAAAGGGGCTCCCCTGGTGGCGCAGTGGTAGAGAGTCCGCCTGCCGATGCGGGGGACACGGGTTCGTGCCCCGGTCCGGGAGGATCCCACGTGCCGCGGAGCGGCTGGGCCCGTGAGCCATGGCCGCTGAGCCTGCGCGTCCGGAGCCTGTGCTCCGCGGCGGGAGAGGCCGCAGCAGTGAGAGGCCCGCGTACCGCAAAAAAAAAAAGAAGAAAAAAAAAAGTTCAAAGAGGCAGTAGCATTTCTGTAGCTCATTATTTTGAAAAGGAAAGTGAGAAATGAAAAATACTGTTGTGTCTCAGCATTCTGAGATCCCGGCCCCAAGAGAAGTACTGAAGACCTTCAATTCATAGTAGAGATCTAAGCATGTCAAAAATATTATATTTAATTTTATATTAAATATATGATTTCCAGAGTATATGGAGAAGGTCGATAATTACACCTCTAATACTTTTTCTGCCTTGTATTACAATTTCATTCATAGTGGTTATTTTTCAGCTTCATGATTTTGAGGTGAAGGGTTTCCTGAAATTATTATAGTTTGATTCTAATTAGATATAACTGGCTTTGTTGTTGTTTTTAAATGGAAAAAGTAAAGGAAGTAGAACAATTTAGTTACAACTTTGATTCTGATCATTGGACCTTGGTTAGATGTACTTAGCATCCATTTCACTTTGCTTCTTTCCCTACAGTACTCCTATTTTCTTCATGCAGCTATTCTGCTCTCTTGTAGGCCAAATGCTTCAGGAGAAGCTGAGCCCTATCCCAGCTCCAGGAGTGGGATTGATTTGTCTAAAGCAAACACCATCTTTTGTACCTCTAAAAGTTTCGTCTGAGAAAGGTCAGGTGAACACTTAAGCCTACTGATGCTAAGTGCAGTGCTCCTGGCGCCTTTTTGGAAGTCATCCTAATCTTCACCTGGACACCTTCCAAAACTGATTCCCTTTCTCTCCTGCTGGGCTACTGGCTGCATCCCAGTACCAGAGGGAAAACTAGCTTTATGATAAACATTCATTGTGGATTAAAGAGCAGAGAAAAACATTCCCAGCCAGGAACATTGTAACTCCACTGTGTTTGTGTGTATGTGTGTGTGAGTGTGTGTGTGTGTGAAAAAGAGAGAATGACAGAGACAGGTATCAGTAGATGAGGAACATCTTGGTAAGAATGCACATTTGCATTTTTTTCTAGAAATTTACAAAGGGAAAGCTAAAATATGCCATTTGGGGTTTTACTTTAAAGGCCTGTATGAACCAAATCATCTGCATGCTTTTGATAAAATGTCTTTTTTTCTGTTCCGCTCCCCCTCAAAGACGCTTATTTTTCTCACTGAAAAATTTCAGAATGCTAATGTGGTTGACTGGGTATAAAGTCATAAAGCCAAGCCTTCTGAAGTTGAAAGGCTTATTGCCTAAAATGATGTTCTTTTGATGATATAGTCAGTTTTCTAATATTTACATTTTTTGGTGCCTCATATGGTAGAATTGGACTTCTCATCTTTTGCCCAAAAGATGTTTGAATCTGAGAAACCATTTACTTGCAAATTTTGATTTATTAGAAATTATATCCTTAAAATTAAATTTCAATGCAAATGTAAAATGTGGGATACACTTTGAACCACTCCTTTTTTTCTTAGGGAAGAAAGAAAATACAGATATAGGTAGTCCTTCACATGTTTTTCTTCTCTTCATCTTGATAGACAACTTTTTAAAACAATGCTCTTAAAAAGAGAATACCTCAAAGAATATCTGCTTGGGGCTTCCTGGAAGGAAGGTGAGATGACAAAACTAGTGATGTGTGACTCTGCACTGCAGTGACAGAGAATATAATTGCAGCAAGGTCTCCAGAGTAATTTAGAGGTAAACTGGAATTTTCCAAGAGAGAGTGAAGTTACATTAGTGAAAAAGAGACAGTTGGGAGGAAATGTTATTTTAGCCACATATTCTGGTTGTACATAATTTAAAGAGTATCAATTTCAAGAGGACAATAAAAAAGAAATTATAGTAATCAAGATAGGAAATTATTAAGGGTTTGGGAGAAAATTTCAGCCAAGAGGGAATGTGAAGATTAGGTATAAATTCTCACAGCCTTGGCTGACAAGCTGATGAGCACATCTACAGATGAGAAATGTAGAAGGAACAAAAAGATGACTTGTGTGAGAGCCAATGTTAGGTTTGTATTAGAAAGAATAAAAGTAGAATTTGAACAGAGAAGTTTCTGAAAGGAGGAGAAAAGTAATGTTTTGCCAAAGTTTGCTTCTGAGGCTTCTCTGAAGATTGACATACTTCTCTTTCATAGTTGCCTGTTTGTGGGTAGTCTGATGCTTTCTGTATGTGACTTTTCTTTTACTATTGAGGGAAATAAGATGAGAATTCAGAGAGGAGAGAATATATATGGTTTTTGAAGTTAAACTAAATGGATGTCTTCTTATTTTGCCTATTGTGTGTAGTAAACTTAATCTTAGATGTAAAAATGGCTATACTCATATAGATAAGAGCATCTACCTAATTCCTGTTTGAAAAAATGAGTCTTACTCATTGCTAGCCATCTTAGCTGTGCCAAGGCCAGATAAGCACTGGATTTTGGGTCTGAACACGCAGATTAAAGGGTAAGTCTGTTAGTTAGCAGCTTTTTGAGTCTGAGGGAGATACGTAAAGACTTTAAATAAAAGGATATGTTCAGAAGTATGGATGGGAGGCTCTCGAAGGAATGGAATGGCTCTTGTAGGTGATCTAGAAAGTACCTACAGTGCAGAGGAAATAGTACTTCTTTTTTCTGTTACACTTACAATGTCTCCGTGAGGAGGCAACCACAGACTCTTTTAACCAATAGTAAACTATGAAGAGTGGTGGGGACCATGACAAACTGATCCGAACGCCAGATTAAAGAGTGTAGTTTTTAACTTAAAGTGATTGTTGACATGTGAGAATGCAGGCCTAGTTCTGCCAGAACTTCCAGTTTTTGTTTTGTTTTGATTTTTAGAACCCTGAAATTTGCATTTTTTCAGTGAAATTTCACACGCACACACACACACACACACACACAAACACACACGCATATGCAATTAATTAAAAAACAATTTTGCCACACTGGTGTGGGTCAAACAAAACAAGTCTTTGAGCCAGATGTGCCCTATGGCTACAGTTTAGATCTTCTTCTTTAATCTCTTTTTTCATGGATGTTTATTGAGATCCTGATAGGTTGCATGGCTTTGTACTAGACTCTCTTAAAATGTTGAATTATATTCCAAGAAATTCCTAATAACCTATATTTTATTTAGGTAATGTTTAAACCTTTACATAAATTTGGAAGAAAAATTATGGGATTGAAAGTAAGGTTCCTAATAGTACACATTTTATTGAAGCATGGGAAGGACTATAAAGGAAAGGGTGACTGATTTCGTATCTTTAATTTTGTTGAGTTGTTACCATAAACTTTGTCATCAGTGTTTCTTACAGAATTTTCTAAATAAGCAAGAAAAGATATGTTTTGAAGGTCCTACGGACAAAGGTAAAAAATGGTGAATATTTATTTTTAAAAAAGTCTCTTCAAAATAAAATCATTATCTCATTATTAAATTGACTTATGTATTTTTAAAAATATGTCTCTATTCTCAGGCTTACCAAAGTTAACTATTGATGATACATTTTATGTTGGAAAAATATGTATACTTACAACTCTTCATTATTTGTGTGATTCAGATCCTTCTATTTTTCCCACTATTTTTTAGCCATAGAATTGCAAATTAAGAATAATAACTTATTCTGGTCATTTGATAACTTTTTGGTTTTAGGGAAAACTCTAGAAATAGAGGAAGCTGCGATGATTTGAATCAAATTACCCTTGTAGGTGATTGTTTCTGGAGTGGGCACCTGTTACAAAGATCATCAAGCTATAGGTCACTGGTCCTGTGATACAGCCTGATTAAAAGATAGTAGTGGTTAGACAGATCAAGAGAAAGAGTTAACATTTGAGAGGAAGCTGAAAGAATGCCATGGAGTATCAGATGGCCATGAGGGATCATGGAAAGCCTAAACTTTATGATGAAACAAACTGTGGGTAAGATGAGGATGAAGACATTATATGAGAGAAATGAAAACATGCAGGATGTGAGGGGCAGGAGTGTTCTAGAAGAATCCAAGACAAAATAAAATTTCTACTCCAGGGAGCAGGCAGATGAGGAATAGCTGGACAATATTAATGCAATGAACCAGGACAAAGATCCATGAACCCTCGAGGCTGAAGTCTCTAAGCTCCCTTATATCCTTTCACTATCTGATCCATTCTTGTGTCAAGGCTCTTTCTTGGTTCTTCCATCGCAGTTTTCTCTTGTCCCTAGGTGCTCACACTGGTCCTTCTTCTTCAATTAATCCAATTTTCTCCTTCCCCTCACCCCTTTACTGTCTCCCACTCCCTTTATGCCGAGCTCTTACTCATTCAGCAAGTCTCACTCAAGATTTCTTTTCCTTCTAGAAACCTTTGTTGACTCCCTCCTCCTTTTTTTTTTTTCCAAAACCATGGGATGTTTTTAAACCTTCCTGGAATTGATTCCATCTCTGTTTTTTGCCCCTCCCCTTCTTATGATCTCTCAGTTTTCCCCTCTTTCTACCCTGTCAGACATGTTTACAGCCTCCAAGCCTTCCCTTTTTTCCATCCCATCTGACCCAGTGTTCGGTCCCCATTATCTCATTTGGATCATGGGATTTAGCCTCGAAGTAACTTTCTAACTGCAGTTTTCCCTATCCAGAATTTCAGATCCTTTTTCATAAAGTAAAGGAGAAAATCATATCACCCTGCTCAAAAATTATCACTAAATCTCTAATTGATATTTAATTAACTCTAATTTAATTAAGCCTAATATTGCAGACTTTCCAAAGTGAGGATCTAGTCTCCTGTACCTTTTCTGACCAATACTCACCCGTGAGGATTCTGAGGGCACCAAATTAAACCACTGGCTGCTTCTAACTGTTTTCCTTCCCAGTACCGCTCTTCATTCCATGCCCATCTTCTGGCTTTCCTCCTCCCCCTACCCCCATAAATTGTTTTTAGCTGTCTTTTAGGGTGCTGCTTCTTCCATTCTGCCATGATTTGCTTGTGTTTTGTTTTTCATAACACATATAGTCTCACATACAAAAGGAAATAGAATAGAGCTTAATCTTACACTGCTCTTAAGCACAGTGATTAAGAGCACTGGTCCTGGAGCCAAACTGCTTGAGTTCCAACAGTTCTGTCTCTACTTCTTATTCTGAGGCTTCAGAGATGTTATGCAACCTCTCTTTGCCTTAGTGTTCTCATCTGTAAAAAGGAAATAATTAGTGCCTACCCTATAGGGTCGTTGACCAGACTGAATGAATGAATACATGGAAAATACATAGGATAGTATCTGGCACATAGTAAGTGCTTAATAAATATTGTTATTGTTATAGATTGTCAAAGTCAGAAACATTTTATTGTAATGGGAGGGATTTTTTTCGTAAGTCAGCAAGTATACAAAAAGAAATGTAACAGAGAGACTCATCACCAGCATTATAAATTATTTAATTGAGTAAAGATTTAGTGAATTGGTAAATTAAGGCATTCTCTGCTTCATTTTGGGCTTGGGTATTAAGGCAATAACCATAGAACCATTTTAATCTAATTTTGAACAGTTTCCTTTGGAGTTTTAAGAGTTTCATTAAAGAAATCTCAATGTAAGGATGGCTACTTTTTCTTAACACTGAATTTTCAAGCTCTTTAGAGTAAAGGTAAGATCTGTGCTTATTTTTTTCCATTTGAGCTTTTGATGTCTTTTCTCTCTTATATCACTTCCATTAATGAGAACGCCTTCCAAATCATGGTTTAGCCTGTCTACTTAATTGTGTTTCTCAGGAATAACAGGCTGTTTTTTAATAATTGCCTGAATGACTAGATTAAAAGCAAAGATGAGGACAAGTTGAAGAACTCACTTCAGTTTCAAAATGTGACTTCCAGTTGACCCTTGAGAAGTGTGCTGTGCAGAATGTGTTTGCCTAGACAGAAGCACTGGTCAGTTTTAGTCTGTGTAGTTAAGTATCGAAGGTATGCCTTCGGTGAGATAATACAGGCAATGTCTAATAATATGCAAGTTCTTGATGAATTTGGGAAAATGAGAGTGGCCTGAAACAGGGACTACGGATACCCTAGCAGATACCACGTTTCTTTCATCTTCTCTGGCGAATCTAATGTCATTCGTCCCCCTCACCTCACCCTCTTGACCACAGCCCCTCTACCACCAAGGTTCTTAGAAGCTGAGATGATACTTAGATGGCACAGACCAATTTATTCTGGGTTGGCCATCATAACATATTTGTCTCTCAGGGGTTTTTGGATGGCAGATGACAGAAATCTAAATCAGTCTAGCTTACATTAACAGTGAAAAGGGACGGATTAAGGGATTTGGAGGATGGTGTATTGATGCATGAAATGGGGAGGTCCAGGGGTAAAACTGACCTCAGAAGTTGAGGTACTCAAATGCTGTTGTCACATTCTTCTTCCTCTTTGTCCCAACTTTCTCAGCTATGCCTCTCTGTATTTATTTTTTCCTACATGAGGCAAGGTTTCGAGGGACACATGGTGGCAATTATTTTCAGACATACTTTGCCTTAGCTCAGTTCCCCAGAAAGAAGACAGTCTTTTTCTCTCATTGAACATTTATAAAATCCCAGGGAACAGCTCTAATTGACTTTGCTTTGCTCTTCTTGTCAACTGTTGGCTTAGACTCTGTGGATAAAGGTTCAAAGATCTGTAATTGGCTAAGCCCTTGGCAGAATTCAAGTATAGGGATTGAGAACCCTACCAGAACATGTGAATTGAGAATGGGAAGTCCACCCAAGGAGAGAGCAGAAAATGGGGATGGCACCAGGCAGACACAAACAGCAGATGTCCCTTGGTATTCACAAATCTGACATTGAATTGTCTTTTACTTTCAGCACCATTGCTCTGCTTTTTTACCTGAACCTTCATATGTGTAGTAGTCATATTCTTTTATAATTGGGTTTGACCATCATTTTATTTATCCATTGAGTGTATTAAAGCATCTGTATTGTTGTGACGGCAGGAGTAATACATAATTAGGGAACAAAAGTTGCTTGCTTTTTAAAGGAAAATCTGTGATGTATTCTTTTATAAAGTGAAATGAACCTTCTAGATAAGGGTTCCCAGACCTGACTCATCGTTACAATTCCCTGGACATTTAAGAGAGAGAGATAATATGGTTCAATACAGCATGATAAAGACTGGGGGTATGAATGGTTAAGATGATTTAGTGATTATCCCAGTTCTGTTGATGATAAGAAAAAACAAGGACAACATTAAGCAGGATTTCAGTCTTCTGGTCTGGATTTTTGAAACTTTGAACCTCTCTTTGCTCAGTCTTCTTCGTTTTCATGTCTCCTGGAAGGTGAGCAGGGCTTTCCCACTGCTCTTTTATTGTAAGACTACCTACCTGTTTGTACTCTGGGCTTTTCCTTTCCTGTTTCCAGACTTATCTGTCTGGTGTTCTTGTCCCTCTCAATAACTTGAATGAAGCAAATTCTGTCAATATCCCTGAAGATCAAAAAAACTTTCTCCAAGAGCATGAGTTTCTAAAATGTAGAATGTTAAGTCCCATTGCATTCACCATATTGGCTAATGACTACTTTTACATGACAATGGTCGCCCATTTAGAGAAAAATTGGATGACAGAAAAATTAGTCCAGGGATGCTGTGATGTATCTAGTTAATTCTTGCTCTTTAGAATGTGTCCTCTTGAGAAATTATTCTCCGTATCTCACAAAGGCTACTTCCAACGCTTTCCACTCTCTCTAAGCTCCAATACTCTGCTCTTCCTTAGTGGACCATCTTGCCTCTTCAATTATCTAAAAAGCAGCGAAGGATTTTGGTTTAACATCCTTCACCATCCCTCTTCTTCCTAAGAAATTTCCCTGGACCTTATAACCTATTCCTTTCACCTTTTTCTCTGATCTTGTTTAAGAAATGATTTTCCCCTCACTCCTATATCTTCCATTGCTTCCTCTTCTCTAAGTCAATACACAGAATTCCTCCCCTTTATCTCAATATGTCTTCATATCTCAACCTTACCATTCACTATCAGATTTCTGCAAGGGAAGGGGGGAGGCAGCTGTGGGAGTTGCTGGTAGTCTGCTGAACTTTGCTAAATCTATATTTTTCCATACTTAATCTTTATTGTGAGTTCTCTTCCTTATTTTTAGCTGCCTATATCTAATATACCTTCCTTATTTTTAGGTATCTCTCAGCTTCTTAAACTGTGCTTATTCTACCTCATTGATGCCTCACGAGACATCTTCTATTTCATTTCAGCTAATGTATATGACCTCCCAGGCACAAGGGCAATACCTTGGAGTCACTATCATATTTTTCTATATCCCTTAATATTTATTTATTTTCCCAGTTATGTCAATTCTGAAATGTGTTCCAAATAACTTTAAGCTAAAATTAAATAGCAGTATATATATTATTTTGAACACACAAAATAATACATGATATACACAGTATAAATTTCATGTGTTTGTATATATGAGGCATAGTAACACAGTAAAAATTCATGAACCCATTATCCAGTCCAAGAACCAGATCATTGAATATTCCAAATTTTTCTTTTCTAATTTCAATTTAAGATTTGTGTTTCAATAACCCTCCAATTGTCCCCTTGTTACATAATATGCTTTAAAACTATATTTCTCTGCCAAGCTTCTGATGATGTGCCCTTGATCAAAAGCCTCAGGTTCCCCATTACTTTCAGAGTAAAATAGACTGTGCCTAATTCTCA
Source organism: Pseudorca crassidens (assembly GCF_039906515.1). Classification (NCBI taxonomy): domain Eukaryota; kingdom Metazoa; phylum Chordata; class Mammalia; order Artiodactyla; family Delphinidae; genus Pseudorca; species Pseudorca crassidens. Next base: position 69,487,957 of record NC_090303.1, on the reverse strand, counting down.
ATACCTTGTTGATCTGGCCCAACCTGTGATTCAGCTCCATTTTCTACTATTCCCATTGAATCACTCCATGCTTCAAACTCAAAGTGTCTTCCTTCCTTCTTTCATTTCTTCCTTTCTTTTCATGAACAAGCCACTGCTATTTTCTTTGCACACCTTTGCTCCTGTAATTCCACATTGAAGCAGTCCCTGGAATGTTCTCTGTCTTATCTCCTTTGGTTAAAATCCAATTCATGCTGTAGGGCCTATCTGAAATGCTTTCATATTTATGCAGACCAATCATACATGATCTCTGAAGCACTCATTCTCTCTGTCATTGCTTTGAAGTATTTGTAGTTTTCTTATATTTCTTTATACCCTTCATGTATTACATAAGGTCTTGTATAAAGAGTACACTTAATAAATATGTGTTAAATTAATTGTTGGAGAGAGTAACTGAACTGAATATTTGTTTCCTCCTATAAAAAAGGATATAATTTCTGCCTAAGTTAAATTTCTTATTCTGTCTTTTTCCTTTCATTCAAGGTAGGTGTAGGGAAGACCAGAGTCCCTATCCATATCTATACAGTTAGAGGACAAATCACAAGATTCTTAAGTTTTGGTATTTCCTATTTTGACTGGTGTACCAATTCTCACTCTAAGAAAACATTCTTCTTTGTAAATTTGAAGATTTCTTAACTGGGATTCTCCCTTCAATACTCACAATACTATAATAGTACAACGGCAATTTTTTATTTTCTTTTAGACTTTTCCTTAAATGGCAGTACTATGATTAAGAGTATAAGTGGATGCAATATTTCTTACATTTTACCAGTTGGTGAGCCTAGAAAAGGAAACACACATTAAAATGGGTGATACTTAACTATATTAGGCATAGAGAAAGGCAAATATTTCTTGCCTATGGCAGTAAAAAGACACCTTAATGGGGTTACAAGTAGGTTTGCAGATAATCCTTAGAGTCTGCCTGGTTGAGGAGATTTCTATCTAGAAACAGCAGAGTAGATTAGATGAATTTTATAAGTTTTTACAGCTTGCAGTTTATGTGTGAAACAAACACACCCAGCTTGAAAACTTCAAACTGACAAAGTAGAGAGAGCCACATAATTATGTTGGAAATATGCTCTATCTGTAAAGAAGAACTTTTTAATTTTTAAGACAAACATGCCACCGAAATCTCTAGTAATCTTCACATCAGGGGTCCCTTCCTATGGAACTGCTGAGGCTGAGGTAATTTTAATTAAGATGAGACGGGGAGTCAAGAACGTAAAAAACAAAGTCTCAGACAAAAGGCGTTACTTGGAAGGGAGGAAAAGGAGACGGGATTGATTGTTAGCTCTTAGAATCTGAACAGACAGGGAGAACATGAGGCCTCTCTCTGCAGATTGCAGCAGGGCTGATAGGCAGGTAGTATGGGGCCCAGAGACCAGGAACACTGGGTCGTTTTTCTCTACCTGACCCAAACCCTCAGGCCCACATATAAGTGTCCTCCTTACCTATTTCTGGGCAGGTTCTGGATGAGATACTTGTGCTTACAATAAAGATAAGTGGGGCTTCCCTGGTGGTGCAATGGTTGAGAGTCCGCCTGCCGATGCAGGGGATGCGGGTTCGTGCCCCGGTCCGGGAAGATCCCGCATGCCACGGAGCGGCTGGGCCTGTGAGCCATGGCCGCTGGGCCTGCGCGTCCGGAGCTTGTGCTCCGCAACAGGAGAGGCCACAACAGTGAGAGGCCCGCGTACCGCAAAAAAAAAAATAAAAAAAAAAATAAAGATAAGTGAAGAAAGGCTATTTTATAGCTCAAATACCATTCTGTATTATCGCTAGAGTAATAAGGAAGTGTGATCTTTAAAGACTTGTTTAATACAATTATGTCTTCCAAAAAGTCATTTGCTCTTAAAGAATGATTGAACCATACTTTGTGTTATTATTGGAGGGCATCTTACTGTGATAAAGGTGGTAATTATTTATCTAGATAAGCAATCTTGTTGATTGAATATAGCTAAACCTTTGGCTTTTAGGCTAAGAAATACCTTTAGGCTTTATTGGTATACGAGTAAATGGAACGTGAGTATTAGTTGTACCAGTTTTAACAGCTGAAGTTACATACTAATTTTTGAGTTTAAATGTAGTTAGTGGTTGCTTACTTTCTGAAACTAACTTTTAAATTGATTAAGAAATTTGTGCTCTTTTCCTTCTCATCACTGTATTTTCATAAACGCTCTTATTTTTAAACTATAAACATGGAGCCAGCACCCCTGTGCATAAAGTGCCTCAAAGGATAATTAGATGCTTATAATGGTACTTGCTTTGAGATAGCTAATTAAAAATATCTATTGCTCCCAAGTCTAATTTTTTTGAGTAATGATCACATAGTAGCAACTATGAAAGTTAAGTTACAGCCAACCTCACTGAAGAAAAAAAAAAAAGTAAATATGTTGACAGTATTTTATATAAAGACCTAGAGAATGGCACCAGACCAGTCTTTCCATTTTCTACTCTGTATTCTGTGCCCAGCCTCTCATACGTGTGGACACTAAACCACCTACACTATGCTTCATTCATCTGATTTCACTCTATTTGTTTTCATTTATTTTATAACGCTTCCTTTGGCACCAGGGAGATAATTTTCTCCCTCTTTTCTACCTTTTGTTGAACCTCTGAAAGAAGGCTTTTGTAATTGGGCTTCACAGTTTTAAGAAACACTTCATAACCTGCCAGTAAAAATGTCAGTTCTCTGGGCCCGGGCATAATTAAATAAGTATCAGTGTGGTAATTCAGCCACAAAATAAAGTAATTTTAAAGGGATTATTAATTGAGTACTTGCTTTGATTTTGGAATTCTAATCAGTAACAAGCTGTGTTATGGACAAAATCTTTCTTGCTTTCACCATTTCCATTACTTGGATTTAAAAATATTAAATGAAACTGTGTCAATAAAATTTTTACTTTATTTTTCTGAATGATTCTCCTGAGAGAATCTTGTTAAAATATCAACAAATTAGGTAGGGACAAAATGTTTAGCTGTGAGTCTTTAAAAGCAAAGCTGAGTGATACAAGCAATGTATAAAACTTTGTTATGGACTCTGTTGGAAGCCGTTACTTCCTGATTGAAGACTGAAAAAAAGTGCAAAATTGAATTTTGGAGGCTAATCATAGTTTGTTTGGTAGGGAGTCCTTTGAGCTGAGAGCAGCAGGAGGAAGACAAGTGTGTAAAGTGATGGGTACTGTAATGATGAGGTGTGGATTAACTAGTGGTCATTCTGGGAAAGGGTTAGTTTTCAGAGCAAACTGAAGGGTGATGTAGTAAAATCAGTCTTCTAAAACAGAAAAGCTCCAGAGTTCCCTGGTGCTCTGGTGGTTAGGATTTGGCACTTCCACTGCTGTGGCCCGGGTTCAATCCCTGGTTGAGGAACTGAGATCCTGCAAGCTGTGCAGCCTGGCTGAAAAACAAACAAACAAACAAACAAAACCCAAAAAACAAACCAAAAAACCACAAATGACTCCCTAAAACAAAGAAAACAAACAAACAAAACAAAAAGCTCTGTCTTTTGCTAGGAATTAATTGGTTGGTTGTATTGTTTTAAAGCTACATTTGAAGTCTGGGAATGGTAAGGGTGAGCAATGACTTAGAACTCAACATAATTATCACTGACATTAATTGAGCTTTTATTTTGTTCTAGGGGCTACAGTAAGTGCTTTAGTCTATCAACTCAATTCTTACACCCCTGTGAAATAAGTCAGACCCCCATGAGGAAACTGAGGCACAAAGGTTACTTTATTAGTGGCTGAGCTGAGGTGTTTAACTCAGGCAGCCCAATTCCAAAGCCCGAGTGTTTGGCTACCATTGTATGTCCCTTCCGAGGGAAATTTAATTGATAGTGATGCTTTAAGTACGTTTCAACCCAGTGCTGTATCCTAATGATAGTTTTTAAATGGCTATTACTAAATGGAGAGATAGGGATTTGTAGAAAGTTTGACATTAGATATCCCATAACAGGGAGAGACACCCCCCCTCCGCCAAGGTTAACTCATACAATAGATTTTTCTTGACAATCTTAAAAATATTTTTTTATATTTATTTATTTATTTACTTGGCTGCGTTGGGTCTTAGTTGCAGCATGCGGGATCTTCGTGTAGCATGCGGGATCTTTCATTGTGGCATGCAGGCTCTTCGTTGTGGCATGTGGGCTTCTCTCTAGTTGTGGCCCTCGCGGGCTCTCTAGTTGTGGCATATGGGCTCCAGAGCACGCGGGCTCAGTAGTTGCAGCACTCAGGCTCTCTAGTTGTGGCGCATGGGCTCTAGGCCACATGGGTTCAGTAATAGTGGTGCACGGGCTTAGTTGCTCTGTGGCATGTGGGATCTCCCCGACCAGGGATCAAACCCGTGTCCCCTGCATTGAAAGGTGGATTCTTAACCACTGGACCAGTAGGGAAGTCCCTTAAAAATATTTTTTGTAGGGCTTCCCTGGTGGCGTAGTGGTTGAGAGTCCGCCTGCTGATGCAGGAGACATGGGTTCGTGCCCCGGTCCAGGAGGATCCCACATGCCGCGGAGCGGCTGGGCCCGTGGGCCGTGGCTGCTGAGCCTGCGCGTCCGGAGCCTGTACTCCACAACGGGAGAGGCCACAGCAGTGAGAGGCCTGCGTACTGCAAAAAAAAAAAAAAATATATATATATATATATATATATATATTTTTTTTTGGTAAAAGTTATTTTTTTCCAGAAACAATTAAAGAATGGTAGATGGCAAGTGCTGGTCTTCTTTTATGTACTTACTTGAAATGTTTACTTGATGTGCCCATCTGGCCCCTAAGAGTAACACCTCAGCAAAGATGTCTCCCCCGATGAGGCTTACTGTCTGCTTATTTGTTTTGTTCTATTTTGTTTTCTTGTTCTCTTGCTTGTGAGATGAGAATAAGCTTCTAAGGCTGTGCTCTCACTTGAAACAATCTGAAGATCGGAGTCACTGATTGTGTTACTACACACCAGAAAGAACATAAACGTAGACCCTACCTTTACTGCAGTTTGAGAAGCTGATTTGCGGGAACAAACGGAGAGACTGGAAAATTGCCTAGCAAGTCTGGGCTTATGTAGTTTACAGCTGGAAAGCTAAGGGGGACTTAACTTGCATGAAGGGATATTAAAAGAAACATGTTCTTGTTTGTTTCCTCAGGATGAATGGAGAAGAAATAGGCTTAAGTTAAAGCAAGCAGGATCTAGTGTTCTAGGGTAGAGGTAATGAAAAACCTCAGGATTTTACTAATAGTGAGATCTGAAGGAGTTTATTGATCTTTTAAAAATCACAATTGTGTAAGAATAAGCTAGTATATGGGGTAGTTTTAAAGCAGTTTAGTGTACCATTAGGAAAACAGATTTAGTGTCCTGGAGCTTCTTTGGAGATTTAACCCTATGTATTGTAGCTTGTTTTAATTGTACGTGCTTGAGTTGGGAGCTGTCTAGGCAGTTCTCTACTTAGAGTGATTGTGTTTCTAGACGATGCAGAAAGGCTTCCAGCCAGTTTTACCGGTGTTATTGTGCAATGGCCCTTAATGCAAGCAGGGCACAAATGAACTTGCCCCAGCTAGTCTGATTCCTGTTGCGAATCAAATAAGGCCCCCTCATCGGCAGCCTCAGTTTGTTCCCATGGGCTGCTCTGTGAAACTCTGGACAGGATTAGCCCCAGCTCCAGAGCTGCAGCAGCCGAGAGAGCGCAGAGCAGGAGCAAAATCGCAGGGTCCCCACACGGCTCCTGAGGGGATCTTCTTTTTCTAGTATAAACCCTCTGCGTTTTTGTTGTTGTTGCTGTTTTCTGTAACTTAATGTTATTTATTGTTTTGTACTAAAATAGTTTATAAATTTCGCTCGTGAAATCAAATCAAAGAGGTAAAGCTAGAAGGAGAAAAAAATGTGTTTGGCTAGCAGAAGAGACCTCTTTGACCTATAATGTCCTGTGACATTCAGTGGGACTGATTTCCCAGAGGAGTTGGTAAATTGGCTCTGTGGCAATTCCCATAGAGAAGTTCTAAAAGTGGCAACGACAATGCCCTTGAAGCAAATATATAGGCTGTCCAGTAAAATACTTTGAAAGGCTGCACTCATTTGATGTGTGAGGTCTTGATGTCTTACATGTATGTATTATATTTGATGTATTTATGAAAAGAATTCAGTCTCAGCACTATATAGTCACACCTCACATCCCAATCTACCCTCCAAATAAAAATATAAACAGATCTCCCAGCAATAATGACTACACTAATAAAAGGATTTTTTTAGCTAGGATAGAAAGACTTGATTGTGTCAGTTTTGTACCTTTGGTATTTGCTGTTATTCAAGTCACAGCTTTAAAGGTTTTTTTGTTTGTTTGTTTGTTTTTACATTGTGAAGAAATAATGAGAGAGCTCAGAGCAAGGACAGTTTGGTGCCAGTGAGGATTGATTCACACATAAAGCTCTTGCATGTCAGCAAAGGCAAGTTGAGTGTTCGAGTGCTGCTGACCTGGTAGCTTGGACACTGCAGGACATTAGCTATTCGTCCAGAGAAACTTACTTGGGAAAATGAGAGTGCTACAACAAACTATTAAGGAGGTTTTCTCAAAAAAAAAAAAAAAAAGAAAAAAGAAAAATCATCAGGGATCACTGTTTCACCCAGAATCTCCTCTAAAGCGTTCTGTCCTTACACTTATAGACAACACTTAAAATTTTATGTTGTGATTATTTGTTTTTATTGCCTTTTTTTTAATGTCAAAAAGGACTTCTTCAAAGGTAAGAGCCTTGCTTTCATCTTTTTTTTTGCTTTTCCTGCCTTGCGTTGCACCTGGTACAGAGAGGTGCTCAGAATACTTCTGTTCAATAAATATCTGACTCCCAAAATATCTCTGCAAAAACCTTTCTAAATTCTGTGGTCTTGCAGTTTTTTTGTCTGTTTGTTTTACCTTTTTCCTCTATTTGTTTCTATAAAAATAGGTCAGGTGGACTTTTAGAAGGCAGTAGTAGCTTGGTGGAAACTTGGAATGGAAAAGTAAATAGAATTAAATCTAGATTATTATTATTTTTTTCTTTTTACGTACTTTAAATTTTAGTTTTCTATTGTGGTAAAAGACACGTAACACAGAGATTATTATTTTTAGGTTAATTTATAGATGTCTCTGAACTATAGTGTATGCAATAGGTAATTAAACATGTTCTTCTATGTTTCCAGATTCCTTTAGCATCAGGCCTTTGGTAAGGATTATAATTGCATATTATAATTTTATTTCTATGAGAAAATAGCATCAATTTATATAATTCGGATCTAAGGTTGTTTGTTTGTTTGTTTTCCTAGAGGGATTCTAGCAGTTGACTCTGTGAAAGACTGGGGTTGGAATACTAGGTTCTTACTCTGTGATCTTGGGTAGGTCAGTTAACTTCTCTGAGCCTCGGTTTCTTTATGTTTAAAACAGGGGTAGCAAAACATACCTCATAGGCTGTTGTGAAGACTAAATGACTTACTTTATGAAAGTATTCAGCATGTTACCTGAATGGTGGTGGTGGCCAAGAAGTTGTGTGTATTTGTGTATGTGTGTGTGTGTGTTTTAATTACTTGTCATTTTTTAACCTAAATAGCAAAGTATAGTATTATAGAATTTTCATGGGAAAAAAGAGCTTATCAATCATTACAGTATTATTAGATATAGCTACTTTGTGTGCTAATAATCATAATGTATATCAGCACTATTGAATACTTAGTATGCATGGAAAGTTGTACTGAATATTATATTTTAATCAGATTTTTAAAAAATATGTGTTGTAATGCAGAGGTGACTATATGCTCTGGGGTTAATTAGAGACTAGAATGAGATTTTTGTTTTATGCCTTGCAGTTCATATTGTAATTTATTTAAACAGAAGGGGGCTATAATTTGCATTTTAAAGCAGATATCTCTCATGAGACATTTGCTTCACTGAGCACTGTGGACTTGTGAAAGTATTTTCAAAACTCCTCACAGGAGGATTTGTCTCAGTCATTGAAGAATTCTTGGACAGGACATAATAATTTCTTATCCACTAGAGAAATGATATTATTTTAGAATAATATTTTAAAATGCAGATCCTGTAAAAGATGATAGATGACTATTCTAAAGTGAGATTTATTTCCTTTCTGAGTGTAGACTGGAGTGGTTAGACTTTGAGAGCATGACTGATCCGTGAATCTCATCTATTCAGCAGTTCTATAGTGTATAGATCCTTGGCATTATTAAAGCAACCATTTACAGTTTATTTCTAACAAAGTTCTTACAAGGGTAGTACGTGTAATGTGGTTCCAAAGACATGGAAATCATTTCCAAGAGAAGCTTTAGATTTTAGTGATTTTTCAAACAATTGGGAGCTATCTTTCGGGCATTTCATTGCTATGCTACTGATTGTACCGTGTGATATCCTGAGAATTCGTTTAGTTTTTATGCTTCTTTGTGTCAAACCCATGTCGCTCCTTCTAAAAAATGGAGAAGAGGAAGCCAGAGATAAAATATGTTACCTCATGTTTGACAGTGACAGAGGCAGAACAAGTAGCACTCCAAATCTAATTTCTTGGGTTTCTTTGGTTTTTCAATTTTAATTTTAAAAGAACCAATAGTTTTTTAAAAAGTAATGTAATCCTAGCCTATTTTTCCCCAAACATTATTACTTTTCTTCTTTTCTTTAAAAACATATGCCTTACCTTCCCTGACGACCTTATTTAAAATAACACCGTCCCCAGTGTTCCCTATCCTTCTGGGCCTTTTTATTTTTCTACATAGCACTATTGCTATCTGACATACTATATATTTTTCTTGTTATTATCTGTCTCCTTTATTATAAGAACTGTGCAAGAGTGGGACCATATATCTGTTTTGTTTACTGTTATATTCCAGTCCCAAGAATAGCACCTGACACATAGGATGCTGGCAATAAATATTTATTGCATGAATGAAGTCAAAACAAACAAACAAAAGAAAACCTATGCCTTGCTTTTTTGTATGATTGAGTAGTTCTTTTTATGAAAGCATTTGTTTCAAGAACAGTTCATCTTAAATATACCTTTAAACATTAGCCATTTCCTTTTCCTGGTATGTGTCTGAATATGTAGTTCTAGTTAGGGAGGTTTTAATTTTTACTTCTCATTTTCCAGATAGCAAATGGCCTTTTTGCAGAAAGTTAGGTTGCTTCCCCACGATTATCAGTGTTTGCAGTTTAGGGCAGGAGACCAGCTCTCAAGTCGTCTGTACTATACCTGGTCTCCCAAAATGGTGGGCACCTATGGATTTCTTTATTTGTTTGCTTACTTGTTTGCTTGTTTCTGCCCACCATTTTCCAAAATGAATTTCAGGAGGCCAGCTGTCTATGCATCCACAAAGTTCCATACATACTCATCTCTGTTTCTACTCTACTAATCGATCAGTGTTGGGTCAACTAGAGTTCAAGAGTAAAATCGCTTATTATCTCTTTATCCCGTTCCTATAGAGAAGTAGTCCATTTCCCCAAACTCCCTTCTTGCTCGTGTAATGTTTTCCTTTGATGCTATTTTTTTGGCTGCGTTTCACATAGTGTCTGTGAAGAGTCAATTCTACATATCCTCTTTACTGTCGATCATTAGAGGGCAGACACCTAGAACAAAGCAGCGACAATTGAATTGCTGGCTGGGTTCAGCAAGTGAAACTAACTGTGAGGACACTCATTTTTACCCCGTTGGGTATATTTGGAGTAGATCAATTTAAATGATGGGTCTCCATGGGATAAAGGAAGGCACTTCTCTAACAATGAATTCTACATGATGGGAAACTCTGAGTGTGTGACAAATGAGGTTATTTTTAATTCTTGAAACTTGTCATCAGAGAATTATCAGCCAGGTGGACTTTGGGGCCAGCACTTCAGTTGATAGTTCCCTTTTCCAGACAAATTTAAATTCCATTAATGGATTTTAATTGCACTGACTTTTTCTGCCAAGAGTGGGGATCGTGGAAGTTAATAACCTGGTGTTAAACGTCAGTAGAAATCCTTCATTTGGCTTCAGATTGTTTCTCAGTGACAATTCTGCTTTATCCTAGGAGTGATACATTTATCACATTTGAAACATGTTTTGTCAAGTTAAAGAAGCTACTTCTCTAAAGATGTGCTTTGAGATGAGTATCTAGTTTTTCATGTAGATTGGGTAGTGTAAATCTCCAAAACTTGCATGAAGATTGAATTCCTAAAATTGAGGCAATTGCCTGTGGATTTGACATGATAAATGTTGGTTGGGGACAACACATTGATTTTCATTATGTAGCTGTAGGACGCAGGCATGCTCTGCATATTCATTTAATGAACTGTTTGTGTTTAAATGATGTCTTTGGGCCCTCCAAGCAAATGTGCGTGATGCTAGGTTTTTCATATGAATTTCTTAGAAGAATAGATAAGAATTGTTCCTGAATATCTGAACAAGCTAAGATGGGAATCAAGACTGCATGATTAGGATCTGATTTTGCCCTTGTGGAAGAAAATATATAGGAAGTTTTTTTTTCCGCTGTAATACTATATTTTTGTTGAGATTGTTGTTGACTAAAGTAAATGTGAATTAAAATATTAATTGGTGCAAGGGTACTACATTTGATTAGCAATCATGCAAACATAGGGTTCTTCCTGTTGTTTGCCATGTCTTTGTGTCTTTTTATCTGTTTGGTGAACTCCTAGTTATCTTTCAAGTTCCAGGTGGCACATCACCTCCATGAGGTCTTCATCTCTCTGCGAAGCAGAGTTGGTAGCTCTTTCTCAGTGATCCCTTTATTGCTTGGAATTGTCTATTATAAATATAGATATCTATTACAGCCATATCGTAATGTATTATAATTATTTTTATGTCTCTTTTTTCCAGCAGATAGTGAGTTTTTTTTGGGCAGAGATGATGCCTTAGTCACTGTTTTAATCAGCTTCTTAATTAGGATCCCATATATAGTAAGTTCTTTCGCTGGGAAAGTAAACAGACAAAATTTCCTGTGTCTACCTTTAGTTCACTTGTAATAATCCCTACTTTGGGGCTTGAATTAGATTATGATGGTGTAAATAAAGCCAGTATGTCTGAAAATTTCATGTGGATATGTTAGATATAATAAAGAGACTGATTAAAGATCCACCAGGTTAAACAGTCATACTCTCCACTGCATCAGTAAGTCAATTTAAAAAGATTTTATTATACTTGATTCTGAAAAGGCATATCATGAATCCTGCTTTATTACTACCTAAATGTTATATACCTTGTATAGCCATTGGTTGGTTTTGAGAGGTTTTGTATGATGGAAAGGATATGGAAAGAATCAGACTAGAAAGAGATTTTAATCTTCTGTACTTTTCTCTGTAATTTGTAAACTTGCATTCCATACACGTCAGTAAGAATAACTCTATACATTTATTAAAACTTCAATATCTTCATTTATATTTAGAGGGGTAGCAACATAAAATTGAAAACCTGAGAGTTGTGAAGGATGTAAAGTCATCTTTTAATAAACTAAATTGCTCCTTCAAAGAGCCTATAAAACTGAAAAGCGTTCATTATAAATGTAATAAAAACTTATGAGTCCCATTTTATTAAAACTACACCCAGTTTCCTGAAGGTGCTGGATCTTTAGAGGTAAACCAGTGACACTTTATGTCTAGCAACATACATTCTGTGAGATAAGGTATCTACTGAAATGAGGTTGGTGGTTATAACTGGATCCCTAATGGATATCCATTCATGTTAAAAGACTGGAATTTTTACTTTAGCAGAGTTTGCAGCTTCTGATAATAATACACCCAGACCAGGTTAATGACAGTAGTAAATTACTTACTACTCTAAGTTCCTTGAAGAAACAGAACAATAGTGAAAGATAAAGCTTCTGCTTCTGCTAGTTGGTATGTTACATCATCCTATCATCCTGCAAAATTCTTAGTCAAGTCAAATTATATAGATTAACACTGTCACAGGATATTAACTTTCTAGTGATTACCATTGACCTTTCTTTTTTCCCTTCAGGTACAGTATTGTTTTTAATGTGTTACAGGAGAATCATTCTCTTTTAGTCTTGGGCTGCTTTTCATTGTTTTTCACTTCTACGTATTTCATATTTGGTTCTATTTTGCATATTCCATACACATATTTCCATATTTTTTAATTGATTATGGTTATATTGATGGAGGTGTTTTTAAAGCCCAAAAGGAAAAATGATGAAGTAACAGCCAGCTTGTCCAGTTACTCTTAGCTTTAGAATCAACTAACTTTAAACAGAGATACTTGCATGTTTAAATGAGAGAATTGAAGTATTTAAGTTAATATGCATAGGTTGTATTGATTTATTCAAAAAATAAGGCAAGGTTTCTGGTAAATGGTGGCAAACATTTTAACTGTGTTCATTCCAATTCCTTTCTTGAAACACATCCCACAAAGAAATAAATTAATTATATGATTGATTCTAAGGGCAGATCTGGAGCCATATTTAGAGGAATTGTCATGTCAGGCCAAACCGTCAGCCAGTTTATGCAGAGTAGAGAGAACATTTTCTTCCTCTTCTTCTTTTTTTAAAAAGAGTTATTTATTTTTGGCTGCGTTGGGTCTTAGTCGCAGCACGTGGGATCTTCCTTGAGGAATGTGGGATCTTTGGTTGTAGCGCGCGGGTTTCTCTCTAGTTGTAGCCTGTGGGTTTTCTCTTTTTACTTGAGGTGCGCGAGCTCAGTAGTTGTGGCACACAGGCTTAGTTGCCCTGCAGCACGTGGGATGTTAGTTCCCTGACCAGGGATCGAACCTGCATCCCCTGCATTGTAAGGCAGATTCTTTACCACTGGCCCACCAGGGAAGTACCCATTTTCATCTTTTTAAAAAAATGAGTAGAAGGAAAGCCTTGTTTATTCTCCCGTTAGTAATTGCGTTCTGGTGTCCTGGAGAACAAGAGAAGAGTACTTGCCCCAAAATATATTAGAATCCTTGGAGAAAGTTTTTAATTAAATTCTAAATATCCTTAACCGTAGCTCATCTATAAAATCTTCATTACTCTGTTTAATGTCATCTGTCTGAATTTCTAAATTATATTCAGTGTTTTTTCCTTCTTGTTGGTTGCTGTTATTACCGTAAGGCAGATATTTGTCTCCAAATCTCTTCTAATGTGTGAAAATTCCAAAATATGAGAAATCTTCTAATTTGAAAGTAATGATTTGGCAGCAAGAGAATTTTTCAGGGGAGCAAAATCATTTTAAACTTTTGAAACTTCAATTTCAGCATTAGGTCAATTTATCATTTGATAGAATGTAACAGTACTAAGTAAGCACATTGAATGCTATCATATGGTGTACTAGTTCTGGTGAATTTTTAATATGATTATTTTTCTTATCCTTCCAGCTGACATCTCCTTTAAAATTTCTTGGAATTGGGGTTTATATTTGAGAAGTACCGTTTTCATTTTTAACTGATGACATATTTCACTTTGGTTTGTTGAACCCCAATTCCATAATTATTTTTATCTTTTTAAAGATGTATGGAGATTTTTTTCATCAGATAATTAACTATATTGCTCTGAGATTTATTTTCCTATAAATGCTTAATTTACAAAGTAATTGATAGACTTATTGGAACTTATTGATGGCTGCTGTATTTCCTCAACCTTTTCAGTATTCTTCAGGTCATGTTAAAAAAAACCCAACTCATTATTTTAAGTAGTCTTTATGAATTCTAGAGAATGCATGGAAATTTAGGGTAGCTTTGTTTGTAATAGTGAAAAAGTGGAAGCAGCTGAAGTCAGCCTCAATAGGGGCAAAATAAATTGTGAAATACCCGTTCAATAAAATACTACACAGCTATGAAAATTAATGAGCTAGTTTGTATGTACTGTTAAAGAGAGATGTCTAAGGTATATATTAAGTGAAAATGAGTAAAATGTAGAATGCAAATAGTTTGCATTTATGTAAAGCTAAAGCTGTACAGATATGTAAATAACAAACATATATACAGAGAAAAATTTTAAGTGATTTCTGAGAACCATTATCAATGGTTACTTCTGGGGAAAGAAACTAGGAAAAATGAGAATAATTTGCATTTTCATATTAATTTCCTGTTTTTCTTCACTGCTTTGATTTTTCTTTTTTTTTCTTTAGCCTCTGTTTCTATGCCTTTTTTTTTTTTTAATGAGCATGTTTTATTTTTAAAACAGGAAAACTTTTTTTAAAATGTACCCATTTACTTAGGAAACAATGAATAGGAGACTATTCTTTTGGTGTCTTCCATAACCTTTTTTGAATGAAAATTGATTATCTTCTAATTTCCGATGATTGTCACGAAAGCTTTAAGAAAAATGCCACGTTGATTTTCATTTAAAACTTCTAGTGTTGAGTAGGTCATTTTATTGAACTCTTTTTTTTTTTATTCTTAGTTTGCTTTTACAGTTTGATTCTGAAAATGAAGAGCAGAGCTCTGCCTCTGCTTGTAAGGTGTCCCGTGAAAGGTCACTACCCTAAAGCAATTTGTTCTTCAGAATGAACAATGTAATCTTTTACTTCATTCTAAAATATTAATTATCTTGATTAGTTAGTTCTTGTAAGGCCAGAATTAAGCTTGGTTTAAAAACTTAAATTTGATTGAACACTGCAGCATTCTATTCACATTGCCAGACTAAATTTATAGATTTGGAGACAACTCAGACAAACTTTTTTGAGTGTGTTAATTTTAATTTATTTCATATTTTTCTGATAACTTCTAAACCTTAAGTTCGTAATGTTCTGGAAGAAACATGAATTTTGAAATCATACATATTTGTAAAAAGTACTCATAGCATGGTTAAAATTAAAATAAGTGAGATAACATATGTAAAGTACCCTGAAGAAAGACTTGGCCACATAACAGACCTTCAGTAATAATAGTTGTATGCATCTACTTTTAGAAACAAAACTTCATTCATGATAAAAATCATATACAGTGTAAAAGGTTAGTGTGGCAATTGGTAAAGTGATGCAATTAAAATTTTACCCTGATTTTTGACTCTTTACTTTGAACGTATTGACTCCTCTGGCTAGTGTTGCTTCTATGTTCTTCCAGCCTGTGTCACTTTTATTCCTTGTAACTTTATGCTTTGATGAAATTAGTCTTCAAAAGCAATTGATAAAGTCAGCTCGGTTTGTAATGAGATCACAGAAACTGGCATCACTTGAAACAGAACTGATAAGTTAAAAAAAATGTTTCTAGCCTCTCATTCCATCTTCCAAAGATATTAATGGGATTTAGGTTTCTACTGTCCTTATTACTTTAAATTAGAGAAATGCTGTTAATTCAGCAGATTTAATAAAAATCTTTGTAATTCTATATAAGTATAAATGGAAGCCAAAAATATATTACTTGGTAAATCTTTCATACACTTTACAATGTAAGTTTTATGTAGTGCCAATTAATGTTTAAAAACTGACATAGTAAATAACATACCAAACATCAGCAGTTTTTTATTAAAATAATTTATTCTTTTTTAACAATTCACTAAAATGCATTATTTGAAGCTTATACCTACAAAAATCTATTTCTGCATTTGAAATATTACCTCTGAAAATAATAAGTAAAAAATTGTTTTAGTGCAGGGGGGCGCAGTTTAAGTGTATAGCAAAATAAACTGGAAGTTTGGTGTCTGCATGCTTAAATCTAATTATAAGTTGATACTGACTGGAGCTAGACAGTTATGTTCTGTATCAGTGATTTTGTGATTTAAGGTTGGAAATAATGGTAAATCTCCTGCCTCACAGAGTTGGTGAGAATAATTTGTAAATGAACTTTCATAAAGGAAATACTGCGTTTTTGGTGTTACTCTTTTATTTAGAAACAAATACTGAGTAATATTTTTATCAACTGCATATGGTTTTATTGGATTGTGAGATAAGAACTATTCATTCCCAAACATTTATTCAGTACTTGGTATTTGCTACACATTGTGCCAGCAGTGGGTATAGTGATAAGATGAGGTTCTGGCATTGACAGCCTAAAAGGGAGTGGAGCATTAAAAGCAAATAATTATGATATACAGTAACAAATGTGGTTAACAGATGTAGTGGGACAAAGGAGGAATTGATTCTGTTGGGGATCTCAGGAATTCTTCCTAGAGGCTGTGCTTGAAGCATGGTAAGTAAGAGTGTTAACAGCAAAATGGGATAATGGTGATCATAAGTAGACTGAAATTAGGTAAATATTTACTTCAGCGTTGAACAAATACTAAAGGTAGAAAGAGAACAATAGTCAGTTCATTAGATGTTTACTGAATAGCTACAAGTGATAAGTCCCTGTGTTGGCCACCGAGGGGCTACAAAGCTGCCAAGGTCTGGTGCCTACTCTAAAGGAGCTCACAGTCTGGCATGTGTGTGTAGGAGCTGTGCCCCAGGGCAGGGGTGGAGTGACGGTGCTGTGGGAACTTCCTGCTGTCTGACCAGGCCAGGGCGTAACTGCTGAATCCCAAAGGGCAGCTGTGAGTTTGTAAGTAATTCGCCCTCTTGAGTACTGAGTTAAAAATGGACTGACATGAGAGAGGAGAGAAATTTTAAGAAATTAATAGTATTTTTAAAACATATGTGACATAGTCTTGAAGGCTTAAAGTCAGTTAATGGATAGGGTATGGTTTAAATAATGGGAAGCTGACCCATAGTAAGGCCAAAGTAAGTGTCAAAGTAATAGGTACAAACCATGCTATCAAAAGGGATCAAAATTATGCTGTCTACAGATACTATTGCTTATCTCATCTAGAATCTCTTAACTAGGTTTACCAGTCAACATATTTACTAAAGAGATTCCCTATTGATCTCTAAGTCATTGCCCATGTAAATGAGTTCTTTTCCTAATCTGGCCCCAGCTCTCTAGTCAAGATCTCTGGTTGTTGAGGACTTCCCGTGCAAAGAACTGTATTTAACACCCCTCTTTTTCATCTCAAATAATCACTCTTGAGAATTCTAAAACCTGGGTGAAATAAAAACTATTTTTTTCTTTAAAAAGGGTTGCAGATGTGTGCTCAAGGTTTTATTCTGTTTTTAAGAACATTTCTAGGTCTTTCATTGCAAATCTTTATCACACTTTTCCACCATTGGACATAATTTTGCTCAATTTTATTTTTACTAGGCCTTTAAATTTGTTGATCTGTTTACTCATTCTTTCCTCCCTCATTCCTGGAGTGGGAGAAAGGCACTCAAACTCAGATTGAAAAGCAAAGCTTCCTCCTATGTTCTTCATCTGTCACTCTCTGATTCTTACCAACTTCCTTTTGTATTTTAATTTCTTCCCTTTAGTCTTGAAACAGGCTAAATCCTTCAAAAAGGAAAAGAAAAAAAAAAAAAAGGAGGAAATTCCTTATACATATTTCCCCTCGCACTTTTCCTTTTTCTTTCTACCTTCATCTTTATTTTTTATTTATTTATTTAGTTTTTTTTTTTTTGCGGTACGCGGGCCTCTCACTGTTGTGGCCTCTCCCGTTGCGGAGCACAGGCTCCGGACGCGCAGGCTCAGCGGCCATGGCTCATGGGCCTAGCCGCTCCGTGGCATGTGGGATCTTCTTGGACCGGGGCACGAACCCGTGTCCCCTGCATCGGCAGGCAGCCTCTCAATCACTGCGCCACCATGGAAGCCCAGCCTTAGTCTTCTTACCTGCAGTTTGGGGGAGGAATATGGCAAAGAATTTTTTTAAAAAAAGGAATATCATTGAGAATGCAAAATAATATACTGTAAATTATATTAAGTCACTTAACAATATTAAACTGAAAACTTGTAAGCCAGGCTAGCCCTGGAAGAAAGTTGTGAGCAAGGCAATATGCCTTTGTTGCTTCTCACCCTTACCATCTCTACAAGGTTCTCTTATCTCTCATTTCAGGGTATGCTGTGGTCAGTTCATTTCTATTCTTCAAAGCCTGCTGTAAGGAAAAGGGAATAGCATGATTGATGTTCACTATGTGTCAGCCTTTTTATTAGAAGTTTTACATGTATTTTCATTTAGTTACTAAGGTGACAGTGAAACTTGTGACACCGGCCCTCCTTCCCCAGCTTCAAATTCTAGTTAGTCAAACTGCCTAGTCAAGTTTGTTATGAAATTTATTTACATCACATGAGGATACACACAAATACATATGTACCTACCTACCTAGGTAGATTAATAATCCTGTTTTGTGTAAAGAAGTAGTGTTCCCTCAGTGGTAAAGAGTTTAGCTTTTGAAGCCAGACTACTTGAGGAAACCAGGGCTCCAGAGATTGTCACCTGCCCAAGATCACATATCATTAGTGGCATATCTACTAAAAGGATTCAGACCTGCATGTGATTGACTCCAATACCCATTCTTACAACTCCTTTCAATCACTGCTCTCTACTCTTCTTTTCTGTTTATTCTGTTAGTACATGAAAGAGTGAAATATTTCCTAAAATCCTATATTTCTGTTATGTATGTCACATTTTATGCAAAACAAAAATTATTTTCACTTTTGGTGAGTCTAAAAGTACATTTGATGATAAATAAAGAAGCTCTGTAGTTAGAATTTGGTAATATGGTGATGCTAGATTTAACTTTACACTGGAGCCTGAAGGTCTAGTAGAATCAGAGAAAACCTTGTTTTTTCTTAGATGTCATTGTTTACCTTGAGCATGAAAAATAGAGCAAGTTGTTAGAAAGCTTAGAGGAATAAAAAATAATAACCATCTTGCTGCCCTGGAAGTAAAAGGAAATGATAAAGCATATACCTACAAGCTCAGTGATCAGTGATTTTAGCTATTGGCCAGACATTTAATTTACGTAAAAAATGGTGTGAGATGATGCTTTCAAGCGTGTATCTGCAGACAGTTTTTGTGTCATTATTTATTTTGATATACTGACAACTGGCCACTTTAATTTGCACTTGTAATACAACTGAAATTATCTCATGAACATATATATCAGCACCCCTCGCCCCACACTGGGTTGTCCTATAAACAAAACCTTATTATACTTGAACAGATATATTAAGGCTAATCTATGATAGCAGTTTGCTTGAATAAGCATTTAGACTGGGAAAGGCATCCTTTCATCTTAAAATGTATAGTGAGTCTTCGCTTCCCACCCTCAAGCCTGTCTCTTCTCCATCACTGGGCTGGGTTGGAGGTGGAGAAATCACCTTAAGCCAAGTCAGTGCAAGATCATAAAAGGTATGAAGAATGGGAATTCTCTGAAACGTCACTGTATTAAAAATATCATCCTTATTCTCTTACCTTACCTTTGCCCTAGTTCTTTGCTGATGGATGCCATCATTTCTTTGATACTTGTAGGGTTTAGGAGAATGTGGACCAATACATCTTTCTTCTTCTGATTACTTTCTATACGTGGGTTCTCAGTGATAGGAAAGTTAGAGAGTCCATGAATAGAGTGTAGCAACATTAAAGGAAAGCTGTTGAGAAAATATTTCTGCCATATTTATTAAGCAATAGCATGGTTTTCCTGGTCATTAATGTTGAGCTAATTTCCTTTCTGGCAGGCCCTTGCAGTATTTCATTTTTTTCATTAAAAAGGTGGGCTCTGTGAAAGCATTGATGTCTTACAACAGTCAAAATCGAAGCAGAGGACTCTCAGGTCTCTGGGACCACAGAGGCAAAGTTTCTGCTTTTGAGACAGGTTTCTCTTCTCTTTTTATCCCCCTTGAGATAAGCCTTGATTCTGAGATAAGCCTCTAGAGCTTTGATTAGAGAAATGGCCACAATAAAATGTGAATTTTCTCATGTTTTTTCAAGTAGCACACTTGAGTTTATGGTGCATATAGACTACTTACTAGAGCTCTCTCCCCTTTGCTGCTTGAGGGCAATTTTCTCTCCACGGTACTCTTAGTGTGACTAGGATAGCTGGCTGATGTTTGTAGGAAGCACTACTCTTAAGTCTTCTGGTGAAGGACTTCTCACTGGTTTGTACTGGATTCTCTTCAGTGGAACTGTTGATCTCTCTTTTCCATCTTGTGCATACCTGCCCACCCCTCCCCCAGTCAGTGTGTCAAAAGTGCTTTGTCAATAGCATGGTACTATATAAATATAAAGTCAGAATGGTGCTTGAACACGAGAAACTGTTTTGTAAGCTGTTTTCATAGGTCTGGTCTTACTTGAAGTTAACCAGTTGGAATGAGGTTCTTGGCTTAAAAATAGGTTTAAAAATCAGAAATCTTCCTATTAAATGAGTAGCAATTATTCTACAGATTAATAACTAAAGTACAAGCTAGTGTGAGTAATACCCTAAGTCTCCCTCTTTTAGGGGATGCCAGAAATGCCAAGTTTGTCAAGTGGCCACTCTCTGCGCCCTTTCCCATCACTCACACGTGCCTGAGTCTCCGTTACATCAGAAGGTTGACCCCTAGCTCCTCCCAGGACCAAATAGTTTTTTCCCTTGAGCTACAGGAACCAGCCACTTAAGGCAGATCCTGCTGGTGAGCACCATGAACTGACCTGAAATGCGGAATACCACCTTTATTTGAAGCCTTTATTAAAACAGCAACAGAGAATTTAAGTCACACCCCTAACCGAGGCTGACTAGAGCAGCAGAGGGAGAAAGAGTAGTAGAAGCTGGCAGGGGAGGACAAGCACAGGCTGCGACTTGTGTTCTCCAGAGGGACCCTGCCCAGCAGGCCCCAGCCCTTCCTGATGTAGCTTCTCCTTCTCTGACAGGTGTACATCAACCTGGCCTAAAATATTAAAAAACATTTTAATTTTTCCTTTTCAATGCAATATCATCAACATAGAGGTAAACCATATTCTGACTTGGCAGTATGGTGAAGTCGTTAAGACCCCAGACTCTGCCTGCATTTGCTTCCCGGATCTGTAGTTACTGGTGAAGTGATTTTGGACAGATGATTTAAGATCTCTGTGCTTCAGCTGCTTCTTCTGTAAATAACCCTCGTGAGCCTTATAAAGAGAGTTGGGTGCGTTAGTATTTGAAAAGCTCTTTAAAACAATATCTGCCATATGATAAGCTCTTTTTAAGTGTTTGCTATTATCATTGATGATTTCAATATAATCCTGAAAGAAGCCTAAGGCACTCTCTTCTGTCCTATTGAATACAGCATTCAATCACTCATTCAACAAATATTTATTAAGCGCATACTACGTGCTAGGCATGTTAGTCTGTCTCATTCCCAGTAGGCTTCATACTATGAGTATGACCCCAACCCAATTATATTATAGCAGTCTGAATTTCTGTCCCAATACTGCATTTGAAATCTAAGAGTGCAGATGGTTCTTATTCACACTCTAAAAGGTAAAGTGCATAATTTGGGCTTGGGTAGTATTGGCCTGAATGTCTGGGAGCTCTTGCTAAGTGACAGGATCATATTCAGCTGATCCTAATAGGGAGAGCCTGGTGGCCCTATAGCCTCAGGCAGCAAAACTTCCCCCTTGTCTGCGTAGTTACTCTGCTGCCAGAGACTCGCGGATGAGTTAAGGGCTAAGACTCCCTTTAACCAGCAAAGAAAGGACCTAGTTTCCTTGGGACCCACAGGCTGTTGGAACAGCCCCACCTTACTCCCCTTCTCCTACATCATTTTATGTCACACATCACAGGTGTGCAGTGGTCTCCAACATTATTGTTTACTTGTATTTTTCCCATACTTTTTGAGTCTTTTTTTTTTTCCTATATAAAAGTGTACACATTTGGGGAAAAATAGAGCCTACTACTAATTCTACTCCCAGAGATAAGTGGACTAATTTATACTCTATTGGGGAGACAAGAAGATACTAAAACTGAAAAAAAAGGGTAGAATTACAGAAAATTGTAAGGGGAGATTTCCAAAACACATATGTGGCCTCTTCCCAGTGTTGCCTAGGTCTGACCCTGTCCTTGATACATGAATCCCAGGGGTTCTCGAAGAACTGGGCAGTAAAAACCGTTCTTAGGTTATATATTGAAATTGATTTCCTCATCAACCTGCCTGATAAAAGATGAGATACGGTCCTGGGTGCTTAAAACAACAGAGTGGAATGATATTAGGATATATAGTAGGCAGAAGAGAGGAACAATGAAGGCCTAAGTAGGCATGAGGGAATGAGCAGTCCCATGGCTGTGACTTCAGCTGTGGTGACAGTTGTGTGTCAGAAGCATATACACTGGCATCACTGTGTGATGTTTTCTTTAAAAAAGATACTTGTACCCTTTCTTTGCATCATGGATTCCTTTGGTGGGAATCTTCTATAGCCTATAGACCCCTTCTCAGATTAAATTTTTAAATGAATAAAATATACAGGATTACAAGGGAAGCCAGTTATATGTATAGAATACATTTATCAAAAATTTTTAAAATTTGTATGTACTATATATGTGCTTCTTCATAAATGTATTAAATCATGTGATCTAACATTTAGAGTAAAAATGATTATAATTTCAAGGTGGTGTTGAAAGGAAAAAATTACTTCAAGATATGTAGGTGACCAAGTCACAGGAATTGCTAATATGACTGTAGTGGTGTTTTTTTTTTTGTTTTTGCATACATTCACAATAGGATGAAATGCTAACTTGGAGGGTGAGGTTAGCAAAAATAAAGATGTATATTTTTCTGGCCAGGCTTACAAATATCCCTGAATTCTCTGTGTGGACCCCTGGGTCCATGAGCCCAAGGTTGAGAACTCCTGTTTAGAAGCAGCATGGAAGGCAGTACTGCCAGAGTGAGGGGTATTATGTTAGATACTATGAAGACAGTGGAAAATTCTGTTTGTTGATAGGCTTTATGATAAAGGAAACTTGTCCTCCATTTTGGATTTTTTTTTTTTAAATCAAAGGTGTATGAATTTTTAATAAGATATTCTTCAAACTTCAGGGCCTTTTCATTTTCTGTATTAGTACCTTGACTTACCTGTAAAATTTGTAGAACCCTATGATCTTTTTAACTTAAACATTGAATATGTAATATTGTAATAAGAGATCATTTAGGATTGTATTTTTCTTTTTTTTAGGACTGTATTTTTCTATTCTGACACACGCATATATGTGTGTATATATATATATATGTAGTTCTCATTATAGTTTTTAGATTAAAGTGTATTCCCCTACATTTCAAAAAACTAGGCAGGCTAATCACTCATTTCTGTTTGTACTTATGCTATTTAATCTAAAATGTTTAGAACTATTGAAATAAATATTTGAATGAGCAAAGTCATTGGACAATAATCCAAAGGGATGTGGCAATCAGTTGGCTCTAATTTCCTTGCTATTCTTTTCATTAGGTTATAGAAACTGAAATTTTCTATTCTTGTTCTGACCCCCAAGAATACACATAAAGTGAGTTTTCAGTTGCTCTTTGCTTATATGTTGATTTTAATATATTTTTGTGTTTAATTGCTAAGTTCTTTTAGAAATAAATCCTTGGAGGTAATGTGCCAAGAAGCTCTAGATTTTTGAAATTTTGTTGTCACTTTTAGATCTTCATTCCTCCTGCCTCCTGACATCCAGACTGACTTCTCCCGGTTTATTTTATTTCCAGTTGCTAAATGCAATGAACACAGTCAGACATAGTCAGAAGGCAAAGGCCTGTGAGTTATGGGTGATTACTTTTTTGTATTAACAGTGCCTATGGAGGGTCTCATTAACACGCACAGCATGGGGAATTTTTGCAGCTACCACACACAGCTCAAAAAGCCCAACTGCAAAGCAGACTTGATTGTTTATGCCTCAGTATTTTTATTTGGAGCTTTAAAGGATGTTAACAAACTTCTTGGGGCAGGTGGAATGCCATATGGCACAGGGACTGGACCACCGCCATAGCTGTAGAGATTTATTGAAGCTTCTCCTTCTAGTGGGAGTGATATGAGCCCTTGGACTGTTTCCATTCAGTGATGACATTCATGTACAGATCGGCCATAAAGCTACTTAAAAGAGAACAAACCAGCAACCATCTAGAAAGAGACTTCTCGTTTTAATATATACTTATTGATAGTGCCTGAAAAAGAGCATCTTTGTTAACACTGTCTTTATTGGATTCAAACCTTTTTTTTTTTACATATTGACACATTTTAAAAATTTTATACAGATACTATTGTGGGGTAATCGGGGTGGTGGTGGGAGATACAGATGTACTGTTTTCCTATATACTAACTGAATACTCCTAAATTCAGATTTTATGTCACACACACACACACACACACACACACGCACACACACACACGCACACACACACACACACACACACACATCTATGGATAGTCCTGAATAAGAGGCAGTGTCTGGGGCCTGCTGGGGTAACACCAAAAGTCACACTGCTCTTTGAGTTCTACCATTAGCACAGCAACCTTCCTCACCACAGTGTGTTTATGCCTTCCTTGAGGCAGGGTGGAAAGAATTGCCTTTGCAGTACTGCTTGCGACAAGTGCGTCTCGTGGTCTCTGTAGTAAGACCAGAAGCTCTAGAGAAGGAGAGGGCGGGGAGGCTTTTTCAGTGCTTGAGAGAGTGAATGGATTATATCCTTGTTTAACAGAATTTGGAGAAATTGAATGTTTGTTACTATGTCACTGACTTCAAATTAATACATATGTACTATAGAATACTGTACATAATTCACATTATGTAATATAGTTTTTTATAAATGGAGGCTGTCATTTTATGTGGAAATTGACACTGCAAATAATTTTAAGTAAATATTAAACATAGAAGAACATTTACTTATTGACTCCTTTTTCACTATTTTTTTCCCCCATTTCTCTTTGATTCCTAAGGCAGAATTATAATTTCTCTCAGGAATACCCCAGAATACTCTTTGATTCTTCATGGCTGCTCGTATACCTATAATAAGGAGTGAACCAAACATATGAAGAAAAATTGTTTCATTGGATATAAAATATAAGAACGTCCATTCATGGGCACTTACTATTTTCATAAATAAGCTACACCCCTTATGGTTTCCCTATTATTGTGACAAGAATGCAAACTGGGTGCTATTATTTCCATTTTATAAATGCAGAAAATGAGACCAAGAGAAATCAAGTAACCTCCTCAAATTCTCATGGGCATAGCTATTAAGAGGCAGAACTGGCTTTTAAAAAACCATTATCACTTGAACTCCAGAGTCCATCTTCTTTCCTTTATGTCTAAAATTCTGTCTTTTGTTTCATGGCAAATATTTCATAGGGATTTGCAATTTCCTGATTCAGGCACTTTGCTCTTTTGAGTTAAAAGACCCACAATGATCTCCAAATATGCCTCATAGAAGGAAGTGCTCTTTTAACAACAGCCAAAACTTAGAAATGAGAGGTCATGCTAATGAGAAACAAGACACAATATAGCTGTTG
This sequence comes from Pseudorca crassidens, assembly GCF_039906515.1. Lineage (NCBI taxonomy): Eukaryota > Metazoa > Chordata > Mammalia > Artiodactyla > Delphinidae > Pseudorca > Pseudorca crassidens. The sequence goes on along the minus strand of NC_090303.1, from coordinate 69,462,724 downwards.
AGGAAAGTGCCAACACAACTTCTGGCTAAGTCTCAGAATATAGCTTCTGCTTGTCCCAGTTAAGCTTTGAATGCATATGTAGTCATTTCCCTTTATAACTCTCTGTGGACAGAGTTTGCAGTATCAGATGTGAGATGATAGAAGTGGCTCCCAGTAAAGTGAAGCCTAGGAAGCTATGGCCTAAAATATAAACTCTTTTTAAAAAAACTTGTTTCCTTACTGAGCTTGCCAATCTCCATAATTAGTCAGAGGCAATTAAGTACTTTAATTAGTTTGATCTTTATGGAATTTCCAGCATATTTTTTTTTGCAATCAGAACTAAATTTGAGTATATGACTAATACCCTTATAAAGTCTTATGTTAACATGCATCAAAACGGTTTACTTCCATTCCAGGTTGGAGATATTTTATTGGCATAATTTTCACATGCATTTCACAAAAACACAGTGTTTATACATTATTACTTATTTGGAATATCACATCATCCATCTGCAGGCAGCATGGGGTTAAGCAGAACATAATGGCTTTTCTTCATTTTTTAGTTTAGATGCAGCCACAAAATAAACATTTAAGATGCATTTATTAATACTTAATGTCAGCATTTAATATAAATATCATTTAAATTTCTGTTATAAAATAATAGTGAATATAAAAATTTATGTAATCTAGCAAGGCACCAGTTTAAGAGAGAGCTGCCAATCTATGTCTGTAAGATTTAGCATTCAAATCATGGTACAAATTAGGGTTGATTTGATTAATGAATTGCTGACTTCCAAATTTAAATTTACATAAGCACTTCAGAGAATCCAAACTATTTGGAAACTATACTGAGTTATCTTATTTTTCTTGTACTTGTCTCTGCTTCTAGGTCCATTAAGTATATCTAATGGATCAGGTTTTTTTTTTTCCTTTCTTATTTGTGCCTAAATCCATTCTTAAAATGATGACTGTCCTCAACTCACAACACACTCTCACCTCTACCCTCCACTCCCAGTTATTTTCTCTGAGGAGCACGATTGATTTCTGTTTTAAGTTTTCATATCCCCTTAAAGTCATTTTCTGAACTACTTCATCACTGGGGATACTTTATGCTCTCTTTCCTAATTATAATTTTTCAAACTTATTATTTTCCTTTTCAATTGATAAATCAACTGACAAACTCTATCTTGAATCCAAGATGACTGCTTTCTTGAGTTTTCAAAGAATGTGAGGATTCCTTTCAGTGGAATCTATCACAGAGGGTGGGGGGACTGGACTCAGGTGCAGCCTGCCTCCTCTGTGATTGAATCATGTTGAGGCCTTGGCTTCCTTAGATCTAATAGGATCAAAGATGTGTAAACACCTGGTGGTAGTAGAACTAGAAAACAAACAATGGATTTAGTTCCATTAGTGCTATTAGCTTGGTAAATGGGAATTCTGTCCCAGAGTTCCACACTCTGAGTCCTGAAAACATAAAGGTGATGGGCACCTAAACAGAACTGACTGTACTGAGAATGGGACTCGGAAGGAAATAAATAAGATTCGGTATTATATATTTCAGTTCTACACTCATTCCCTCTTCTGCCACTTAGGGGAAAGAAGTTTAAAAATCTCCTTTTTTTATGCTTATTTCTTTTCTTGAAGTAAGAAATGACTGTGTGTATTGAAATGTTTGTTCTTAAAGCTTTTGGATCCAAAGAATTGTGTTCAATACTTGTTCTATATGTAAGTAAGGTTTGAGCATATCTAAAGTGAACGATTAGCTAGTTACAAAATTTATAGCTATAGGTTTTAGCTGTAAGAGGTAATCAACAGCATGGAGGCAAGGATAAGAAGCCCTCAGTGTACTTTATTCTTCTGTTAGATTTTATCATGCTATTGAAAAGCGTTAAGGGCAATTCTTTGTTATTGTTTGTGGCATGCAACTAGATTAAATAATGCTGGTCATTTGTTTAGGATTATATAAAACCTTTGCATTTATCCCAGTATCCACTTGCAAAATTGGAAAGTGCAACAGTGTGTTTTAGGGCAACAGAGCCTTCCTTTGTGCCTCTTACTGATCATCTGGGTTTGGATTCATTGTCGTGCTGCCAAATATTAGCTCTGTATGTTGGGCCACAGCCTATGAATCAAGCTGGGGGCACCCATAGGATGTGTGTATTAGTTCCTCCATATCTCTTTTCCAAACCATTACCTATTTCAGCAATTCAAGGGGCTCAAATACATGATTCACTCCTTTCTCTAATCTATTTATTGATCACTTATGATATGTCAGGGAGTATGTAGAGGATTGTATGTATATAACAATGAACAGGACAGGCAAGATCCCAGTTCACAGAGGTTACATTCTATTATCCAAACATAAATAAGAAAGTATCAGCATGGTGATAGGGTGACAAAGGTACAAGACTATTTGTTAGAAGCATGTTTATAGTATGTGGTTAGGGGAACTGTTATCCATCCCTGCTTTGGAAAATCACATGAAGATATTGCTTTACTTATTCTCCAGCAAATCACAGCAGGGGAAATTGGACTCAGTGATTTTAAGACATTCTTGTTATGTGGATCTCAAACATCTGTGCAGATTGTTTATTGGCAATGAAAATAGTATGGTAATAAGGAAATCAGGTAATGTATACTCCTAATTATAGTTAAATAGGTCTACATGTAGTGATAATAATGGTAAGCTAATATAGTCATAATTGTAGTATAGAAAAATAGTATAGAAATAATGGTATAATATTTGGTGGTTGTAAAATCTAAGTATCATTTTTATTTTTTCAGTAGCATCAGCTAAGCACTATAATATGTTTTTTTGGTGTGCTGGATTTAAATTTAAAGAATAGCATTTTTTCTATCCTGTAAACATCGTAAGAACCTAATAAACAGTATATCAAAATTCTTCCTAATTTATAAAATGAAGCACGTGTCTTAAATGGAGCAGCCAGAATGAAAAAGTAGAGGTTTTGTCAATATGTGTGCATAATTGAATTGAAAGTAATTAGTACATTCATTTCAGCACAATTTTATTATTTGGTTCTGTGATTCATGGGAAAGATGCTTGCTGGTTCTTGGGAGTATGTAGATGTCTGCTCGCTAGTCGGAAATAGTAATATGAAGAGCACTTAGCATACTCAGTCACATACTATGTCCCTCTCATGGTATTAGGTGCTTTCTTGTTTCATTTGAACATCAGTAGGACCCCATTTTTACAATAAAAGAAAGTGAAGATCCAGGCAAATACACATAGGGAATGGGGAAGCTAGGATTCAACTTCCTGCCCTCTGATTCCAAGTACCTTGTAGGCCCTTTCCACTCTTTGTAACAGGAAACCCCATCTTCCTGTCATATTTGATGTACCCACATGTAAATAAAAGAAATCTCACAGGTACTTAACTTTCAGTGAATATTTTATGGCAAAAACTAATCTAGGTAAATTAAATTTATGGGTCATCTCCAAAGGTCCTTGTAACAATGATTTTAGTTACTTCATGGACTAAAGGATCTACAGTTAGTGCATAGCAACATTAACTGATCTTCAGTTTTATATTCTATTACTCTATTTGACATCTACACCTTTAAAATTTGGAGATGTGGAAAGACAGAAAGTAATAATTAACAGAAGGGCGAAGAAAAGAGGATAAATTTTTAAAAAGTAGAGCAGTTTGAAATTCAGTAATTAAACCAGGTTTTTGTTGTAGTAACAAACTTTCCCTGACCATTTTCTTATGAACTTTTCATGGGGTACTTTGAAGATTCAACATTTTTCCTATTATTGTTTTCATCCACATTCATCAGTGAACTTGAGGATGGATAGTCATCAAATGAAGTGCATATTCTGGATGAAAAGAATTGTATGAATAAAGGAAAGGATATTAAGGGGACACATTCTTACTTGCTCTCTAATTTTTACTATGTGTAGAAAATAAACTATATTAAACAATATTCCATAACTAGAAGAGAATCACTGAGAAGCCATAGGCAATAAGATTGTCCACACAATGGATCATTTATTTTTCTTTATGATTTTATGTTATTTTTAAGCAGCATATTTTAATTTTCATGAATTAGCAAAAGGTGGGAGTATGATGCTTTTTTGTCCATCAACATTTGTAAGTAGATTTACAATATGCTGTAGACCCAACAAATGACATCCATATGACAAAACTCAATCTTCTAATCCTTTTTTTCATATATAACGCATATATGACACTTCAACAGTGAAAGATACTTTTTGATTGTAATGAGGCAAATACATTTCTTCTGTTGACTTGTGTAAAAATGTATTTCCCAATATAAAGTGAAATACTCTGCTTTTCATAAAAGAATATATTTCTTACACTGAAAAATATTCCACCTCTTATTTAAATTATTTTGTGCATTTTTGTTGTTAAAGTTCCATGCTGCAGATCCATACTGCATTTCTTCAGATAATTTCTGATATTATGAATCATGTGATCCCTAATGGAGTATGTACTTATGCATAAACAAATTATAGATTCCTCTTCACAACGAACCTAGGATGGTCTATACATATTTCTTTCCTACCCACCCCTATGTTATATTATTACTCAAAAGTGTATATATAGTACAACTTAGGAATTAAAAGAGTAGACAGTCTAGTTAAACTTCAGTGAGTTTACAATCTGTGCATCAGGGAAAGAAACTTCTGTGAAATGATTTGAAGTAACCGTTACAAGATACAGTTCAGATACGTCAAAAAATAAAACTAAAATGCATACATTCTGAGAATACTGCAGTGGTGATCATTATGTGAGGGAAAGGTTACCAGAAAGTGCTTGATGTTGCTATTTATTCCCCACCCTTTGCATTACACTTTTTTGGGGCTTTGCATTACACTTTTTGGGGGCTTATTTCTCATATAAATTTTTCTTTGGTATACAGTTTTACAGTTTTTTAAAAAAATTTTTACTTGAAGAAAGCTTTTTATGGCCAATAATTTTTAAGACAAAAATTTCCCTTTCTAAGTTGTTAATGATTTTTAAAGAGATTTAATTGAGATATAATTTACATATCATACAGTCTATTTACTGTGTACAATTCAGTGGTTTTTAGTATATTCACAGTATGTGCAACCATCACTAGAGTTTGTATTAGAATATTTTCATCACTTCAGAAAAGAAACCCAGGACCTGTTTGCTTTTACTTCCACCCTCTTCCCCTCATCCCTACCACCCCAGCCCTAAACAACCACATATCTTTTTTTTCTATGTAGAATCCTCTGTTTCAGACATTTTATATGTATGGAATCATATAAATGTGGTATTTTGTGATTGGCTTATTTCACTTAGCATAATGTCCTTTAGGTTCATTCATGTTGTAGTATATGTCAAAATTTCCTTCCTTTATATGACCGAATAATATTTCATTATATGGATTTTACACATTTTGCTTATTCATTCAGCCGTTGACATACATTTGGGTTGTTTTCACATTTTGACTGTTATGAATAATGCTGCTATGTTGGTATGTAAGTTTTTGTGTGGACATACGTTTTCTACTCTCTTGTGTATATACCTAGCAGTGGGATTCCTGGGTCCATGGTAACTCTCTATTTAATTATTCGAGGAACTGTTTTCCAAAGCAGCCGCACCATTTTACATTCCCACCAGTGTTGTATGAGTCTTCCAATGTCTCCATATTATGGACTGATTGTTTATATGCCCCCAAAATTCATATGACGAAGACTTAACTTCCCATGTGATGGTATTTAGAAATGGGGCCTTTGGGAGGTAATTAGGGTTAGACGAGGTCATGAGGGTGGAGTTTTCATAAGTGCCCTTATAAGAAGTGACCAGTACTTTTATAAGAAGAAAACCAGGTAAGGAATGATTAGTGCCCTTATAAGAAGATATGCCAGAGAGCTTGCTCTACCTCTCTCTGGATCCATGCACCAAGAAAAGGCCATGTGAGCGCACAGCAAGAAGAGAGCTTTCACGGGAAGCCTAACTGGCCCTCACCTTGTTCTTGGATTTCCAAGAACATGCTCCAGAACTGTGAGAAATAAATTTCTCTCATTTAAGCCTCTTAGTCTATGGTGTTCTGTTATGGCAACCCAAGCTGACTAATACACTCCATATTCTGGTCAACAGTTGTTATTATCTTCTTGATTATAGCAATCCTAGTAGGTATAAAGTGGTACCACATTGTGGTTTTGATTTACATTTCCCTAATGACTAACTGGTGCTGAGCATTTTTTTTTATGTGTATTGATTGGTCATTTGTATACCTTCCTTGGAGAAGTGTTAAACCAATTAACACTTAAACCAATTTTTAATTGGATTATTTGTCTTTTTATTATTTAATTGTAAGAATTCATTATATATTCTGAATGAAGAGTTGTAAAAGTTATTTATATATTATGGGCCAATTTCATTCTATAACTATCCAGTTATCCTAGTACCATTTGTTAAAAAGACTGTTCTTTTCCCATTGGATCGTCTTGGCACCTTTGTCAAAAATCAATTGACCATGGGCAGATATGTGGGTTTATTTCTGTACTCTCAATTCCATTAATATGTCTGTCCTTGTGCAAGTACCACACTGTCTTGAGTACCACTGCTTTATAGTAAGTTTGAAATCAAGAAGTAGGAGTCCTCCTACTTTGTTTTTTGTTTTCAATACTGTTTTGATTATTCTGGGTCCCTTGTGATTCCATATGAATTTTAGAATCAGCTTCTCATTTTCTACAAAGAAATGTTTGTTTTCTGTTGGGAATTGCATTGCATCTGTGTATCATTTTGGATAGTATTTCCATCTTAACAATGTTAAGGCCTCTGAACAATATATAGGTATATTTCCACTTATTTTGATCTTTGATTGCTTTCAACAATGATTTGTAGTTTTTAGAGTACATGTCTTGCACTTTTGTTAAATTTATTCCTCTGTATTTTGTTCTTTTTGATACTACTGTAGATGGAATTGTTTTCTTAATTTCTTTTTGGATGGTTCATTGCAAGTGTGTAGAAATACAGTTGACTTTTGTATATTGATCTTGTATCCTGCAACCTTACAGAACTTCTTTATTCTAAAAGTTTTTCAGTGGATTCTTTAAGATTTTCTGTATACAAGATTATGTCATCTGTGAATAGTTACTTTTACTTCTTCCTTTCTAATCTGAATGCATTTTATTTCTTTTTCATGCCTAATTGTCCTGCTAGAACCTCTAGTACAGTGTTGAATAGAAGTAGCAAGAGCATATATCAGTGTCTTGTTCCTGATCTTAGAGGGATCTTTTTAGAGGAAAAGCATTCATTTTTCACCATTAGGTATGATTTTTAACTGTAGGTTTTCATAGATGCCCTTTATCAGGTTGAGGAAGTTCACATCTCTTCCTAGTGCTTTTTGGTTTGGTGGTGGTGGTTGTTGTTTTACCGTGAAAAGGGTATTGAGTTTTTCAGAGGCTTTGTCTGTGTATACTGAGATAATCATGATTTTTGTTTTTTCTTATTTTGGTTTGAGTTATTACATTAACTGATTTTCAAGATGTTGAGCCAATCTAGTATCCTTGAGATAAATTCCCTTTGGTTATGGTGTATAAATATTTCTATACGTTGCTGCATTTAGTTTGCTGGCATTTTGTTGCTATATTTGCATCTATATTCATAAGAGACATTTGTGTTTTTCTTGTGATATTTTTGTCTGGTTATGGCATCAGGGAAATACTGGCCTCATAGAATGAGTTAGGATGTATTCTCTCCTTTAATACTTTGGAAGAGTTTTTGAATACATGGTATTAATTGTTTATATGTTTGTAAAATTTAATGGAAAAGCCCTCTAGACCTGTGCTTTTCTTTGTGGACAGGTTTTTTTAAAAAACTACTTTAATTGCTTCATTTGTTATACAATTTATATTGCATATTACTTATTGAGACGATTTTAGTAGTTTTTGTCTTTCTAGGAATTTTTCCATTTCATCTAAGTTATCTAATATGTTGCCATACAATTGTTCATAGTTTTTTTTTTTTAATAATCTTCTTTATTTCTGTAGGGTCAGTAGTAATGTCACCTCTTTCATTTCTGATTCTAGTAATTTGAATCTTCTCTCTCTTTTTCTTTTTTTTTGAAAAGGGTAAATTTTGCTCTGTAAACTATGCTTTCATAAAGTAAAAACAAAAACTATTGTTTGACCTATTTTTTTCATTTAATCTTGTAAAGAAAAACTCTTACTTCGTCTGCTGCTCTCTACTATTACTACACTCACAACACTTCTGACACAAGATGTGTGGGTTTAATCTCATACTGTCCAATTCTCTGATGCCAGCTGGGTGTCCTACAATTCAATTCCATTCTGACACTATCTACCTGGAGTTAGTGTCAGATCCTACAAGTTAAAAGTTCCACAAGACTGCCCTCACTTCAGAAGCCAGTCACAAGTCCCAAGTTGTCACTTGTGCTTCTGGCCAACCAGCTATACATTGGGCTTCCCTCTACTCCCTCCTCAGGTCTGATAATTTGCTAGAACGACTCACAGAACTCAGGGAAACACGTACTTATGTTTACCAGTTTATTATATAATAAAGGATACAAATGAATAGTCAGATTAAAGAGTTACATACAGCCAGGTCTGGAAGGTTCCTGAGTGCTGGAGCTTCTGTCCCTGTGGAGTTGGGTGTGCCTCCTAACCACCCACCCACCTCCTGGCATGTAGCTGTGTTCACTGACTCAGAAGCTCTCTGGACGCTATAGTTCAGGGCTTTTTATGGAGGCTTCATGATATAGACATGACTGATTTTTAACTCAGTTTCCAGCCCTCTCCCCTCTCCAGAGTTCTAAGCTTCTAACCATGGCTTGGTCTTTCCAGTGCCCAGCCTCCATCCTGAAGCTATCGCTGAGCCCACCAAGAGTCACCTCATTAGAACAAAGACGCTCCTGTTACCCAAGAAATCCCAATGGATTGGGAGCTCTGTATCAGGAACTGGGATCAAAGGCCAAATAGTAGAATGAAAGATGCTCCTGACACTTTTTATCATCTAGGAAATTACAAAGATTTTAGGAGCTCTGACCAGGAGCCGGGGACAAAGACCATATCAGCACTTCAGGATAGATAATCGTATTTTCTTCATTTCAGAGAGGAAGAAATCAAAATGTGGAAAAACTTAAGGGGAAAGGCAGGATCTAGGGGAAAGGCAGGATCTTTTTCATTCAGGCTGAGTGTTGTTTAATCTTTATCTCTTCTGGATGAAAATTGGATTTTAAGTTTAACTTTTTAAATTCAAAAGTGTGAAAGCTTTTAATTCCTATTGCTTAGGTAAAATTTTCAGGCTCTTAAATATGAGTGATGGCTTCAAACACAGCTTTTTGTGCCATAAGCCAGACATATTAGTGTTAACTCAGCTTCCTGGGAGCTGACCTACAGCCATTTCTTGGGCTATTCTGACTCCTCTCTTTGAGTAGGTGCGGGAAGTTTGTAATTAGCATGGGAGTGGATAGGTACACACTTCAGGGTTTTCTTTTGAACGTGACTAAGTCAGGATGGGGGAATTGTTGGCTGCTTCAGTAAAACCTTTTCCTTGACCTTCTACAGGCCCCCACAGTGGATGAGTTGTATGTGGAAGCAAGAAGTTACTAGTGTGCTAGTTAATCCTAACTGGCCTGCAGAGTTGGAAAACATAGTATCAGGAGGACTCCGAAATTAAGGCAGTAGTTTCTTCTGACTTTATTTCTGGTAGATTAAAAAAAAAAACAAAAAACAAAACACTTTTCAGTTTAATAGAGCTCATTATTTGCTTTTATAAAATGTAAAGGCTCCTTAAGGCAATGAGAAGCTATTAAGTGCCTACTGTATGCTTAGTATTTGTTGGCTTTTTATTATCTATTAGAAAGTCCAGCCCACTTAGAGGAATTCTTTTAATGTTAAACTTTATATATGTATACCTCTCCTGCTTTTCATCTTTCTCTCTCAACATTTATTGCATTGATTCCAAAACATCTTTCAGATTCTTTCCCAGCAATTTAAATTTGTGCATCTGTGCCAAGAAGGGATTATGTTTGTTGCCATGCACATGCTTTATGGGGCTATGTTCTTTTTTTCAATAATTCTTTTACCAGAGTCTTTATGAGGCTGGTTAATAGTTTTTCATACGGTAATAGAATTTTCTGAAGCAGAGAGAATGTAATTGTGAAATTTAAAAATACGCAAACAAGAGCCGGAAGATTTAGGCTGTGTATTTTCTGTAAGCACTGTGAACTTTGAAACCAGCAATATGTTTTTGCGTTGGGTGAGGTAATAGCTTCAAAAATATTACGTACAATAAAAATATAGATTATGGCTCTAGGCAGTGTGTGTGTTCCTGTGTGTGTGCATGGTAATATGCCTTGAATCAGGAATCAGAAGACTACGTTTTGTTACTTGTCAGCTATAGGAAGCCATTAATCCCTGTTTGATTCAGTTTTCTAATTCCTGATACCTGCCTCACCTCATTTTTAACTGTGCAATGAGATTTACTATGTGAAAGGGCTGGAAACTGTAGAGTTGTTAAATTGTGAAATAGTATTGTTATAAGTCCGTGTGTTTATAGCCAGTTCACTGTTGATTGTAGTATCATTTTAATGAGACTGTGGTCAGGGTCCCAAGATTTTAAAAAAATCTTACATGAATGTGTGTATGTGTCTATAAGTTTTCTTTATGATATGAGGCAGGTAGAAAAAAATTGAAGGAAGATGTTCCACACAGATGGATGCCCAGGGGAGGTTCATTTTGTGAGAAGTGTTGATGTTTAGAATTCTTTTTTTTCAGTACGTGGGCTTCTCACTGTTGTGGCCTCTCCCATTGCGGAGCACAGGCTCTGGACGCGCAGGCCCAGTGGCCATGGCTCACGGGCCCAGCCGCTCTGCGGCATGTGGGATCTTCCCGGACCGGGGCACGAACTCGTGTCCCCTGCATCGGCAGGCGGACTCCCAACCACCACGCCACCAGGGAAGCCCTAGAATTCATTTTAAGAGATGTTTAAAGTTACAAGTAAGCTTTGTTACATTAATATATTTAACTTCAGCGTAAGTTAGATGTTTTTAGAAAAGTTTGAAATTTTAGATTTGTTTATTTGTGGAGATGAGAAGATCATGAAATGCTAAAGCAGAGAAAGGCTGATTGCTGCTTGTGGTTCTCTTAAAAGTTAAAACAATCTTAGAAGCTCTTTTTGTCACAGTTTGTCTCCATTTTCTTGATAGATATTCTCTGTAATTGATAAATCTTAAATTCTTCTTACTCCCATTTAATATAAAGATTACATTTCAATCCTGGCTTGTTCTTCTGATAGTACGATAAACATCCCAGGAGGCACGCTGTATCTGCTATTCCACTAGGGATTGAAAGTTACACTGTTACACCTGAAATTCATTCATTCTTGCCCTCTGATAGGGCACATACAGAGTATAGTTCACTATTTACCAACCCTGAGAAAAAGAATTACTGTGTATATCCCCAAACCATTGTGGTCACCGATGGTTCAAGCCATGTATAAAAATCACAGACTTTATCTGTGGTGCTTTTTTTCTGTCGTGCAGACACAGACTTAACCATTTGCATCATCTTTAGAACGTTTACTAAGTAAGTCATAATCAATGTGTAAGAGAATGAGTGTAAGAGGCCAAAGTTTGGATGAGTAATTCAGTGCTTTAGGTGACCTCAATTTACTTCTTGTAACAGCAATGTTTTCTCCCTTGTGAGCATTTGTACTCAATCCTTTGTAGATTATTATAGGATATTATTCAAACTCTTCTGTAGAAATTGTTAAAATAGGCATGACAGTGTGCCCCTGATAGTATGTATGTTGTAGCACTTGATCCACAGTGCTTCCATTGCAGGTATGTCCCATGTATTGTACAAATATTAGCTCATTTAATCTCATAATAACCATATGATGTGTTTATTATTATTTTACAGATGAGGAAACTAAGGCAAAGAGGTGTTGTATTAACTTTTCACACAGGTAGCAGAGCTACATGGTAAACTCTCTAAAGTCCAAGCTCTTAACTACTCTTCTATGTTCCTTTCTGGTCAGTTCATCAAATCATTCATTAAGTTAAATGATACTTAGAAAATAGGAGTTATCCTACACGTCACCAGTGGGGAAATTAGACCATGGGGCGTACCAGTCAACAATTGTGAGTGTTCGTAGCCAGTAGAGTGTCTGCCCCTGTGGGAGAGAGAGATGATGGCACCTTTCCAGTTTCTCAGTTTAAACTTTGTTTGGAATATTTCTTGTGGGGGGTGGAGATGTTAGTCTTGCCATTCTTTCTCTGATTAAGTAGCTTGAGGAGTGAGAGAGTTGGCTGAATCCTGCCTTGATTCGACTAGGTACCAGGCACTACTCTGAACATAGGACACATAATGGAGATTAATACAATGTCAGAGCAGTTTACAGCCTAGTGGTGAGCACTGTGGCCTTTGGCAAGTTAATTTGTTGTGTGGATATAAGACTCTAGGTCTATAAAATGAAGGGATTATTTTGCTCATATTTTGTAATGTATAATACTTCTTAATTGTCAGTTAAATATAACATGAGTAAATGCAATAAAAATTAAGTGAGCATATTCCTACCTGATGTAACACTAATGCGTCTCAGTTAGATACTAGATTGTTTTTTGTTTTGTCTTTCCTTCTCGAATCAGTTACTAATTTTGTGTGTTGATATGAAAATTTTTATTCATGTAGAAAAGCTGGTTTAGAAATATCTTTCAAAAAGTCATTTTGTAAAAAATTTATCAGAAAAATGTACTATTTGACAAATAGACTTGTATTTTATCTAAAGGGAGAAGAAGTTTTCAGCTGCCATTATCTAATTATGTTAAATTCTGAAAAAGAAACTTCAGTTACTAAAAATCCCCTTTCTCTGACTACAGCAATTTGGTAGTGATGTTAAGGCTCTGAGAGAAAGCTTTACTTCCAGGAGATTAGGATCTCCTGGGGCTTTTATGACTGAAACTCTCAGTTATTCTCTGCTGGAATTCTTACTGACTTCATGTATTGTTCATTTGTCTGTAGCATATGGTGCAGTCACAGTCCCTTAGCAGGTTACATTTCCCTCTTAGCCATATAAAGAAGAGTAGTTCTGTTGTTTACATAGATTATCGCACAGTGGTTTTTCCAACATTTTACCATGCATTCTCTGCCATTTTGTCAACTTCAAGTTGATTTTTATTAATTTAATGGTATGTTACTTTTAAAAAATACTCCACATACAACTCCACATTGAAGAAATGTTGATAGAGATAAGAAATTGCCTCCTAGAGTGTTTCAATTTGTAGATTAAATTTAATACAGATCTGATATTAGTACTAAATAAAGCTGTGAAGTTTCATTTCTTCTTTTTCCAGAGAGCTTGAAGTTGAGCGGATTCTGCTTAGGAACCAGCACCATGATGCTACTTGTATTACAAAAGTCCCTTACATTTTATACCGTTTAGCAAGCAGATTTAGCAAGTGACATACATGATTTCTTTATCTTCAAAACAGTCTCAGCAATGCTTGTGTTCAGAATATTGAAGAAATTCTTCTGGGCATACATTACTTTCTTGATTGAGATTAATACTGGTTTCTATTAAACCAGAAAAGAAATTACTGAATGCCTGTGCCCTTTTTCATCAAGCCCACAGTATTCACTCATTCTTTCCTTCAAGTTACTGATTCCTTGTTCTGTTTCCCACCCCTAACCTTACTTTATTCATTGGCCCTTATCTCTTAATTCTTGATTTAATATATTTGTTAGTTACATTTCTCTCTGCCTTTAGTTTAAGCTACCCGAAGTGTTTGTTGTTGTTGCCATTGTTTTGGGGAGCAGCAGGGTTATAATGTAAAAGGAAAACTGTTCATGTTGCTTCTTGTCTAAAGAGCATCTTAAGACATATGCTAAGCAAATCCCAGCTTGATCAGGAAATTGGTAAGTTTCCTTCAGGGTTTTAGGCACTTTTCCCCTCAGATTCCTTTATTACAAACTATATGACTGTAGTCTTTAAACATTCAATGTTCTGCAGTGTATTTATCACAAATGTTTGACTGATCATGTTTCTTTCGAGGCAGAAGAATCTTGAACCTTGGGAACGGAAGCAAGAAAGGCTGAAATTATTTATTCTCTACAGGTTGTCTGTGGTTCTCTCTGCCTCTCTGGACATTAAAGGCAAATATTTAAATAGTTGTTGTGATATGTATAAAATTACGAGAGTTGAGTATTTCACTTGCGATCAGTGATTCCCAACATTGATTTTATGTTACCCTATGAATTTCTAATAATTGTGAGGTGGTACAGTATTGAAAATGTCTGGTGGGAAAATTTAATATATGGTAATTTTAAATATAAATGTATGTCGTATGGTACCCTCACTCTCTCCCTCTCTCCCTCTCTGCTCCTTCCTCTCTCCCTCAGTGTATGTGTATGTTTCTGTCTGTCCATCAGTCTGTCTATCTGTCTTGTAGGCATATTTTTCTGTTCAGAAAAGGATTGTTGCAGTGCTTGTGAAAAAAGTTGATTTCATTCACTGCTGGATACTTAGAAAAGTTTTGGATTTTTATACTGATTCCTGGAAGTAAAAATGGACCTATGAAATACAGATGCATATCAAACACATGCTCAGAACTTTTCTCTTGCTCTCTGAGCAACCAGACCTTTTCTGAATAGCCTGATTATAAGATAAAATCACTGTCTTTTAGTACATTATGATCATGTGTCTGAAGCTTTGTTTTTCTGTTTTAAGAATCTTTCCAAGTACAAGAAAACAAATGAAGGTGAAATGATACCACTGGTGAACAGGAGCTAGGAAGGCAGTGATGGGAAACCTCAGACCCTGTTATTTGTTGATTTATTGATTGAAGTATAGTTGATTTACAATATTAGTTTCAGGTGTATAACATAGTGATTTAATACTTTTATAAATTATATTCTATTTAAAGTTATTATAAAATATTGGCTATATTCCCTATGCTTTACAAGGATATACTTGTAGCTTATTTTTTTATACATAGTAGCTTGTACCTCTTAATGCCCTAACCTTATCCTGCCCCTCCCCACTACACCTCTTTGCACTGGTAACCACTAGTTTGTTCTCTATTTCTGCGAGTCTGTTTCTGTTTTGTTATATTCACTAGTTTGTTATATTTTTTAGATTTCACATATAAGTAATGGCATACAGTACTTGTCTTTCTTTGTTTAACTTATTTCACTAAGCATAATACCCTCCGGGTCCATCCATGTTGTTTCAGAATGCAAGATTTCATTCTTCATAGGGCTGAATAGTATTCCATTGTATATGTATCTTACAACTCCTTTATCCATCTGTCTGTTGACAGACACCTAGGTTGCTTCCGTATCTTGGCTGCTGTAAGTCTTGCTG
The DNA here is from genome assembly GCF_039906515.1 of Pseudorca crassidens. Taxonomy (NCBI): domain Eukaryota; kingdom Metazoa; phylum Chordata; class Mammalia; order Artiodactyla; family Delphinidae; genus Pseudorca; species Pseudorca crassidens. The sequence goes on along the minus strand of NC_090303.1, from coordinate 69,447,398 downwards.
CTAGGAACATTGGGGTGCATGTATCTTTTTCAATTAAGTGTTTTCATTTTCTTTGGATATATACCCAGGAGTGGAATTGCTGGATCAAGTGGTAGTTCTATTTTCAGTTTTTTGAGGACCCTCCATACTGTTTTCTATAGTTCAGAACTTGTTATTTAGACATGCCAGTTAGTGGCTAGGTTTGTAGGATTGTCCTCCCTGGAGCTATCCTGTCTACATTCTCTACTTTTATGTCTATTTCCAGTGCTATCAATTTCTTCTGGAAATGGGTGCCCTAGGCTGTAGTTCTTAAAATGTACTCGCCTAAACTCTTTTATCATGGGCTCCTCTTCAGGCCTTAGCCTTCTTTCAAACAACTGTGTTTCTGGCCTTTATGTTCCTGACAGTTGTTGTGGGTTTTTGCCCCTGCCAGGATCGTCTGGAGAAACTACAGAAACAAACAACTCTGTTCTTAAATTGGCCTTGATCTCCTTGCCAATCCATCTGTTTGCTGCATATCCAAATTCCCCAGCGTGGAAGGTCCTTGATTTCTTCTTAGTTTAGTTGTTGGATCTTCTGTGGGGTTGGGGGACCCAAGTTAACAAAGAAAGAGACCTTAGTTTCTTTTTTAGGAAAACATTCTTAGAATTAGTTTTTTCTTCCTAATGCTAATTCATAACAAGTGCCAAAATACAATGACTCCATTTCAGCAGTTTCACTGTTAAACCCTGGGCTGCTTTTTGAAACAAATCCTGAATGTATGCATAAAGAAACAAAAAATTTCTGTTGTTTAAGCCAGGCAGTTTGTTGTACTTTGTTACAGTAGCCCTAGCAGACTAACTAGATTTAATTCAGTAACAGATGATCTAATATCCATTTAAAAACCTACTGTACTTTTAGTGTCAGGTATAGAATCTAGGTTATTTTCTCATGACAATTTATTTCCTGTAGAAAGAATGCAGGGGAAGTCTCGACTATCATTTACAACCTTGCTTGAAAGGTATACAAGTAGATCTTGAAGATTATCTTTAGATCTGTTTTTCAAAATAAGGAAGTACTGTTAAGTCAGATCTATACAACAACATGGAAGATGCTTCAAAGGCAGGAGTACAAAACCAAAGTAAATTTAGCATAGGTTGATAAGTGTGTATATTGGCCCAGGAAGAAATGTAAGCTGGCTAAGCATCAAAACTCCTTTCTTCTTTAATGATGTGCTGGTTTAAAATGCACTGACCCACTCTCAACTTACAAGACTGGCTCACGTCCAGACCTCCTGTTTATAGATGCTGCTAGGTAGTTTGCTTAGCAACATACTTAATGGGACCACAGGGAATTTGGTTTTCCAGCTAAATGAGTTTGGATTGTTCAAATAAAAGCCAAATTCAGATGGAAAAAAAAAAAAGAAGAAGAGGAAGAACTTAAACCCACAAGTGAAAACCAATCACAGATAATTAGATCATATATCATATGCAAATAGCTTTTTCAAGGGTTTTTTTTTTTTTGGTAAATCTATATTCATAAATAATTCTCTAACACTCAGAATTAAGTTTATTTTTGCAGAAAGCATATCCAACAGAAAATCAGGTTTTAGATTTCACCGTAAAGGTATTCCTTAAATATGCCTAAATGAATTTACAAAGAAGAAAACTTTATTTTTCAATAATAGTAAATTTTCCTGGCAGTGTTGAACTTTTTCAGGCAGGCATTTTAAGGGAGGGGGGCTAGGTCATTCTGGAGTGTGCCCTTGAGCTATTAGAAATGATGTTAATATTTGTTCAAGTCTCTCAGTGTGTGTATGGGGGGGGGGGCAGGTGGCAGGGTGCATGGGGTAGACAAAATCATTTATGCCCAAAGTGCTGTTTTTATAGGCCAAGGTTGAGGCCTAGTTGACAAGAGGGCTTAGAGAATCCTGACTATAGTTTGGTAAAGGAGGGAGTCTTGGGCAAGAGCATGCCTGCATTGGAGCTTGGAGAGCACCCACAATGGGTAAGAAAGAGTATGATAACTCAACATCTAGAATCTTCTGAGCTTCACAGACATGGCTACTATAAAGGGAAAAAAACTTAAAATCAGATGATAAATTAATCCCCATGGAAATTGTGTCCTCCTTTAGCTGAGCACATTTGGTGACTCTCATATTTTTACAAAGTTTTATCTGTTTGTGCTGTACTCACCAATATTTTAAAATGCCACATTTTCTCTTTTTCATCATGCCAAACTTACTTATCCCGTATGACTCTGAAGAGTGTGTGGTTACTTGAGGTCATTGCTTCTCGAGATGATTTTAGGGAAAAATTCCAATACAAGTATAATTAAATCAAAATTCATTAGATTTCTTCAGATGTTCTTCAGGTCTTGGACATTTGTAAAACCCCTTGGAACCAGGTGCATATGTGCATTTAGAGAGATGGACAAGACATAACTGTTAACAAAAAGTTAGCAATCAACAATTTGCTGTTTGTAAACAACAAGTGTAAAAATACTAGTGTGTGATCACTGATTTCTTTTGGTTTGTGATCACTGATTTTAGGATACTGATACAAACAGTTTGAGTATGCTGATCCAGAGCCCAGACAGTCCTTTGGGTGAAAGTTAGATATCTACCAGTTGTTGAACACATACTCATATATTGTGGAGAGTCAGCCTCAGAATTCTATTTGAGGCAGTATCCTAATGTAAAACTGAAAAAAAAGCTTGTGTACTTTACTTGAAGTAGAAGCATTTTATTTTGTCAAAGTGTCTCAAATATAGATGGGTCGGTGAAAGTATTTACAAGTAAAATGCATGAACTGCTTCTTTGCTACCAAAAGACAATAAACAATTAATCTGATAGAATTAAAAACCCAAAACTTTTTTTTTTTTGACGTCTAATGTTTATTAAGCTTCTACTGTGTGCCAAGACTTTCTGCATCACCTCACTGGATCGTCTCAATAACTGCATGAGATGAGTACTTTTATTATCCCCATTTAATGGATGAAGAAAGTGGGTTCCAGAGGTGGAAGTAACTTACCAGGAGTCACATAGCTAGTGAGTGGCAGAGGCAGGCAGGGTACCCATAGATCTGACACCCCGACTCCACACCAGTGTGCCATACAACCTCGGGATGATGCCTCCATTAAAGCAAAGGAAACACAAGCAAGTTCCTGAAAGACATTATTCTAAAGCACAACAACTATGACAGAATGTTAAATCAAATTCAAAACCATGCAAAGAAAATAAAGCCCTGGTTCTTTCCCCTTACATTTTCTCATCAAAATTCACAATCCCATTATGTGTACTGCTCCCTTTGTTCCAGTTTCTTCTTACAAAGAAGTAAAAACCCAAAACTTTTTAGCTAATGAATATCCTGAAGTCTGTCTACCATATGTTAAGCAAATTGGCATTTATTAAAGTTCATCCATACTATTCACTTGTTTAGAATACTAATTGCTTAGATTGTTGAATTCTTGAGGAATATGTCCTGAAATGTTTGTGAAATTTGAATATGCCATGATAGGGTATTTAACAATTCATCATTAACAATTATTCCTGAAGGTTTCTTGGTGGGTGTCTTTTCCCTTTTCTGGTTTGCTAAGAGTTCTTACTACAACTAGGAGTTGAATTTTATCAAATGCTTTTTCTGCATCTGAGATGATTATGATTTTCTCTTTTAAACCTGTTAATGTGGTGAATGAATGACATTTATAGATCTGTCAGTGATAATTTTCTTAAGATTCCTGAAAGTTGAACTTAAGTCGAACAGTAGATATGTTTGTATGTGTCAGTGGATTTGCTTTTTAGTATTTTGTTCAGTATATCTATAACTTCATACGTGAGTGAGATGGACGTACTATTTTCTGTTCTCTAGCCATTTTCTGGTTTTGTTGTCAAGATTATGTTGGCTTCATAGAGTTGGGAAAAAAATCACTCCATTCTTTCTCCCCTCCCTTTTTTTCCCATTCTCTGGTAAGTATATGATTGAAAGGCTTTGTTTATTGAAAGTCTGAAAAGACTTGCATCTAAAGATCCCTGATTCTAGTATACTTACTGTGGAAAGATTTTTTAAGCTAGTAATTCCATTTCTTAGTTCTAAATATATCTGGATTTTCATTTTTATACCTTCTTGAGATTGATTATATTTTTATAAAGATACTTCCATTTCATGCAATTTTTCCAATTTACTGGCATAAAATTCAAGGAGGGGATTCCCTGGCGGTCCGGCGGTTAGGACTCCGCGCTTTCACTGCCATGGTCCAGGTTCAATCCCTGGTCTGGGAATTAAAATCCTGTAAGCCGCACAGCACAGCCAAAAAAATAAAAATAAAAATTATTCATGGAATTCTTTTAATATATTTTAGTTCTGTTGTATCTCTGATTATGTTCTCTTTTTCATTTCTAATATTTATTTGCCCTCTTTCTCTTTATCATTTTAATTTTTCACACTCACCAGAAATTTATCTGAGCTATTTCGTTTCTTCAGAGAATTAACTTCAGACTTATTGATTGCCTGTTTAACCTTTTTTTCTATTTAATTTTTGTTCTTATCTTTATCATTACTTTTCTTCCACTAACTTTATTTTTATTGTATTTTTCATCATCCAAATTCCTAAGTCCCATACTTAGCCCATGAATTTATAGCCTTTATTCTGTCTTAATAAACAAATTAAATGTCTTCACACTTTTAATATATGTGATAATGAGCCAGTTGGTTTATGGATTTTCATTGGTTTTCTTGGCTTATTTATAAGCAAAGTGACTTACCATAGGAGTCTTAAAAGTCTTATGATTTAAGTTTGAGTGTTAGTAAAAACTTCTTTTTGTAAAGTTCAGGGGTAGAATATGGAAATTTCAATGGACTATTCTGATATATATAAACCTAAACAGAAATACTGATCAGAGATTTATTAGTGAGGTTTATCATTTTTCCTATATATGATAATTCTGTTGAGCATTTTGTTTTTAACTTTTTAAAATTTTTGAGTAACTCTGTAATAATATAACCATAATTATATAACTTCATGAATGTAAGTAATATTTGGTGATATTTAATAATGATTTATTTTGTTTGTGCATATTTATGAGATGAGGAAGAACTTTGCATATCATCCTTAGAATTAGAATTTTGAAAACTGAGTGCTTAAATACCCTTTTCAAATCATATTATTCAGTAAATGAAAACCAAAAGCCTAAAGCTGCATTTTGCAATATGGTATTCTAGCTGTGGAGTACTTGAAATACAGCTAGTCCAAATCGAGATGTTTCATGTTTAAAATACATGTTGAGTTTTGAAAACTTAGCATGAACAAAATATAAAATATCTCATTAATAAATTTTATATTGATTACATGTTGAAGTGACAATATTTTGTTTATATTGGATCAAATGAAATATATTATCAAAATTAATTTTGTTTCTTTTTACCTTTTTAATGCGGCTATTAAAAAACTTAATATATGGCTCATCTTAATTTCTATTGGGCAGTGCTCGTCTAAGACTTTATTTCTCTATGTAAACCTCAACGCAAACTAGTGAGGAATTTAGAAACAAAACACAAACCTACTGATTCCCTAAAACATTTCGACGATTTCAAAAAGTAACTTATTTTCTTCTCTTCCTTTTTGTTTAGTGAGTTTATTTTTGCTGGCTTAATTTGAAGAAGTTATAAAACATCACAATAAAGGCTATTGTTTCATCAAAGCACATGAACCAGATAAAAGTTTTAAATCATAAACATTGTAAGCAACAGTATGAACAGAAAATAGTCTTTCTTAGTAGAATGCTTCCAGAAATATTTTAAATTTCAAAATAGTTTTAATTTTAAGCAACCAAGTTTAGAATTCGTAAAGTTACATTATGACACTGAGCAGATTAAGTGTCTAGATATTAAGCATATATGATAAAAGAGTCTCAATTTAATTTTGGTCATGCTTATTTCATTGACATTATACATTTAGGTGGATCCACAAACTATCTTTTGAAGAAAGGTTAAACTAGCTTCTGATTTCAAATTAGATTTTGTGTTTTCCATGAACTGAATAGTTTGAAGTGGAGGCTTAGATTCTACTCTATAGAACAATTTCATTGTTTTTTTGTTTGATAATTCAAGAAATCTGGAATAAACAATTCTATTTAATATCTACATTAACCAAGAGAAACATAGCTATGTGTGGATCTTTGAGAAAATGTGTACACTGGGTGGTTTCTTACCTGTTTAGAAAAGATATCACAGAGTGTTGAATAGAATCTGTGAATGTGGCAATGCCCTGAAATAACTGAAAGCAGTGTGATTTGAAAAATTAGCATTTTTGGATAGAAGTTAAATTTGCATTTCATAGCAGTTTTTCATTCTAAAATTACACTTAGCAATTGTAAAAGCATATAATTACCCCTAAGCTTAATTGCCACTACTTTCTGTATGAAGCGAACAGTGTTTAGTTGTTAAGTGCTATAATGGATTATATTACATAATTAAAAAATCTCACCCTTATGAATTGTGTGTTGACTGTCTGTCATTGGTATTGGGTTTATTTTGAATGCAACACTGTTTGGAGAGTGTGTGTGTATCTCTGTATACCTCTATCTATCTATCTATCTATCTATCTATCTATCTATCTATCTATCTACCTATCTCTGTATATCTATCATCAGAATACTTTGCAGAGCTGTAGAAACTGGAATGTGTTTTCTTTGACATGAAAAAATGCAGCAATCTTATTTTATAATTGTCTAATTATGTGCCATAATGCATGTTTGCTTCTTGAATAGTAAAAAGTTAAAATAAAATGTTCATTTTGTAAATAGAATAGGGGACCAGAGAACACTTACAGGCTAGAAAAGTGTGATATAAATTCTGACAAGCAGCGCTGACAGTAATGCCTTTTAATGTTGTCATCATTGAGGCCAGATTTTTCCCCTACTTGTCCTACTGTGTAGCAGAATAAATTATTATGTGTTTAATAACCAGTAGTTTCTAGAAGATGTGCTTTCTATTAAATTATGTTTTTCTTCTTTTATTGGAACTTAAAATTCTATAATTGAATGCTGTTTCAAAAATAGAGGTAGAGTTCTGTCACTTTATAAACTTTTACCTTTTCTCCCTCTTTGTGAAGTGTGTTCTGCCGTGTGGGAAAAATCAATTTTCAGTAATGAGTGCTTAAGATTATTCATAATAGAGAGAAATTTAAAACAGTTTTCTCCAGGAGATACAGATTTATTGGGTAGAATTCAGCAACACAGATGCTTCTGAGTAATTGTTCAGAATCACAGCATTCTGCCAAAGCCCACTCCTCCAGCCAGAGCAGAGAATCCACATATAAGACAGATTGCGTTCTGACCATTCTTACTTATTTCTAAGGATAGCAATTTGTGGTTCTTATCAATAAGAAGTTTTGACATTCAAAGTTCTATGGGCATTAAAATATCCTGCAGGATTATTTTGATTATAGAAGGGTAAATCTGTCAGAGGATAAAAGTCTTATCATATGCATAGTATTTAGTGATGCATGAGAGGAAGAAAATACCTGTTGCATTATTTATAATGAAAAATAAGTGGTTTACATGCTTCTATGATCTGTTATATAAATAATTATAAAATATTAAACTACTTGTACATGTGAGTCTTTTTATATTTTTAGTGCTATGGGGCTGCATTAGTATAAGACAATGATTTGATATTTTGTTCCGTAGTGTATCTGTGACCCATGAGATCAAACCCTTTCAAGGCAAGAAGACATTTTTGTGATTAGAACATCCTATATGTGCAAAATATTTGTCATAATTTGGTATTTTAAACTTAAAGCCATAAACATTTCACTGCAAGTCTGCTCTTTTTAACCCGAAATGTTCTCCAGACTAAATTGGTATTGTACAATTTTTCTAGACAGGAGTTTAGCAATATCATTAAGATTAATATTAACTTCTAGAAATTTATTTTATGGAAATAATCAAAGATGTATACAAAGATTTAGTATACAATAGTGTTTATATTTCATTTATTTATAAATGGTAAGCACTTGGAAACAACATAACTTCCAGAAAAAAAGTCATGATTGATTTAAAAAACATAAAGGACTTCTAATGTAATGGATTACTGTGTGGTTATTTAATACTGTCCTTTTAAAGATAGCCTGATAATTTTAAAAATGGTACATAATGCTAAGTGAAATAAAATGTTAACCACAAATATATCCTGTATGGTGTCAATTTTATATGAGAAAAATTGCACCAAATATATCCTAATTATTCAACCTTGATATGGGATTTGTTATCTTGAGGCAATAGGAGCATGCTTAATATTTTCTTGTTTTGACTGATTGTTTTTGAAATTGTGTTTAGATTGATTATGAGCTACTTCTATAATCAGAGTCAGTCACCATAAGTATTATTTCTAAAACCCAAAGCTCTTATAGGTTGTGCTGCTTCTGCATTTCATTTTCAGTCACCAGGCAACTGGGTGGCCTTAGCCCTTGATGGTGAAAGCAAGATTCTAGTTCATATTACTGTGAATTTCTTAAAGGTTAGGATCTTGAATTGTAAGTCTCTGCTTCCTCTTTATATTTCATAAAACACATTTATGCCCTATTCTCTTTAGGAGTTATTAATTATTTTCCTACTATATGTCATGTCCTGGGAGGATACAAATAAAAATAAGATAGAACCCTTGAGCCAAAGACTTTTCTTTTCTTATATGAAAGCAACAACAGCAAAAAAGTATAAAAATGGATAGCCAGCCTATATATATTTCTTTTCCAGATAAATTTATTATAGCTACACCATAGAGAATTGTTACCATCTCTTTTTTTCTCTTTGTAGATAATACAAAAGAAAATAGTGACACACATAGGTAAAAGTTTTTGATGTGAAACGACTATATTTCTAAGGTTAATTATTAATGATGAGCCATCAGGGTACAGGACCTAGGCAAGGTACTTGCTGACTTAATTCCATGAAATATGTGAAGAAATATGAGGATTCCTTATTTGCATGTAAGTGAATTCAACTCCAAAGGTGTTAAGTCTCTTGCCTAAAATCACACAGTAAATAGTGATTACACTGGGCTTTGAGCAAAGAATCATCTGACATTTTTCCTAAATTTACTCCAATTAGTGCTCATATAAGACTTCAAGTTTTAATAGTCCTCCTGGTTTAGATTTTATTCTCATTAAATACAATTGTGAAAGAATCAGCTGTGATGGAGGAGCTGGTACTAGTCTCTCCTTCCTGCCTAAAGGAACCAAAATATAACAGGATAAATAACAAGAAGAACCTGTTTAAAGGCACTAGAGCAAAACTAGGACATCTAAAGTTGTGGAGAAAAGAGCAGGGTAGATGTGTGAGCCCTGCCTTCTCAGCAGCTTTTTGCCCAAGGGCATTTGGAAATTCTCATCATAGGGCGGCATGGAGGAATAGAAAACAGTTGCTTGTAGCAGGAAAGGCACTGGTTTTAGAGATCAAAAATTGAAGTAGAGGGTTCTGAAACAGCCAGAACCTACTGGTCCTAGAGAAAAAGCAAAGATAGGGGAAAGCACCCCAGTGTTTAGTTTACAATATCTTTTTGAAGTACTTACTTACTTAGTGCGTATATGGAGAGTGAGACTCCCAGAAACTAAGTAGAGCTCATGTTGCTTCATAGGGCATAAAAAGTAGATTTTAGGACGAGCAAGGAGGAGTCCTGATTAATGCCTCAGACTTTTTATGGAATCCTCTGAAAAGACTTTTCCTTGGGAATAAAGGCAAATCAGAAATATACTAACTTCAAATGGATCCAAGGTAATTTTCTTTTTTTTCTTTTTAACATCTTTATTGGAGTATAATTGCTTTACAATGGTGTGTTAGTTTCTGCTGTATAACAAAGTGAATCAGATATACATATACATATATCCCCATATATCCTCTATCTTGCGTCTCCCTCCCACCCTCCTTATCCCACCCCTCTAGGTAGACACAAAGCACAAAGCACCATGCTGATCTCCCTGTGCTATGCGGCTGCTTCCTACTAGCTAACCATTTTACATTTGGTAGTGTATATATGTCCATGCCACTCTCTCACTTCGTCCCAGCTTACCCTTCCCCCTCCCTGTGTCCTCAAGTCCATTCTCTGCTTCTGCGTCTTTATTCCTGTCCTTCCCCTAGCGTCTTCAGAAGCTTTTTTTTTTTAGATTCCATATATATGTGTTAACACACGATATTAGTTTTTCCCTTTCTGACATACTTCACTCTGTATGACAGATTCTACATCCACCCACCACACTACAAATAACTCAATTTTGTTTCTTTTTATGGCTGAGTAATATTCCATTGTATATATGTGCTACATCTTCTTTATCCATTCATCTGTCACTAGACACTTAGGTTGCTTCCATGTCCTGGCTGTTGTAAACAGAACTGCAATGAACATTGTGGTACATGACTCTTTTTGAACTATGGTTTTCTCAGGGTATATGCCCAGTAGTGGGATTGCTGGGTCATATGGTAGTTCTGTTTTTAGTTTTCTAAGGAACCTCCATACTGTTGGTATCAATTTACATTCCCACTAAGAGTGCAAGAGCGTTCCCTTTTCTCCACAACCCTCTCCAGCATTTATTGTTTGTAGATTTTTTGATGATGGCCATTCTGACCAGTGTGAGGTGATACCTTACTGCAGTTTTGATTTGCATTTCTCTAATGATTAGGGATGTTGAACATCCTTTCATGTGTTTGTTGGCAATCTGTATATCTTCTTTGGAGAAATGTCTATTGAGATCTTCTGCCCAGTTTTGGATTGGGTTGTTTGTTTTTTGATATTGAGCTGCATGAGCTTCTTGTAAATTTTGGAGATTAATCCTTTGTCAGTTTCTTCATTCACAAATATGTTCTCCCATTCTGAGGGTTGTCTTTTTGTCTTGTTTATGGTTTCCTTTGCTGTGCAAAAGGTGTGAGGTTTCATTAGGTCCCATGTGTTTATTTTGGTTTTTATTTCCATTACTCTAGGAGGTGGGTCAAAGAGGATCTTGCTGTGAGTTATGTCAAAGAGTGTTCTGCCTATGTTTTCCTCTAAGAGTTTGATAGTGTCTGGCCTTACATTTAGGTCTTTATTCCATTTTGAGTATATTTTTGTGTATGGCTTTAGGGAGTGTTCTAATTTCATTCTTTTACATGTAGCTGTCCATTTTTCCCAGCACCACTTATTGAAGAGGCTGTCTTTTCTCCATTATATATTCTTGCCTCCTTTATCAAAAATAAGGTGACCATATGTGTGTAGGTTTATCTCTGGGCTTTCTATCCTGTTCCATTGATCTATATTTCTGTTTCTGTGTCAGTACCATACTGTCCTGATTACTGTAGCTTTGTAGTATAGTCAGAAGCCCAGGAGCCTGATTCCTCCAGCTCCGTTTTTTGTTCTCAAGATTGTTTTGGCTATTCGGGGTCTTTTCTGTTTCCATACAAATTGTGAAATATTTTGTTCAAGTTCTATGAAAAATACCATTGGTAGTTTGTTAGGGATTGCATTGAATCTGTAGATTGCTTTGGGTAGTATAGTCATTTTCACAATGTTGGTTTTTCCAATCCAAGAACATGGTATATCTCTCCACCTGTTTGTATCTTCTTTCATCAGTGTCTTATAATTTTCTGCATAGAGGTCTTTTGTCTCCTTAGGTAGGTTTATTCCTAGGTATTTTATTCTTTTTGTTGCAGTGGTAAATGGGAGTGTATCCTTAATTTCTCTTTCAGATTTTTTCCTCACTAGTGTATAGGAATGCAAGATATTTCTGTGCATTAATTTTATATCCTGCTACTTCACCAAATTCATTGGTCAACTCTAGTAATTCTCTGGTGGTGTCTTTAGGATTCTCTATGTATAGTATCATGTCATCTGCAAACAGTGACAGTTTTACTTCTTTTCCAATTTGGGTTCCTTTTATTTCTTTTTCTTTGGTTGCTGTGGCTAAAACTTCCAAAATTATGTTGAATAATAGTGGTGAGAGGGGGCAACTTTGTCTAGTTCCTGATCTTAGTGGAAATGGTTTCAGTTTTTCACCATTGAGAACGATGTTGGCTGTGTCATATATGGCCTTTATTGTGTTGAGGTAAGTTCCCTCTATGCGTGCTTTCTGGAGGGTTTTTATCAAAAATGGGTGTTGAATTTTGTCAAAAGCTTTTTCTGCATCTTTTGAAATGATCATTTTTTTTTCTCCTTCAACTTGTTAATATGGTTTATCACATTGATTGATTTGCATATATTGAAGGATCCTTGCATTCCTGTGATAAACCCCACTTGATCATGGTGTATGATCCTTTTAATGTGCTGTTGGATTCTGTTTGCTAATATTTTGTTGAGGATTTTTGCATCTATGTTCGTCAGTGATATTGGCCTGTAGTTTTCTTTTTTTGTGACATCTTTGTCTGGTATTGGTATCAGAGTGATGGTGGCCTCATAGAATGAGTTTGGGAGTGTTCCTCCCTCTGCTATATTTTGGAAGAGTTTGAGAAGGATAGGTGTTAGCTCTTCTCTAAATGTTTGATAGAATTCGTCTGTGAAACCATCTGTCTTGGGCTTTTCTTTGTTGGAAGATTTTTAATCACAGTCTCTTTTTCACTGCTGTGATTGGTCTGTTTATATTTTCTGTTTCTTCGTGGTTCAGTCTCAGAAGGTCGTACTTTTCTAAGAATTTGTCCATTTCTTCCAGGTTGTCCATTTTAATGGCATATAGTTGCTTGTAGTAATCTCTCATGATCCTTTGTATATCTGCAGTGTCAGTTGTTCATTCTTCTTTTTCATTTCTAATTCTATTGATTTGAGTCTACTCCCTTTTCTTCTTGATGAGTCTGGCTAATGGTTTATCAAGTTTGTTTATCTTCTCAAAGAGCCAGCTTTTAGTATTATTAATCTTCGGTATTGTTTCCTTCATTTCTTTTTCATTTATTTCTGTTCTGATCTTTATGATTTCTTTCCTTCTGCTACCTTTGGGGATTTTTTGTTCTTCTTTCTCTAGTTGCTTTAGGTGTAAGGTTAGGTTGTTTATTTGAGATGTTTCTTGTTTCTTGAGGTAGAATTGTATTGCTGTAAACTCCCCCTCTTAGAACTGCTTTTGCTGTATGCTGTAGGATTTGGGTTGTTGTGTTTCCATTGTCATTTGTTTCTAGGTATTTTTTGACTTCCTCTTTGATTTCTTCAGTGATCTCTTGGTTATTTAGTAGTGTATTCTTTAGCCTCCATGTCTTTGTGTTTTTTACGTTTTTTTCCCTGTAATTGATTTCTAATCTCATAGCATTGTGGTTGGAAAAGATACTTGATAACGATTTCAATATTCTTAAGTTTACCAAGGCTTGATTTGTGACCCAAGATATGGTCTATCCTGGACAATGTTCCATGAGCATTTGAGAAGAAAGTGTAATCTGCTGTTTTTGGATGGAATGTCCTGTAAATATCAATTAAGTCCATTGTGTTTAATGTATCATTTTAAGCTTCTATTTCCTTATTTATTTTCACTTTGGATGATCTGTCCATTGGTGAAAGTGGGGTGTTAAAGTCCCTTACTATGGTTGTATTACTGTCGATTTCCTCTTTTATGATTGTTAGCCTTTGTCTTTGTATTAAGGTGCTCCTATGTTGGGTGCATAAGTATTTACAATTTTTATATCTTCTCTTTGGATTGATCCATTGATCATTAGGTAGTGCCCTTTTTTGTCTCTTGTAATAGTTTTTATTTCAAAGTGTATTTTGTCTGATATGAGAATTGCTACTCCAGCTTTCTTTTGATTTACATTTGCATGAAATATCTTTTTCCATCCCCTTACTTTCAGTCTGTATATGTCCCTAGGTCTGAAATGGGTCTCTTGTAGAGAGACAATACAGGTCTTGTTTTTGTATCCGTTCAGCCCGTCTCTGTCTTTTGGTTGGACCATTTAATTCATTTACATTTAAGGTAGTTATCGATATGTATGTTCCTATTACCATTTTCTTAATTGTTTTGTGTTTGTTATTGTAAAGCAAATAATTTCCTTCTCTTCTGTTTCCTGCCTAGAGAAGTTCTTCTAGCATTTGTTGTAGAGCTTGCTTGGTGGTGCTGAATTCTCTTAGCTTTTGCTTGACTGTAAAGGTTTTAATTTCTCGGTTGAATCTGAATGATATCCTTGCTGGGTAAAGTGATATTGGTTGTAGGTTTTTCCCTTTCATCCCTTTAAATATGTCCTGCCAGTCCCTTCTGACTTTCAGAGTTTATGCTGAATGATCAGCTGTTAACCTTATGGGGATTCTCTTGTATGTTAACTGTTGCTTTTCACTTGCTCCTTTTAATATTTTTTCTTTGTATTTAATTTTTGATAGTTTGATTAATATGTGTCTTGGCATGTTTCTCCTTGGATTTATCCTGTATGGGACTCTCTGCGCTTCCTGTACTTGATTGAATATTTCCTTCCCCATATTAGGGAAGTTGTCAACTATAATCTCTTCAAATATTTTCTCAGTCCCTTTATTTTTCTCCTCTTCTTCTGGAACCCCTATAATTCGAATTTTGGTGTGTTTAATGTTGTCCCAGAGGACTCTGAGTCTGTCCTGTTCTATTCATTCTTTTTTCTTTATTCTGCTCTGTGGTAGTTATTTCCACTGTTTTATCTTCCAGGTCACTTATCCGTTCTCCTGCCTCAGTTATTCTGCTGTTGATTCCTTCTAGAGGATTTTAATTTTATTTATTGTGTTGTTCATCATTGTTTGTTTACTCTTTAGGTCTTCTAGGTCCTTGTTAAATGTTTCTTGAATTTCCTGCATTCTATTTCCAAGATTTTGGATCATCTTTACTATCTTTACTCTGAATTCTTTTTCAGGTAGACCACCTATTTCCTCTTCATTGGCTTGGCCTGGTGGGTTTTTACCTTGTTCCTTCATCTGCTTTGTGTTTCTCTGTCTTTTCATTATGCTTAACTTACTGTGTTTGAGGTCTCCGTTTCACAGGCTGCAGGTTCGTAGTTCCAGTTTTTGGTGTCTGCTCCCAGTGGCTACGGTTGGTTCAGTGGGTTGTGTAGGCTTCCTGGTGGAGGGTACTAGTGCCTGTGTTCTGGTGGATGAGGCTGGATCTTGTCTTTCTGGTGTGCAGGACCACATCCAGTGGTGTGTTTTGGGGTATCTCTGACCTTGTTATGATTTTTAGGCAGCCTCTCTGCTAATCGGTGGGTTTGTGTTTCTGTCTTGCTAGTTGTTTGGCATAGAGTGTCCAGCGCTGTAGCTTGCTGGTCGTTTAATGGAGCTGGGCTTAGCGTTGAGATAGAGATCTTTGGGAGAGCTTTCACTGTTTGATATTATGTGGGGCCGGGAGGTCTCTGGTGGACCGATGTCCTGAACTCGGCTCTCCCACCTCAGAGGCTTAGGCCTGACCCCTGGCCAGAGCACCAAGACCCTGTCAGCCACAGACCTAGAAGAAAAGCAAGAAAAAGAAAGAAAGAAAGAAAGAAAGAAAGAAAGAAAGAAAGAAAATAAATAAATTAAATAAGATAAAATAATTAAAATAGAAAAAATTATTAAAAATAAAAAAGTAATTAAAAAAAGAGAAAGAAGAGAGCAGCGAAACCAAAAAACAAATCCACCAATTATAACAAGCATTAAAAACTATACTAAAAATAGCCAAAAAAACCGGACAGTCAGAACTCTAGGACTAATGGCAAGATCAAAGCTATACAGACAAAATCACAAAGAAGCATACACATACACACTCACAAAAAGAGAAAAAGGAAGAAAAAAAAATATATATATAAAATATAAAACGGAAGAGAGCAATCAAATCAATAAACAAACCTACCAATGATAATAAGCTCTAAATAGTAAACTGAGATAAACGTAAAACCAGAAACAAATTAGATGCAGAAAGCAAACCCCAAGTCTACAGTTAATATCAAAGTCCATCGCCTCAATTTTGGGATGATTCGTTGTCTATTCAGGTATTCCACAGGTGCAGGGTACGTCAGGTTGATTATGGAGATTTAATACGTTGCTCCTGAGGCTATTGGGAGAAATTTCCCTTTCTCTTCTTTGTTCGCACAGCTCCTGGGGTTCAGCTTTGGATTTCGCCCCACCTCTGTGTGTAGGTCACCTGTGGGCATCCAGTTAGGGCATCCAGGTACATCTGGAGTTTCTTGCCTTTTGGGAAGTCTGAGGTCTTCTGCCAGCATTCAGTAGGTGTTCTGTAGGAGTCTTTCCACATGTAGATGTAGTTTTGATGTATTTGTGGGGAGGAAGGTGATCTCCATGTCTTACTCCTCCATCATCTTGAAATCACGCCCCTCCAAGGTAATTTTCAGTCTTCTATCTACTTGCCAGAAAAAATATCATATCTTCTTTTTAGGGAGATAATATCACACAGAGTCTTTATAGTTTTTATGTTTACTGTCTAGCATTCTTTGAAAAATTACCAGTAATGCCAAGGAAATATGGTGAAAAAGGATAATGCAATAGCAAAGGATGATCCTGATGTTAGAACGGTCAAACACAGACTTTAAAATAACTCTTGTTAATGTGATAAGAAAATAGATGAAAATATTGACTATGTCACCAGAAAGCTGGACTCCATAAAAGGCATAAAATGCAAATTTTACAACTAAAAAATATAAGTAAGAAATATTTACGCAACGGGAAACAAGTTTAGATAATACAAATAAGAAATACAAATAAGATATAAAGGACATGGTAAAAAGATTGAATAATTGTATATTTAGAGTTCCAAATGGGGAGGAAAGAGAGAATGTGACAGAAGAAATATTTGAAAAGGTACTGGCTGTCCTTTTTTTCAAACTAATGAAAGATACCAAGCTAGAGATCAGGAAAGGTTTCTGAATAGCCAACAGAATAATTAATTCCTAGACACATCCTAGTAAAACTGCTGAAATTTGAAGTCCAACAAAATAAAACAAAACACCTTAAAAGCAGCCATAGTGAAAAAGCGATATTTTACCTTCAGTAGAGCAATAATGAGACTGTTAGTTGGCACTTCAACAGAAAAATGGAGGCCATGCCATGACAATGGAATGACATCTTTAATGTGCTGATAGGAAATATTTGCCAATGCAATATTTTGTACCCATGGAAAATAGTGGTGAAAGGGTAAGGTAAAATATAGTTGCAAATAAAACCTGTGAGTAATTTTTTCTAGTAGACCAGTGCTTAAAGAAATATTAAGGCAGTTTGCGAGCAGAAGGGAAATCATTCCTGAAAGAAACATAGTAATATGGAAGAAAGGACAGCATAAAAAATATTAACAAAATTAATGTTTATAAAACAATAATTATGTGTCCTGGGTTTTAAAATATATTGTAACAACTAAAGGCAAAAGAAAATTAACAGTATTAAAATGTTGTGAATTTTTTTTTTTAATATTCTAGGAAATGGTGAAATCACTAATTTGGATTAAACTCTAATAGTGTCACTAATGTATGTTGTAATCCCTAAAGTAATATTGAAAGGATTAAAAAAATGTATTAATAACAAGCAAGTAGATGTAGGAAATAATATAATTAAAAATACATAATCCAAAGAAAATAAGGAAGGAGAAGGGAAAGAGTGATAAATAGAAAGTAATAGTAAAATGGTTGACTTAATTCATAATTAAATTTGTTAAAAGTAATCTAACAGAGACAGAGATTGTCTAGATTAAAATTAAAAGAATTATTTGCTGCTAACTCAGAGATATTACTTAAATAATAAAGACACAGAGTTTGAAAGTAAAAGGATGGAAAATGATATCTGATGTAGCTGTAATATTAAAAATGTAGCCCTTAAGGGAAGTATTACTGGATATTTCATAATAATAAAGATCAATTCAAGAAGATATAAAAATTCTAAATTTGTATGTACCTAATTATAAAATCTCAAATGAGATAAAGCATAATTTTACAGAGCTAAAATGAGAAATCTAAAAAACACCCCTACAATCATGGGAGATTTAAACACAGCTTTCACAGTAAGACAGTTAACAAACAATAATAGAGAAGATTTGAACAATACAATTAACAAGATTAAATCAATACACACATTACAGTCAGCAACTGGTAACTGTAGAATGTATATCTTATGAAGTTCACATGGAACTTTTAGTAACATAGACCATATACTGGGTCAGAAACCAAATTTCAATAAATATAAAAGAACTGAAATTATACAGAATATGTACACTGAGTATAGTGGAATCATGCTAAAATTCTAGAACAAAAAGTTAACTAAAATATGTCCTACTTTTTGGAAATTTAACAATACAAATCTCAATATATCTCAATATATCTCAGTACAATCTCAACAATACAAATCTCAATCCCTCAGTCAAAGAATAAGCTATAATACAAATTATGAAATATTTTTAATTGAATGAGAATTAAGATAATTCTCATTATCTTAATTATAAGAATTAAGATAAAAAATCTAACAGAAGGCTTGAAAGGAAACTTACATAAATGGAATGATATACCATGTGTTTATGGATTGTGTCAATGTCAGTGCTGCAAACTGACTATAGATTCACTGCAATCCCAATTAAAAATCTAGTAGGGATTTATGGGGAAGCTGACACACTGATTCTACAATGCAAATGGAAATGCAAGTGTCAAGAATAACTAGGTCAGGCTTGAAGAAGATAACAAAGTGGGTGGATTAATATTACCAGATACCAAAACTTATTATAATGTTGCAGTAATAGAATGTAATAGTGGTTTAAGTATGAAAAAAGCGATCAGTGGAGCAGAATAAAACGTCCAGAAATAGACCCATTCATTTGTGATCATCTGATTTATTGACAAAGTATCACTGAAATACAGTGTGGGGAAAAATAATGGAAATGTGTGCCACAGAATTATGTATATCTGAAACGAACTCAAATCGAGAATAAAGAACTCCTACTAATCCATGAGAAAAGCATAATATAATGAAAATGGGAGAAATAAGTAGACATTCTACAAAGAAGCTAATCAAATGGTCAATTAACATATGAAAAGGTAATCAGCAATTTAGTTCTCAGGAAAATGTAACTTAAAGCTAAGAGAGACCCCTAATTCCCATCTGAATGGCCTAATATTAAAAAATAAAGTAACTGAAAGTTATCAAGTGTTAGAAATGGAAGCTATGGAACAACTAGAACTTTTAAGCTGCTGACAGCAATGTAGGTTGGTATAACTGCTTTGGAAAACTGTTGGTATTGTTTTTTAAAACATTCCCTATGACCAAGCTATTCCACTCTTAGATATATGCCCAACGGAAAAATGTATGTAAGCACACCAAAAAGTCTGTATGAGAGTGTTCATAAACAACATTATTTTAAATATCCCACAGCTATAAACAACTGAACTTACTGTTAAGAATAGAATTGATAGGGCTTCCCTGGTGGCGCAGTGGTTGAGAGTCCGCCTGCCGATGCAGGGGACACGGGTTTGTGCCCCGGTCCGGGAAGATCCCACATGCCGCAGAGCGGCTGGGTCCGTGAGCCATGGCCGCGGAGCCTGTGCGTATGGAGCCTGTGCTCCACAACGGGAGAGGCCACAACAGTGAGAGGCCCGCGTACCACAAAAAAAAAAAAAAAAAAAAAAGAATAGAATTGATAAATGAATTGGGGATATAAATTTAAACTTTATAGATCAATGAAAAGGAATAAACTATTACAACCCAAGCAACATGTATAAATTTCACAGAGCAAAAGATGTCAGAAACAAAAAGAGTATATATCACATATTTCCATTTACATGAGTTCAAAGACAAAGTTAATTTGGGATGTTAGAAGTAGAAATTTTTGTTACCTTAGAAGTGGGGTAATGACTGAGATGGGGCATACACCTCCTGGTGTCTGCAAATGTGTCCCCTTCATGAAAATCCATCCAAGCTGTGTTAAAATTTGTGCATTTTATAGTATTTATGTTATGCAACAATGAAAGGCTTTAAAAAGTATATATTATTTTAGTTCAGTGGAAAACATGCATTGTGATGGAAAATAATATACAATTATATACATACAGACCAAGAGACAGGATATAAGCACAAGGTTTTCTAGTGAAACAATTTTTATTGAACACTTTGTCCCTTCAGGTCAATTAGTGATTGGTTGGAAGAGACGATCGTTTCTCACTATCGTGAGAAAGTCCCAATTTATTTAGCCGAAGTTATAGGACTTCACAGAAAGATAATGCCTACCTAGAACAGGTCTAAACACTGTTTTTTTTAGAGTGGATATTCCTTAGCCCTTTAGTTTCTTAGTGGACACACAGTTGCCAATGACATTGTACCATTAGGCAGAGCTAGCCAGAGTTGAAGGTTATGATCCAGCTTTGCAACTGCCCTTTTATCCTCAGGGCTTGTGTCACCAACCCCAAAGAAAGGGCATATACTGATATCTGCTTCTGCACAAGAAACTATCACAAACTTTGGAGTCTTCTGTTTCTTGAAACAAATTCAGAAGACCATATTCATCCTGACCCTGGAGAAGAAGGCAGAATTGTTGCCCATACACTTCTGAATATATCTCTTCCCCCAGCACAGTTTTAATGATGACTAATTTACAGTGATTTTTACATCCTGACAGTGTCCTGAGTGAACTGTAAACTAAAGCTGCTACTAAGGGGTTTATTGATTATCCCTAGTTCACAACAATTAGAATTCAGAGAATGAGGGTCTGTATTCCAGTTAAAATTCCTTTTTGTAAATATTACCTGTATTGGCCCAGCATCACCATTTTTGTCCTTTGTGAAGTTAATTTGTAGGTCAGATCCAACAACCTGAATGATAAAAAGGGATTTTTCCCCCCCATGTTGAAGTGTGGACTTTCTTGGTGTTGTTTTTCTTACTGTACTTTAAAAACAAAATTCTATTGTATTTTTTAATGTAGTACTTATAATCCTCACTGGGCAAATCCTGTATATATACATACATATATATATATATATATATATACACACACACGGTAGATAATAATGCTAATGCCTATCTATCTACTGTGATTTATCTTTCTAACATAACTTTAAAAATCTCAGTGAGAAAAAAGCCAGCCAGCCAGTCAGTCCAGGATAAATCAGGAAAGATAAGGCAGAAGGGTTTTAGAAATATCCATTAAAGATATTGTAGAATAGTTTTAATTTCATTTTTCATATTTTTTAGCCAACTATTGAATATAACACTGTGGCACAAAAGGGCATATGCGTCTTTAATTTTAATAGACTAAGAAACAAGATTAAGTAATGAATGAATCTTTGTACTGTGAAATTAGTGGGGATTCTTTTCTTTTTCATAAAAAGCAAAAAGCAGTGATACATCAGAGCCTTGTTAGTATGGATCTGACTGAGAGAATAATTTGATATGAAATGTGAAAACTATCTGCAGTGTAGTTTCTAGTCCAAAGAATTTGAATAAGTGTTATGAAATATGAATTTGTTTCTGCTTCATCTAACTAGATTTGGTACAATGGGGTGTGCAGTTAGGGAGAAAAAGTCTCTGGTATTTAATAAGGCAATAATTCATGCTGAATGGTTATGAGCAGTCATTCAATGAAAAATTGATTTTTATAGTGTTCTAGACTTGGTAACTTTTGGAGATTTGTGTGCTCATTGTGCAAGTACCATAAAGAAAATATATAGTTCTCATTAAAAGGTGAATACATTTTTTTCCTGTATTTGATAGATATTTGTTAAAAGTTCGAACATTTTTCTTTTGCAATTTTAGATATTCTTACTATGTTTCTAAGAAGAGTGTAGGTAAAGAGAAATAACATGGCTCCAGAGTTTACTCTTTTCTCTTAGTCATGAGTGGATTTATAAATAAACTGGCTGATTTCCATCCTTAGCAAGAGAAGCTAGTTATAGTTTAGTTTATATTTCAAATCAAGACATCTTTTAGCAGTTGAAAAGGTTACAAAGTGCAGATTACTCATCAGAACGTAAGACTATTTATTGAGTGTTGTTGGAAATAAAACTGCAGCACTAATTCTACATAGTAGCATAGTGTTTATCGTTAGAGGATGTCACAGTCTGTAAAACAAATAATTTACCTTTAATAGGTATAATGCCTCACGTTGACATTTTAATGACAGAGAAATCTGAGTACTTGTGAATTAATCTGCTTTAAAATTCCCAGATTCATCATGACTTTTAGATAGTGCTTTGATAAGAGCTTTTTAAAAAAAGTTGAAAAACTAGCTATTTGTCATAAGGTAGTACTCCCAAACACATAAAATGCTATTTTAAAGAGATACGACTATTTTCTCTCATTATAAGATATTCTCTTTTGGCTTATGTAAGGACCTTCAGAATTCTTTACAGTAAAACTGCAGATTTTTAATGCATTTATATTTAGCTAAGTTACACACAGAATATTACTTTGGAGCTTGATATCCATCCATCCAAATTTTTTAAAAAATATTTTTTTCTTCTTGTCATGGGACACTAACAATTGGTTCCTAACTTGTTAGCTCACAATCCAGTAGAGATAATAATTTAAAATGAGAAATTGAAGAGGTGGAATTAGAAGAAAGTAAAATAAGGATAGATGATTTTTGTAATTAAACCCCAGAGAGGATGAAATAATGGCCTATTACTGAGGAGGAGCTGAGTTATGGATAAAATATGCAGAACATCCTGCTAGTGTCTGCTGTGTTCTCGTAGAAAGTTTTATGGGCAGAGCTAATAATGTTAAGGAAGTGGTAATTCTTTTTGTTAGTGAGGATGATGAAGGAATGATTCTGGGTAGCTATTGGTTTTTACTATTCCAGGGTAAATTAAGATTGACTTTCCCAAAATATTTTCTGCAGAAGAAGTTGCCAGTGTGAGAAACAAACCACACTAAAGTACGATGCATGCAGTAAAAATGTGTGCAGGATGCAGTGGGAGGAAGAAGCACCATACTTGGCTGAATTAAGGAGGAACCTATAGAAAAGTTACACGTAAGAGGCCAGGTGGTGTAAATAAAGACACTGTGGTGGTAACATTAAGTACTCAGAGAGTACTTAATACTCCAGCTTCAATCACTCCACTTGCTTCCTCCCTTCTAAGATTATTTTAAAGCAAATCCCAGACATAACATTATTTTATTTGTAAATATTTCTGTCTGTATCCATAAAAGATAAGGTCTCCAAAACATCTTACCATTGTCACTTCTAAAATGTTGGTCGTAATTTCTTAATATCAAATATTGTGTTCAAATTTCCATGATTGCCTTGTAAATATTTGTTTAGCTTGGTTTTTTACATTTGGTTTGTTCAAATCAGGATCCTAAAAAAGATCCACATTATGAATTTTGTTTATGTTCTTTATATAGATTGTAAAATCCATAGATTGGTCAGTTTCTTTCTTTTTTTCTCTCTTTCTCTCTCGTTTTTTTTTTCTCTCTCTCATTACAATTAATTTGTTGAAGAAACCAAGTTAGCTGTCCTGTGAAAAGTTTCTCACATGTTGGATTTTGCTGATTAAATCCCTATGTGGTCATTGAACCTAATTCTCAGTGCCCTATATTTCATACAACTAGTAGTTAGATCTTTCTAGACATTTTAAAGATCTGGAGAAATGAATGAAAAATCACCTGGATTATCCCAGGTAAGTGTCAGTAGAACTGAGGCCTTCCCTCTCGCAATTATTATTTAAGTCTAACAAATGCTGATTGAATCTTTTCTATGCTGAGGTCCTCTGACACGTGGCCTAGGCATTGTGCACATCAATAAAACTCAAGTTCTGTTTTTAAGTGCTTATAATCATTCCCTGTTATACAGGAGCAATGCTGGCCAGATTGCTCAAGATTCCCTGGGACTATTTTCTCTGTAACATCCTGACCCTAACATAGGCAGACAGAGCAGCTCTCTGGTGGGAAACAGCTTTTCCTAAGGCATGAAAGCCATCAGTGTTTATAATCTCTTCAGGCATCAGGAATGGAGTGTGACTAATGAAATGGCACAGTTGGTCCTATGGAAGCCAAGCAGAAGAACAGGTAACCTCAAGTCATCCACAAGGAGAAAAGTGAACTGCAGAAAGATTAGTAGAGTGATTGAAATAAATAGGATCATTTTTCTGAGACGGGATTAGCAATAAGGCTTGCTTTTAGGACATAAAATGAATATATACATAGGTATGTCTGTAGACACACATACATAAATATTTATATAGGTATTGTTTTTACTTCAAATGCAAAGTTATAAAAACTGTTTTGAGTATTTGGCAGTAAAACAAAGCACAGAAAATATCCAAACCTTGCTTCTCCTTAGTTGGTTCTGTTTCCTGTTTGCAACATGCAAAGCCAGCCCAGTGGCAGAGCCAATGAAAGCAAAAGTCTGTCAGACTTAGTCCTAAGGACTCAGTCAGAGGTATGGTCCAAGATGGTACTGTCAAGACGCGTGCTTTGTTACATGATCTTAAAGGTAATGGCAGGTAATGTACTTTTTTTTTTTTTTTTTTTTTGCGGTACGCGGGCCTCTCACTGCTGTGGCCTCTCCCGTTGCGGAGCACAGGCTCCGGACACGCAGGCTCAGCGGCCATGGCTCACGGGCCCAGGCACTCCGCGGCATGTGGGATTTTCCCGGACCGGGGCATGAACCCGAGTCCTCTGCATCGGCAGGCGGACTCTCAACCCCTGCGCCACCAGGGAAGCCCAGTAATGTACTCTTTAATGCCAGGAAGTTCATTTGCCTGTGGTGAAAGCATATAGCTACAGAGGGAGGTTTGTCAGCCTGTCAGAACAAGGGCCCATGGACTGACTGCCTAGGGATGAGAACACACTGTGTGTCTTGGAGATGACTGAGAATTTAAAGAATTGCTTGAAGACATGATGAGAAGCCTTTTTTAAAAATTCAAAATAGAGAGCATGTATCTATGATGGTTTATATCAGTGCCTTTGTCAAACTTGAATGCAATATTTAACCCTGAAAAGGGATTATTGTATTGTGCCATTTCCATGTCATGGATGAGATTTTAAGATTTCTTGAAAGTTACCACTTGGTAAGGGCAGGTGTGATAAAATTAATAAAACAAAGTAGTAATGAAAATAAAATAAAAAGTAAAATAAAGTACTGCTAAGGTTTGGCTTTCTGACATTATCCAAATTTACTGGAGAACTAACAGTGTATTACTTCATGGAGTATGAGAATAACCAGGAGTTGTTTGGATGGTTTGAATAGAAAAGTGACTAGCTATTTATACCATATAGTCTCTCAAAGAAAAGTAACCTTGAACATAAAGTGATCTCCTGTTTTTTCATAGACACGATTGTAGGTGACTCAAATGTCTATTTAACAATTTATTAATTTTGTTACAATAGTTATTTAAAATCACATATATAATTTATTATTTTAAATTTATTTCTTTTTTCTGCTGTTACCCGTCATGAAGAAAGTTTCAGTTTTTTACATGTATCTTCATCATCAGTGTTTTCATCATTAGAGCCACTCTCCAAGTCATTTAACAGAGTTTCAGAGCACATGATCTTCCTTTCTGTCTAAGTTGAATTACACATGATGTTCTAACTGGAAATTATATCCCCAGCTATGAGAACCTATTTAGAAAACATTAGGAAATTGTTTTTGTTTCTCTTTTTTTAAAAAAAATTTTCCTGTGTTATATATTTGTGATGTCTTCAACATAATTGCTTATTGTATTGCTTTTAACATGTTCCTCAAAAGTTCTTATTACAAAAGCAGCATGGCATGTGGTTAAAAGCACAGGCTCTGGAGCCAGTCAGCCTAGATGCAGATTTCAGCCCCATCAGTTACTACATTTGTGACCTTGGCCTAGTTAACCCTGTTTTTGTTTCCCTATGGAGTTAATAACAGGAACAACCGGCTAGAGTTACTTTGAGAATTCATTGAGTTATTCCATGTGAAACACTTAAAAAAACTATATGTGTTTGATGACTAAGTGTAAGCATTTGATAATAAACTAATATAAGCATTTGGTAATAATACCACTCTACACTCTCTCTCTCTCCCACCCACAATGCTTGCTATTGTGAGCTTATCTTCCCAGATGGAATTTGTAGAATGAATAAAGTTGGAAGCCAATAAATCTGTCAGGTGACTTCTGCTAAACTCAAAATACATGATTGTCTTCATATTTTCACGTTAAAATGTCTTCTTTAAATGGTATTTTTGCCTCAGGTGAAAACTGTCATCTACTGAAATGTTTTTAAAAAGAACTTTATTGAGATACAATTCTTATACTATAAATGTCATTGTTTTAAAGTGTATAATTCAGTGGGTTTTTGTATATTCACAAAGTTGGTCAGTTATCACCACTCTGCAATTTCAGAACATTTTCATCATCCCAAGGAGAAGCCCATGCTCTTTAGATTCGTTTCCTATTCTCTTCTCCTGCAGCTCTAGCAAGCGCTAATCTACTTTTACTTTCTTTCTATGGATTTGCCTATTCTGGTCAGTTCATATAGATGGAGTCATACAATATTTGACCTATTATGACTGGCTTCTTTCACTCAGCATGTTTTCAAGGTTCCTGAGATTGTAGCATATGTCAGAACTTCATTTCTTTTTATTGTCAAATAAAATTCTATTGTATAGATATATCATATTTTATTTAACCATTCATCAGTTGCTGGAGATTTGGGTTATTTCTCCTTTTGCCTATTATGAATATGCTGCTATGAACAATTGGTGTCGAGGTTTTTGTGTGGACATTATGTTTTCAACTCTCTAGGTATATACCTAGGAGTGGGATTGCTGGGTCATAGGATAACTCTGTGTTTAACATTTTCAAGGACTGCCAGATTGTTTAACAAAATGACAGTTTAAAATGCCACTAAGTTCATAGTTCTTAGCAAGATTCATCCATTTTTTGTTCAGTAGGTGCCTCTCAGATTATTTCAAACCTTTGGTTAATTTGTAGAATTGTGAAAGAGTTTAACAGTCATGTTTTGGTTGCTTTTATGGAAGAGCACGTTTTCAGAGGTCCTTACTTTGTTGTTCCATAAATGTTTCCTGGAAAAAATGGGCCTGGGGGAGGGGTAAAGCCTCTAATGTGATTTCAGTACCAGAGAGTAAGGCAGGATTAAGACTGAGGTGTCTCTGAAGCTCATAATAGGAGAGAAAAGAGAGGAGATAGGAGCTGTGCCTAAGGAAAGCATGCATTGCAGTGACCCATAGGATAGATCTTTTTTTGTTGGGACATTCATAAATGTTACTGATGCGTTTTCTGATTTTTCCTATACACATTGATGTTATGCTTCCCAGTTCTCATAAAAGGGTTTGTTATAGTAACAAGGATGGTCCAGATCCATTCATTTTGAATTAATAGGCTTTTATGTTTTTAGTTAAAAGTTTTGGTTAAAATTTTTAGCTACCTGAAAGCTATTTTTAGCTATTAAACTCATTTGTGGGTGTATCACATTGTATCCTCTCTCCATTTTTTTTTTTTTCTATTCATCTGATTTTTTTTTTTATATTCTTTTCCTTTACGGTTTATTACAGCATATTGAATATAGTTCCCTGTGCTGTACAGTAGGACCTTGTGGTTTATCCATTCTAAACGTAATAGTTTGCATCTGCTAACCCCAAACTCCCCGTCCATCCCTCTCCCTCCCGCTCCCCCTCCCCTTTGGCAACCACAAGTCTGTTCTCTGTGTCTATGAGTCAGTTTCTGTTTTGTAGGTAGGTTCATTCGTGCCATATTTTAAATTCCACATATAAGTGATATCATATGGTATTTATTTTTCTCTTTCCGACTTGCTTCAGCTTGGTATGATAATCTCCAGTTGCTGCAAATGGCGTTATTTTATTATTATTTTTTTTTGCGGTACGCGGGCCACTCACTGTTGTGGCCTCTCCCGTTGCGGAGCACAGGCTCCGGACGCGCAGACCCAGCGGCCGTGGCTCACGGGCCCAGCCGCTCCTATTTCGTTCTTTTTTTATGGCCGAATAGTATTGAATCAATACTATTTATTGATTGTACTATTGAATCAATCTTGTTTAACTTACACATAAAAGGAATGTACTGGAGGGCTATGGGACATTCTTAAACTAAAAGGAAACTCTGTAGGGCTTTTTCTTTGGACAGGATGGGGACCCAGGCAGCTCTGGGCGTTCAGGACACCATCAGGTCACGATACATTGGCTCTGTTTTCTGTCCTCCAGTCAGTTGACCCAAGAGTGGGAGAAACAGAATCTGATTGGCTGTAGTTTGCGTCACTCACCAGAGGTGGGCGGGGAAACATGATTGATAGTCTCAGCCAGACCGGAAGCTTCGGTGGCAGGGGTCTCAGGAAGAAATGAGTCTGCCGGGCGAGGAAGCTTCAGCCTCAATGAGGGGAAGGTCTGCGTTCCGCGTGCGGGGCACCAGACGCTTGTTCCCAGCCCTTCTTCCTTCCCGGGTTCTGGCGGACTCTGCTGGTCTCCTCTCCTCACCTGCAGCCATACTTACCCCCAGGTAGGTGGGGACCTGACCTGGTCCTACGTGGAACTTTCTAGTGCTTGGTGATGCCAACCTGTGCTCGGCCCTGCGCACTCCTTCTTGGTTAGGTCT
Source organism: Pseudorca crassidens (assembly GCF_039906515.1). Lineage (NCBI taxonomy): Eukaryota > Metazoa > Chordata > Mammalia > Artiodactyla > Delphinidae > Pseudorca > Pseudorca crassidens. Next base: position 69,418,999 of record NC_090303.1, on the reverse strand, counting down.
CTGTCTTTCCAGTTGGGAAAGAATCATAAACTTTGGAAATTCGGTGTCAGGAGTGAAAGTACAGTAACAATAGGTGTTTTTGTCGCTCACCCCATGAGCTACATGAGGTACTGTGCTGAGTAGTTTACCTGCATTATTCCATTTGATCCCCCTGTGATAGTAAAAATTAGAGGCTACAAGTCAGTAGCTGGTAGAGTTCAAATCTAAATCAGGTTGGTCCAAAGCCCAGGGTTCTACCCACCACACAGACTAGGTGACACACAGAAGCCTTTGGACTCTGAATAAACTTCAGGCGGTTCTTAGGCTCTGAGTTATAGGACTTTTTGGATGCAGCTTGTCTAGTAAATTCCAGCTCACTGAGGGCTTGGAATTTGGGTTGTCATGTATAATTGTTGTTTGTTAACAATTTTTTTGGCAATGGAGTTTTCCTCCAGTTCCAACAGATGAGAGAACCCCTAAGTCTGGATTCTGCCCCACAATGCATCACGTTCTAATACTCCATGTCCTAAGCAAGGTGACTTGATAAAAGCCCAAACCGCCAGAGTTTCGTTTTTTTGTCAATTGCCAAGTTTTTACTGGTTGTTCAGAGGACATAGAGATTCTTCATAAATCCAAATTTATTCTGGGTAAGGGACAGTGCTTCATTCTGGGATTATATCCATTCATCTGTACCTTTTTGTGATAAAATGTCCTTTCTTGTGTGAAAAGGTGATGTTAGTAAATAACATTTTATGTTTAAATAACGTTTTGTGCCATTTCCAACAGTCCTTATGCCACTTTTTTGGGGAGGTGAAGTCATCTGATTTTTTTTTTTATTCTTTTTTTTTTTATTATTCTTTAGAAAAAATTATTTTTGATTGGCATTCCTTTATTAATCTCCCCTAGCAACTCAACTGTCCTGGCTTTCATACTATTCAGTAACTACTCTGACTTGACTTCAAATGACAATAGAGCCAGCAAGTCCAGAGAGCAGCTGCCCGTTGGCATTTGCTCTAATAGCATGTTCCAGAGCCATCCTTTGGGATTACGTTTTTATTTACTAATTTATTTTTAATTGCCTGTGAGTTTTTAACATTGTTTCTCCCACTGCGCCGGACTTTGCTTCACAGAATTATGCTCCTTAATTAGAAGCGGCTCATAATCCATATAGTCCATTAGTATTGTTTTAATGTCTGTGCTGACCAGACTAAGCATTTGCCCTGATGCTCATTTGACACCGTCAGACGGAGTGGGTGAGTTCACCTAATGACTCGTCTAGGAGACACACCGTTCCTGTGATATCTTCTTATTTGTCAGTTCCTGGTTTAGGTGGTCCAGCTGATTCATATATATCCATCCTGGGCGATTCCTTTCATGTTCATACTTACAGTGGATATTTGCCATCCGTGACTTGTTTATAATTAGATCCAGATGTCCAAAAAGTCAGTCCCATGCTGACTCATGTTCCATTTTGTGTTGCTCAAGAGATCCTAGATCTGTTTTTGCTTTACTTTTGATAAGACTTTACCAAGATCAGTATATATTATTAAAATGTAGTTATTTGGAAAAAGAAATCGATCTTCTCAATTTAATGCTAATATGTTAAAAGAAATTGCAATAGGGGATGGCTCTAGGTGATATCATTTATACCCGTGGCTTAGTTATCGTTTATATGTTAATGGTTCAGAGGTGTGGCTTTAGCCCAGCTTTCTCCTTTGCACTCCCAGTATCCATACTTGACTTCTCTATTTGGATTCCTTAAAGGCCTCTCAAATGGAAGCATGTGCCAAGCTGACTTTCAGTTCAAATCTGTCTTTTAGTGTTTCCTCAGAGTGAATGTGATACTGCCATCCATACAGGTTCAGGTCAGAGATGTAGGATTCATTTTTGACAGATTCTCTCTCTGACCTCCATTTTGCTATCCGTGAGAAAGAATTGCTGACCTCTTCTCGTAAAGCTGTCATCATTCTGATCTTAGTATCTCCACTGCCACCCAACCCTACACACGCCACTGCCAGTAGCCTTCAGTTTGTTCTCTTAGCCTTCACCCTCCCACTCATCAATTCTTCCTAATAGAGCCAGTGATTTCAATATATTTCACATTGTTTTCCTTTAAACAGGTAATAAAAGTGCAAAGATAAATTTCAAAAGGCACAACTGGCTGTACAGTGAAAAGTAAATCTCCTTCTGACCTCTGTCCTCCAGAGCCCCTCAGTTCCTCTCTTCGGAGGCACTACTTGTATTCCCTTCAGACATACCATGTGTATATTTTAGCAAAACAGCTTCTTACTGAGTAAGCCCTAAATCTGTAAATTGGCTTTTCAGGCCTTGCTTGAAGTACTTGCCAGAGTGTATTTCCTTAGCTGTGTTTCTCAGCGCTTTCTTTAGTCCCCTTGCCTCCAACCACACTGTACCTTCATCCTTTCTTTTAGTTGTTGACCCTGCCTGGCTTTCTCCAAACTCTTTACACACGCTGTGCACATCTCTACCAGAAGGTTCTTCTTCTTTCTCTTCATTTAGCAATAGTGTACCCGCTCAGCTCTAATATTCCAAGTTAAACCGTACTTTGCCAGGGGAATCGTCATGACCCCACAGTCCAGATCTGGCCCCTCTGAAACAGGATCTCATATTTAGCCTTCATAGCATTTATCACTGTTTGTGTTTATATATGCAGTGATTGTTTGGTTAATTTCTTTCACCTTTGCAAGACTACAGGTGCCTTTAGGGCTGTATTTTGCTCAGTGTTGTTATTCAGTATTAGCCCATGAATAGTGGATAAACACTTGAGAGTGCTAGCTTGAGAGGGCTAGTTTGCCTTTGGGAAGCACCCTCTCCAAGTAACCCATTCAGTTTCTTTCTTGTCTGCTGTTACACACAGCCAGTCCTCCAGAACTTCCACCCACTGTGGGTTTAATGTATTTCCCTGAGCAACCCTTAAATAAGCAGTGGTAAGTATTTTGAATAGTAAGAAAGGGGGAAAAGAAGTGAAAACTATGGGAGCACAAGGGAAAGGATGATTCTGGGGGTGGACAAGTTGTATTTAAGCTACTCTACCAGTCAGCGTTATGATCTGCTTCTCTATGGAAGGCATGATTTCTTCCTTTGCAAACTCTCCAAATATATCCAACTTCTGGCTTACATGGCTTTTCAACTCTAAGATCCATGAGGGCAGAATTGTCATCTGTCTTGCTCAATGCTTCTATCCCCAGTACAGTCATTCCTTGGTATCAGGGGGGCGGTATTGGTTCCTGTTTCTCGCCTACCCCCAGATACCAACATTCATGGATGCCCAAGTCCTTTAGTTGGCCTCCTTATCCATGGGATTCAACCATGGATCGTAAACATATTACATGATCTGTGGTTGGTTGACTCTGCAGATATGGAACCCGTGGATATGGAGGTCAGACTACACTTACTATTGTGCCTGGCAAATAGGCACTAAATAAATATTGGTAACTTGAAATTTAAATTGATTGTGGAGGGATTGTGTATTGACTTAGAAGTATTGTAGGAAAAGGAATAAATAGTTATTCAGGGAGACTGGCACATTGTCACTAAAGGCAAATAGTGGAGATGCATAAAGAAGTGTTATTTGCACTCATAGTTTTGGCTCCTTTTGCCTAGTAAATGTTGTGGACTTCATAACGTGGTGGGTTTGCCTTGCAAGCAAAATTGTCTTACAGTGTGGAGGTTTTGTTAGTCCAGCAATTAAATCTCCTCATTTGACAAGGTTGCAGTATATGTTATGACACTAAAACAGAAATTATAATTTCTAAAAAGTTTTACAAAACAAGTCAGGGTAAAGAATGAATAAAATAAAACTGTTTTAAAGATTTGATTACATCATTAGTTTGTGCATAAGAGTAGTTTTGAATATACAGTATCTGAGTTGGTTTCTCTTAAGGCACGACATGATTACTACCGTTATCATTTAAAACAAGAGTGTATTTTCCCACAGTGGAGAGCAAGGTAGATATCCTGAGTCTCCTAATGGCCCTGCTGAAAGTTATTGGGTGTGGTTTCAGTTTACTTTGGTGTCCTTCAATTGTGAGAGCCATTTTCATTAAAGGTATTATTCCTTCTCTTAGCCTCAGTAAGAAGTGTCTGTAAAGAATGCTTTCATTTGAAATCAGTGGAACAAGAAACTTGGAAGCAAAGGAAATAAATTTCTAAGAAATAAATGTTTGTAAAATGATCCAAGGTGAGATTTTTAAAATGTAGACAGGATAGGGCATTTGTATTTTTCTTTTAAAAAATATAATCCAACAATTGTTGCCCTTTTACAGGGAATAGCTTCTCAGTATTTTAAAGGTAACCCATGGTGTCACAGAGTTATTCCTGGAGTTTTTGACCTAAGAGTCACTGCTGTGTGGTCTGGAGTCATGGCTATCTACTCCACTTATTTAGCCTGGGAGGGGGTTGGGGGAATAGGTGGGGGATGTATCAGAAAAGTAAGTTACTTCTTGGTAACTTACGAATTTATTATGTAGTACCATAATTATGTAATATGTCACCTCTTTTTAAAATCAGTGCTTTTGCTTATTTCTCATTTGTATAATAAAAGAGCAGTTTCTAATGGACATCTTTCTTAAGACACTGATTTTTTTAAATTATATTTGAAAACATTTTTCTGTCTTTTTTGATCTCAAAACAAACATGCAAACATAAAACATTGATCAGAGCTCACACAACAGTTAGGAAATAGGGTGCTTCAGCTACTGAGTGATTAGAACTTAGAAAATGTGTACATTTTTAAACTTAAAGAAAAAAAGGTACACAACTGTCCTGTGTAGACAGTGATATAGGATGGGTTATGTTCTGCTCTCTGTCCACAACAACAAAGATGTCACAATCTAAAAATAAAATCAGAATGATAAATTTCAGCTACAACAATAAAAGTTTGGGGACCAGGAGAGTTGTTCATCTAATTGAGGGCACTGCCTTCTCCTGTCCTCAGGTACAGGATATTGTTCCATTTTAAGCCGTTGAGGGAGAAATGCTTTATATTTTAAATTGTGAGCTAATAAATGTTCTTTTTCTCATTAACACACATGACCTCTATGATGTATGCTCTCATGCACGCTGGCCCAGTTTCTCAGTCGCTGTTAATGATGTTGAGAACCTCTGTTTAACATGAATTATTTTCCAACTGAATCCCTGTAAATTCACAATAGATATTCATTGTAGTATTCTGCTTGTCCTGTTCAGGAAAGAGAAATAGCAAAATGAACCCTGATTGTTGTACCTTTTCTGATTTCTTCAATATGTGTATAAAATTATTCCATTTATTGGAATTATGCAGACAGCTTTGTCATACTTCTGATACTAGAGATAACACGAGTTTCTTATTTCATACAATAAGATATTTGCTGTTCAAATAACAATAGAGTTGGAATGAGAAAGACAGATGAAGGATAACTGATAATTAAGTTTAGAGGGCTCTGTCTAATTTTATGTTCTTCTTAATTTATGGTGGATTAAATAGTTTCATATTGTTTTGCCTTCCTTGACACAGGTAGGTATGGAATTTGGCTTTAACTCCAAATCCATAATGTCTGCAGTAAAGTCCTAGAAAATGATAATAATTGCATTCCTAAATCTGCATAATTAATTGCTAGACTTAGTTTTTAGTTGTTTTTTTTTTGCGGTATGCAGGCCTCTCACTGTTGTGGCCTCTCCCGTTGCGGAGCACAGGCTCTGGACACGCAGGCTCAGTGGCCATGGCTCACAGGCCTAGCCGCTCCGTGGCATGTGAGATCTTACCAGACTGGTGCACGAACCCGTGCCCCCTGCATCGGCAGGCGGACTCTCAACCACTGCGCCACCAGGGAAGCCCAATTTTTAGTTTTTAAAGTTAGGGAAGAAGATAATTTAGAGAATAGGGCTTAGAAAATTATGCAGCTCAGGGCAAGCTTATACTATAACCTTTTTTCCGCCCCCCATCATTTGACTTGACTGTTGGAATATCATTTTACTATAATTACCACAAAGATATTTCTAATAGCCTTCATTTTGACCAGCCTAGGAGGCGATATTGTTGGCAGCTAGCAAAATCACTCCATAACTGGGCAAATGAATAAAGCAGATTTTGTAAACTCATGGGATTATAGAATATTAAAGTCAGAAATTGCTAGGGAGGTTATTCAATTCAGTCCCTTACTGATATTGGGAGGAAACTAAGACTCAGTGAGGTACAGTGATTTGTCATGTACATTTTGCCAGGTTAGTGAGGAGACAAACTAGAATTCAGTTTTTAAAATTGTTTGTCTTTATCACCTCACTTTCTCTCTTAACTCATTTCTAATAAGAATGTATTTATATTTTAATTAAGATAAAAGGGAATGCAGTGAAATTTACCAAATATAATGAATGGAAGCTGTTGTATAGTAATTTGACTGGTCTTTGTCCTGGGCTATGGATATATAGGAATGTCTTTGTTATTTATGAGCCCTTTGGACAACATCTAAGTTTATGTTAATAAAGTGACTGATGATGGGCCCCTAGATAGCATCAGGAGGGGGCTGGTCAGCTGAAAAGACCAATGTGATTAGAATGTTAGGGCTTTGAGCCACATGATATCAGCCCAACTTCCCTGGAGACTGAGTTCAATCACATGACCAAAATCCCAATAGCAACTGGGCACTGAGCTCACTGGAGCTTCCTGGTTGGTGAACACACTGATGTGCTGGAAGGGTAACATGCCCGGATTTCACGGGGAAAGAACACAGACACTGTTTGGGACCCTTCGGGACCTTGCCCCATGCTTCCTTTCATTTGGATGGTCTGGTTTGTATTCTTTATAATACAGCTATAATTGTAAGTATAGCACTTTTCTGAGTTCTGTGAATCGTTCTATAGAGTTATCAATCCTGAGGGTGGTCATTAGAAGCCCCCATATTTAGCTATTTAGTCAGATATGCCGGTGACCTGGGAGGCCACTTGTGGCTGGCTTCTGAAGTGACAGCAGTCTTGTGGAGCCCTGAAGTCCTTAACTTGTGGGGTCTGTACTAACTTTGAGTGGTTAGCGTCAGACTTGAAATGTATTGCACAATGCCAGTTGGGGTTGGTGTCAGAATAGAAGCCTTGAAACATACATGCTATGCAGTTCCCCAGTACTCCACGTGATCTTTTTGTTCACAGCTGATTTGGTGCAGAAAAACTGGTTAAGTGAGAGTCTAGTTGACCATGGATTGTGAGCATTGACCTGGAATGCCTGTTCCTCTTCCTTTGGATGACATTGTGCTTTCTCTGGTAGGGAACTTGTGCTTAGAAACATGAATTGGAAAACTTAAGGTATGTGCTAAGAATATTTTCCATGTTTGAGTAGGTCTCTTCCAGTTTCTACCCTTCTTGTAACACGGTTAAATGATACTTTCTAAAGCCTTGCTAGTCAGAGTGTAATTCTTAGACCAAAATCATTGGTATCATCTGGGGGCTTGTTAGAAATGAAGACTTAAACATAATCTGTAGTGTAACAAGCTCCCAGGATGAGTCATAAGCACAGTAAAGTTTGAGAAACGTTAATCTAGAATTTGGAGATAATGAGAAAGATTTATATTAAACTAAAATCCAAACCCTTCTCTTGAAAAAATGAAGATGAAAATTCTGACTTATATTTTTGACCTGTTATTTTCCTCAATAATCAAAACCAATTTGTAAATTCTTCCACACCTACTTAACTGTCATGGTACTGTCTTTCATGACTTTGGGCATTTGTTAACATCGTTAATGTTTCAATATTGCATACAGGCGTTAAAAATCAGTCTCTAGCTCCTTGTTAAATATGGTTGATTGAACACATGCATTTATCTTCTCTTCTTGAAATGTCACTAAAATAGCAATAAGGAATAAAAAGAAAACATCAACCCACAATGATAAAGAGAATGGGAAAGATACTGTATTAAGCAAGAGATGTTAGCAGATTCTGTTCTTTACAGAATTTGAGAATGAAATGTTCTAGGTACATTGAAAATTAAGCAAGTGAAAAAAAAAAAGGCAATGATTATCTGTAGGGAATCCAAAACTGTACAGGAAACAGTGTAATCATAGTCATAGTATACTATGTGGTTTAGCACTAAGAATTTATAATATGTGTATATGAGTGTTGATTTAACAAAAAGTTTGTGGTAAAATTATATTTTGAGAGAAGATTGAGAGGGAAAGTGTGGAAGTATATAAGGGAACTAAATTCTCATTCTTCAGAATATTATTTCTAGTCAGTAAATTGTATCTAAGACTTTAACATTTAGTATTAGTGGTATAGGTTTGGAATGCGGTAGGTAATACTACCAGAAACAATAGTTGAGTTAATGTTCTCTCGTTTGCTTTCTCTCAGTCCCAAATATGCCAGAATTTATGGATACTGATGCACAGTGTAGAGACTGTTGGATTAACAGTCAGAAGATCTGTGTGCTAGTCCTACTCTGCCGCCAATGAACCATGTATTTTTCAATGAAAAAGGCATAATGTTCCATGATTCTTATACCATTTTATCATCCAAGTTCTATACTATGTGTCATAGATATTTTCCTCTGTTGTAAGTAGAGTAGATAAGAAGAGACAATTTCTAGTAGCTCCCTCAATGATATTAAATTTTGCTTTGCTTTGTCACTCAGCCATTTACCCAAGTGGCTTTAAAATTACCCTTTCAGGGGAAGAATAGACAGGTTTTCTTCTCAAGCAGCCAAATAGTCTTAATAACTTGGAGAACAGCATGGAATTAGCATGAATGAGGAGCAATAGTTCCTTTAGTTTAGGCAGATGGAAATATTTTCAGTTCTCACACCCTATGACATTTGTGAGAGTTCAGATATTTCCCAAATTGCAATCTGGCCAAAATGCCTTGGCCTTGTTAACTTATTTCACCCCTGCCCAATTATATTTTTTAGCTTTCTCATCATTTGTGTTCCAAGCTTTTGTTTATTCAACAGCACATCTATAATATTAAGTGAAATCTAGTATTTTTGAAAGGCACACGGCTATGACTTTGAATTTTGTTTAGATTTTAGAACCCTGTAGATTGAATGTGCAAGCAGAAAACATCTAGTATTGACTCATCTGGGCTCAAGAATATGTGTTCCTTTCCAAAAGGTTCATATTAGCCAGGTCATTGCCACTTCGTGTCATATCTGCCTTTGCCAGCCAATTTTCTAAAGGGCAGTATTGAGCAGGTGATAACAGAGACAAGGCAATATTTAATGAGGGCAAATAAGCTAACAATTCAAGTGGACAGAGGGCTTTGACCTCTCAACGCCTCCTGACTCTCTGTCTGCCTCTTTCACCCCAACTCTGCCCGTTGTCTGTTCCTTTTTTCTTCACTTGCTTTTTAGTTTCTTGAGTCTCACTTTTTCAGGATTGATGTGTTCTGTTCTTGTCTCTCCTCCTTTCTTTTCTGCTCTTGTTTTTTTTTTTTTGCTCCTGTTCATTTTTCTCAGAGAAAATAACAAACTAGGAAATTGAACTGTAATGGTAACTGGGAAATTGAACTGTAATGGTAACTGGGGTTTAGTAGATGAGACAATAGAAAGCTGGAAGGTAGCTGTAGAAATAAAATTAGAGTTTCAGTTTTCAAAGTAGCAATGCCAACAGCATAAGGCAATCTTGTCAGAGAAAGAATATCCTAGTTTTTCCTTTTGCTGGGGAATTGTGAGGTGAACCACATTTATAGCAGGTGAAATATATCTTAATAGGTGTTCTCTTTTCCTAGCTTAAAATAGGATTTTTTAATTCAGAGGAAAATGTACCTTTTTCTCTTTTAGAAAATGAAGATTTATTCCTATTTTTATAAAGAGAACAAGCACTGTTTTATGTGTCTTCTGTCACAAAAACAACTTTTTAGATAGGGGAAATGGTTATCTTGCATATCAGGGCCAGTTTAATTACTGTTATCTGGAATTTTCACAAAATATATCTGGAAGCTACTTAATTGCTGTAGCATTTCTTACTCTCTTTCCTCCTGTGTAGTTTTTCCCATCATAGATAATTCTCTAAACTCTTGCAGGGCAAGTACATATCTGGTTCATCCTTGTATATCCTGCAGCTTCTAACATTTTAATTTCATAGTAAATACCAATGAATAAAGAAATATCAACTGAGTCCAGTCTCTGGCCATTGTTACCGTTTATTACCTGTTCATGGAATCATTTAGGCTTTTTGCCTCGGGGTAGTAGTGCTGCTGAGGTTCCCAGAGCACTAAAATTGTGTCTTAATTTATCCTTTTATTAGCTCAGTTCCAAAAGATTTTCTTCAATGTACAATGTATATAGGGCAAAGATAAAAATTCCAGATTTATCCCTCTGTTCATGAAATACTTGACATCAAATGGACACCATATTCATTTGTTTGCAGTTTTTTTCCACAAAGCCAAACAATTTTAAATAAAGGTTTCAATGGAGATAAATTTTTAAAATCACGTTAACTGAAACATTTTTAGCAGTATGGTATGTTCTGATATATTTGTGGCATTTGAATGCATCCTAATTTTCAAGATTTTTCCTTCCTAGAATATAGATGCAGGCAGTTCTCTTTTGCCGTAAAGGGTTTTACAAGTAAGTTATCTCTTATCTCTAATCTTTTTCTAGCTATATTCCACTTTTCCTTAAGGATTATTTTAATTTATTGCAAGTCATTTTGCAGGGTTTTCCATCTGTAAGTTACACCTAACTTGGAACAAGTGATATCATTTGTTTGTTTATGGATGGCTATTAAAATTTAAGATAGGTTAGCAGTTACATAAGAAACAATGAATTATATTGCCCATGTAATAAAAAGTAGCTACCACAACTAAACAGAGAGGCACACTATTTCCCTCTTACTTTGGTACTGTGGCCCCACAAGTTAATGTAGGGCACGAAGTATCAGAGAATCCATCTGTATTCCTACTGTATTTCGAAGTGAGATTTTTAAAAGTATAATTTCTTAATTTATTCACATTAAAGTTCTTACAAAAAATAAACACTGACTTCTGGTCTTTAGTAAAGCTGTTGAAATGCCTCTTGGTCTTAAGAAACTGAACTGCTTTTGACTCCGTGCTTTTATTATTCAGAGCGTCGTGGTGGTAATTTAATATCTTTACTCCTCAAATTATTTTTTTTCGTGTCATTTGTCTGCTTCTTGGCTTATCAAGCTTGATTACATTTGCCTTTTCTTACTTTGAGCAATGTGGTCTGAAAGTGTGAAACAGAAAAAAATTGATCTTCCTAACTATATAAAGGAATATGCCAGTGTTTTGTATAAGTTTTGTTTTGCATGATGGAAAACTGTAATTCTGGCTTAACATCTTTTTTTGCTGAGATTAGGGAATGGTGAAACGGATCATCAGCAACTTAAATAAACACTGATTTTAAAAATTCCTTCAAACAGAAAAAAAAATTTTTATAAGGCATCTAAATGGCTCTTTCAGCATGATAGTATAAATTGAACACAGAATGAATCCTTCTTGACAATTAATTTTACTTTATTTTGGTTTGCATTTTTGTTATACTGTTGTAAATGCTATCAAAGAACTGAGATGGAGGAAGTTTAACACTGTTCAATCCATTCCCTGTTGCCATTTGAAGTTGAACTGAGCTGCTGTGTATCTTTGTAACTTTCCAATTTTTGAGAACTGTATAGTTGACATCCTAGATTTATCCATTTCTGTCTGCTTGTAGTGGGTTGAGTTGTGTCCCTAGAAAAGACATATTCAAGTCATAACCCCAGTACCTGTGAATATGACCTTATTTTGAAGTAAGGTCTCTGCAGACATAATCAAATGAGTCCAATGACTAGTTCCTTTATAAGAGAAAGTGGGAGATTTGTGTATAGACACAGGGGAGAAGGCTGTATGGTACTTTCTTATGGCAGCCCTAGGAAATGACTCCTCCTTTCCTTAAAGGGAACTCAAGAAAACATTCCCAGCTGACAGCCTGGGAATCTACCATTCAGTGTATGTTCTTGTTTAGAAATCTATAAAAAGTTTATCTAATAGTCTCCTGATTTAATTATTTTAAGATTTTTTTTCTACCTTTGAGAGGTTTTTAGTGTAGTATCATCAGACAGATGCATTTTAGAAATATTAACTATATTCCTGTAGACTATTCTCTAACCTATGTAAAAATTACAAACTTTGGAGTCATGTAGATTTGGGTTTTAATCCCAGCCCTTCTTTGGGCAAGTTATTCAACTCTTCTAAGCCTCAGTATGTATGTAACATGCTCTTCCTTCCTTTTCCCCTTCACAAAGCACCTCTTCAATAGCTGCTGTTGCCATCTTTTCCTCTCTTCTACTTTCCCTTATTATGTTGGAATAAAAAAATAATAATATTAAGCTTTGAACTAATAACTACAAAAAGAGGAGCTAAATGGCAATTCTACAGATATTTCTTGACTTGTGGTTTATTTCTGACCATGGGTACTGGTAGGTGTTTAATGTTTTTCAAATTGCAGGTTATGACTAATTGGTAGTTAATAAAATCAATTAATAGATCATATCAGCATTTTTTTTAAAAAAAGAACTAGAATAGAATAGAAAATATAGTGAGTTGGAATTGCACAGTTAGAATTTTTTTTGTGAAACTTAAATTTTGTTTATGTGTGTGTCACACTGTATTATATTTACTTTAATGTGGAGCACAGTTAAAAACAAGTTTAGAAGCCAATAGCTAAACAAAAACAAGCTTTAGTTATTCTCATCTATACTTTTCTCCTCAGCATCCTGTTAACTCATGATGGGGTTAGACTACTGTTAGTAAGTTAAGCAATGGAATAACCTTGATGTATGGGAATACCTTTCATTAGTTTCCCTTTTGGATTGTCTTTCTTTTGTTGACTGAAAGCCTTGTAGTTCTATCAATTTCTCTAATGACCATAGCATCATGGAGGTGTAATTGCTCATGTTTCTGTTTTCCAGTTCTTAGTTGGTGTCAGGCTTTATTTCCAAAAGTATGCTATCAATGAAATACTATTTCTAACTATAGAGATTCTTAATTTTCTGCTCTTGTGATAATTGCTGATGCTAATTGAGTTATCATAATACCCACCCCTACTACCTGCTGAGTGACTTTTATCTAAGAGGTCATATCAGTTCATATGAGAAATTCCAAGGTTTATAGTAGGTGTTAGCAAACTAACAACCTGTCAATTTGCTTTTACACGGAGACCAAATCCCTCTTACCCATAAAAACTTACTAGCGAAATCTTGGTAAGTCACTTAAACTTTCTAAACCTAAATTTTCTCACCTGTCATATAAAATATGGCTACTGATAGACCTTCCTCATAGGGGTTAAATTAGGTTATATGTCTGCTAGGGCTTAGCATTTACTAAGTGCTGGTGATGCTGGTCTTGGTGATGTTGCTAACCACAAGATTTGGCGTCAAGTATGAAGACCCTTGTTTGCTTAGAGTTGGCTCTGCTTTCGATTGAAAATAGTGCAGAAATTGTGTTAACATTGCTCCCCAACCAAATAGAGAGCTTAGCACACCTACAGGGTGGCATTCTGTTTCTGGTACTGTATTTTAAGAGAGACTTTGATGACTTAGATCATCTTCAGAGAAGAGTGACCTGAATAGCTTTAAGGACATGGACTTCTTCAGTGTGGAGCAAAGAACAGGGCTTCCATGGTGGCGCAGTGGTTGAGAATCTGCCTGCCAATGCAGGGGACACGGGTTCGAGCCCTGGTCTGGGAGGATCCCACATGCCGTGGAGCAACTAGGCCTGTGAGCCACAACTATTGAGCCTGCGTGTCTGGAGCCTGTGCTCCACAACAAGAGAGGCCACAATAGTGAGAGGCCCGTGCACCGCGATGAAGAGTGGCCCCCGCTTGCCACAACTAGAGAAAGCCCTTGCACAGAAACAAAGACCCAACAGCCAAAAATAAAAAATAAATAAATTTTTTAAAAAAAGAACATATAGGGACATGATAGCATGATCCACTTGCAGGGCTGCCCTGTAGTACATACATTAAATTCATTCTTTTTTTGCTCCCTAAAATAAAACTAGTGAAAAATAGAAAGAAGCAAATTCTCAGCTGAACATGAGAGTGAAACCTTTTTACTCCTAAAGCTTTGCAAAAATGTAATAGGCTGATACATAAGGGACTGATGTATAATACTAGAGGATGGTAATCTCTGTCAATCATGTCATTGGGAGCTTTGGGGCTGGGTGAGGAAATGATGGGGTGAGCAGTTGAAGTCTTCTTTCATCCTGAGATTGGAAGTCTTTCATGTCTTAACAATCACATGTTACTTTAGTAGTAAAATATATTAAGGCAAAATAATATAAAATTATGTACTTTAAAATAATATATTTTAAAGGAATAATATGACATTATTTTAAGCTTGGAATTTCAAGTCAAGGAGATCTTGAGGAGAAGTTTAATATAAAAACTCATTTCTGAAACCAGATTATTTAAAGATCATAGGGTTGGCTTTTCCCACTATAGCAAAAATCTTTATTGGTAAGCCCATTGCCCCTGTGAAAGCATGCACAGGTGTTTGACAGTGTTCACTTTGGAGCAGGGGAAAGATTCAGTGGGTTTGCAAATTTGATGATAATTTTATTTGATATTTCCATTGCCAGGACCAATAATTCATCAAAGTAGGTTAGCATGATTTTTCTGAAATCACAGAGTAGCTACGGAGGATATATTCAAATGTCAGACATATGTAAAAATGTCTTATATCTTAGAAAGTACTTGACAAATGTGTAATCAGAGGTTTATGACATTTAAGATTGTAACTTTAGTTCGACGTCTAGAACTACTGATCTCATAGACCTTCTAGTATTTTATATATTCTGGCTTCAGTGAACCTAAAACTTGACTTGTTTTTTCCGGAATGAGATGAGAGTTTGTGCTAAGCCACATACATGTTCTTACCTGGTGTGAGTAGTCACACTGAAAAACCTAAGTACTGCAGCCTAGTGCTGGGGCAGAGTTACTCATATCAATAAAACAAAAATCACCTGTTTTTACATTTGCTTGGTATCATTTTGTCTGAAGCCTTCTCTGTTATTCATACCAGAGTGAAATGGAACAGACACACTTGCCATGGTGAACTGTAGTCCTCTACACAATTAGGAGCTCACTTCAGAGTGTTGTAGGAGTCTTTCTGGGCATACTAAGACCTTGGCATTTAAAATGTTATGAGAAGGTGGATGTGCTTTCACCCCCCCCCCCTTGGTTTCAGGTAAAAACCTCAAACAGACCTTTCAAACAAAAGATTTTGAAGGATTGAAAAGTAACTAATTTAATAGTCTTTGTATCACAGTTCCCCAAAACCTTTTTGAGATTTTTTGATTTTTTTTTATTTTGATTTTTGATTTTTTTGCTAATTTTTTGATTTTGATTTTTTATGCTAAAAAATTTTTGATTTTTTTATGCTAATGCTTATCTTTTCTGTTAAGTTTATTATGTCTATTATGTTTATGTCTATTAATGCTTATCTCCTCTATTAATTTTTAAGTACATCTTCAAAATTAAACTTTAAATTATTGACATAATTTACTTCCTTAGTAATCTATATTAGACTTGTGTTAGACAATCTTAATAAGATTTTCTTCTTAAGAGAGCTCAGTGTTGAGAAACCATAAAAAATGTGGAATGAGTGTCCTATTCATGGGTGAGTACTTCTACGTATTCTACTCTTTCTTATTTTAAGTTATTTTGAATTCAGGGTCTCAACTGGAAACATAAGAGAGCAATTTTTTTTTCTATTATCTGAGGAAAGTGATATCTGTGAGATCCAGTTAGAACTATGTGTGATATGGTAGAAAACATAATCCAAGGAAATGAGACACACTGTTTGTTCCTGGTGTTCCTGAATCTGTTTTTATACTTACATACTTATTAAACTCTATGTAACATATGTGTGAAATTTCTGAAAGAGAAATACAATTAACAGTGGAAATAGAATTAGATCGGTCTTAAATTCAAACACATAGACCCTAATTTTACATTACATGGGTTTTAATGTACAAAACTGGTCAGAATACCTAAGGTCTCTTTCATTGATTTTCCCTTTGGGGAAATAATGTAACATTTGGAGTAACATTTTGACCCTCTGTTAATTTCATGGGAGGTGTATTTTTTTAATATCTGAAAATAGGATATCTTACATATAATGGACCATACTTACTCTGAACATGAATAGTTTGTGTCTGAGTGTATGCTTCTAAGGGTCTTGAGAGTCTGTGCGTGTGTTGGATGTGGTTTCAATTGAGGGGACACCTGAGCAGTAGTGTATAGAGTGTGCCTGTATCTATTTCCTTTTCTCTTTTATTTTCCACTTCTTCTCATATTCCCAACTATGGAGGACTAGGGATTGGATGAGAAACTGGGGCTTGGTTATAGAGGGAGACAGGCGTGAAATATGGAACTAATATTTGTAGCCTTATAAATTAGTCCTGGTGTTTTAAATTTGGCCTAGTCATTCTCCCTGGGACATTAGTTTCCACCATGTTTAGCACCAAGTAAAGTTTGATTTTTTTACCCATATCTTCATTTATCTTTTGAAGCCAGCTCTGGCTTTTTTCTTCTTCAGAACTTTCTCCCAGTTACTCAGCATGCTGTTGCTATTCAAATTCTTCAGCTTGTTGTCATCTTCACACTATCCCTAGCCTGCTCCCAACATTTCTCAGCTTTTTAATTGGGAGATTGTGTAAAGGCAGTCTTAGTTGTTAGAGCCCTTTCTGGGCTCCTTTATAATAACCTGTACCCCAGCATATGTGTAAGCTATCCCCATTCCTATCATATTTCTATTAACTTATATTGCAATTACCAGATTCATTTGTTGATATCTGCCTGTAGACTAAGCTTTATGATGTCAGGGAATTTGTCTATCGCAGTCAATGTTGCATCTCTAGCAGCTAATACCATGTCTGGCACATAGCAGGTCCTCAATAAATGAAGAGCACATGGAAAAAAATCATGTATGAATGAAAACGTGGGCCACTACTTGCTTCTCTGTTTGGGAAGTTTACTCCTATTATTTTCCAAATAATACTAGCAAAGGAGTTCTGCCATATCAATGATTCATTAAAAAAAAAATCAAGGTGGGGTGGTATCTTTGGAGTGAGAACAAGGTTCAGCATAGTGACTATGAAATATTAGCAAGCAAAAATTAGTACTCATTAAATACTGAGATACTTCTCTACACATAAAATCTGCATGCCAGTTTAATTTCATAGAAGCTTACTAATCTGTGGAGATGTTTGCTTGTTTTAATGAATCACCTTGTTGCTTCTACTGGGACATAGAGACAGTCAACTTCCTATATGGGCATTGGAGGTTTTAATCTCAGGGATAAGTTTGATGGTGTCAAGTTTTTATTTAATATTTTTTGCTGCCCCATTTATGAACATATAATCCATGTTATCTATCCTATATTAATTAGTTTTGTTCTTCTAGAACAAATTCATTTATTAGAACTCCTCAGAATCAATTCATAAACTCCAATTCATAACTTAGAACTTTTCAGAACCCATTTGTAATAGACTACAAGTCGTCCAACAGACTAAACTCTATCAGAGTGCACTGACATATGACCCTCTAAGCTGTTAGTGTTTATGGCACCAATACATGCAAGGATGGGGATGTTGGCAGAAAGTTGAAGGGAAAAATTTTTGCCCTCAGTCCTTACTCTTTTTTTGACATACACCACTCAAGTGTGAGAGTAATCTTTTGCTTTAATCCTTTATTCAAGAGCTAGCCTGGTGTTTTTTTTGTTTGTTTTTTGGGGTTTTTTTTTGCGGTACGCGGGCCTCTCACTGTTGTGGCCTCTCCCGTTGCGGAGCACAGGCTCCAGACGCGCAGGCTCAGCAGCCATGGCTCACGGGCCCAGCCTCTCCGCGGCATGTGGGATCTTCCTGGACCGGGGCATGAACCCGTGTCCCCTGCATCGGCAGGAGGACTCTCAACCACTGCGCCACCAGGGAAGCCCAGTCCTTACTCTTTATGCACCTCCTTCTAAGGTCAGAATTATCATGTATGACAAATATAAGCTAGAGTCAGAAAACAAGTAAAACAGGTAATTGACTATCCTTTTCTGTAATGGGATAGAAAAACAGGAGAGCATTATGCATGGGGACTGTGAAATGGATGCATGGAAATAATTACAGTAGAGTCTTTTATAAGTCTCTAGAAGTACCTTGCAGCCAGTGAGTACTTAGTGAATATGCTTATTTTAAAAGTTCAATTTATAATATATGCAGGTTTTTGGAGGTTGTTTTGTGTGTGTGTGTGTGTTTTTTTTGCTAAACCAGTGCTCATAGTTGTGCCTTTGGCGAGTAATAACTGAAAGTTGGCAAACTGGAGCCCTTTACCCCAATCCCTCATGCAGAACCAACATAGGAATATTATAAGTGAACATGTTGATGGAGATAGTTAGAAGACAATAGCACAATTAATGAATCTGGTATATTATTGATGGAGTGTTCCCTCCTCAAAATACCACCTATTAGTTATTTTTTGTATGGCATGCCAGAAAAGTACCTGGGTATTATTATTTTTCATGATGTTGTACCTTTTGGTTTCTCTGCTCTATGATATTATTATCTTGGGAAAGAAAATTACTTCTCTGAGACTGATGTATAAAATGGGAGTGTTAACACTGAACCCACAAGGATTTCATGAAAATTGAATTAATAGAAGTGTGTGTGTGTGTCACACGCATGTGAGAGAGAGGCGTGCATATAGAGAAACAGAGACCAGGAGGGTGAGCAAGCACATTCCTCAGGATGCCTGACACATAGTAAGATGGTAAATATTGTGGGCTTCCCTGGTGGCACAGTGGTTGAGAGTCCGCCTGCCGATGCAGGGGACGCGGGTTTGTGCCCTGGTCCGGGAAGACCCCACATACCACGGAGCGGCTGGGCCCGTGAGCCATGGCCGCTGAGCCTGAGCATCCGGAGCCTGTGCTCCGCAACGGGAGAGGCCACAGTGGTGAGAGGCCCGCGTACCGCAAGAAAAAAAAAAAAAGATGGTAAATATTCATTTTTCCCACACCCCTTCTCCTTTAGATCTGTAGTGGATTTCTTATGACCATAGCAAATTTTTAGTCTGGCACATATTCAGCATTCAGTAAGTGTTTGTTTCCTTCCTTTCTAGTTTTTATCTTGTTACTCAAGGAAATATGAATGTATATTTATTCAAATATAATGTTGATAATATATTTATTAATTGCTATGCATTATATGTGCCAAGAAAATCTCTCAAGCATCATATTGTGACTTCAGGCCTGAGCCTGGACTGAGATGCACGTAACCCATTGGTTGGAAGAACCTAACTCCCCTTATCTAACACGGTTGTTTTTGATGTAGCTCGTTTTTTCAATGCAGTCTATTAAATCTATATGAATATATGTAGATAAGCATTTTGATAGAAAAAAGAAATAAATGTTTTATTTCCTTCTATTTTTATACCTTTTCTCTATTGAAGGATTCTTATTTTTACACTCAAGGGTTTGAATTGGGTAGTTAGAATCACATAGTTATATAAATTCATGCATTTTGTATGTAAATGTGTTTTTAAACTCTAATAAAATAAACAATTTAATGTAAAAACCATATATTGGAATGTTGGTTTGTTGATTGACTAGGAAACAGGGATGGGAATCCCGGAAGCCTTAAAGTTATTTTGGGGACATGATTTTTTTGTTCTTTATTGACTACATGACTCCTCTCTGCAATCATTATTAAAGGGATGTTTACCAGAGGTATCTGTCTTTAATCCCAGTTTTGATAGTGAATTTCAATTTTATATAGTATTCTTTTGAAGAACTCTTTCAGTGTGTTTGATCATATTCCTGTAGTTATAACACCTCTGATGGTTTAAGAACTGTTTGTCTTTACCAACCTTGAATCTGGTACCTCAACTGACAGGGAAGGTATTTTATTACACTCTGATTCCTTCAGTGCTAGGATTAGGAAGGTCAATTTATGTCCTAAGTTTACTCCATTGTTTGTTGTAGAGGCTGATAAACATTATAAATGGATATCACAATTGGATTTTGAATCAATGACTTGACATCAAACCATATATTTTAATGAGAAGCTGGATTTTCCTTACAATGGTCACATAATGGTATTAGTTTCTTGAAGATGTATTAGAGTTAGAAAAGATAAAGACACAAAGCACTGTGAGGTCTTCAAATGCCATTATAGTTCACTCTTTTGAAAGACTTGCCAAGGTTAACCACAGTTCTTTTTGCATGCTTTGTTACTCTGGACCACACTACAATGATTTTGAAATCATATGTGATAAATTTGCTCTGAATTTATTACTTATTTAAATACCTCACTTTGCTTTTAAGAGAAAACTGTATCGATGTATCTGTTATATACATGACCTCTTATTTGGTATTGACTATATGGCTTTATTCAAAGGTAAGCTAAGAGCCCTCTAATATATATGTAAAGTGAACTAGAATAGGTAGATTGAAATCTCTATGGGCTTGTCTATTTTCAGTAGGAATAAAAAGGAATTGTGTTCTATTTCATGTATTTTCTCACTTGAGAATACTGAATGCTTACTAGTCAATTCAAAAGCACCTTTGTTATATCATTAATGGAAAGTTTAGGCCAGATTTTGGAAAAAAATCTATATTTTACTAGAATATTCTTCTTTAAAGCTTGTATTTTAATAATTTTACTTGGAATTGGATATATGTGGCTATTACAATTAACTCAGATTTTGCCATTTTATTCCTGTGTACAAATAGTGTTTTTATTTTTCCCTTGCTTCAGAGAAATAATATAAACCAAATTGGTGGTCACCCCTAACAATAAAGTCCTCACTTTTCAAATTAACACATGAAAGTAGCCACTATTGTGTTGAAACTGGAGTCAGTTTCTTTCATTTTCCAGAACTCCATGACAGGCATGGCTTTTTCATTCCAGTACAATACTGCCATGCTCCCAAGCAACAGCCTAGTTAGCAATGCATTAGTCAGGGTAAAATATTATAAAGGTGGGGGCTAGAGAACTCAGGGTGAAAATACTACCATTTGAAAGAAAAGATGATTTTAGTCTTTCTGTTTAGATTTATCCCCAAATGACCATTTGGGATGCTTGATATACTAAACATACCTGTAACAACCATATTCTTTGAAAAAACTTTTACTTATTTGTCATCATTTGTTTTGGCAAGTTAGAGAAAGAGAGACAAGAGAGACAGAGATTGAATCAAAGAAAATGTAGCCACAATATAATTACTATTTATAATTCCCTGTCTCCTAGAAAGTCAGCATTGTGATGAAGCTAAAGATGTTGCTTTATGTTTACATATACGAGAATTTTTTCCTGCTATTTATGACAGCTGTGAGAACATTTTATTGGAGTTTTCTCTTTCTTTAGCAAATATATGCTCTTAAACTTTTAGTTGTTTTGTTTGCTTTATTGGTTACTGACCTATCACTTCTAATTTTTCATGTAAAAGGCTAATCTATGGAATTTTTCTTCATAGTTGTTGGAAGATTTTATAAGAGTGGATAGAGTAAGTTGGTCTTCCTCATAAAATACATAAACATTTTAGCAGTGCTAGATTACCTTCTTGAATTTAACTTATATTTATTGGGTGATCATTCTATGTTGAAAATAGGGGAAACATATTAGTTATCCATGTTTTTGTGCCTAGGAATAATTTATGGTAAGTAGACATGCCTGTTTATTTAACCAGTCTGAGGATGGTTAAATAAAGGCTAGTATCTATCTATCTATCTATCTTTCTATCTATTGTGAATAAAATCAATAATAAATTTGAATTAAGTTCCTATATCAACATGTTGTGATAGATAAAATATTTTAGACCAAAGAAAAAAAATTTGATTTTCTGAACATTACCATTCTGTGAAAGTATGGATTGAAGCTGGGTCTCCACTAGGTAACATAGTTAACACATATTTGTGAAATCAGTGATACATAACCAGAATGCAAACCAGTTGATAAGCCCCTTAATGGTGGGGAATTTGTCCTGTTCACTTCTGTTTTTCCAGTGACTAATAGCCATACAATACATATATATTGAATATAAACAAAAGAAAATATAGTTAAATGAATAGACTAAGGAGTTATAATGTTAAAATTATGCTTGCTGTTATATAGTGTTGCTTAAGAAATTTTTACCTAATTAGAATAAATTTAAGAACTGCAGTAAGTATCAACAGACTGACATATGTACCATAAATCTATTTTATTTCTTTCTAGGTAAAATGGTTACATATGACTGGCAGCATATTGTTTTACTTGGCTTTGCTGACAATTGCACATTTTGCTTCACATTGTATGCATTTTTGTATTCAACTAGACATGCTTATTTATAGAAAATTTGGATTTATTTTGTAGTGTAAATTATAACATTTATAACATATATAATTCTTGTCAAATTATTTTTTTCTAAAATTATAACATATATAATTCTTGTAAAATTTTTTTCTAAAAAAATGTTTTCCTTCATGCAATGTGAGGGGATCATGTGGCATTCATAGAGATATAAACTTTAGAATTTTATTTATTTTAGGCAAAGTTTGCCTTTGTATCCATTTGGTATCCCCAAATTGTAAGTTACATGCTTTGAGTACTTTAACCAGTGCTTAGTTAATTTTGTGTGGGGTTTAGGAGGTAATATAGGGAGTATGAAATGCCATTCTGTTGTTGAAGCAAATGTCTTTTTCTTTTTCTCACTGGCAATTTAGATTAAAATTTGAGCAAGTAAATAGGATCATGATTTGCTTTGAGCATCTGTATTTATTCAGCTGTAACAAAAATACTTCATTTTAGCGCTCACCGTTAGGTATCTATTCCGAGTACTTATTTACTGCAATTTCTCTAAGAAGAATTTAGCTTGAAATGGATTCTCAGCTTCACCATATGTTTGATATAGTTCTTCATGAAAATAGAAACATACAAGAAATCTGAGCAAGTTCTTGCTGACCTATACAATACCTGCATCCTAATAGGTCATATTTCAGCTCCTATATTTTTGATAAATAGCCCAGCTCTTTTAAAAAGCTCTGTCCGTGGTGCTGAAACCTCTTGTGATGTATGAGCATGTCTTACTGATAAATTCTAATGTCAGCCTCTCTGTGATAGTGATTCATCAAGTTGTAAAATTTGTGTTAGGGAAACACATTTAATTAGCAAGTTTCATATTTTGGTTGTGTTAAAATTAACACAGTTGTCCTTTCGTTTTAAAGAGTTCATAACAATTACTTTCCAACATTGTCAAAAACAGCTAATACTTAATTAGAAACTGTCAGTGCTATCACAAAAGCAAATGTCTAGTATTAACAAATAAACTGATATGATTTCAGTGGTAGAAATGTTTACAGGCCAGTGACATGTTGATGATATGCAGAAAGCTATGGTAAGAAAACTTAAACACTTGATTATGAACAGATTAAGTAGCAGTTATAATGGAAGACTTGTAGCTTTGTAGAGATAAGCAATTTGCCTATAAAAAGTAAGGCTTATTACCTTCTGTAAATTTTTTTTTTAGTGTTTCAGGATGTTTTCTTTGTACACAAATACATTGGTTTTGTAGGACTATGGGTTTTTGTTTGTAAATATGACTAAAGCCCTAAAAATCTTGGTGGTTTTTTCCAGGTAAACTTCTTGTATTTTCTGTATAAGACTCTAAAATAATTAGTAATGTTATTAGCACTTCAATTCAGTGATTCTCAATTTTTCTAAGCTGTGTTATTTAGGTGCCTTACAGTCATGGAAAACTGCACTTAATTTTTTAGTCTCAGAAGCTTTTCATGAGCAAAACTGTCCTCTTAAATTTCTATTGAACTCTGGAACTTCTTCCACTATGAATTCAGTATATCTTACAATAAAATTTAAAAATCCTAGTCTCCTGGAGTTCTAAAATCCATTGTTATCCTGGGGAAAAGAACCATCCGCTTTGATCATAACTGTCTTTAACTCAGTATCGACTAGGTTAGTTGCTATACAAGTATATAAACCTCCTTCTTTGGGGGTCATGTAGAACATGTTTCCTTGCTGTATTTGCAACATAGAAGATTATTAGATTGTTTGCTTGTTATTGCAGTGAAGCTCATTAAGTGTTTACAATCACAGCAAGATTTGAAAATTACACCTAGATCATAAGTCCTACTGAAATTTGGCAATATTTTCTGCAAAGCAAGCAGCCTAATGTTGAGCTACTACCAATTATTAAAATAAGACTTTCATTTCCCTAGATATTGGATTTATATTGTATGAACTTAGTAACTAGATCCACTCCAAAAGCTGCTTGTTAAGAAAAGAAAATCTATAAGTGAATACATAATTTCCAAGAGGATTTGTTTCTGTCAATAAAGGGTTAAGTACAATGTTATTATTTTCTTTCAATATTGATAAAGTGCCTTCTAAAATCCATTTTTGTGCATTATAAAAATGTAGTTACATCACCCAGTAAAAGTGTCTTACTCTTAGCATTCCAAATTTCATTATAGAAAAACACTTTTTGAAAACATTGTCATTTAAATGATATCTGATCAAATGATATTTCCCAGAAGTTATTCTTTATTTAGAAACAAAAACAAGACAAAAGCAATTGATTTTAATCCAAAATGTATTTTTCCTTATAAAAGAGGTCCACATATTCACTGTGTCTACTCTACAGAATTTGTCCATTTTATTACACCACGTGTCAATTCAAGTTTATCTGGTCACTGCAAAAACTCGTGGCTAACGTGTAATACAACACAGGAGGAGGTATTGCTCAGTTCAACTACTCTTATATACTTAAAAAAAATACAGAAATGTTTTTGTCCACTTTAACTGTAGTCCAGACATAAAAGTTACATGAAAGTTCTAGAAAATGGAATTGTTTTATTTGGTTGCCACAGTACCCTTCGAAGCCAGTTAATTAAAATGCTGAACTTGTACATATGTCCATTGGTCAGGAGCAGCATTGGTGAAGCTTAAACTTCCTTCTACAAAATATTATTTCTCTGCCTTTTTTTTTTTTAAAGTACAACCACAGTTTTGAGTTTTCTTTGAAGTAGATTTAGTTAGTTATTTTTAGGACATGTTTGTTGGCACACCTATAACAGTTGCTTTTACTTCCAATGCTGTACCTTTTTCTTTGCCTGCTTCCCAGAGGTTGATCAGAGGAGGATAAAGCTCACTGAATGCAAAGGTTGGTTTCTGTAAGTAATTTCTCACATAGTTATGTCCACCATCACAGTTCATTTCTTGAGAGAGGCAGCTGAAAAGACATATCATACCAATAATCCCCAGAAAACCTCCAAGGTAGGCCATAAATGTTGTGGTGTTACTCTTATCATACTCTTTTCGATCAGGGTGCAAACCTTTTGTGGTGACATTTACACATTGTTTTCTGCTTTTTTGATAGATGGTGGGGATATCAATACAAATCTTATACTCAGTTGATGGGTTCAGATGAGTAAGATTATATACCTTGACATCAGATGGTATTCGAGCACTTTGGGCAGCATGGGAATTTTGAGTCTTGACAAAGGCTGTCCACTTAACACTGGATTTGAGAATTTTAGAACTTGCTTTCCAAGACACCAGAACTGAGTTGGCCTGAACATCTTTTATTTTAATATTCAGGGATCCATTGTTATCCTGGGGAAAAGAGCCATCCACTTTGATCATAATAGACTTCAAGTCAGCACCAACCAGGTTAGTTGCTATACAGGTATATAAACCCCCTTCTGTTGGGGAGATGCCACTTATATCTAGTGTGCCTTCAGAATGGACATAGAACTTGTCTGTCAGAGTATTAGGCAAGAGTTTTTTACCAGAAGGTATGATCCAGGAGATTTCAGGCTGTGGCTCTGCAGTAGCTCTGCAGTGTAAGGAAACATAGCTCCCAGTTTCTAAATCCAGATTAGAAGGAAAACTCTCTGGAGCTATAAGAGGGAGACAGATTTCCATCATTTCCCTGAAATGCACCTGCCGAACATTCTGGCCTTGGAATTCAGGTGGGTCCACGCAAAACAGTGAATCTGGCTCCATAAATCGAATGTTGGTTTTGTTCATATTAATCCAACGGATGACACAATCACACCTGATGGGATTGCTGTGTATGCTGATTTCCTTGAGGTTTGGCAGAGACTCAATGGTACTGCGGTACAGGGCACTAAGGGCATTGCTGTTAAGCATGAGTGATTCCAGCTTGGGTAGTCTGAAAAATGCATTTGGGTGAATGTAAGACAACCTTGGGTTGTTAGTAGCTTCTATTTTTCTTAAATCTGGAAGATTATCCACAGCAAGACTGTCGATGGAAATCAGCTCAGGCATATTGTTTATCCCCAATTCTTTTAAATGTAGCATATTGCTAAAATCACCCCTCCGTATTCTATTAATGGGATTTTTATTTAGATCCAAAAATTTGAGGTTTACCACTTTTTGAAGAGCAACATGGGGCACTTTAATAAGCCTGTTGTCATAAAAAGAGATGCTTTCTAAGTTTTCAAGTCCAACCAAGGCATTATCTGGTATTTCCGTGAGATTTATACCAGCTATAACCAGGCTGCGAAGATTGATAAGAGGCTTAAAGTTCATGTCTTTGATTCTGATGATTGGATTTTCCCCAATCATCAGAATCTCCAGATTGGGAAGAGCCTCAAACCACTTACTGTTGATCATCTGCAATCTATTTGAATTGAGATGAAGTCGAAGAAGATTATGTAGGCCAATAAAGGCTCCAGGTGAAATTGTAGAAAGCAAGTTGTGATTAATATAGAGTTCTTGTAAGTTACTAAGTCCAGACAGACATTTTTCAGGCAGCTCAGTAAGTTTGTTTTCCTCTAGGTACACAGAAAGAAGCTGAGGCATCTTTTTTACATTAATATTGGTAACTGAAGATAAATTGTTTTGAGATAAGTCCAGGCCAGTAAGATTTACTGGAAAGTCTATGGAGTATTCAATTTTTGCAATATTGTTAGTCTGTAGGAGCAGAATCTGTGTGTCAGCAGGCAATCTGGCTGGGAAATTTGAAAGACCTAAATCATTACAATCCACTGTAGATGCTTCCATATAAATGGATCTAGGTGTAAACCAGGGCCGGATTTCACATGTACATAATCGTGGGCAATCTGCTTTTTTATCTACAGCTTGAACTAGCGTAGTGATAGCTAGGCCAAGTAGCACATGAATTTGGAGTGGCAGGTCCTTCATCTTAGCTTTCTTCTTCAGAGATTTAATGGGTCCTTAAGGATTCCACGGCCACTGCTAGTAAGATCAGTAAGAGCTGATAGATAAGGAAAATAGTTGCTTTTGTCAAATGATGAATGCCATAGAACTGCAAATATTTTCTTCATGGAAAAACGTGCCAGTGCCACAATTGCATTGTCCAGAAATGTCATGCATATTGAAGAAAAGGTTCCTATCTCCTTTATGTTAGAATATTGATATACTTTTTGAAGATGGAGTATGTATAGATGGTCAGAGGAAATTAAGCAATTCATTTATTTAGAGTGTAATATTCAAATCCCATGCTTGTTCAGTACTTGCAGGAATAGCAGCATGATGCTAACTATAATAAAATAAAATATAAAAGAAAAAAGAGAAAAATAATTAGTCCAAAGGGAAAAAAACACAATATCCATTAACTGATTATGATTATCTTATATATAATATTCTTAGTTTACAGTTAATTCAGTATGTTTTGATGACTTTATCCTTGTTATGACTGTCCTTAATAGTTATTGGCCCAGACATTGGATAGGCTGGATTTTTTTTTTATTGGAGTATAGTTGATTTACAATGTTGTATTAGTTTCAGGTGTGTACATCAAAGTGAATCAGTTATACATATACATATATACACTCTTTTTCCATATAGGCCATTACAGAGTATTGAGTAGACTAGCCTGTGTTTTATAGTAGGTCTTTATTAGTTATCTATTTTATATATAGTATATGTCAATCCCAATCTCCCAACTTATCCCTCCCCTCCTTTCCCCTCTGGTAACCATAAGTTTGTTTTCTACATCTGTGACTCTATTTCTGTTTTGTAAATAAGTTCATTTGCACCATTTTTTTAGATCCACATATAAGCAATATACTTGTCTTTCTCTGTCTCATTTACTTTACTCAGTATGACAATCTCTAAGTCCATCCATACTGCTGCAAATGGCATTATTTCGTTCTTTTTTATGGCTGTGAAAGTGGATCTTTAGAAGACTGAAGTTGCATTAAACGTAAAAATTATTCTGCCAGAATTTGTCTTTGTTTTCAGATATTTGCTTGTTTATAGCCTGTAATTTATTATTTGTCGTTCTCTTTGACAATTAGTTATAGGGGAAAAAAAGAAAACCTTTCAGTGATGACTTTTTTATTTTCTCTTAGAGAGGCAAAATTAAAAGTTTATAAATAAATAATACTGTTCAGTTACAATCAAATGAGTTAGCCTGTGGTTCCTCAGGTTCCCAGGAGATGACATTAAGAAATAAAATTATAAAATGAACTAGAAATTGGGGAATTTTGCTGAATTTTTCATTTTAATTCATAGTTCTCTCCATAGTCTCCTTTGTATAAAGTGACTTGAATTTTGCAGCATTTGGAAAAGGTAGTCTAACTTGCTGTAGATGTACCTGTATATTGTCATACTTGACTGAAATTCAGATTAATGTTAGACTGTTTTATTTTTCCCTGAAAATAACTTACATTCCATTAGTTACTAACAATGAAAAAGTAACTTTGATTACATCACTAATACAGGCACTTAGATGTACCTTCTTTTAAATGGTTACTGATGTCTTTATCATAACAATAAGCAATCTGAAACCAAGTTGCAATTTTGATATGTGCTGTATTGTAAAACACCACATTACTTTTACATGTACACTCCATCCGTTGGACTGCCCGTGAGCTCTCCCCGCAAGTGTGCAGGACAGCTGGAGCATGGCTGGACTGTTCATTCTGAGACTTCTTGCCTACCAGTAGTAATGGTCTGCTGAATAATCAGTCTGTGAATACTCTTCTTTTCTTTCATCTCTGCCCAATATTGACATTTATAATGGCATTGTTGAGTGACTCTAAGGTAGGTACTTCAGTGACAGAGATCAATGTATTTGGAGATATGGTCTCTACAGAGAGATAAAACACTTTCTTTTCAATTTAAAACATTCTTTGGTTTTCAAAATTGTTGGAATATTTATAGTTCAAAGTCACACCTAATTCTCCTCTTATCCTTTAAGAGATGTGATAAAACTGGATCATGAAGTTCAGATAACTCCTAAGTTATCTTGAATTAAGTGTCTTTGCTTTTTATGTTTGTTTGTTTTGTTTTGTTACTTCACCTATTTGCTGATCAAAATTCCTTTTTTAAATACTGTTCACCTATTACTCTTAATCTGTTTTAAGTAAGCTCTAAGCCCCTTGAGGAAAGAATTTAATACAACTGCTTCTTCCCTGAAGATGTTTTATAAATCCTTAACCCTACACAATCTGGGGTCCCTCCTCTTTTTCTCTGTGTTTCTTGTCATTTTTTGCCATTCTTCTATATGCAGCCTTCTCTCTGCCAGTAGAACTGTGGGTGCCTCACCCTTTTCTCTCTGCCTGGACTGCCTGTTTCTTTGTTTTACATTAATTATTGCTGTTTTATCAACCCTCAGTTCAAGCATCACCTCTCTGTGAAGTCTTCCATATAACCCCTCCCTGCAGTTGTACTTTAGCTGCCCTCTGAGGTCGTTCAATGGCCCCAGCACACACCTCTGTCAGAATATTTAGTTGGTTCTCTGCCCCACCAGGCACTCACTTCCTTGAGAGCCTGAGGCCTGCCAGCTCCTGGGCATGGTAATTAGAACATAGTAGATGCTCAAGAAATGTTTTCAGTGAACTGATAAATGAATTATATTACTTAATAAATGGACATATTCATGTTTGCTACATACAATTTAAGCAATTCGGTTTGTTTGATTTCCTAATTTCAGTATTCAACTGGTTTAACTTGGGTAAATCTATTAGTTACACAGAATGTGTGTTACCTTTATTACTAAAATCCAAAGATTAAATTTGAGTGTAATACAAAGGAACTAGACTTTTAAGTCAATCTAATATTATATCTTAGTTTATTCCTCAATTTATCCAGTCAACATTTAATGAACACCTTTTATGTGCCAGTTATTGGGTTAATAGTTGGAGGATAAAAAGATGACTTAAATATGGTCTCTTCCCTTCATAAGTTTTCAGTCTTTCTGGGGAGACACAGGTAAACAGATGGTTACAATTCAGTGTCAGTGATGAAATGGGAGCACATAGGAGAGGCATCTGGATAAAACTTAAAATAGAAATCTATTGCCTCTTTATTCTCAAAATGAAGAAAAAAACCTAGGTACAAAGTATAAATTTCTGCATGTTGCCATAAATCACTCGGTTGAGAACTGAGCAATCATAATTTCTGCCAAATAACCAGTTATATCCACTTTCTCTGGCAGAGCAAAAAGACTCCTATATTCTCCTTTATGTTAACTAGAGGATTAGAAATGTTCAAGGTGAAACATTCTTTTTGGGGGGATGTTAACCTAATAATACCACTTTTTGTTTTAAAATTTTTGTATTTTCTTAAATTTATATTTATGTTTAATTAGAAACTCTATTCTGACCTCATTTCATCATTTTGGCATAGCCATATGCCAGAAACAACCCTATTTGAACTATATTTATTCTGCAAGCTTTTGAAAATAAGGAGGGTTCTTAAAGTGGTGAACAAATTCAAATTTTATTTCTCCAGGTCTGTAGGAAGAAATTATCAGTATGGGAAGTACAACAGAGGATATGTAAATTTTGCCTTTATTGTAATATTGATTTTTTTCTCATGTTTTTGAAAATGATTATGATACTTTCACTATTGGATTATTTGGCATGGATTGTTTGCAGGATAGTAAGGCAGTAATAATATCTTACATCTTAGAGCTTTGTGGTTTTCCAAGCCCTTTGTTATTCATTGTTTTATGTTAATAATGGCCTTGAAACAGATTGGAGAGGGATTTTAACCACTATTATTTATTTATTTATTTGTTTGTTTGTTTGTTTGTTTGTAAGGGTATTGACACCTATCTGCCTGAAATCACACAGCTAATAATTGATGAGGTGGGATTAGAACCCAGGTTTTATCCTTAGGCTTGCATCCATATGTAGAGTTGCTATGAAATTATTTTAACAGAAGGTAATGTAGTGATGTTTTTCTTAGGAAGGGCTGGCATTACCTTTGACTTCAGCTTTTCAAATTTAGAAAATTAATTTTATCAATCTACTAATAGTGACTAGGGTATGATTCACACTAACCAAACTCACAAGGAACAAAACCCAAATGCCAATACATTACAGTGAGAAATATGACTGTCAAGAGAGTACAAATACTTGAATCTGCTGGTCAGTGCTTTTGCTCCATTTAAAAAAATCTACTTAGAAATACAAATTATGAATATGCAATTTGTTTGTAATTATAGAGTCAGGTACAGGGAAGTTAGGTTAGACTTCTTAATTATCATCATCATCAGAAATGATAGCCTGACATACCTGCTTTAGTAAAGAGCATATCATTGCCAGAAACTGGACCTCTTGAGTCTCATGGCCCTTAGCATGACCTCAGCCCCCAAACATCTATGCTGGGAAGCTTTTCCTGGATTCATTCTTGGTCACCTCTCATCTGTGTCATGATAATCATTTGTTTACACTTCTTTTTTCCCTTACTGGCCATAAAATTATTAGTAGATTATTACTAGACATTAGATTATTAGACTATTTCCTTACTAGATATAAGATTATTAGATTATTATTTTCCTACTAGATTTTGAGATTATTATTATTAATAGGAACTGTGTTCAGCTTACTTTTGATTATATTAGTACATTTGATCGGTTGATTAGTACCTAGGCCAGTATATAGGTCATTAAACAAATGTTTGCTACATGCTAACTCACAATTGTGTCTTTCTATAATTTGTGTTGGATGATAGAATATGGAATAATGATTAAAATGACTGTTTCCCTTCTTAAGTAACTTAAAATAAACAACATAGAAAAAAAATAAAGAGAAAAAGATATGCTCCCAGTTTTTTACAGAATATTTTTCTTATTGTTTGGTGGTTAGAGAGTAGAAATAGGGGACTTCCCTGGTGGCTCAGTGGTTAAGAATCTGCCTGCCAATGCAGGGGACATGGGTTCGAGCCCTGGTTTGGGAAGATCCCACATGACGCGGAGTCACTAAGCCCATGTGCCACAACTACTGAGCCTGCGCTCTAGTGACTGTGAGCCACAGCTACTGAAGCCCACGTGCCTGGAGCCTGTGCTCCACAACAAGAGAAGCCACTGCAATCAGAAGCCTGTGCACTGCAACAAAGAGTAGCCCCTGCTCGCCTCAACTAGGGAAAGCCTGTGTGCAGCAACAAAGACCCAACACAGCCAAAAATAAATAAATAAATGAAATAAAAATTTATATAAAAAACAAGAAAGTAGAAATAACACAGGTATACTGCCAACTTTCCACTGGCAAAACAGAAAGTGGTTCACTTTACCAGCACCAATTTAAAAACATAGCTGTTCTTTAGGTACACTTTAGCTTTATCAGTGAGAAAATGGTTTCTGCTGGTGGCTATTTTGAGATTTGGGCTAGATAACAGTGATAATGGTGACGTTGATTTTAGAAGGAGATATTGTCATTTGTTTTTTTATGTGCATTGGTGTAAAATTTTTTAAAATAAACTAATTATGTCATTAAAAAATAGATGGGCCAGCTGAATCCCATTTTCACTTTTTGAGAATTTCAATGCGTGTGCCCTAAACCCTCTCACTTCTGTCCTCTCTCATCTTTCCCTCTTCTACTTTTACTTTTTGAATATAATGAAAAAAATAAACTCTCTGAAAAATGTTTTCAAACTTAGAAAATTTGTATTATGTAATTATTGATATACTTACATAATTTCCCATACTCCCATCAATTTGCTGGGATTATTTTTTCTTCTAAAGAGTAGGAAAATTATACTTCAAAAAGTCAGTATTTCAACTTAGGTTTTGAAGGTTTTAGGACTGTTGCCTTGATAGATGATCTGGAGCCTAGCATTGGGACTGGGACATAATAAGTCTTCAAATAAATATTATATTATGGATGGATGGGTAATAAGTCTTCAAATAAATATTATATTATGGATGGATGGGTGGATGGATGGATGTAAAATAGATAAAATATTTTGCTTCTCTTCTTTAAAATAAATTAAGCCATATACAAGTAAATCTTAATAGTGGATGAATTTTCATTAAATGATTTCTTGTTGTTAGGGTACACATTCATATATGTAGTCATATGTAGGAGCTAAGGACCAACTCATAATTAACTATTGTTCTTTTCAGTTGTTTTTTCATCTAAAACTAGTTTATAAGGTTATTTTTTGTACCTCCTTTTAGTTTTTTTAAAAATTTTATTTATTTATTTATTTTTGGCTGCATTGGGTCTTCGTTGCCATGCGTGGGCTTTCTCTAGTTGCCTTGAGCGGAGCTACTCTTCGTTATAGCGTGCAGGCTTCTCATTGCAATGGCTTCTCTTGTTGCAGAGCACAGGCTCTAGGCATGTGGGCTTCAGTAGTTGTGGCATGCGGGCTCAGTAGCTATGGCTCGTGGGCTCTAGAGCACAGGCTCTGTAGCTGTGGCGCATGAGCTTAGTTGCTCCGTGGCATGTGGGATCTTCCCAGACCAGGGCTCGAACCTGTGTCCCCTGCCTTGGCAGGTGGATTCTTAACCACTGCACTACCAGGGAAGTCCCCTTTCTTTTAGTTTTAAAGGCAACAGAATCATATATTAAAGCAAAGTAAGTTATAATTGAATGTTATACAAGTTCAAAAGGCAAAGTTAATGAAATGTCACCAGGAATGAAAACTGACATATCAATGAAATGTATTATATAAAGGTTCTTTTAAATGACTTGCATGAATGACTCATACAGTCCAAAATCAACCCTTATGTAGAGCTTATCATCTATCTAGTTTTTCATTTATTCTTCCCTTTGATCTGTCAATAAATATTTGCTGAGGGCCTACTGCATCAGTCACTGTGCTTGCATTTCTAATCTTTACATTTTATAAGATTTTTAAGAATTGAAAGATTAAAAATGATTTTTCTTTGACAAAGAATAATTGGCAGTGAACTTAAGGCCCTTTTTCTGGGGGTGTGGGTGGTAAATTCAAAGACCTTTTTTTTTAAATTTAGAAAGCATTTTAAGATGTGGAATTTTCCTAATACATATGTCCTTTTGTGCTTTCTAAATTTTTCTCACGGTGTCTTTAATTTTTTTGTTGGCTTCCCCATGTAGATTTTGCCTAAGGGAGAGTCAAAGATCTAAAGTGTTTTCTGTGTTTTAAATTAAACAAGTAATATATGTATAATTAGACTCTGACCAGCAGCATGAAACCTCCCAGTTTAGGCCATTAAATGAAACAATTTTAAGAGTTCTCATATCTTATGATATTTTTTAATACCTGTGGACACTCGTAACTTTAGATTTCTTTAAATAAAAATAGAAATTATTTCTAGATATAATTATGTATGCAACTTTTAAGAGCAAAAGCTACTTTTCTCTTGTAAAAAGATCTTAATTCTTTAGCTTATTCTGTTTTTCTACATTTATGAAACATTGACCAGACACCTCCTTTTTGGCAGGCACTGTTGTAGCTACTGCAAAGTCAACAATAAATAAGGTGAACTCTCTGCTCACCAAGTTCTGAGTTACTGAAGGGGAAAATAGCAGAGGATGATGCACAGTAGAGTTGACTTGTTGTAATAGTAGTATGTGTACTACTCTATGGATGCACAAAGGAAGAGGCTTAGTTCTGTCCATCCAACGGAAGTAACCTGAATGTTCTGTGTTCTTTTATGATGCTTATAAAAAATCAACTGAAGTAGTGGGGAAACACATGAGTAAGAAAATGTAAAATCCCGAAATTCACCTTTCAGGTGAATTTTTACAATCCTAAAGCTTAAGAACAAAGTGTGGCTTCTTCTCCGTATCTCATTATGTGTATTATAAAGACTACAGAGTCTGAAGAAGAGAAACATTTGGATGCTTAAGATAAAAAATTGTTCAAGATAGGAGGTTGCTATGGCTACATTAAAGCCCAGTTTTTCCTTTTCTTCTATAGCAAATTGCTAGCTAAGTTCATTTGTATAAAGTACTTAAATTCTATTCTCCCATTATCTGACTTTATATTGCTTTGTTGTAAGACTCAGTCTTTCTTCAATTCTAATTGAAGGTTCCATATCCCAAAGGTATTGTTACATTATTCTAAATGCATCCCTATAAAAGGCTATTCTTTTTTCCTTGAGAAATATTTATTTTCCAGTTTTTCAGAATTAACTGTTTAAATATCTGTGTCAACTTTCAGGGAGTGGATAATGATGACTAGAGTAGTTTAATGGATATTAGAATATTTATCTGTTAATAAAAAATTGATATAGGGGAAGAAAATTTGCTTTGCATTATGAAACATGGATCAGGTTTACTCAGCGACTGTGTGATTGTAGACGGGACATTTTACTTTCCTGTGCCTCAAGTTATTGATCATTAAAACTTAGAAACTGGTTATATGATCGTTAAGGTTTCTTCATATTCTAAACTGACACTACTCTGAACATGAAACATATTTTAAAAGATGACCAAAAAATAGCTGTGGGTAAGCTGACTTATTCAGTTTTAACCTTTGTATTTAATTGATCACTAATTTGTTTAGTGCTGTAACCCTATGTCATAGACACATTAGGATCACTGAATTTTAGTCATTATGGGGCTTTAAAATGCTATCAGATTAATTACCTGTCATTCCTATTTCATTTTACGTTTGCATCTAGCTGGTAGTAAATGAGGAAGAGAGTTACTTTAGTCATCATATTGAGGCACACTACACTGGGTAAGTAAATTGCCTGGATTAGGTCCCTTGATGGAATAACTGAGACAAAAATGAGTTGCCAGTAACTATTAATATTGACATATGAACAATATATTCAATATGATATTTTTGCTAATTTGAAAGACATAGATTTTTAATAATATCAAGTTCCAGCCACCTGAGTAAATTTAGTATCATATAAAATTAGCATATTTTTGATGTCATAAAATTTTTTAGCTGGAATTGGGCGTACAGATCTGTTGATTCTCAAGCTCATCTCAGTTGTGAAAACCTTTGTTCAAATAAAGTCTCGCCTAGATTCAGAATAAGTCAAACATAGGAAGGAAGATCTATTCGGGTTAGCATGGGACGTGGGATGGTGGAGGAGAGTGTGGTTTCTGGAAAGATTTAGATGGTACCCAGCTTAGCCTTTCTGCCCATAGCATCTGATCCTGAAGAGGCTCCAAAGACCTCAGTTTTCTGAACCATCCATTTATTCCCATCCTCTCTTAAAATGAGGTAAAGGAGGCCCTCAGAGTGAAATGACTCATACAAAGTGGTTCATTCTAAAACGATGTTGAAAATTTGGAGAGACTTTAGGCATTCTTTCTAACACAAATTCCCCCACTGTCATCTCAATCTATAAACCTGCCACAGTGAGGTCTCCTCCCCTTGACCTTGACTGATCCTAATTGGTCTTTCTCCTTTCAAGTGAAAAATCCCTAAGTGTGTTATGATAGCACTCAGCTTCCATGGTAAGTATTTGCCAAGTAAGGGATGGGGCAAGGAAGAAGGAAGTGCTCTGGAGGAGGGTGGGTATGGTAAGACCAGTTAGTAACAATACATCAATGGCAAGCATGTCCCATGTACCACTGGTCTCATGCCTCATGTAAATTCTCACAGGTACTCTTCATGTCATCTCTTTTTGTAGACGCTAATATCATCCTTAATTTTTACATGAGGCCAAAGAGGTTAAATGACTTGCCAGTTTACACCCCCTCAGATTCAAATCCCTTTATTTTGCCTCTGAACCACTGTTAAATTAATTAAACAAGGAGGCCATTAACTGATAGGACTCTAATTCTATGGTGACCTGTGTAAGCAAACCAAAATCTAAGCCTGCAAATGCCTCAAGGTTACAAAATCAAAATGCTAAGGACAAGCAGGCAAATAGCTTACTAGGCTTTAAGCTATAGCCAATCAATAACTCCCTTTTTTTGCTTCCACATTTTCTCTCTCAAAGCCTCTCTCTGAGCTCCGGCCAAAGGAGCCTCCTAACCACTTCCAGTTTGGCTCTACCCTATTCGAATCGATTTTTGCTCAAACTCTTAAAATCTTAATATTCCTCAGTTTATCTTTCACTACCACTAAGCTCTACTTCCTCTCAAATGTTTATTAACATAGTACCACTCATCTTAGTAACTATTCAGAAATGTATTTCCTATAACTGGATGAGTACACTGGCTTTTGTTGTTGTTTGTTTCTCCTTCTCTGATAGAAAAGTTTTACTCAGATGAAATTTAGAAGGCAGTTGAGTGTTGCAGAAGGGGAACTAGAATAAGAAAACCTTTTTTCTAGGCCTAGTTTTGCTGTGTGATTCAGATAAATCATATTGCTCTCTGAGTCTTAGTTTCCCACAAAATGTGGGGTTTGGACAAAATTTTCACTATTATTTCCAAATTGATTGTTAATGTTCTGGGAAATCCCATAAAGATTTTTTATAGAGTTACTATTATACAGAAATCTCCTTTTTTAGAACAAAATTATTTTTGTTATTTTACAGAATTTATGCACTAAAATGTATGTTATTACCCATATATTTAGTGGATACTATTTTTGAGGATGATTTCCTTAGATTCTGATATTTTGAGAATCTCAAATCAGATATTTTGAGATTCTCAAACTGGATAACATGCTCTTTTGTCATTATGATAGGAATAGCTGTAGCTAAAAAGAAAAAAAAAGGAGAGGAGATTTGATATTATTTTGTGTCCTTGTCATATTCCGGACATTCTACTTGAACAGAGAATATTAGTGCAGATCTTAAACAAGTCATGTACTATTTTCATCCCTCATGAAACTAGGCTCAGCTGACTCTCTTAGATTAAAATGTAGGCCTTGCAATGAATTTCTTTTAGAGAAACCAGGAGTAACTTAAACAGCACAATTCTTTTTTTCTCCCGATTCTTAAAATATGCTTTGGGCAGATTGTGAGGTAGTCTTTAGATTTTTTATCTTTTTTCTTCTGCTGTTTTCAAAATTTGGGGCTTGTGCTATGTGAGGAGATCCATAGGGATAAAATAAAAAAGGATCAAGATAGCTTTCTTTAAAAAATAATGCTAAACATGGCACCCCAAAGCAGCAGATTTGTGGCAGCTAGTTATAGCATAGCTACAATCAGGAAGGATAATTCGCAGTGCAGAAATTCCTCATTTATAATATTCTTTTAGAGAGCGGGGAATGCCATCTGAGTCTCAGGAGTGTTTCATATTGGTGTAGTGATTTCTGTATACTTAAAAATAACAGGTTGTCATAATTCAAAAAGACACATGCACCCTGATGTTCATTGCAGCACTGTTTACAATAGCCAGGTCATGGAAGCAACCTAAATGCCCATCGACAGACGAATGGATAAAGAAGATGTGGTACATATATACAATGGAGTATTACCCAGCCATAAAAAGGAATGAAATTGGGTCGTTTATAGAGACGTGGATGGATCTAGAGACTGTCATACAGAGTGAAGTAAGTCAGAAAGAGAAAAACAAATATCATATATTAACGCATATATGTGGAACCTAGAAAAATGGTACAGTTGAACCGGTTTGCAGGGCAGAAATAGAGACACAGATGTAGAGAACAAGCATATGGACACCAAGGGGGGAAAGTGGCGGGGGGGGTGGGGGGGATGTATTGGGCGATTGGGATTGACATGTATACACTGATGTGTATAAAATGGATGACTAATAAGAACCTGCTGTATAAAAAAATAAATAAAATTCTAAAATTAAAAAAAAGGTTGTGATACTGTCATTTCTTATCATGAAAAAAATTCTGATTTGTATTTATTTTTAATTACAGTTTTTGTTCAACTGAGCACTTCATTAATAGCGTTATTTGTGAAGTTGATTTTTGTATGTAATTAGCCAAACAAATGATATTTCTAAGCCGGAACTTGTTCTGTTTATTTATGCTTGTATTTCTTCTGTGAAAATCATTCCATGTATTGGGGAGCTGTAATTTATAACATAGCATAACAGTACTTCATTCAGTATTGTGTGAGAGCCAATGGAATTTGACTGTCTGATTTGCTTTTTAACTTCCTTTTTTTCATTCTCTTGTTATTTAGCATTTGTATAGTCCCAAGTGTAGGTGTCTGTGGGGAAAAGCACTCATTTATGCATTATCCTTAACATTCACTCATCTTAGATTGAAGTATAATTATCTTATTTTCCAAATTAGAAAACAGAATAATGGAAAATTTGCTTCAGGTTATAATTAAACTATAGATCTCTATTTGGGTGATTAATAGTAATTTAGCAGCAGGGTATTGTGAAAGCATGCAGACCCCAAAATTAGGAGAAGACCTCATGACCTTTAGTGAGTTGATTTCTAAAATGAGAGATCCCTCCATGCTCTATAATTAAATAATTTTTGTAATAATCTTAAATAAGTTCAAAACTGTTTAAATATATTTCCTGAGCAAATATAATATATTACTGACAGATAGTGACAGAATTTACATGGATATTTCATGATATTTTCAGATTTTCATGATGTTTATTCACATGTTTTACACGTGTGTCCAACTGTGGCATATAGATAGGGTGGGAATTTTACTAGGATCAGAAGTAGTCTATAAAAGGATTCTTAGGACCTGGACAATTCATAGGAAATTTGGAGACTTTTTTTTTTACTCGTATGTCAGGAACAATTTTTATATGTGTAAAAAATAATTATTCTCTTTGCAAAATGTTCATGCACATGTGTAAGATCCATTAGTTCAGAAAATTCCCAATGTGATTGACTAAACTTATGTACTAAGGTTTCCCATTTTGTTCCAACTTTTATTCCTATCAGTAGAGTTTTGGGTAATTGACTTAATTAGGCATCGATTTGTATTTGAAAACTTTCACATGGATAAAGAGGACAAGTCTGCCTAAATAAACTTTCCTTTTTCCCTTGATACTTTTGTTTTCTGAAAGCCTGTTCTTATTGTCCAGTTCCAGTTCATTTGGGTAGTGCAGTGGGACGATTTGTAAATGATGCCATCCTTCTGTCTTAAGAGGCATTTCCAGCTGCATTTAGACAGTCTCTCTAGCAAATTCCCCTGATTGTGTGACAGGAGAAATACTTATATGGTACCTTGCAGTATGATGGTTTGGAAATGCATGTCTCAATGTAGACCTACTTTCAGTTACCCTCCATTTATGATGAAAACATTTGGGGTAATTTTCCAGACAATTCAAACAATTTTTAAATATTTTCTTCTTCATTATAAGGTAGCCAGATACCCTAACCTGTCTTTGAAGTCTCCATTCTTTGAGTCATCTGAAGACTGTCCATCTCCCTGGTGTAGTTAAAAGAAACATAGAGTGATTCCAGCCTGCGTAGACCAGGTACACGTATGCTGCCCAGTGCTTTCTGATCACAAGCACTGCTCTCCCTGGCATTTTATACATGGGGCGACATGGTAGGCATATATACCACCCCCACCAAAAAAAAAGAAAAGAAAAAAAGTGTTCTATACTGATCGTCACAAGTACAAGTAAATGCTTTCATCCTGATCTCAGGAGGGTTGGTTTTTGAAGCAGAGACATGCCATAAAAGGATGACAGGAGAGAGATTTTCATCATGCTTGTGTTCTTTCATTAGCTCAGTTTGGCAGAACAGAAAGTCTTTGTTTTGTAAAGAAGATAAGGACGCCTCTGAACAAGAGTCCAATGATGTACTGTAGATAGAGAGTGAAGAATATTTTAGTTGCAGTATTATTACAGAAAACTGAAAGTTACATTTTAGAAAGGAATGTTCCTCTGACAGGAACTCAGAGTGCAGGGTCTCTGGGTACTTCAGCTTCTGTTCTGCATATAATAAAAAAATTGGTTTTCATTGCTCTTAAACAAAGCAGCATGAATACCAGAGTTTGATATTTTTACTAAGAATTGTGAAAATAAAACACATTTTGAAAGGAATTGACATAAAATGAGCTCCTATGGTCAAATAATTTCTTCAAATGCAGTGAACAAGGGGATGAATCATAGCATTACATTTCAGGTGTGCCGTGGGTCAGCGCTTGTCTGCCAGTGAGTTCAGTGATGGATGATGCTTTTCTGTTACTGTAACTGAGGGAGCTGATAATACAGATAGGGTCTGTATTATTAGTTCCTTATAGTGAGCGTGGAATTGCTTGTATATTTTCATTTGAAAAGCGTGTCAGATTTCCCTCATGCTCTGTGGTTTCCCCCTTATACTCTTGTCAAACTGCTTAAGACAAGTGCTATCTTTGAGTCCAGGGGCTACAAGAAAGATTTTAAAATAGAACAATAATAAAAACTCATTTGAAAGCTTGAGAAAACCTTTCCAAATTACGGTTTTGAGTTTCAAAAGTAATCATCTAAACACGGTATAGGGGGAGTTTTCATGCCTGTGTGCATGTCTGTGCATCTCTCAGTAAGAAGAAGCTCGCTACTGGACATGTCGTGTGCTCTTTAACACTTGTGTTGACAAATGATCATTGTGAGATGATCTGGTGGTACTTGGAGGAAGTCTGAAGGGGCAGACAGAGTTAGTTCTTGATGCGCCCTAAGTCAGTGAAGCTTTATTATTTATCTCGTGTGGAAGTAAAAGGTACTATATGCAACTTAAAGCTTTGAGTTTCCTTCTTCCTGTCACTTGACAACTTATAGCCACTTAACTTTCCAGTAGCCTCCCAATTGCTCTTTACTTGGAGGCCCTTGCTAACATTACTTCTTTTACAACAGCTACCTCATGAGGAGCTTGGGCAATATGCCAACTGAAGCTTTTTTTTTTTTGAGGTTCCACTTTAGCTAGAAGACCAGTCATGGAAAGGATTCTAAATCTTAATTGGAGAAAGGATTCTTTCAAAACAAGGTTGTAAATTTGCATCCACTTTACACTTAAAAGCCTGGTATTCATCTAATATATGGATTAGGTGAAAAACTAGGTGACAAATCACCTGTTTGGAAGAATTTCTTAGTGATAAACTCTCTACACAAAATTTAGGAATACATTTAAAACTATCATTTTAAGGTAAGAGAAGTAAATAGTTTTACATTATGTTATAACAGCTTCACAGAGTCAGATTTAATATGTTTTTATTTTTGATTACTGAATTTGAGTCAGGAGAAAAAACTTTTCCTTCACACAGTTGCATGATTCAAAACCTAGAATCCTTTAAATTTGATCTGGGACATTCACCAAAATTTACTATTCCCGTGTGCCCAAACAAAATTATTTTGCGAAGTGAAGTTGATTTACCATTAATTTGTATCGCAGGAATATTTCACATTGTTCAGCCAAGAATTATTCAACATTAATTTCATATTATGAAGAAACTTTCTTTGAAGCTTAAGAATTTTTATATTTAATACTTGTATTTTTTATATCATATTTACGTTTTAGATGTCTTCTTCAAAGATAGCCATGTAGTAAAGTTTAGATTAAACCCCTAGGGAGTTGGAGTTTAAGATCTAAATTTCAAGTAGACTAATTTTTTTTTCATGGTGTTTTAAAATTGTAATACATGACCCTGGTTAGTAAGATATATCTTTGTCATTACTCCTGGTGTTGTGTAGGTTTTCTTGGAAGGTATAGTTTTGTTTCAGTGAATGAAAGCTATCCTCAGTGTATGAGAAGAATAATTAAACTGTGTCAGAATGATGAAAGATACAGAGTTGAAAATTCTAGCTTTGTGATTTTCTTTAATGACTGATCCCCAGCAATTATATGGAGAAACATAGATTAAAGAATATAACTTTCTCTAATGTAGACTTAATTCCAACATCCATGGACAGATAAGGTCTTTTTTTTTTTTTTTTTTTTTTTTTTGCGGACGCGGGCCTCTCACTGTTGTGCCTTTCCCGTTGCGGAGCACAGGCTCTGGACGCGCAGGCTCAGCGGCCATGGCTCACGGGCCCAGCCGCTCCGCGGCATGTGGAATCTTCCCGGACTCGGGCATGAACCTGTGTCCCCTGCGTAGGCAGGCAGACTCCCAACCACTGCGCCACCAGGGAAGCCCCAGATAAGGTCTTTGATGCTTTAATTTCACATTTTACTGTAGTTCTGATCCTAACATTTCTTAAAGGTCTTTGTCATTTCCATGAATTTTTTGCTATCATATAACAATAGCAACAAATAAGAAACAATGAAAGTAATAGCAGTCATAATATGCTACATTGCAAACAAAAAGCTAAATTCATTTTTCATATATATCCCAGAATAATCCTGTCAGCTTGTGCTGTTATACCTGCTTAACAGTGATGAAGTGAGGCTCAGAAAAATTTAACGAGTTGGTCAAAGTCTAAGGGCTGGTAAGTGATGGCTCCTGAGCTTGATCCCAGCTTCCCGATTCCATTATCGGTCATCTTTCTGTTAGGCTGTACTGCATAAAGCTTTGTGTTATAGATGCATAGGT
The DNA here is from genome assembly GCF_039906515.1 of Pseudorca crassidens. Lineage (NCBI taxonomy): Eukaryota > Metazoa > Chordata > Mammalia > Artiodactyla > Delphinidae > Pseudorca > Pseudorca crassidens. Next base: position 69,375,539 of record NC_090303.1, on the reverse strand, counting down.
GCTTGATTAGCCCCTTTATTAGTTGTTAATAAAGTACTTCCAGGTCTACACCAATGTCTTATTTACTTCATGAGCATACACAAGGCTGAATATTCCTTTTTTTGTATGATAAAATTAGATGATAGTTCTTTTTAAAACTTAGGAAGGAAAAGTTAATGGTTTATCACATAGTTGGCAATGAACATGTTACATTGTACTGAAATTATTTTAGGCATTTTAGACATTTGTTCTTTAATTTGGCTTTTAATTTTCCTATTTGGTGATGTTTATAGACCACCTTACCAAAAGTACTGCTTCGAGTCCCTGTTTGGTTTTCCTTATATAGCATTCAGGACCACTAGAACCTATTTATTTATTTACTTTTTGTTTATTGCCGGTTTCCCACCACCTCCAACTAGAAAGTTAGCTTTATTAAAGAGTTCCTGTTTTGTTCATGGCTATGTCTCCAATGTCTAGCTAGGATAGTGCCTGGCTAGTTAAGAAAGTATTGAATGAATGAGTGAATATCAGTTGACTTTAATTGTAAATTCCTGAAATAGCATTATAAGAAATATTTAATGTGTAAGACACTCATTTGTGACCTCGGTTTTGCTGATGAATGCTGAGTTCCCGACAATAGCTTCTATGAGTGGAATACTGAATAACATAAACTTGGCAAACTGAGAAATAAATATGTATGTGTTTATAATTTGAGCGACTAAGGAAACTGTAGCAAAAGCCACTTATAAATAGTAGCATGTATAAAAGTATAGTTAGATACAGATTGCTTAAATCTAATCATGAGAATACCTCTAATCCAATCGTCACCCTCATAATTGTATCTTGAATAAATATGTCTGGAGAGAACTAATGAAGGTAATGTTTTGTGAAAATGAGATAGGTTTTTTCATTTGATTTTTATAGATTATGTCTGTAGTAGTAGTATAGTGTAATGAGTGTGTAAGGGATATGGATTAATTTCTTAAATTTTGTGGCATTTCTACTTGGAGAACGGAGAAAACCATGTAAATTTGGTCATAGTATGTTCTTAATATCTCGACTTGTCACAGACTTAAAAAAATTAAAATGCTATAACAACAATAAAAAAGAATAATAATAAGCATTAAGATAATTGAATGTAGGTGTTGAGAAAAGTTCTCTAGAAAACTGGGTTGGAGTGGCTGGCAGGCCTTGCTCATGGCCAGCTGATAGTGATCGAATGGGAAGTGGTCATTACATCAACAATCTGTGAAGTTTGCATCTTTAGGGAAGCCTAGATTGGAGTAAAGAATCTGTGCTGGAAAATGATACTTGCAGAAAATAGTGTGTTTCCCTAAATACCTTGGGGCATAAAAACACCCTTGTTGTAAAGGAATTCATATATACCCTGTTAAGGAAAAAAGTTGATGCAAACCAAAACAATATCTGCTGTTAGTCAAGATGTGCAAAGATTGTTGGTACCAAGTTTTGGCAGAAGTACTTAGAATCCATGCAGCACATGTAAAAATGAGTAAAATTTACTTAAATGTCAGCTCTGTATACCAGATTCTGTAATATTATCAGCAGAATTGGAAGTACTCTACAGTACAACTCAGAGCTTTGAAATGGACAGTGAGTGTTACAAATAAATCTATCCAACAAAATTATTGCTCACTGTATCTGAAATAACAAATCTATGGCTTTGACATTTAATCAGAGCATGAACACATTTATTGAATCTCATATTTGAGATTATTACTCCAGAAGCGCTCCAATTAAAGCATGTGGATTTAAAAAATTCCTTTCAGACAAAGTAAAATGCACAATGCTTGTTATACATGCAGATTCTTTTTATTCTCTGCTTCATGTTCAGTTGCCTTTTCTTTAACATGCTTATTTTGAGTTTTTAATGAACAGAAATGGCTTTAATATAAGTATACAAAGAACAAACCAAGAATTTTTTTGTGTGTAACAATGGACCTAGAAGGTTGAAGCTGCCCATATTCCCCTGTGACTGTTCAGTTGAATGTAAACTATTTATAACCGAATGTGAAAGGAAGTTTCTATCTGCTAAGGCTGGTATTATAATACAAGATGATTTTACATGCCTACATAATTTGAATTTTTAGGCTTTAAATAAAGACTCCCCTTGGTCTGAGTCCAAGAAGAAAGGAAGGAAGAGAAGGAGAGAAGGAAAAAAGAGGGAGAGAAGAGGGAAGGGAAAATGGGAAGGAATCTGGGTCTGTACCACTCTTTCACTTTCTAGTGAGAAACTCTAAGTATTGTCTATTCATGAGCTTCTGCAAATCACATTGCAGCTTAACTGTCTCTTCTCTTCTCTGATTTAATAGAAACTTTGATTGTTTTTCTAGGATTTACATCCAGAGTAATTGTTTTTGCATTTTAATGTAGTAAGAAGTAGATTGAATAAATGCATAACATATTAGAAATGCTATTAAGCAAATGATTCTATGTGGTACTGTTGAATGAATGTTTTCCTTTTCTCTTATGAACAAAACACAGATTTCTCCAATTATTTTTAAAATGATTGTTCTCTATTGTTGCCAAAGGAAAAGTGAAAAAAGAATCTTTGTGTGTTCACTCCATTTACTCTTTCATGTGATTAACTGGAGCGACAGAAGACTAATATATACAGTCAGGAACTTTTGCCTCCAAGATCTGTAAGGAACACTTTTATCTGCATCTTTAGATACATAGTGTTTTCACACACTGAGACTTTAGTTCCTGTTATCTTGTTATTTATATTATAAATCCCTAGTATCTTTTAGCTGCCATACCTCACCAATCCTTACCCTCTTTGAGTCCCTGCCTCAAAATAGTCAGCCCTTAACTCAAGCCTTGGGTGGTGAGGAACCCTAGAGAGGGTTTTCATATGGCAGTAGTGGTGGTAGAAGAGGACATATCTGCTTTGTTTTATTTCTTTGCTTTTTAAGTAGGCCATTTTTCTAAATGAGCTTTCTCAGAATCAGTGAACTTCCAGAAAGAAGAGACTTGTGTTGTTTCAAGGGCTGGTAATTGAGCTCTTTGAAGAAAAGTTGACCTTCCCAGTCAGAATAGCATCAGGAAAGTTTAAAAATTTATCAAACTTGCCGCTGAACAAGGACAACAATAACTCGAGTTTTTATTTTCAAGGCCTTAAAGGATCTACTAATTTATGTCCATTCTTTTAGGTCCCATTGGAGAAGTAAGTAGGTAAAGGATAAGTATTCTTCTTCCCATTTTATTCAGAGTAGAGATGTTTATTTGCTTTCTCCACTGTGCACAGATGTTGGTAACGTGATGTGTTCTAGGGTCCTGCACAGTCTCCTTGTGAACAGACTCTGATGTGCATTATTGTGAGGTTAAGAATATGCTTCCCAGAAAATTAATGACCTCCGATTTGCACCTTGCTTTTGGTTTTGGTCCAGAAAAATAAGACTGCTCTTGCTGATGCTTTAGGCATTGAGCTCTCAGTATATTCCTGGGAGTATCATGCACAGATTTGGTACATCAACGGACTTAAATTGGTTACAAGAGCTGTCGATGATAAAAGTGGGGATGCTATAAAAGACAATGGCCCAATCACATTCGTGTGACTCAGGCAATCTGTATCCATCTCTTTTATATTTCTATGGATTTTTTTCTTTACCATTTGCATAAATTGGTAGTATACATAATTTTAAAAATGCAAATGACAGAAAGCAAGCCCAGTTTTAAAACTATGAAAAAATAGTTTCTGTCATGAGATTTGTTCTCTTGGGGTGGGAGGAACAATAAAAATACATGCTGTATTTGTGTTTTACAAGGTACGTTGAGGGTTGTTGTTGTTATTGTTTTCCTCCCAGTAAACTAAATAGCAGTTGCTACAGCAAGCCATTTTTGTGATTTGCAGAATAAGGGAGCAAACCAAATGTAAATGGTCAGTCAATACACTTCTGTTATCATAGAAGATGGTAACATATGCAGTCTTATTTGGTCAATTTATATACTTTTGTGGTGTTTTGTTCTCATCTGTTCCTTTCCACATGCTGTGAGGAATTAGTATTCTGTTCTTTGGCTGCATAATTTCTGAGTTTTATACATGATGTCAACTGGACTAACTAGATGTCAGAATCACAAGGTTTTGTTGCAAAATTAAGGTTATTTGACATCAATTTTGTCATTTTTTTAGCATATTGACACATGGATTCCTTGGTTTATCTCATGGAAAAGAGTCAAATTAATTTTTAAAGGGCACCTTAAAAGGTATTGTGATTATTTTATTTGTAAATACATAGTTTCAGTCTACAGAGATGAGTGCACTTTTGTCTCCATGATTCCTTTGCTGTGGAAATTGAAATTGCTCTCTGCTGTGAACTTTTGGAAGTCTCTGGCCATGCTTTTGCTCTCCGTGTCCTGGGAAGTGGACCCACATTTTGGGCCCAACTCACTTCTAACAGCTATTGTACTTGCACCTTCTCTTCCTTCCTCTTATCTTTTCTCTGTTCTTGTATATAAGACTCTCCCCTTCCCTCTGCTTGCCTTTACTTTCTTCCCCATTATTCTGGAAGTCACGATCCTCTCCTCCTGAAGAGATTTTGCCCCTGCTTCCAATGGAATGAGAGCCTGGATGTGTGCGTATTTTTACATTTGATGAGTAGTACAGCTTACAGCTGATTAGGATACACTAATATCTCTTCCCCTGCTGCCCATTGGCAAGTCCTCCACCTTTTCTATTCCTAATAACAAACCTCCTTTCCCCTACATTTAAGAATCTTTCTTTAGCATTTGTTCCGAAAAGCCAAAGCCTGAAACGACTAGGTAGGGGAATTCATGATGAGACATTTCTAGTATTTAGAACTATTTTCAACTATTGTTGACAACCATACTGAGTAGTTTCATGTATAATATCCCCTCCTTCCTTTTAAAACTGCGATCAGCAGCAATCAAAGTGATGGTGTTTGTTGCTACACTGACAACATAAGGATACATGAAATACATAAACTTGGAGCTTTAGCAACAGATGTGAAAACATTTCTAGAACAAAAGATGGCATTTGGTAAATCTAAAGCAGATGACATTAGAAATTGTTTCACTCTCTATAATAATATTGAATTGAGGCTTATAAAACTATGTATTTATGGGAAAGAGGGAGCGGGAGAAAGACAATTGTTTGGCTACTGTCTCTTCTCTACCTGGGGTTTCATCACTTCCCCTCTACAAAACTAGCTCATGCTGTGAAAAATGGAGGTGTGTATGTGCATGCATGAAGGGAAGGAAAGATGGAGCTCTTCAACAGCAGGAGACATTTCTCCAGCAAATTTGGTTTTCAGAACGGTTGCCTGAATATAGGCCCAAACCCAGAGATATGAGTGGTGTTATGCTTGGGAAGTGAAAGTGAAATTGTAGCCTTTCCACCAAACCTGTATTACAGACGTATCACTTTTTACTGTTCCCACTTTGCCCCACATTTAACCCCAATACTTCTTACGTAGCCAATGCAAATGCTTTGTTGTATTCTCTTGCTCTCCAGTACTCTCAGTAGAGGCAGCCTAGTGATTAAGGGATCAGACACAGACTCTAGTTCTTCTTCCTCCTCTGTCGCTGATTTCTCATCTATTAAATGGTGGGTGATAATAGTGCCTACCTCAGAGGGATGGCATGAAGATTAAATAATGCATTAAAAGCTCTTAGTATAAAAAAAAAAGAGCTCTTAATGTTAACTGAACAGGAAACAAAGTAATTACTAAATATTAATCACTATCAAATTAATAATAGTCATAATAATGGTCAAGTTTATTAGAATTTGTTGTAACTTAGTTTGGAGGTGGTGATGTGAGAACAGAAGTGGAAGAGCAAAATAGAGCTACTTGAATGGCATTTGACTGATTTGCATAAAAGTTTGTAGAATTTTACTTGCCTTGTTGATTTTTTCTTTTTTTGCTTATTTCTGTGAGAATAACTCTTAAAATGCACCACAGTATTTGTCATCTCAGTTCTATGGCATGTCTTAGGAGATGAAAAATTATTGGAAACCAGGTACAGGTCAGTGTGGCTAGACTTATTTGAAATATTTATACACTGGTAAGAACTATTAACAGTTGACAGGTGTTAAGAAAAATCCAGTATTTGTGTGTGTGCAAGTGTGTACATGTATGCCTACATGCTTGTATTAAGGTGGCCTTGAAATAGATAGAGCTATAGAGGTACAATGGTTAACTATATAAATCTACAAAAGTGATAGCATAACTTTTTTGAGATGATGGGATAGGACAGTTGTTATTTCTTGAGATATGGTTACATTTGGGGGGAAATAAATCTTAAAGAGATAGTTAAAATGTTATTTAAACGTCTTTCATTAGAACTTGCAAGAAGGATTTTTCAAATGAGAGAAAATAAAACTATCTCTGAAGCTATTTTGATAAATGGAAACTCTACACTCTAAAAGAAGATCATGTTATCATCAGCAATTTAAACGTTTTAATTTAGCAACTCAGAGCTTCTAGTGCTCATTATTCTATATTATGCATTCTTTTGGGAGAAAACTTATGACAGGGTTTTTATAAAAAGTTAAAAAAAAATAAGTTTGAAATGAGATTTATAATTTCAAAAATTATAATTATTTTGTGTGTTATAAGGCTTCTTATGTTCCCAGCAAAGAGGATTAGGGCAGAATGATCTCAGAGGCTTTTAAATTTGGAATGGAATATCCAAGAGGCGTAGAAATTTCCAATAGAATAGCACAAAGAACTGTATCATTCTATTTCTATTTTGGATAATTATGAAACTTGCTTTTTGTATGGTTGCCATTTTTTAATTTGTGAGTTTTCCATTTAATAATTTCTCTCTCTGTCTCTGTCTCTCTCTCTCTTATTTGACTGATTTAAAAATGAAACAAAACAACTCTTCAGCTAAGACCACTTTAGGGCACAAATTCAAAACCCAGGTCTCAAGTAATTAACATGCTTGATGCAGAGCAGCAGCAACACATTAATGTCAGTAAAATGTCAATCTAAAGAGGCATCTTGAAGAGCGACTGGATGATAGAGGGTTGGGCTTCTGCCAGACTCCAGCAGCTAACACTTGTACAAATATGGGCCCTTCACAGGGAAGGCACTGCTGAATTTCTCTACAAGGTTGAGTTTGGGAATTTTTGGTCATAATGGTGCTTAAGAAAAGGAATGATTTGATAGGAGCATGTGGTCCAATCTTTGTGAAGCTCTGCCATCACAGTCAATGTGCTGTGCAATAACTGCTGGGCAAGGATTGCAGTAAGTAGTGAGGTCACTTTGAGCAAGTGACTTAATATCTGTAAAATCTCTCTCAGCTTCACAATTCTGTTATACCGGGTCTGACTTGTATTATTCAGTGGCATTTGAAGGCAAATCAATAGGCAGTGTAGAATTCATTCATTAATGATGCCAGTGGTGGTTTCTGGGTAACCGTCAGTTGAGTTCCACATAGAATGTGATATAGCATTTGAAAACAGGAGTTCATGAACATGTGGGAAAAAGGGTTTTGTCCATTTCTGGTAGACACTCCTCCTAAGGATACCTGATCTACCACCATATAGACATCATCTGAGAGCCAAGAATGACTATAGGTGGTGGTCCTCTTTAGACTAGGGACTATTCTTACCATAGTCTCACAGGTATATTAACTAAGAACATCCACTTAAATATCTCCGTCATATCCCTAACAAATAGTCAAACCCCTATCTCATTTAGCCCTACCCTATTCCCAGTCTTCTCTTGGGAAAAATACAACACAGTATTCCTACTGTATGCATATTCTGTATAAAGCAAGAAATTGTTCATCGCTAATAAGCAATTTTTCTAAACCTAAAACAAAAATGGCAGACAATGGACAATGAAAAAAGACTTGAATCTTTAACCACGAGTTCTGAAACTTTGAAAAATAATTAGGTGTCACTCTTATAGACTGAGATTCTGTGTTAAAAATAAGCACTGTGAATTCTATGGTCATCGTACTTACAGGTTAATAAACTTTGTTTAATGTTGAAAATGAATCAAAATGTACAAACATATATATATCGATATATTAACTCTAGACAATGTGTTTCGCAATACTTTTGGAATATGATGGCTTGGAAAATCTTGATAGAATGGCATGTGTTAAGATGAGAAAATTTAGATAGATAGATAGACAGATAAATAGATATGGTTCTATTTGTTGTATTATACATCAGCAAATAGATGTTATACATCATTTCTTATCAATACCTCAAGGTTCTTTTCATTGATTTTAGATGTATCCATGGTCATTGATTAAATAACCATGATGGGGCATGTCTAAATGAATGACTAAAAGATAAATTATTTTAGAATATCTTTCCTTTCAAAGATTCATAGAAGTCTCTATCAAGTAAAGTACAGAGTAGCACATTGATTTATAATTAAACATAGTTATCTCAAAAGGGAAACTTCATGCTTAAATGAAATTAAGAACTGAATATACTATGACTTTCAGTGTTGTGTGGGAAGGATGGGGTCAGGATGTGGTGGTCGAGGAGGAGTTACTATTCTAGATATGAAAAAATTCTTTATGAAGCAGATTTGAGCTTATAGGTGCTTGTCATCTTTCCTAGGTGTACACAATATAGAAAAATATAAAGAAGTTTCAAATATTTCCTAAATCTGGTGAGCTACATTCAGTGGGGAAGGATAGGGTTAAAACATTGTTCTGCATGTTCAGTTTGCAAGGTATTTATGGTCTGGAAAACATTCCTCATTTTATTCCTGATATCCATTCCCTAAGAAATGGTAAATATCTTAGATATTCACAAGTGCTTTTGGAATTCAACTATGATCATTTTTTTTTCCATTACACTTCTGAAATTACACAGATTAATGGCAATGTTCAAGTAGAAAATCCACAAATAATACTTTTCTTTTAGATTAGTTATATTATATTAAGTGTTCATTATATTATTCATGAAATACTAATCAGGTTGCCCCATGTGGTAAAACTGAAGTTTGATTAATTATTATATAAGCTTTCTGAACTTTGCTGAGAAACTTACAACTATAGAAAGAGGCTGTTGTTGGATGCTTCTGTATGAAAAGTAAAATGCTTCCCAAAGGAGAAATATATTATGCTTATTCTAATATATATATATGACATGGGAGGCAAATAGCATGATTTTAATAGCATGGGCTTTGGAGTCAGACATTCAGGGTTCAAATCAGGACCCTGATACAATGGGAAGTTGGGCAAATGCTTCCCCATCCTGAGCCTCTGCTCCCTCACAGAGCTGTGACGTCAGGTGAGATGAGGCGTGTAAAAAGCTTAACCAGGGTCCAGGTTGTGGTACATGTTGAATAACTGTTGCCCAGCATCCCCCTTTTCTCTTTCTCCATCTCACTGTTATGTATGAATGTAAGAAATAGCAGGAATAAAACAATCAAAAGTTTAATTTAAAATTCTGAAAGTCTTTCTTTATTTCGTACCTGCTTTGAGTTAGGTTATTCATGATGCACAGATATTTTAACCTTTTATCACCTTCAGCTTGAATTCATTTTTCAGTTGCCTAATTATAATGGTTAAAAAAAAAAAAAACTTCATTCTGATAAGAAAAGACATCTGAGCATGAGCTCTCTAAACCCTATTCCTTATCATTGGAAGAATCCTCAGTAACATTTTGGCCTTAATTTCACATTCAGCTTTCTCTATGTAGGACAGTCAGATTGAAGGACTCCCCTGATAATCAGCTCTCTGAGGAGGTCACTCAGAAGAAATGCTGAAGTTTTGCAAGCAGCTGTGATAGAACAGTTCTGCTGAAGTTTTAGGTTTGGTTCAGCATGTTCCTTTTGAAAAACGGATTATGGCTTTCATCAATTATCTTTACAGAGCTGGAAGCTTATTGATAATGAGGAGGATTGATGCATTTCATTGACAATTGATAATCATACTAGCAGTGAAATAGTATTCAGATTGTTTTCACCTTCCTTGTTTAAAGGAGATTGCATGAGGAAAGGAAGGATCCACAGATTGGAGTTGGACCCAGGAAGGATTGTTATAAATAATGAAAATTGAGACCTGCGGGCTAAGTTTTGCATTTCTCCTTTGTGTCAGTTATTGTGCCTAGCGACCTCGGTTAAAGAAACATGTTGAATTCTACTTGACGGAAAAATGGTGAAGGAAGAAGTCTGTAAGCCACCAGTCAAAGGTTGGCCTGTGAACTGCAGAAATCATTTTAGTTAATCAAATGGATAGTGATACTCAAGTACAACTAAGTAAATCATTACTTTTTTCTCAGAAACCAAAAAAAGAAGAAAATATGAATGAATCCTGCCAAGAGATAATATCCTAGTATGAGAAGAACGCATGCTATGAAATGCTAAGTGGGCTGATTGTATTTGGATAGAGAATCTGACTCCTCGAAGGCAGTACAGACTAGTTATATTTAGGTAATACCAACAGGGAAGCAGTGCTGCCTGGTGTACAAAGGCATGATATTTAGAGCCAAACTGACCTGGTTCCTTTATTTAGTTCTGCCTTTAATTAGGTGAGGCAAGTTGCTTTTCTTCACTAAGCCTTATTTCTCTCATTTGTAAAATGGGATTAATAATAATTACTATTAAAATAATTAATAATAATAAAAAACTTGCTTCATATGATTATTATGAGGGTTAAATGAGAAAATTCACATGAAGTGTTCAGCAGTGTTGGGCACGGAAAATGCCTGTATATAGTAAATGAGATCTGCTAATTCTGTGATCATTCCCTTAGCCAATAAGGGATTGTCAAAGAGACATAATGCGATTTGAACTCATAAGGTCTGCGCTAACAGTATTTTATGTCATAAAACATGTAATTCTTCATTTCTTTGATCATTTTGTCCAACAGCAGCAGAGTGTGTGACACAGTTTATAGTGTAAATGAAAATGAGACTTTGATATTTACATGGAATTTGCTTGCTTGTTAAAAGTAAAGTAACTGATTAAGGAAATGGTACTTTGGCAAATGCCTCATTGATTTTAAAAAGTTAGCTGAACATCACCTTACGACACACTTTGAGCCGCTTTAGTGTTTGTGTAAAAAATGCGTGGGTGATAGACTACAGTAAGAGGAACAAATATAAATTGTATGTTTGGTGAGTGAATCAGTTCAGCTATTCACACAAAGAATTGACTTGTTGGATGAATACAATCTAAGCTCTATCTTATAATGGCATTTTACATGTTTTTCATTCCAGAACTATTAGGAAAAGAGCTTCCAAGTTTTCTAAATGCTTAGAATATATTTCTTTTTCATATATGGTTGTAGCATTGTTTTTCTCATTCCATTCTACTGCACTTTCTCTTCAGTGATACAGCATTGCAACTTACACTCAGGCCCATTTTCACCCACTCCATTGTTTTACTGTCAGTGCCTTAAACATGTGCAGTGTAAGGCCATTAACCCTTTGGTCTTTGTAGAAATCAAAATACGATCAGTCTAGATGTATACTGAAATTACCTCCTGCAACTACTGAAATTTCAGAAAAGTCCATTGTGGTCCCATATACTCTGTAGAATATATTCAGTATTTGGTGTTTCTGAGTGACTGATTTTTTGATGACAATAGAATTAAACGTGGAGCCCAGAGACATTGTTAGCAAACAATGATAAGACCAGTATGTCTTGGGGATATGAATAAAGCAGTGAGAAAACTACTCTAATGACATAAAGGCCAATATGAATTATACCTCTGAAAATACATGTCTGCTGTTAGCATTTTTTTGAGTTTTTAGTTTTTCGTAACAAAAGTAAATTTCTGACAATGTAATTTAAATGCCCTGACCTTTCAGTGTTATGAGACTGTAAGATATTATGGAGCAAATTTTACCAGTGGAATGAATCTACTAGAATATTTGCCCTTGTTCCTTTATAGTCATTTTATTAATTTAATTTCCTAATTTTAGAGAGCGTTTGTAATAAAGCGCATTCAGTCCTCTCTATCACAATGCAAATGAGGCCTCTTTAAGTATTTTCTGTAATCAGAATATTCAGTATTACTCATGTCATTGGCAAGTGTTGCAAGTCCTGAGACTTGCTGAAGGCCATTGCTTAGCCATGGCCCGTTAGCAGGCTCAGTTCCAGGGGCATACATTCTCCCCTTCCTGGAGTCAGTGCTTTGTACAAGTCAGGAAACACTGCCTCCTTTCTCACTCCTCAGGGAATTAAATCCCAGGGGTTTCAGGTTTATGGAAATAGAAAATATTGCTTGTTGATGCTAAGCCTTTCAAGTGGGTCACTGGGGAGTCCATGGACCTTTTCAATGCAGACATGGAAAAAAGTGGTGATGTTTACACCCCTTCTTAAACAGAGTAGCTGATTATCTGTAGAATGCTTCACCTTCTGCAAGTAAAGCTTTACATGATAACCTTTAGAACATGTGTTTCAGGGATTTTCATTTATTCTGACGATGACATTACTTTTGAAAGATAAAATCTCCCTTAGAAAGGGCCCTCAGTAATCTGAATAAATTTACTGGCATTTTGAGGTCTTTGTGTGCCATTTTCTCTCCAAAATTAACTAGAAAGGAGATGCCAAAGAAGCTGCTTTACTAGTAAACTTTATCCATTGGTGTTGCTCCAAATGACTTTGAGGACTTTGCTCTTAATTTTCCAACAACCTGGAACATGCCTGAATAATTTACTCATCCCATTTTATCCAATTTTTGAGACCTTTGCCAAGTATCTGTTTATCAGAGTGCTAATGCTGTCAGACAAACGTATGGATGAGTAGGTAGAAGACATGAATCTTTTTATCCAAGAGTAGATGTTGGTTGTGTGTTGTTGTTATTGTTGTTTTTCAAATTTAACTTGGGCATATTATTAGCTGTGATGTAAATTAAGAAGTACAGATTTTTAGTTGCAGAAATCTATCCTCATATAGTGTGGTATGGTACAAAGGGCATAAAACTTGAAAGGGTTAGGCTAGAGTGGGATTTCAGGAAAAAGGGAACGAACATTTACTAATGGGCTCACAAAGTGCCAAGTACTATGATCATTGCTGTACCATCTTTGGAGTGAGGCTACCCAACTCCTCCACACGTTAGCTCCCTGACTGTCACAATTCTCTAACCTCACAGAACTTAATTCTCCAATCTTAAAAGAGAGGTGATCATCATTACTCCCTCAGCAGGTTGTCGGGAGGAGCAACAATACTGTTTACTCTGTACACAGTATAGCTCTTAAACAAATAGTCACAATTACTGTGTTACTTTTTTGTATCCTCCTTTACTTCCCCAAAGTTTTGGGGTCAATTCATTGCTATTACCTTAGGGAAATGTGGAGAGCACATTTAGAAACAGAGAAATTTGCCAAAAAGAAAAAAATAGGGCTGTGAAATTAAGGAGGTATGTCACTGTCTACAAAGGCTCTTACTTTTGACTTTGGAAATGAAAAGGTAAGGTAGAATGGGGGAGATGGAGAGAGGAAAGTAGGGATTGCTATTCTGAGAATTTCCTCTGTGAGGTGTAGAAGCAAAGCATGAGAATGGACACTGCATATAAAGAGGACACATGTAAGTGCCTTAAAATATTACTGGTAAACCCAGTAAAAAAGGATTGGAGAGTCTCTTCAGAATTCCTGGGAAAACTTACAGTGGCTGATCAATAGCTGAATTTCTATAGGTGAAGGAGAGCAGTATTATTATTAAAATGTTTTAAAAACAGGGCAAATCTCTAATTTTTATGACTTATTACAGAATATAGTAGACTACATCCCAAAGACAAATATTTGGTTGTGAGGTACTTAACAAATCATATTGCTTCTATTGTTGAATGTCTGCTTTTACTTTTAGAGTGCTTGATTATCTGGATAAACACCTCCTTAAGTTTTTTTTCTTTTGCATATATCTATGAGTCTTTTCTTTTACTTTTTTTTTTTTTTTTGCCGTACGTGGGCCTCTCACTGCTGTGGCCTCTCCCGTTGCGGAGCACAGGCTCCGGACGCGCAGGCTCAGTGGCCATGGCTCACGGGCCCAGCCGCTCCGCGGCATATGGGATCTTCCCCGACCTGGGCACGAACCCGTGTCTCCTGCATCGGCAGGTGGACTCTCAACCACAGCGCCACCAGGGAAGCCCTTATTTTACTTTTTAAAGAATATTATCTTTGGAAGAGTGAGCAGGCAGACCTTTAACAGACTGCTGGAGGGAGCACCCTGAGGGGTTCTACCCTAGGCCTCCAATAAAGAACTGAGTGATTTGGGGTAAAGATGTTAAACCCTTTGGGCCTCAGTTTCTTCCCCAGTAAAACGAGCATATTAGACCATTTACCAAAGGTCCCATTCAATCCTAAAATTCTACTATTATACCAAAACCTCTTCCCCTTCTTCATTTCCTGGTGCTGAGGTTGTGTAATGTGCTTTTATGAATGGCACCTTAAAAACTAGCCCTCCCTCATCACAACCTAAAGATAAATTAACATAGTAGCAAACAGTTATATACAAATATAACAATTATGCAAATACAGTAGATGGCCCAGTGGGCACTGCATTTCTTCACAAAATTTGAGAGGAACATTTTGTCATCTCTGCTCCCCTTGACTTAATGACTTCTAAATAGCGCCAAGTGAGATCTATTTCTACCCCTCCCATCAGGTTAAAGAAACATTTATATCTCTCCCTGTTACTTTTTCTATCCTCTGGCACCACCTACTTTCTTTCTATGAAGTTTGATTTCCTTCTACTTTGTGGCCGAGGGAATGATTGCTGTCATGTACTACTTGCTAAGTGTCCAACCAGACATCACTTCATCAGAAGAGAGCCAGGGAGGCATGCACTGCACAGTGTGCGGGACCTGTGTTCAGTTGCTACGCTGGGAAGCTTTCCGAAGTGCTGCTCTCGCAGCCAGCATAAAAGAGCTTTACCTTTGGCAGCCCTGATGAGATATACTGTTGCTTTATGTTTACCTGCTTTTTTTAGTTGCATGGGGCCGAGGAGTGATACCTAAGTGATCACACCCTCAGAACCAGGTCTCCATGGAACATCTTAAGTGGCAGCAGATGTGTCCAGTGTTTCTCCAGATTGGCTGGAGCTACATTATTTTAAACCGTTCTTTGGGGGCATCCTCACTGAGGTTAGAAGTAGGGACTCATTTTTTAGCATGCTATATTACCTTCCTTTTAAATGATCTCCTTCAGATTCCCCAACAGATATCTCATCTATGACCATCTTCAGGGGCTGCTAATTAGGTAATACTATTTAACTTACATAAGTGTTATTTTTTAACTCAGATTACAAACCTTTCTCATCAACATAATTATTTTGTAGCAAATATCGCAGTGGCATTTTACACAGGCATTTTGCACCAGAAAAAATTCAGAGTTGGGGGAAGAAAGTAAAACATCGAACCCATCTTGTGGCCAAAAAAAAAAAAAGAGTAGGTGTAAAAAAGATGAAAAATAATAAAATACAGTTAGTGACTTATAAGTTGATTGCTGGGCTAGAAGGCTGATATCACTGTTTTTAAGCTATTAACAGCAGCAACAATAACCAAAGAAAAAAATTCCACCTACTAATCAGCATTCTAACTCAGCATGTTGCCTGTGAAAAGCAACACTCTGAAAACATGGTTCTTTGAAGCTTGTCTTGCCAGAAAGCTATTATTTCTGGTATAGCTACATGATTGGGGAAGACTGTAGTTAAGTCTTGCAGGCATGCTCATACGTCCATCATCTGGCATTGGTAGATGCTGATCAGATCACCAAACTCCCTGGCACACACTGAGTGACAACCCCGGGGTTCTGGAGTGATTGTATTTCTCAGACTCAAGTGGGCACACTATTGATCTCTGTAATCCACAAAATATGTATGTGAGCTTTACCAAGGTTAAAGAGTGAATCCACTGTTCTTAGGTGTCATTGATTGCAATTTTAAAATAGCTTGGGTAGGATTTAAGAGTGTGTGTGTTTGGTATGGAAAGTTTCCCCAGAAAAGGTCTAGGAAAAACTGAAATCAATACTGCAATGCTACATCATACAGGAGTTTGAAATCCGGAGGTTGAATATCTGCTTCAAGCTTTTTCTCTTGGCTAGGAACTTAGGAGTTACCTCAAAAATATCACATCTGTTCTGTGACAGAAGGCACACTTCTAATGAATAGCAGAAAAGCAAATATACCTTTTCCTCCTTGTAGTGAATCATTTTGTTTTCCTATAGATTACGTGTGGCGTTTGAGGCAGAGCGAGCAAACTTGCCAATATTTTGAGCTAATGCTTCACCACCTTTCATTTTTCACTCTGAGCAGGAAACCTCTTCTTAAACTTGTTCGTTTTACAGAGGGAAAATTGAAGCCCATGGCATATTGTCAGAGCTGCTTTATTGTCATCATTTACAAAGGTCCCTGGAATTGACTTCTTACATTACATATTGTAAAGTGACTCATTTTTTGACACATTTATGGGAAAGTGGCAGGGTCTAAGTGGCTGGTTACTGTCTCTTGGTTTGGGCTCATATTATAAACTAGAAAACCAATAAACACTCTGAAATTACAGTTGTAGAGAAAAATAACGTGCAGTTCGAAAGAAGCAGTCTCCATTAACTATTTGGTTAGTTGACCTAAAGGAAAGGAGGAGGGAGCTGCAGAAGATGAAATGTAAATACTTGGTTTGTTTTAATGTCTTTACAGGATCCATTAAAGGGGGTAGTGAATGTTGCCATGAACATCCTCAATTGATGTTGTCTGTTTGAAAGCATATTCTAAGTAGCTAGCTTCCTTTCATACGACTGGAAGTATAAATTAACCCACACTGTATACCATGAATCATCACTGCATAGATGCTCATAGTTTACTGAGAGTAATTCTGTCTCAAAGGCATTGCTTCTGAAGCTAAAGAGGAGAAATACAGGGTATAAGCAGTATTTATAGTGCCAGGGCACACTGTTTTCTAGGTAGATATTTTGAATCGTTGTTTTTTTTTTTTTCACATCGTCCCCTTTTCACTAAATGAGGAAGGTTCGACTCATTCTCATAGCTTGCTTTCACAAAAATTAGACGCACGGAAACAAGGACATATTGTTAAAAATGAATAAATTAGAGGAGAATTAAACCTTCTAGCTCAGTAACAGCACAGGGAATATAGCCGTTGGTTTGAACAAACAATCTTCTTAAGTAGGAAATGTACTTTAAAGCCATCCTGCTGTGATCCTGTTAATTACCAAAAAAAGATTAGAAGTCTTCTGGTTCATGGGATCCTTTTACCTAGAGTTGCAGCTGCATAAGCAATCAGACATTTGCACTGTCCCTTCAGACCAGCGAGGGGATGTTATTAAAGGGAAGTCATTTACCCCGATCCGTAAGATGTAGCCTGGCAGAAATTCAATAACTGTTTGTGATATGCTTATTCTGCCACTCTGCTTAGTGGTTTTGGCTCTTGACATACAGCAGCATTTGTGTTAAATCTCCAACCACTAGGTGAAAGGGAGAAAAATGCCCCATTTGGGAGGTTGTTTTCAAAACAGAATGATGTGTGATCTGCTTTTCATTACAAGTACTGTGAAGAAAAAGCAAAATTCCCTCGCCCCCTCTCCCTCTCCTTTTCTCCTCTGGTCTTCTCTCCCACTGTCCCCTTATCTTCTCTGTCCCTCCTTTCTCTCCTCCTCCCCCCCACCCCAGCACTGCTTTTTCTCTCCCACTCACATCCTCTGATGGGCGTTCAAGCTAGTAAAATTCATGTTGGAGAATCCCACAAACACAGCTAGGCATACACAGAGCCGGAGGGCTTTTGCATTTGAATTTCCTCTCAAAAATGAAATGGAAAGAAAACTGCTTTCAGAATTCAGACAAGAAGAGAACATCAGAGGAGAATTTAGGTGTAAAAAAAAAAAAGAGCATCAACTAAACAAGAAATAGAGCGTATTTATATAGAAATGCATATTTCAAACTTACCCTGTAAAAGCGGTTTCTGTGCTACACCACCTTCTGTGTCCCTGCGTGCTGGATTCCTCAGTTCCTTAGTTGCTATAATCACATGGTTGTGTTCTTGCCCGGGTGTAAATAGGTGCATACGTGTGTGTACTAAAGTATACACAAACGTGTACTATAGATATGCACACATGCAAGCAATCTTATCTCTGTATTCTAAAATGTAAACGAAGGCGGGAGGCTACAGCTAGGATTCCTTCTTTTTCCTGGAACTCTTTCTCTCAGTCGGCAGGCTGAAGCCCTCAATCCAGTGAAGAGAGATCCTGGGAGCTGGCTTTATTTCTCCTTGTTTCCATGGTGGTTAGTGGTGCATCGTTCACCCGATCAGTTGTCACACTGACATGGTGCTGCCTGCTCAGCGGTCATTAATAACTGAACACCCTCCACTCCCCAGAGAGGGGCCAATCGCTTCGGACTGCCAAGATGTAGCGCTCGCAGCTGCTTCCGTCTGGTTGGCTGAAACAACCTGTCTGTTCTATGACACTGCTACTTAGGATACAAATAAGTGGAACAGCCTTGCTTATTTTCCTAGGTATCATTCCCTTCCTTCCCTCCTCCTTTCCTCCCTTTTTTCCTCCCTTCCTTCCCTCCTTCCCTCCCTCCCTCCCTCCTTTCCCCCTCCCTTCTTCCTTTCTTTTTTTGAGGGGGAGGAATTTTTGACAAGTTTTCCCATTTTTGGATTCTCAGTCATTCAGAGAAACTGTGTTTTCTCTCTGAAAATAGCAGGGCACATTACTAATAAGGATTTCCCAAATATTAAAAGCACCAGGGAGGGATGCAGAGCTTCCGACTCCTTCTCTGTGAAGTTCACCAAGGGCTGTATTATTTAAGAAGAGTGTCTTAAAACTGTTTGAGTGGCATTTGGTTTTCTGTAGGTCCTACTTAATTTAGCATATGTGCTTGTTGTTCAATAACACTTTTTTCGTTTGTTTTTAAAGCAATGACATTTCTTACCTGGACTGACCAGTTTTTTAAAATTAAGCATATATTTGCTTCTCTATAATTCACAACATTGGCATATTAAGAGGGTATTTTTAAAAATACATTTTTCCAGTTAACATTCACTCACTTCTCCTTATGTGATGAAATTAATTTGCCAGCCACATATGAATGGGTACGTGTGTCAGGGTGTTAGTGGGTATCTGTGTGTGTGTGTTAGGGTGCATGCTTTACTAACTCTGGGGAAGAATTTCACCTGCAATAAAATTAAACCCTCAAGAAAATGATTTCTCTTTGTTCTTAGACCTATTAACTCAGAATTTATATTTACCAGGAAAATGTACTATATACACCACATGTAAAACACCCACTGAATTATCAGAAATTTGAAAAGAAACACAGAAAAGCATAGCGATGTATGTTTCTGCAAGGACACCTGTGAGTAAATAGGCAGCAGTTTTTTAAAATGCATGTTTTACAACCTTAATTAGCATCCTAGAGAAACATCTTGTTGAAAAGGACGGAACATGAGGATTAATTTATCAACAGGTCCAAAACAGGTTGGATTTATGACTCCAGCCCTGGTTTTGAGAGACTACCCTCTAGTGGAGTAAAAAGAAATGGCGTTTTCATGTTACTGGATTTACTTGGGGAGGGGAAAAAAACAGATATAGACCAAGAGTTTACATTTATTATAATCATAATACCAGTTTTGTTTCTAAATACTAAATGTTTTCTCTCTGTGGCTTTCTTTAAAATGTTCCCAAATGCTTTATTTTTTTCTTTTATAAAACTTTATTCAAATGGTTCTTAACCTTTTGAATAAAAATAAGTTCAAGACATAAGTAGTGTCTTGTTTAACCTAGTAACACTTGTTTCAGAATGCTCCCGTAAGAGTTTCTTCTTTACTAGACACTCTAGTGCTTACGCCGTAAATGTTAGGCACCTACGGTCCAGTATCGGGAACGTTGTGATGCACTGTGTCTACGTTTACTTTAATGTACTTGTGATAATAGTAACTCCCCCAATCTTACTCTCTCCAGCGCCAATTTCTTGCCTATTCCAAATAATTTCACCACTGGCAGATTTTTATTTCCACATATAGAAGAATTAGATTAAAATTGTGATAACTACGTGAAAAAGGAATTTTAGTTTTATACCATTGGTTCCTTAAGCATTTCATTGTGGTTGGTGTTGACTGTATAATTGACAAATCCAGTTATCAAACCAATTATAATGGACTCCCATAATGAAAGGAAGTGGTGATAATCAAACAGATGATTAAACTCCTTTCTTGGTTTATAAATGAAACAACAGTCATAACTAATATTATAAATTTCAGTCTCTTTCAGAATTCAAATAAAAATCTAAGTTTTAATTCAGTGAGAGTGGAATATTTTAAATGCTACCTTATGCTCTATCATAGGAAGTTGTTTTAACTTCCTGTGATTACCTTTTTCTGGCATATGGGAGATGAGATAGCTTTTCTTGCAATTGTCCTTTTGGTGTAGGCACATGATAAATTCAAAAGATTTCATACTCATTTTTATAAATTTAATATCATGGAACATTAGAAATGAGATTTCAGTGTGAGAGAGAAAATAACTCTGGCTTTGGATAAAAAGAGTGAGGGTTTTGTTCTTTGGCTGTAGTTTCCTTTTGATACAAGAGCACCAGCAGCTGAGTAGAAGCAGTATATGTTTCAGGTGATTTTTTACTTTTGCATCAGGTCCATCATTTGTTAGTAATGAAAGGTAGCCCTCCAAAAAGATACGTTAAAAACTTATTTAATTATCATATCTATATAATAAAATACCATGTGAAGACATTAAATTGTGACAGGATGAGGATTTGGGGGCTTTTGAATTAGTACAATTGTGAATGGTCATCAAATGAGAAACAAAGTCTTAAAACTCTAATGCCGTGAGTCCTAAAAGTTCAAGAAATGTGATATGTGCACACAACTGGTCAGAGAGAGCAAGACTAGAGCCCCACAGGTCTTCCAAGATTTTTCCGCTATATCACCCTCTTATGATTGATAGGTCTCTGCTTTTTCTTCTTTTCCTCCTTCCCTTTTTTCTTCTTTCCAAGTTTTTTTTTTTTTCCTTTAGAATCCATTGCAAATACAGTGTATTGCATGGATGTGCATGTCAGCTGCCTCATAATAAATATCTGCAGGGCTTCCTGAATGAGTACTCAGTTCTAATGAAAATGTATTGAAATGATTTTTAAACATAAATGAGTAATTACAGCCCTTAAATTATGGAAAGAGTTCTGCCTGGATCATCAAATAAGAAAATATAGGGGTGCAATAAATATGTATTTGTTGATTTAATGGTTGAAGTTAAGCTACTCATTTGTGAAGGTTTATTGCTGTTTCGTGGAATCCTAGGCAGCGTTTGCCTGTGTGCTTTTGTTAGAGAAGTAGTCTGGGTAGTGGGTCAGAGTGCAGGTTCTGGGGAGAGACAACCTGGGTTTCAACGCTTACCTTGCCGTTTTCTACCTTTGTGACCCTCAGCAAGAACTTAACATCTCTGCATCTCAGTTTCCTCCTAGGATTGTTTTGAGGATTAAAGTAGTTCATATATTTAAAAGCTTAGAAAAGTACCTGGAATATAGTAAGCTTGAATGAATGTTTGACATCACCATTATTTTCATTATTATCATTGTCATTGTCATCATATCATCATTTGTTCCAACTATCCCCTTTGTTTGGGGTGCTCTTTGTACCTTCCATTCTAAGTCCCTGCCTCTCACTTCATCTACCTACTCTGAAATAAGTTAGTTCAGTTCACATGCTGCTTCCCCTGTGGAATCTTCTCTGATCCTCTAACAAGATAGGAGCTCTCATTTGACCCACGCTAGCTTTCTTTATCCCTGCTATCACTTATCACTTTTTTTTAATATATTACAACTGTTTCTGTAGTTTGACCCTTTTTAGTCTCTAAGATTCTCCTGGATGGGGGAGGGGTGTCTGTGTCTTAATCATCTTTAACATCTATAGCATGTAAAAACATGGAGAAAAAAATGTTTTTTGCATACTGTTTGTTTTAAAAATTATTTGATCTTCACAACATTTTAATAAGGTAGATATTTTTATCCCCATTTGACAGTGTAGAAACATTGGCTCAGAGAAGTTAAGTTACTTGCCCAGTGTCCCAAAACTGTTAAATAATGGAGCTAAAATTTGAACTCAGTTTCGTCTGCCTACAGAGCCAAGGCTCTTTTTACTGCACAGGGCACTCAGTATTCATTTGTAAAATAAGCGAATGCTTGATTGATGACTGAGTCAACCGATTAAATGTAGTCAGCACCAAGGGATGCTAAAAATAAAAATACTATTTTAAAAAAGGAATAAATTGTATGCACTCGACAGTGGATGTTTTTATATAGTTACTGTTGGTTCAGTGTTAATGACAGAATTTTTATTGCTGGCACCATTTGGGAAATAGAGCTCTGAAGAGATGCAGTGCCTGGTTGGAAAGATGAACTGACAAGTTAAATACATGTGAATGGCCACTGATGAAGAGGGGCTGACACTGAGCTGAGAAGATCTTCAGTGGCACTGTCCATCCTCATCTGATTCTGATAGCAGATTTGCTCTTAAGTTAGAAACAGGATGTAAAGTGAGGAAACTTGGCTGTTTGTTAGAATGTTGAACTAAAGCAAGTTGGAGTAGTGTTCTCATTTTCTTTTTCAAGGGAGTTTTGAAAAGTAGAATTGGAAAAAAAATGAGATCCTTATTTAACTATAGGTCTTTTTTTTTTTTTTTTTTTTTTTTGCGGTACGCGGGCCTCTCACTGCTGTGGCCTCTTCCGCCACGGAGCACAGGCTCCGGACGCGCAGGCCCAGCAGCCACGGCTCACGGGCCCAGCCTCTCCACGGCATGTGGGATCTTCCCGGACCGGGGCGTGAACCCGCGTCCCCTGCATCGGCAGGCTGATTCTCAACCACTGCGCCACCAGGGAAGCCCTAGGTCTTGTTTTTTAATATGGGATATGACTCCAGTTGAAGGAGAAAAGTAATTTAACCTCTTAAGGAAATTCACAACCAAAAATGAGAAAGATGTCAGAAGTCAAGGAGATAAATCTCTGTCTTTCTGTCTCTTCCTCAGATTCCTCTCTTCTTCACTCTCGTCCTCCTTGTCTTTCTCTAAGTCTAAAACTGTCTCTCATCTTGGCTTCTCTCTGCTCATCCCTCATCTCTCTGCATCTTCCCTTTCAGGGGATTGACTTTAACTTCTTCTCTAGCCATGTAAAAAATAGTGAAATAGTAAAGTACATTTTTAGAAAATATATACAGGTAAATAGGTAAGTAGCCAGATAGGTAGTTCATAGGTTGCACAGAAATAACTGGAAAGAAATCTATCAAAAAAGAAAATATGGGGCTTCCCTAGTGGTGCAGTGGTTGAGAGTCCGCCTGCCAGTGCAGGGGACGCGGGCTCGTGCCCCGGTCCGGGAAGATCCCACACGCCGCGGAGTGGCTGGGCCCGTGAGCCATGGCCGCTGAGCCTGCGCGTCCGGAGCCTATGCTCCGCAATGGGAGAGGCCACAACAGGGAGAGGCCACAACAGTGAGAGGCCCGCGTACCGCAAAAAAAAAAAAAAAAGAAAGAAAGAAAATATTCTAAACTATTGGTAGTAGTTATCTTTGATGGGATAATGGTTGTTTTTCGTTTTTGGTTTTGTTTTTGATAAAGTGCTGACCTGTATATGACATCATTTTTTAAAATTGAAGCATAGTTGAAATGCTGTTAGTTTCAGGTGTACAGCAAAGTGAAGTGATTCAGTTATGTGTGTGTGTATTCTTTTTCAGATTATTTTCCATTATAGATTATTACAAGATATTGACTATAGTTCCCTGTGCTATACAGTAGGACCCTGTAGTTTATTTTATATATAGTAGTGTATATCTGTTAATCCCAAATTCCTAATTTATCCCTCCTCAACCCTTTTCCCTTTGGTAACCATAAGTTTGTTTTCTATGTCTGTGGGTCTATTTCTGTTTTGTAAATAAATTCATTTATATCATTCTTTTAGATTCCACATTTAAATGATATCATATGATATTTGTCTTTCTCTGCTTCATTAAGTATGAGGGTTTCTTGGTCCACCCACGTTGCTGCAAATGGCATTATTTCATTCTTTTACAGCTGAGTAATACTCCATTGTGTGTATATGTATATATATACACACACACACACCACATCTTCTTTATCCATTCATCTGTTGATGGACATTTAGTTTGCTTCCATGTCTTGGCTATTGTTAACAGTACTTCTGTGAACATTGAGTGCATGTATCTTTTCATATTAGAGTTTTCATCTTTTCTGGCTATATGCCCAGGAGTGGGCTTGCTGGGTCACATGGGAGTTCTATTTTTAGTTTTTTAAGGAACCTCCATATTGTTCTCGATAGTGGCTGCACCAATTTACATTCCCACCAATAGTGTAGGAGGGTTCCCTTTTCTCCACATGATAATGGGTGGTTTTAAATTTTCTTTCTATGCTTCTCAGACTTTCTGCAGTCACTATGTATTATTTTTATAATCAGAAATAATAGCTATTTTTGAAAAAAAGGTATGAATTTCTTTTGGGGTAAAATTTTACTTCTATACCTGGAGCTGTTTTGTTTAGTAAAACATCTAACTTTCTTAACTTAATATTCACTTCTATCTATGATATAATAATTTAAATTGCAACACAACAGTAATAATAGTAGACACCATTTATTGAGCTCTTGTCTTGTGCCAAGTAGTCTGTTAAGAGTTTTTCATGAACTGTATCATTCAGTCCTCCTTATTAGAATACCAGGTAACCATTAGTCTCATTTTACAGATCAGAAAACTGAGGGCCGAGTATGCAAAAACTCACTTAGTTGCTTATTAGCAGAGTCAGCAATCAAACCAAAGTCTGTCTGAGTCTAAGGCTAACACTTGTAACCACTGTGCTACACTGACTCTGATGTTTCCCATATCGCTGTCCAGTCATTCTCTCTATTCCTATTTCACATCCCATCCCTCAGCTACATCAAATGCCTTATCATTTCCTGAACAAATCTTGTCTGTTGGATTCTTCACAGTTTATTTCTTCTTAAGTGTATCAGGTCTACAAGGCTTCTGCTCAAAAATCCCATCTTTTAAGAAGGCCCCCTCCATCTCAATGAGATAAGTATTTCCTTATTTTATCATAATTTAAATTTACCTTTTATTATTGTATTTCTCTCACTCCAATACATGTTATCTTTTATGGTTTATTTGTGCCTAAATAGTAAGCAACTTGAAGGCAGAAAATATGTCCTGTTTGCTTTGTATATTCAGTAGTGCATTTTACATATTAAAAGGTCAACGTTTGATTAATTAAACCCCATCATGTGACTGAAGGAATAATTTACTACTCTCACGTGTGTGCTGGTTTTCTTCCAAGCATTTGAGTAAAATCAGAGAATTGTTTAGTTAATTAAAAACCTGCCTCTCAAGGTGGTAGATTTTGTCGGATCAGTTACACATGAGGCTATTCATGAGAGAGCTGTTATTTATGGGAGAACAGAGTGTCTCTTGACTTGGCTTCTTCCTCTTTTGCTATTCTTTGATTAGTACATGTTAAATGCAATTGTGTTCATATAACTACTAAGATTCATGTAAGTTCTAGGCAAAAATTAAACTCCAAGAACCAAATGGCAGGTAGGTTCATAAGAATTCTAGGCAAAAATTAAGAACGAACATAGCATGAGATAACACTTTGTGCAATATTCTTAGGCAAAGTCTGCTGGTATTTTCTTGCTTTTTCATGAGTTATTTTGTAAGGTGGGCTAATGAAAGTTATCAGTTTTTTATGTCTAAGCAGGAGATCAAGGCAATGATTTCTGAGCCAGAGAAAAGCTTTTTTTGTCAGTAAAATATTTAGGCATCTTGTTATATTGCACCATAGAGGTTAAGAGTTGTTTGAATTTTCATGAATATTTCATGTCACTTTTGCTTGATTTCTACTAAATGGGAAAACAAAGGTGACTCTTATCATTCTCATCTGGTTCTCTTTCTTCATTGATGGAACATACAGGAGGCCCAGAGCCAAAGTTCTCTGTCTGATCTTTTAGTGATTGTTCGCAGAGTTATTCCTTTTAGGGTAGGGAAGGTGCTTTCAGGAATGAAAGCCATTTACTACAACTAGCAACGATGGCAGAAGAGATGGGAGATTCTTGTAGTTACTACCTATACTGATGCCACTGCTGAATTTTCAGCTTTAAATCTTAAAATTTTCTTCAACTCTATCTTATAATCCTACTCTATTCTACTAGAACTATTTGGGACGGCAGGTTCTACTCCAACCTTTGGTCTTTACTTTCAGAAATGAGTTGATAAGATGAGCAAGTAAAGGTAGTTCTGAGCAGACACTGGACACTCCATACTTATTTATTTTTGACAGTTACTGCTTCGTTTATTATCACTCTGTATATTTAAGTCAGGCCTGGCTCTCTTTGGATTTGGCCTGTTCATCAGCTGGTTTCTGATTCAGGAGCTGGGGAGGGTAAAATAAGTTCTGAGTAATATAAGAAGTAGTGAAATCTAGTCAAATGCAGGTGGATAAATGTGCAGACTTTGCCTGGCAGAATTCGAGTTTTGTCTGTTAGTGGCATTTGTTGACCTCTGAGTGTGTATAGAGAATTCTTCAAGGAATTAGGACACCGTCCCTGCCAGTGTCTTCTATTTTAAAACTGTTAGTAGCTGTTCATACTAAGTGTGTGTGTTAATCAGGATACTTTTGGCTGCCAGGGAGACAAATGCTATTTTAACTAGCTTAGGTTAAAATTAGCTTAAGTTTAAACCAGCTCAAGTTACAAGGTGGGGTTATGGGCAGGGTAGCGAAGTCTTACATGCAACAATAATATGGGCGGGAGAGAAAGTGGACGTCAGAGACAAATTGGCCGTGAACTCACATGATGCCAGGAGATTCTTTTTCTGTTCTCCTGTGTCTGCTTTTCTTGGAGTATTGGGTTTATTCTCTTCTACTGCTGGTCAGCTTTCTTTACATGTCTGACAGCATGGCCACCAACAGCTCTCATGTTCTTCATCTCGCAGTTTTACCACCAGGGAGACTATCCCTTTCTCTTAGTTCCAATGTGAAAAATTTGGAGGGAATTCCTACTTGGGCCACATGCTTATTCCTGGATAAAGCACTATTCTGTCGTCCCTGCCAAAATTAAAGGGTAGGGGACAAGGAGAAGTTCCCCAGGAAAAGGAAGGTGTCCACTAGGTAAGCAATAAGGACTTAATAATATTAGATACTATTTATGAAGTGCTGTCTACCAGACGCTGAGCTAAATAAGGGCTTTGCTTATAGCGTCTCTTTAATGTCTTAGAGTTAGATTGTAAGCAGATACTGTTTCCTCCTTTTACAGATAAAGAGGAAGCAGGTTTCTTCACTCCCTACGATAACATGGCTTGTGAATGGCTCAGCCAGGGGTGGAATCCACATCAATCTGACTCCCAAGCTTGAGTTTGGAACCACTCACTGTGCCAAGTGTCACGTGGTTATCAAATGAAACTTAGAGCAGTGTGCACGGAGCACACAGTTTACGCTTTTCCTCAGCACAGCAGTGTTGGACAGCCAGTCAGGCTATGCTCCCTGCCATCAGTAGCCACAGTGCCAGCGGTTGAGGACCTGCTGGCCACCTTGTATCCTCCCTGGAAGTGTTAAGAGTTAGACAGGGTGGGCACTGGAGCCCCTGCCTGGCCTGAACCATGTCCTCCCTCCTGTCCTCTGAACTGTGAATAGCCTTTAACTGAGATCAAAGTTTTGTAACCTTCGCCATCTGTTGGATTCTCAGTGAGTCACTCTCTGAGACTCATCCTTGTATGAGGTAGGCCTCTCCTCACCCTGCCTCTCATTCCACATGCTTTTCTTGTCACAGATCACACGGCTCCAGCACCCTCTCGCATACCATCATCCAGCTGCTGTATGCTTCATTCTACACGAATCCTCCCAATTCTTTCCGCTTTTTCTATTTTTCTTTTGTAAGCAGATTTCCCACCCTTTCAACGATATCCCAGACCTCTTCTTCTGTTTCCTGCTTCAGCTGAAATCTAATCTCCTTTCAGGACTTGATTATTTTTATGGCCATCTCTGCTTGGAGACCACTCCTTTTCCCACCCTTTAGGGCTGTGTGTGTGTATGTATGCGTGCACATGCATGTGTGTGCATGTTGATGGCGGATCATGTTTCTGCACCTCCTCTGGCTGCCCAGTACCAATTTCAAGCCACTAATTATTAACTTCTGTAAGGTGCATACCATTCCTTACCTGCCCAGTTGGCTATCACTTACCTACTTCTCAGTAGAGGCCTGTCTTTTTTTAAAAAAAATAAATTTATTTATTTATTTTTGGCTGCATTGTGTCTTCATTGCTGCGCACAGGCTTTCTCTAGTTGCGGTGAGCGGGGGCTACTCTTCGTTGTGGTGCGTGGGCATCTTATTGCGGTGGCTTCTCTTGTTGCAGAGCACGGGCTCTAGGCATGCAGGCTTCAGTAGTTGTGGTACGCGGGCTCAGTAGCTGTGGCTCGCAGGCTTAGTTGTTCCACAGCATGTGGGATCAGGGCTCAAAGAGGGCTCGAACCAGGGCTCGAACCATCAGCCCCGGACCAGGGCTCGAACCCGTGTCCCCTGCATTGGCAGGTGGATTCTTAACCACTGTGCCACCAGTGAAGCCCTAGAGTCCTGTCTTGATATCTGGAAAATGATATGCTTTTCCACCCAGGCTGCTGCTAAAATACTGGGAGATTTCAACTTTTAAGCATAAAACCAGCACAAAATTTTTAAGTCTCCTTAAATGAAAATAACTTTCACTTTCACTGCATTTCAAAAACCCACTGCCAGGTATGCTCCATTGATGATGTTGGTAACTGGAATTATTCTACCCTGGAACTCTTGAACTTGAGTGTCCTGCTTTCTACCATTAGCGTTCTATCTATCTGGCTCTTTTAGAACTGTGCTCCTCCTATGTCTGCTTTTTGACACCATAGAGACCTCAGATCTTCTGAGGCCATTTCTCTCCTAGTCATTCTTTTTTTTTTGCGGTACGCGGGCCGCTCACTGCTCTGGCCCCTCCCGTTGCGGAGCACAGGCTCTGGACACACAGGCTCAGCGGCCACGGCCCACGGGCCCAGCCACTCCGCGGCACGTGGGATCTTCCCGGACTGGAGCACGAACCCACGTCCCCTGCATCGGCAGGCGGACTCTCAACCACTGCGCCACCAGGGGAGCCCCCTCCTAGTCATTCTTAACTCTCTTCCTTTCCTACCTGCCAAGGTTGATCATCTAAACTACTCACCATTCAGTCACCTTGGGTCTCTTGCTCTGGTCTTCCACCATACCTGCCCAGTCAGAACCTCTGAACAACACCATATTGTTCTCTGCTCTTGTCTCCAAGAGGTAGATTGGTCGTGGAGGAAATCATAGTAAGTGCAGAGTGTCCTGTTTCAGCTGGGTCTTCAGCAGTGGCCTCCCATTCTTGTATTTGTCCTAAGCCAGCTCTTTATCCAGTTATCTTCAGAGAGGACTCCAAATTTTGCAGCCTCTTCAGCATCCATTGTCACTCTCTGAATATTCTTAGGAACATGCCATTGATTTTAGTTTCATTGAACTCAGGCCTGGAGGTGTGAACTCCCTTTATTTCACAACCTTGCAACATGCTGATGACTCTTTATCCACACTCATCATTATCTTTCTTTTGTAGTCTTAAAGGATGAGACTTTTTTCTCTCTACAGCCCTCCCTTTTTTCCCTCAAATTCATCTACTTCTGTGTTCACAGGAATTCATTTGTAGAAGCCTTTATCCCCATTCCACCCTGTAATTGACAAATTGCCATGAAGTTCATAGACACGCTTAATTCTTACTCATACTAAAATAATAACAACATTCTCTTCACCTTTAATCCTACTCTGTCACTCTATATCTGTCCTCCTCATAGAAATTTCTCAAGAGAGCTATCAGCATTTGATCTTACTTCATCATCACTTTCTACTTACTTTTCCAGCTCATGTTTTTCTGGCCTCTGCTCTAGCCATGCTACCAAAATGTCCGTTTGGAATCTCATCAGTGCCCTCCCAACTTGGTTCTTGTACATCAAAGCCTCCCAGTCATGCTCATGCTTGCCTACACATTTGTTCTGTTGTCACTGTGGGCTCATCTACCTTTTAAATGTTTATCCTAGGTTTCGTCTTTTGCCTCTGCTCTTCATATTGTCTTAGATAATATAATCTCTTCTACTTATACATTCATTACTCTCCAATGTATATCCCTGCTCTTGCAAATAAAATTCTTCCTCCATATCCATTTAGATATGCTCCTCAGACTGTCTGATAAATGTCTCTACTTGCATGAGCACGGGCACTTCATACTCTCCATGTCTAAAACTGATGTCTTAAGCTTGTCTCTAAAGTGGTTTTTCTTCCTTTTTTTTTTTTTTTTAACAACTTTACTTGCTTGCTTATTTATTTATTTATTTATTTATTTATGGCTGCGTTGGGTCTTCATTGCTGCGCATGGGCTTTCTCTAGTTGTGGCTACTCTTCGTTGCAGTGCACAGGCATCTCATCATGGTGGCTTCTCTTGTTGTGAAGCATGGGCTCTAGGCATGCAGGCTTCAGTAGTTGTGGTGCACAGGCTCAGTAGTTGTGGCTCACAGGCTCTTAGAGCACAGGCTCAGTAGTTGTGGCACACGGGCTTAGTTGCTCTGTGGCATGTGGGATCTTCCCAGACCAGGGCTCGAACCCACATCCCCCGCACTGGCAGGTGGATTCCTAACCACTGCACCACCAGGGAAGTCCCCCTCTTTTTTTTTTAAATTTATTTTAGTTGTAGTAGCAGTACCCAGTTACCTGAAGGAGTCCAGGGTCTTTGAGCCTCCTTCTGTCTTATACCCTTCATTCAACAGTTTGCTAAATTCTGCCAATTTTACTCTAAAATTTTCTTAAATCACGTTCTCTATCAGCTAGGCCTTCAATCCTCTCTTGCCCTGGTCACTGCAGTCATTCCAAACTTGCCTGCTTCCAGTCTCATTTCCTGTAGTCCATTCTGCAAAAAAACCAATTTGTTTCTCATCACAAACAGAATATTATTCCAAGCTCCTTAGCGTTGAGGTCCTTCTGTAACCTGCCTCTTGGATCCAGATACTCCTTACTGGTCACATTGTACTCCAGTCATGTACAGCGTTTGTTGTTCTTCAAGCACCATGCTGGCTTTTCTCTCCTCTGTGTCTTTGCTGATTCCATCCAGGACACTTGGAGTGCTTGCCACCTGTAACACACAGTCAGGCACATAACTTCCTTTAGCAAGACTGCCTCCCACTGTTCACCTTTAACGCTCACTTTAAATATTCCTTCTTGTGACAAATCTGTCCCCTGCCAAAAGAGACTGGGTTTACTGCTCTGCCGCTGGGCCCATAGTACAAAATAATTGATCAGAATGTATTATTGAATAAATGAATGAGTGAAATTTGAGTAGAGGTTCAATGGATAAGAAAGTAAAATTGCAAAGTGTTTAAGCACAGCAGCGTTAAGTCTTTAAATCTGTAATTGTGGATGTGTAGCCATGTATAAATGAGAGCAGAGTTATTCTTTGGTTCTTGTGTGAGACGGTTAAGCCATAATCCACTGCTAATGGGTCAGAGTTACCTACTTTTGATTACATAGAGAACCAATGTGCGAATATGAACCAAGAAGAGGAATCCATCACAATTTCTTGGGGCGGGGAGAAAAAGAAGAGCTCACACCTATCAATGATAGGGAGGCAATATTCTCTTTGACAGCAAATTTAATATTGTTGTTATATCTATTATTATTTAATTTATTTATTTTTGGCTGCATTGGGTCTTTGTTGCTGCACACGCAGGCTTTCTCTAGTTGCAGTGAGCAGGGGCTACTCTTGGTTGTGGTCCACGGACTTCTCATTGCGTTGGCTTCTCTTGTTGCGGAGCACGGGCTCTAGGCACGTGGCCTTCAGTAGTTGTGGCACGTGGGCTCAGTAGTTGTGGCACACAGGCTTACTTGCTCTGTGGCATGTGGGATCTTCCTGGACCAAGGCTCGAACCTGTGTCCCCTGCATTGGCAGGTGGATTGTTTACCACTGTACCACCAAGGAAGCCTGTTGTTATATCTATTATTGTTGTTGGTTAAGGAAATACAAATGATTTTCCTTGAGCTATCCACAAAACACAAGAGAATAGATCAGAATTTGCAATACATCACTCTACACATGTGGAAATTATGTGTGCTGAGATAATAAAAGTACCTAGAATAATAATAATATTCATTGAGAGTTAACTATGTGCCAGACACTGAAGTGTGGTTAACTCTGCGTATGTTCAGTTTTATTCTTACAATGCTGTGAGACATTCAGGCACCTGCCCTTTTTCACAGAAGACGAAACTGAGGTTGGTAAACTTTTGCAGTCATAGAGGCAGTGAGGAACTAGGGCTGGAAAACAGGTCGAACTCCAAAGCCAACACT
Source organism: Pseudorca crassidens (assembly GCF_039906515.1). Lineage (NCBI taxonomy): Eukaryota > Metazoa > Chordata > Mammalia > Artiodactyla > Delphinidae > Pseudorca > Pseudorca crassidens. Next base: position 69,343,229 of record NC_090303.1, on the reverse strand, counting down.
CTTAAAACTATCTTCTTGCCTCTAGGTATCTTCTGAGGTTCTCATTCTCTTATCTTTGCATGCTCTACAGAACAGCTTTTGCTTCTTGTATTTGCTTATTTGTAACCAGATTGACACAGCACATTCATAGCAGAATGCTAACAGTAATTTAGCTGTATCTCACTTTTCTCACTTCAGAATCTTTGAGTGCATTCCTGTCTTCCTAACTGGATGATTTCATCGTATTGTGGCGATACCTATAAACAAGTATCCTCAAAGGCAAGCATTATATCAACTCAGATAATTTTTTTAAAGTTTTCATGTTGGCTTTTATTACTCTAGGATAGTGTCTGTATTTGGCTGCCTTTTAGAGTCAATATTTAAGATTAATGACAGTTGTATTAGAGAAGCCAGCTCTTTTTCTAATTGTTGTGTTGGCCTGAAAATGGATACGTAAATGGATAAATAGAAACCGCTCCATAAAACTTCAACATTGCTATACATAAAACTAATTTACTATTTTATTTTTAAAAATATATTTGAGACTTTCAAAAGGCAAAATTTTCACCTTTTCCTAACAACAGAATTTCAAATCTTTATCAAAGATGACTGCTATGCAGAAAACTGGAAAATCAGAAGCAGCAGACTTTAGGCATAGACAGAAAAAGAATAAGGCAAGCTTAGGCTTTAAGGTAAGAAAATGTTTTAAAATACATTCAAATGAAAGAACAAAATGTGTCTCTTTTGTGAAATCCCTTATCTTTCTTTCCATTCTGTAGACATGCTGCAAAAAAATGAGTAAATTAACCCGCATAGTAAGAGTACTTCTTACATCCTTAACCTTCTATAAAGGGTATGTTTTATTAGAAATGCAATGAATAGTCAGTGTTTTAGCCATTTTAGACTTTGGGGGTGCTCCCCAGCTGTATAATGCTCACTGAGAGCCTATGTGTGGACTGCGGGGCTGGGAGAAGCCTGGACGGAGGGGCTGTGCTGAGCGCTTTCACATAGTTCCCATTACTAGGGAAACCACTCGTTTTGTCTGAACATGCTCTGAATAGATGTCTCATTTGAAGTCTAGTGCTCAAACCATGAGGATTGAATTATGGAGCTGAGAAAGAAATGAGGGGAACAAAAACTGTTTGAAAATGCCACCAAGCATTCACAAAGCGTCGTACTGTAATAACATTCCACGAGACAGAAGGTGCATTTATTTTTACCGCATTCCAAGTTATTTTGGTGTTTTAAAAGCAAATTCCTTTGCCTGCCCACGTAATCAAAATAAGCAAAGCAGATGTTCTTCTGACCTATTCTTAATTCTTGCTCTTGTTAGGGTCTCACTCAGATGTGTGACATACAGCATAGGAAGGACAAAATATGGATTCTTATATTAATCTAGATTTGCTCCGTTGTGCTTTGTAACTAAATGTATAGTGCTATCTCTGTGCCAATAAACAAATGCATGTTCAAAGTCAGACCTCAGAATTTGCAGCCTCCAAATTGTCACTGTTAAATTCAGAATGGCTACTGTGAGGTGGTGCTTGTTGTTCTTTACTGAGCCTCCAGTTCAGATTCTGAGTGACAAAACCCTGCTTCTAGAAGCCTCCTGCCCCCTTCTCTCGCTTCTGGCAACCCACAGCAAAGAAAGTAGCTCCTGCTGGACAATCAGCTGACCTTTCTTTCTTCCTCACCCTGGAAAGTAGGGTTTATGGGACTTCGATTACAATATAATCTTTATCATCCCATTCCCCATTCTTTGATAAGGGCTATTAGCATTTTCTTAAATGTACGTAAAGCGCTGTACGGACACCCTAAGCAGAGGTTGCCACCTCTAAACCCATAAAGAAAGTCAGGAGCCACCACTGCAAGGAAGGAAGGCATTGTTATCTTCATTTTGAGCTACTTTAATCCTTTCAGCAAACAAGAGGTATATCAATACATCAGCTAATCCACAAATGCAGAAATTAATACACATTTATAGATTCCTTGCCATTTTACTGTTTTGCTGATGCTTGTAGCAGTAAGATAACTTGTCTGAACAAGAGTCAGTGGCTGAATGAGGTATTGGACTTGTAGCCTCACACTTTAGCTCTGCATTGTGGACAGAGGATACTGAGGACTCCTCAGAATACCAGTGTTACAAAGAGCTGCTGTCAAGCCTAAGACCTAGAAACAAGCATAGAAAGCGAGTACAGTTTTATTTCCTTAATAATCATACAAAGCCAACAGCATTGTCAGGTCTTGTTTTTATAGAACTTTTCCTTTTTCACCCGTCATGCATGTTTAATAAACATGTATTTCAAGTAGATGTCTTTTACAGATTTCCTGCCTGGCCAAGTTTAAGAAATACCAACAACTGTTTTCTAGAATTCAGTTGCATACCAACACCACTTAAACGGCCCTAGATTTGAAAGAAAGCTTATTCTTATGAAAGTACGTAAGTACTTACCCTATCAGTAACCTCCTCACTAGTTCAGATTACGAGTCTTCAATTCATTTTGAAACGAACAGCCTGAAGCGTGCCAGCTGTTTCTAGTCTGAGGTGCCTATGGAGTATTTACTCAGAGTGTATGTTTAGCACTTTAGCTCTTGTGGCTGCTGACAAGAGAATTCTAATACTTAGACTTACTATGAAGTTCGTTTTCAAAATGAATATACATTCGGTTCCTTACAGTTTATCCCCTCAAGGTTTGGCAGAGATCAGGATGTATGCATCTTCCTGTTCTTAGGCCTGACATAAAGCAAGCGTTCAGCAGAGGAGATTGAACTGAATTATTTGATATGAGAAAAATACAGCAAGCTCAGCATTTTTAATGACTCTTAGCCTGGCGTAACGGAGTGTGAAATGATGGAAACATCAAATGTTTAACCTGATTTAACATTTAGCTAATAAAGTCTAATTTTTCCATGGCCCTTCAATCACCTATAGCCCTTTTTGAAATATTTTTTGTGTGTATATAAAAGTGGTAAAATTTCACTGAAAGTATTGAGCCAAACCTGTCATACACCCTTTGCTTTGTTTCAAGCGTGCATGGTTATATTTGTATTTCATTCTCTTAATGGGAGAGTTCTCAGAACGTCTCCAGTTACCGCAAATCATCAGATATTCATTATAATTCTGTTTCTGCCTGCAGCCATATATTTGCGGTCTGTTGTAACAATCATACATTTCCATTAACACCAAGAATCATTTTATTTGGAGAAGAGAGTCCTGTTTAGAAGACTTAAATTTGTTAGTAGACCAAAGAGATTTTAATTTGAACAGGAATGGAGAATTTACAATTATTAAAATTACTAGTACATAGCTATGATTTGGTAAAGTTAGAAGCTCATTTAGTAATTTTTTAGGGAAGTTATAGTCTTTACCATGCATCTTCAAACATACATACATTTTGAATCATGAACTAGCTCATATATGATTTAGGACATTGTGTTAATACCCAAGTCAAAACTTAACTTCCCAGGACAGATAACATTGTGAGGGTGATTAAAATATAGTGAATTTAAATATAAGTAAACACCCATCCATGCAGTACTGTACTTAGAAAGAGTGAGTTGAGAAAAAATTAATGCCATTTTTAACTCAATGAGACTTGTATTGATTCTTTATTCCTTTTACATTGTTTAACTAAATATATGTCTGTTTAAGATTGTTTATAACAAAATAGCTCAGGTATATTTTAGAAAATTTGGAAAATTTAGAAAGGATCAAGAAGGGAGAAAAAACCTTTGCCATCAAAGGAGGTGTATACTTTGGTATGCTTTTTTTTTTTTTTCCCCGGTTCGCGGGCCTCTCACTGTTGTGGCCTCTCCCGTTGCGGAGCACAGGCTTCGGATGCGCAGGCTCAGCAGCCATGGCCCACGGGCCTAGCCGCTCCGCGGCATGTGGGATCTTCCCGGACCGGGGCATGAACCCGTGTCCCCTGCATTGGCAGGCGGACTCCCAACTACTGCGCCACCAGGGAAGCCCGAATCTTTATTATTTCAAGTGCATATATTAATACCATATAGATGACCCATTCCCCAAATACTGGATATTTGTTAAATTTTTTTTCATTGTTTTTTTTTTTTTTTTGGCGGTACGCGGGCCTCTCACTGTTGTGGCCTCTCCCGTTGCGGAGCACAGGCTCTGGACGCGCAGGCTCAGCGGCCATGGCTCACAGGCCCAGCCGCTCCACGGCATGTGGGATCTTCCCGGACCGGGGCACGAACCCACGTCCCCTGCATCGGCAGGCGGATTCTCAACCACTGCGCCACCAGGGAAGCCCTTTTCATTGTTTTATGTTGTAAATAATGCTATGGTAAACATCATAGGATAGGATTACCATTAGAGACTTTTTGACTGAAGGATTTGGGCATTTTAAGACTCCTGTTATGTATTAGAGCTAACTTTCCTGAAACCACACACAACAATGTGTAAATCTCCTTCCTACCATGCCCATGCCAGCATTCGTTCATTCATTCATTCATTCATTCATCCATTCGTTCATTTATTTAAGAAATATATTTGAATACCAAAGTATTGTGCTGAGACAATAAAGGTGAAAAACAAAGTCACTGATTTTAGAAATTTTACTTGTTGGGGAGATTTAGTAGATGGATGATAAATAGGCAATGATAAACATGCAAGTATGTAATAAGTTGATTCCAGAGATTGGTATGAATTTTTTTTTAAGTTAAAATAAATAATAGCATGGTGAATAACAAAGAGTCTAACATGCAATATTAAAGTGGTTCCTCCTGAGAAGGTGCCATTTGAGCTCGGACATCAGTGTTGAAAAGAGAGTCAGTTAGGCTGTGGTGTTCCAGGCAGAAGAACAGAGCATGCAAAAGTCCTAAGACAAGAATGAGGTTAACGTGTCCTAGGGATAGAAAAAGGCCAGTGCGCCTAAGTGTGATAAACAAAGAGGAAATGGTAGGACATGAGACCCAAATGGTGCCCTGAGCTGAGATCATCTATGATCTTACAAACCATGTGAAGGAGTTGGATTTTCATTGTAATGTGTGGCCATTAAATGGTTTTATTAAGGGAGAGATATTATTGGATATATCGTTTTTATTCACTGTTTCAAAAATCACAAGGGTGCTGCATTCACAATTAGTGAGAGAAAGGTGGGAGTTAAGGGGAGAAACAAGCTAATGGCTAGACTTCCATGGGAGCTGAATAGATGGTGAGAGATGGTAGGATTCTAGAGATATTTTAAATTTAGACATAAAAGGACTGCTAACTGATTGTATGTAAAGGATTTAGAAAAAGATGATTTAAGCATGACTCCTACATTGTGGTGCAACTATCTTGGTGGATGGATGGTGATGATAATAAGGGAGATGTGGGATTGTGCAGGAAGAATGAGTTGCCCCACCCCCAGAGTTGTTTGGCCTTTATAATGGAGGCATAATGTTGCAAAATGCTTAAAATGCTGTCATATTTTGCTCAACTGCATAAAGCAAAAACCAAAAAAATGTTACCCTCATCGGTTCTACTCATTCACTTCCCTGAAGGGAGATAAATATATAATTATGCAATGATCAGAAGCAACAATTAGTACAAAGGCCCTAAGGTGTGGATTTCTAGACCAAATATGGCAAGCTAGGCTTTCATCTTGAGATAAGATTTCCCTGATTCCGTCTGAGCTCAACTGTCTCAGCTCACATAAATTTTCCCAAGTTGGGAAGAGACTATCTGCTGTTTGGTAAATCAGAAGGAAGAAAAATAAGATGTCATGGAAGGAAAAGAAAAGCTTTTTATTTGGTCTAGTCTGAGGCTTTATAAGAAGAAAAGAGGGGAGAGAGATGACAGTTAGGTGGTTGCAGAGGTATCTTCTAAAGTGCCCTCTTGGAGATGGGTGAATGAATTAAGTAAATAAAATCATTGTTTATGTCTCTGGTAACATGTCACCTCTTTACTCTCCCATCTCTCTTACACCATGCCACAACAATTTCACCACACCACACAGTCATCCAAAAGAATTAGCTTTCCTGAGCCACAGGAGCTGGGTTGAGCGACAGTGGTCTAATGGCTAGAGTCCCTGCAGCAGAGGCTGGGCTGGTGCCTGAGCTACACACTGAATGAAGGACAAGTCAGTCATTCCAGAGTTTGCTACTAGTGGGAGCTGGGGTGAGGATGATTGGGCTACTCAGAACTGCCAGGCTCTGAGCAAACAGACGGAAACAAACAAAAAAAACCAAACACAAAAATGCCAAGCCCAGGGCTTCCCTGGTGGCGCAGTGGTTGAGAGTCTGCCTGCCGATGCAGGGGACATGGGTTCGTGCCCCGGTCGGGGAAGATCCCACATGCCGCGGAGCAGCTGGGCCCATGAGCCATGGCCGCTGAGCCTGCGCGTCCGGAGCCTGTGCTCCGCAACGGGAGAGGCCACAACAGTGAGAGGCCCGCGTACCGCAAAAAAAAAAAAAAAAAAAAAAAAAAAAAAGCCAAGCCAAACAACCAAAATCCCACAAAAATTGTAGCAATCCTAGATTGCAGCTCAGAACATCAGCAGGGTGAGAGGCATCCAGGGGCATCCAGAGTGGATGCCAGCTCTGCTGTGCTTCTCAGACTTGTGAATCACTTAAGGATCTGGTTAAAATGCAGATCCTGATCCAGTAGGGCTGGAGTGTAGACAGGGGCTGTGCATCTCCAACAAGCTCCCAGGTGATATCAGTGCCGATGGTCACAGACCACAATTTGAGTAGCAAAGAGCTAGTACATAAAAGGATCATCATGAAAGCCAGTGGACCCCTCCCACCAACGTCATGAGGGCAGATATGTGAAGAACCAAGTGTTCTTTTTTCTCCTTGAGAGAAATTAAATATTATCTGAAGGATCTCTCCAACTATCAGACTAGGCCAAGTTTAAACTAGGTAACATGTTTTGTTCATGTGATTTTCTTACAGCTAGCAGGTAGAAGGCTGGGGAGAACAATTTCACTGGCTGTAAATAAAAGTATAGCATTCTTTTTTTTTTTTTCTCTGTGCGTTCCAGAACAGCCAGTTAAGCTTGGGTTGCCTTTTAGCTAGATAATGGCCACATCCCATTTTGGATGTATGAGCATAGCTCCCAGAGGAGAAGTCAGAGTTGAAGATACAAATTTGGAAGTCATCCACTTGTCCTTAGATGAAACTTCCTGGGGAAGGAGTGTACAGAGACAAAGAGGTCCGGAGATCTGACCTGAGGCCGTCTATCATTTAATGTGAACTGAAGGTGGAACAGCTCCCAAGGGAGGAGGAGAAGGAACAACCAGCAAGAAGGCAGCCAGAAGACCTCAGTGTTAGGGAAACCCAAAGAAGAATGGAGTGGCTAGCTGTTGTAATGCTCATGCGATTTTGAGTATTAGGAAAACAAAATATTGACCATCAGCTTTGGCCACTACTAATAGAGATTTATGATGTATATCAAGAAAACTTTTAAGAGTTTGGAAGCAAGCTATTTAAAAATATAACTGCTAGAATTTTCTGCTGCCATTAGAATCAAAATTCTTGAGAACATTGCCTTAGAGCCATTGTCTTTACTTCCTGACTTCCCCTGATCTTTCCATTCCACTCTAATTGGCCTTTGATTTTTGTCCTTCCATTGACTACTTCTTATCAGTCACCTGTATGTTGCCCCAGAATTCCCCCAGATTTCTTTTTTCTTACGGATTCTATACGAATAGGGTTTCTTGAGATTTTCAGCATTTCTGTTTTTTGGTTGTAGCAAAAAGGACTACAAAACTACCCTTATTGCTGAAATTTGATATGGGATTACAATCTTGGTCAGAATCAGAAGTGGAAGGAAAAACAAACATTCAAATGTTTCTGGAAGTAAAAAAACATTGTATTTTAAGAAAAATTGGGACTCTGTTACCCTCTTCTTTTGTAATCAAGCCTCATTAGCAAGAATATTAGAATGTTGGTTTCCAGCAGTGCCTGTGTAGATGAAATCTCCATGAGCCAACTTCCCTTTCCAGAGTGTGATAAATGCTGTTCAGAGAATTCTAGATAGCTGGCAGAGGAACAAACATTTAGGCAGAACTACGTTCAAAAATGAGAGAACTAAAGATATGCTTCATGGGTCCATGTATTTTACATGGGACCAGGATTAACTGGGTTTTGCTCTGAACCTTAAGAAATAAAGCTCTTTCAGCTTTGTTAGAAATAAACGTTGCTTTGAAAGATTATTGTACGTGTAGTGTTTATGAAAAGCAAATTAGTATTCTCTAATTTTTCTCAGACATTTAAGGCGGAAATCAGTTAAAAGAAAGACCCTGCACCCTTTGATGAGGCATCGTGTAGGTGGAGAGATTACAGGTCAGGGAATGAATAGACCAGGTTTCTTACTCTCACTCTGACCTAAACTTAATGTCTTAGTTTGGGTAAGTCATTTAAACTTTCTGGACCCTGTGCTTTACCTAAAAAATGAAGGGATTAAACCTGGTTGTCTCTGAGATCCCTTTCAGCTCTGATGTTTTGTGAGACTATAGTTCAATAGTCAAAATCACAAAGAAGCCAGAGGTTAATAATTAAAGGAGGTTGGTGTACAGACCATTGGAAATAAGAATTATCTTCCTGAGCGGCAAGTTCTGCTACATAATTGGTGGCACAACTAAGGAAGCATTTAAGGAAGACCTCTATTTCAGCAAGCGACAGTTAAGAGAAGATACCTCTCAAGGGAATGGTGGAATCCCACACATTTGAGCCTCCTAAAAGTGGACCCAAAATAGCAGTAAAAGTGATGCCATGGGGAATAATCTCGCACTGGCAAGCAGATAGACTTGATAAGCAAATGGGATTTCTCATTTCCGTTTGCCATGCTTCTAAGAGGAAAATGGCAATTAAGAGATAGTATGGGGCTTCCCTGGTGGCGCAGTGGTTGAGAGTCCGCCTGCCGATGCAGGGGACAGGAGTTCGTGCCCCGGTCCGGGAAGATCCCACATGCCGTGGAGCGGCTGGGCCCGTGAGCCATGGCCACTGAGCCTGCGCGTCCGGAGCCTGTGCTCCGCAACGGGAGGGGCCACAACAGTGAGAGGCCCGCGTACTGCATAAAAAAAAAAAAAAAAAAAAAAGAGATAGTATGGCTATGAACATAGTCTCTGATCTGTGTAACCATATAGGCTTGAACGAAATTAAACTTATTTCAGAAACACAATTTTTAAAAATTTAGTTCTTAAGTAAAAAATTCCAAACTTACAGAAAAGCTGCAAGGATAGTACAATGAATTCCCAAATACCCACAACAATTGATAGCATTTTGGCTTGCTCCCTCTCTCTATATATGTGCACACACATCACACACACACACACACACACACACACACACACACACATATTGTTGTCATTTTTATTGCTATCATTATTGCTGACCAACATGATTGTAAATTGTAGATATGATGACCCTTTAGCACTAAGTCCTTTCTAAGAAGCGTTTCTCTTATATAATCATAGTACAACTATCAGATTCAGGATTTTTGACAACAGCACAATGCTTTTATCTAATGTATAGTCCATATTCAAGTTTTATCAATTGTTCTAATAGTGTTCGTGTTAGCCATTTCTCTGTCCTAACTAAGAATCCAATTGAGCATCACACATTGCCTTTAGTTGTCAGGTGTCTTTCTACTGTTTTTCATGACACTGACATGTTTTGAATTTTGTATCATTTCCCTTATTTTCGGTTTTTCTAATGTTTCCTCATGATTGGATTGAGGTTTTGCATTTTGAGAGTAATACAACTTTAGTACCTCATATCAGGAGGCACACAATGTCAGTTTGCCTCAGTTTTAGTGATGTCAAGATTGATCCCTTAGCAAAGGTAGTATCTGCCATGTTTATCCACTGTAACATTAACTTTTTTTTGGTATTAAGTAATATGTTTTGTCTAAATATTCTATTCCTTATAAACTCTTATGCAGTAGGTCTAGCATTCATTGACGATTCTTGCCTGAATCAAGTATTATTATGATGTTGCACAACGGTCATTTCTATCATTCCTTTTACAGTTGTCCTTCAGTATCCATGAGGGACTGGTCCCAGGGCCTCCCTCCCCCACCCCAGAAATACCAAAGTCCGTGGATGCTCAAGTCTTTTATATAAGATGGCATAGCACTGTTGGCCCTCAAGCTGCTGGAGGTTCCATAATCCAGGGATTCAACCAGCCATGGATTCTAAATGTGGAACCCGTGGATACAGAGGACCAACAGTATATTTATTAGTTGGCCCTTAGCTCTTATAAGGAATAGTTTTCTCTTCTCCCTTTTTGTTTAGTACCAGTAAGGGACTAGTAGATTCATCTTCCCCACAGTGAGTCATAACCATCATTATTCATTGTGATTCTCACATTGTCCCAGGTTTGGCAGTGGGCAATATTTCCTTTTAAAATTCGTTCACTCATTTGTAATGACCCCATCATTTTTTATGGGTACTTATCATCGACAAAGTCTTGGGAAGTCTGCTATAAACTTAAAAAAATGAAGTGAAATTCATATAACATAAAATTAACCATTTTGTAGTGTCCAGTGTAAGTGGAATTTAGTGCCTTCACGGTGTTGTGCAACTACCACCTACATCAAGTCCCAAAACATTTTCACTATTCCAAAAGAAAACCCTAAACCCATTAAGTAATCACATCTTGTCCTTCCCTTTGTTCTAGCCCTTGACAACCACCAATCTGCTTTCTATCTCTATGAATTTACCTACTCTGCATATTTCATATAAATGGAATCATACAGTATGTGACCTTTTGTGTCTGGGTTCTTTCACTTAGCGTAATTTTTTATAGGCTCATCCACATTGTAGCATGTATCAGTACTTCATTCCATTTTATGGCTGAATAATATTCCATTGTATGCATATCTATATTTTTTTTATTCATCACTTATGGGCATTTGGATTGTTTCTACCTTTTGGCTGTTGTGAATAGTGCTGCTATGAACATTTGTGTACAAGTATTTGTTTGAGTACCTATTTTCAGTTTTGGAGGGTATATACCTAGGAGTGGAATTGCTGGGTTACATGGTGATTCTATGTTTAACTTTTTAAGGAACCACCAAACTGTTTTCCACAGTGGCTGTACTAGTTTACATTCCCACTAGCTGTATGTAAGGGTTACAGTTTCTCTACATCCTTGCAAACACTTGTTATTTTCATTTTTTTGATTCTCAACATTCTAGTAGGTATGAAGTAGTATCTTATAGTTTTGATTTGTATTTCTTTAATGCCCAATTATTTTAAGCATCTTTTCGTATGCTTTTTGGCCATTTGTATATCTTCTTTGCAGAAATGTCTATTGAAGTTCTTTGCCCGTTTTGAAATGAGTTGTTTGGTTTTTTGTTGTTGAGTTGTAAGAGTTCTTTATATGTTATAAACTTTTAGTAATACATAGCATCATTTACTTAAAAACTAAAAAGTACAAATGTTTTTAAACTCATGATTTTTTCTGATCTGAGATTTAAGTTGTGGGACTTGAATTAACAATAGTGTCAAGAAAAATATCAAATAGGCAATCATTTTTAATTACTTAAGTGAAATTTGAAGATAAGTCTATTTATATATACAACCAAGAAATGTAGGTTTGTTCTGTCTGGGGTTTAGTTAAAATATTATATGATATGCCTGTTGTCCAAGGCTCCTTCAGTGTGGCTATGATGGTGCAGCAGACTTTTAGAATCCCCAGTGAATCAGGAGTCCACACTCATTGGGGAAAATCACTTTACACTCAGTATTTCCCCAGTGAGGCTCAATGTGGCAGACATGTTAAAGTCTAGTTTGCAAAAACAACTTGCTCTGGCTAAGTTTTGACCAAATTTTCTTATTTTCTTGATAAAAATTCTCCAATCACCAGTTCCTTTCTAGTCAGATAATGTTTTTATTTAACAACAAAAAACAGACTTTTCTAACCATCACCTCCATATATAATTACTTCCCTAAACTATTATTCATCAACTGAATGCTAATCACTATTTGCCATGACATTTATCAGCAGTGCCACCGTGGGATATGCTGCTTCAAACTTTGGTGGAATGTTTTGTAGCATATCAATGCTGTCATTTTCGGATGCAGAGGCTGCCTTTTGAGGTGGAGCCTGCAACCCTTTACAGTTTTGTGTTGCTCACTATTTTTTCCAATGGAATTTTTAGCTTTCTTTTCATTATTCAAAGTTTCTTTGGACTTTACCCATTGGCAGGTGTTTTTTTCACTATAATTTTACATCTAGTTTTATATTTCAGACAAAAATGTGAACCACTTTTGCTAAAAACTGTTTTCCTTTCAACCTACAAATCTGTGTTGTGAGCTTCTGGGTAATATTTATCACCTCTCTTCTGTTACATATGGACTATCTTTGGAGAAGGGTAGGAATGGCAGAGATGCTGGATGTTAAACTTCCAGGACGACTGTACTAGAGACAGAAATGTGACTTGTTTCATCATATATTTGCAAATAGAAAATAACTTTCAGGGGGGACATCGTCCTGTCTTTGCCCCTGGAAACTCGTTCAATAGTACATTCTAGACAGATTTGAAGGTTGTTTCTTTGAAATTGGTGCGGCTGTCTTTCCACCTTAGCTATCTCTCCAGAAAGGAGACCAGTTCCAGATGGCCCCATTTCCCCTGGACATCTGGGCCCTAAATGGTAACTGGGAGGGGATTAGTGAGAAGTACAGCAAGGATCCCAGGAGAATCACTGCTTTGTATATCTATATGGTTAGAATCTAAATGCTACTTAACATTGGTCAATATAATCATCAGTGTTCATTATAATTATTAATCTCCAAATAGCAGTTAAGACACATTTCAGAATCTTTTCTACCTAGAAGCACAGAATGTTCTAGTTATAAGAGACCTTAGATGTTATGTTATTCACTATAATTTTCTAATTTTATAGACAAAAAAACTCAAGTCCAGTGTTCTTTATGGCCTATTGTTATAGACTAGTTCATTATTAATCCTAATTGTACCAAATGTTTGTGTTCAAAGGACATCTAACAATTGTCTAGGAACTAAACAAGATGCCTATTGCAGCTTACCCATCCGCAGACATTGCTAATAGATCAAAGTGCTCCTTCCTACTGAGCACAAAGCCTCTTTCTTACATGCTCAGCCGTCATTACCAGTAAAAGGACGTTGGTAAAAGGTAAAGAATCTATTTGCCTTACCAGATCTAGTCCAGTCCCTTCAATTTAAAGAAGAGATTAAAGAAAAACAATAGTGAGGTTCTTTGCTTAGGTTGCAAAAGAAATCATTTGCTGAGCAGACCTCTTGCCTCCTGGTATAGCATCCATTCTACTTTGCCAGAGAGTATCCATGCACCCAGCCTCTGTCATGGCTGAGTACCAGACTGAAAGCTGAGTAAAAACGTACTCTCTCAAGAAATTCCTCTTTTATTGTTATCGGCAGAGAGATAGCTGGCTTCACCGCCTGATTAGCCCATTAATTCAATGAACAAAAGAACAAAAAGGATTTGAGTTAGACTTCTGAGATGTCTTTTCTAAAATTAGAATGACCTCACTGTTTGTTCTGGGAAGTTTAAAGTTTGGAGAATAGGGTGTCTTTCAACATTGCTATTGTCTATATTAAATTTTAGTTGGAAATTAAAGGGATCTTTTTAATTGCTTTTGATAACACTGAGATTTCTCTTTCAGTTGCCTGAAGTTGATATATATGCTATTAAAAATATAAAAACAATAATAACTTGGAGAGATCATAATTTATTGTTTGATGTTTTTTCTTAAAATTTTTTTTTGTTTCATTTAAGAATCTTTGCTCAGTTTTAGAGCCTATACCTTGTGCTTTCTGTCACTTTACCCCCTGGAACTGGAAAGTAGTACTGTTTTACAAAATATGAATAAAGTGACAAATTTAAGCTGCATATTGATTTCATAAAAATATGAAAATCAATCTTTTTTCTTCTTGCTGCTTTTTGCATATTAATTTAAACCAGCTTGGAAATGTGAGAAATTATTTCATACAGAATACATTTTTCTCTGCCAGAGTTTATCATGAAATGTTCCTTTTCCACAATGAAAAATGCTGCCCATCAGTCACAGACATTTCTGCAAAATTATTAGTGATACATGAAACAAATTTTGCCATCTGCCTTCTCACACACTTTCCTTCTCTCATTCTATATTCCCTCTGGTCTTTTTATGTATGTGCATTTGTATGTATGTATGTAAGTGTGTATGCATTTACTGATTCACATACACACACACTCACACACTCTATTCTTCACGATTAATTGACCGGCATAATGTTTACATAATTTTATTTATTTATTTATTTGTTTGTTTGTTTTTTTATGTATTTATTTTTTTACTCTTCAAATGTCCTGGTGTCACATTGGTTTAATCCAGGGTTTACTAAGCACTCAGTCTTCTTTGAAGGATTTTATATCTTCACACTGCTCCCCACCCCATCCTCAATCTCTTGCTGAAATCCTGTTAGAAACTGTGACCATGCATCTTCCTGGTTCTCTGCTTATTCCCTTGCTTTTCCTTCATTATCCCCTTTGTCAATTGTTGTCATGGAAAGAGCATATGCTCTGCTGTTAGACAAATACAGGTTCCAGTCTCACTTTTACCCTTAGTATGTGACTTTAAACAAGTTCTTTTTACCTCTTTGAGGCTCTGTTTTTTTCATCTGTAAAATGTTATAGTGCTTTCCTGTATGAGTGAGGCTCCTGACAGGGTAAGAAAAAAAAGACCTCCTCAGTTTAGGAAAAATTGAGAAGGATTTTTTAATAGGAGGACTAATTATGAAAGTATGTGGGATATTGAGGAGTAACAAGGAGAGGATGTGCAGGAATCCATTGAAACTGCTGTCACTCACCTTCACTTCTGCATCTTCCTTTTCCAGCCAAAGGGAGAAAGGGAGGGAAGAGTTAATGGAATCATGTAGAACATTTTGCCTTAAGAGAAGCACTGACTTTCTATCAAAGAGGGGCACAGCCAATCTGAGGCAGTCCTGCTGAGAGGGAACCACATGAATAAATACCAGCTTCTCTCTCCTCCCTCTCTCTAGCCTTCATCTGGGCTCCTCATTGGCTGTACTCAACCTTCAGTTAAAGATTGAGCTCATTTGTGTAATCCATACGGTTCAGCTCCCAAGTCAGAGATCATGGTGGATGCAAGAGTGTAAGCCAACTACAGAGTCAGAGGGAACCGCCCGCACCTCTGCCTCCAACTGCATTTTGGGGAGGGGGTTCTCAAAACTACCTTCAACTTTGATAGTCTGCTAGGAGGACTCACATAACCTACTGGAAGCTCTTATACTCACAGTTATGGTTTATTATAGGGAAAAGGTACTGATTAAAATTGGCCCATGGATGAAACACATAGAGCAGCATCTGAGAAAGTACAAATGCGACGCTTCTATTATCTTGTCCTTATGGAGTCACATTATGACACATTATTTTCCTGGCACCAGTGTGTGACAGTATGCACATAGTATTGCCAACCAGGGAAGCTCACCGGAGCCTTGGCATTCTGAATTCCTATTGAGTCTCTATTACATAGGCAAGATTGATTGATTGCCCATGTGGTTGGTCTCAGTCTCTGGGTTGACTGACACTGTGTGACCCAAAGCGCCCACCCTAAATCCCATTGTTGTTTTTCTCTGTCATGGTCAACCCCTACCCTAAATCATACAGTTAGACTATCCAGCATGACTCAAGGCTCCCAGGCAATTGAAGATACTCCTAACTTTTCCAGGGCACAGAGATTACTTCCCATAAGCCAAGGGCAAAGGCGAAGGTTAGATTTTTACTACACAGTGAAAAGAACGGAGAATGGATCTAGAGGGGCAAAAGTGAGCTATCAGGCCCATTGCCTTTAAGAATTACTTCAAAGATTAAAGGAAATAACCAATGTAAATCACCTCCTGTGTTACCTGGAACATGACCCTTATCTATTTAAAGTGTTATCTTCCTAAGCAGTTTCTTTGATCCTTTTCTCCTTTTACTTTGAAAATAGCATATGTTCCTATGACTTCTCCTTTGTTTTGTTAATGATTCTCATATTTTAAAATCTCATTCATTTTTTTAGTCTTTGTTCATCTACTTTATTCATTAAGTATTTATTAAGTACCTACTTTATTCTGGTACAGATGTGGTTTCTGCCCTCATAGAATTTATAGCTTAGTATGGGAAACAAACAACAAAAAACCCAAATCAATCAATCACATACATAAAACGCGCACGCGCACACACACATAGACATATATACACTTTAACATACACACTGGTAAACAAAAAATAGAATAGCTCTAAATAGCAGAAAGTACTTTAAAGAAAAGAAAAGGTGCTATGTCAGAGAATAACAGTGGAACCCCTCTGAATGGGGAAGGAGAAAATCTTAAAGTTGAGATGCTATGGCTGGAAAGGAGCCAGGTCTGAAATGATTTGGTGGTGGTCGAAGAACACTCCATAAAGAAGGAATAGTATTTCCTGAGACAGGAAAGAGCTCGTTATGAAGAGTAAGTGAAAAAATATATATGTGGGTAGAATATATTGTGAGTGAAGAGCTATGAAGAAGAACATAGATTTTAATGGAAGCGTCACAGGCAAATTGTTAAAAGGCCTTCAGTTAACACTTTAAAATATTATGTTGCTTGCACTGTGAAGAATCAATAAGTCTTAGAAAGTGGAAAGGAATAGGACAAATTGGAATCCAAAAGACCCCTTAGAAGTCTATTTGGGCAGTAAAAGAGATGCTAGTAGCTTGGACATTGAGATGGTAGTGAATATGGTGAGTCCTAAGCCTGTGAACTTGAGATATATTTGGAGGTAGGTTTGACAGGACTTGCAGATGAGGAATGTGGAGGAGGGGTAGGAATGGATCATGACTCCCAGCCACCTATATTACTCACCCCATCTCTCTTTGAGAAGTTGGTACCAGTCCCTGTGCTAGAAGGGAATTCCTCATAGAATCAGAGCTTCATCATTTCCAGTGTCTATAGACAATCCTACCTGGAATTCCAACTATCCAAGACCAACAATCATCATCAGGGAAGCCACCAGGGAAGCCCCAGATGACAATAATTTTGATAGTTCTTGGGTTTCTATATGCTGATGTATTTTAGGGGTTTTTAAAGCTTCACACTTAAGAAAAATGGGTTAGAAGGTAGTGTGGCATGCTGAACTAAGTAGATTTACTCTTCTGCCCTTAGTTGTCTATCTTTTGTTTATCTATTTTCATATATATTGAAAACTTAATTTAAAAAAATATATAACAAATTGTAATACTATTTATGATTCCTTTCTGAGTTCATATTTACTGGGTACAGACTGTCCTACAAACACAAAGAACTCTTCTAAACCTAAGCTTATTCTTTACAAGAACTGTTTGTTCTTTCATATCTGAAGTTTGAATTATTTCAAATAGGCTAGCCAGCACATTTCAGAAATAAGTCTACATGGATGGACCCAGAGATTGTCATATTAAGTGAAGTAAGTCAGACAGAGAAAGACAAGTATCATATGATATCACTTACATGTGTAATCTAAAAAAAGTAATAATATAAATGAATTTATTTACAAAACAGAAATCGACTCACAGACAGATAAAAAACTTAACGGTTATGAAAGGGGATAGTGGTGGCAAGGGGAGATAAATTAGAAGTTTGGGATTAACATATACATACTGTATATAAAATAGATAAACAACACGGACCTACTGTATAGCACAGGGAACTATATTCAAAATCTCGTAATAACCTATAATGGAAAAGAATCTGAAATAATATATATATATAATAACTGAATCACTTTGCTGTACATATGAAACTAACACAACATTGTAACTTAACTATACTTCAATTTTAAAAACAGGTTAAAAGTTTTTAAAAAAGAAAGAAGTCTAAAATACACATAATTCTATATAGTCATGGTATAATTTTTTTTAAAATAAATTTATGTATTTATTTATTTTTGGCTGCGTTGGGTCTTCCTTGCTGCACGCGGGCTTTCTCTAGTTGTGGCGAGAGGGGCTACGCTTCGTTGCGGTGCACAGCCTTCTCATTGCGGTGGCTTCTTTTGTTGCGGAGCATGGGCTCCAAGCTTGCGGGCTTCAACAGTTGTGTCATGCAGGCTCAGTAGTTGTGGCTCGCGGGCTTTAGAGCACAGGCTCAGTAGTTGTGGCAAACGGGATTAGTTGCTCTGCGGCATGTGGGATCTTCCTGGACCAGGACTCGAACCTGTGTTGCCTGCATTGGCAGGCGGATTCTTAACCACTGCACCACCAGGGAGGTCCCGGTATAAATTTTTATAGATACATTTTTATTGTCCTTTATTCGAACTCATAATAACTGGAAGTTACCTTTGATTGAAGTGACAGCCTAAGTTAGGAAGAATGTGGCTTTACTCTCCCTTTGGGGTGCCTGTGTATACTTTTATACGACTTTGTAGAAGAAAGGAGTTACATTCCTTTGCAGAAATTCAAGGCATTATAATTTTTAGTTGACCAAATTCTGCCTTTTGCAGAAATGGAAATGTTAGTTACTTTGGGCTTGTATATTGTGATGGTGAGAGAATCTGCTGAAGAATGTGTAGTTTGAATAATCTTTCATTTAGAATACATATAATATACACACATATGCTGTACAGAACTGAGGACATTTCTCATGGATAAGAATGTTTTACAGTTACACATGTTTTATATTAAAGAAGGAAGTTTTTACAGCGATTAGTTTCTTTCTGTTGTTGAGTAAATGTGGCATTTCATCTGTCTTGAAAGGACCAAATAATGCTTAATGAGCATCCAGTTGTTGAGAGTTTTATCCTGAGGGATTTATGATCCCAAAAGATACATTTATTAGATTTAAAGGTATTGGTGCCACTGACAAGTATTATTTCACTGAAAAGTCTTGACTTATAGGTTACCATTTATTCAGTTATTCATAGGAATCTGCATACATTTAATATGTATGCAGATTCCTATGAATGGTAAATATTATTAAACCCTCTTTAAAATAACTGCCTATAGGAATTAACCAAGAGATCACTTTTATTTGTCATATTATTTTTAAAATTCTTAAATTTTTCTTCAGTGAGACTTGTTTTAGTGTTTAGCTATAATGAATAAGGATTACAATGGAAAAAGTTTATTATTTTGAAGTCTACTTTGTATCACCTTTTCTGCTCTGAGGATGATTGACTCAAAGCAATATAAGTCCCTCCAACCTTCTGGAGAGATGAAAGAGGCAGATGGCTAATGCCTACCTCATGGAAGCCATCAGTCTGTACTAGGTGAAAGTACTACATCAATGAATCAAATCTAGGAAGTGGGCTCAGGAAAATTCAGAGAAGGGGAAATATGATTCAGGAGCGAACATTCTTAAATTAGTTACTATCCCTGGAAGTCAAAATGTCATGTCCTTTATGAAGTCAAAAAAGAAAGTTACTTACAATTTGGAAAAATTGTATCTGTGAGTGAGCAAAAATGATAGAATTCAAGGTAATTACACCTGGCAGTGAAATCCAGCTGAATACGATAAACTCTATTAAGTATTGATAGATATGGGGTTCTGTTGTAATGATTATAAAAGAGTTTCATATTAAACATTTTTTTTTTTTTTTTTTTTGCGGTATGTGGGCCTCTCACTGTTGTGGCCTCTCCCATTGCGGAGCACAGGCTCCGGACGCGCAGGCTTAGCGGCCATGGCTCACGGGCCCAGCCGCTCCGCGGCATGTGGGATCTTCCCGGACCGGGGCACGAACCCGTGTCCCCTGCATCGGCAGGCGGACTCTCAACCACTGCGCCACCAGGGAAGCCCTAAACATTTTAAATAACTAAAATTTATAGCTATTTGGAACAACGTTGATAATATCAACATATTTAGAGATATTTAACCCTACAAATGTCTTTCCAAGTAAATAGTTAAAATAGTATACAAATATAAGAGCTTCCTTTTCTTCTACTTTTTTAGCTCAGGCTTCATCTTGACTCCAGGTCTAAGAGGCAGGAAGAAGATACCACTGAGCAAAATCATTAGTGCTGTGGCCCAGACTTATGTGGTTGGCAGAATGACATTACTGTAGTGTTTTATATAATTGAGTATGCTATACATGATAAAGCCTGCATTAGTGTTATTCACTTTATTTTTACTAGAAGACTCCTATTAATAACATTAATTCTGTTAAATGTTATGTATGCTAAATTGGTATGAATATACTCAAAAACACATTACTTTCTATTTATTTTTATTTTTTTGAATTTTATTTTATTTTTATACAGCAGCTTATTACTTATCTATTTTATACATAATAGTGTATATATGTCATTCCCAATCTCCCAATTCATCCCACCACCACCACCACCCCTCCCCTGCTTTCCCCCCTTGGTGTCCATACGTATGTTCTCCACATCTGTGTCTCTGTTTCTGCCTTGCAAACCATTTCATCTGTACCATTTTTCTAGATTCCACATACATGCGTTAATATACGATATTTGTTTTCCTGACTTACTTCGCTCTGTATGACAGTCTCTAGATCCATCCATGTCTCAACAGATGACTCAATTTCGTTACTTTTTATGGCTGAGTAATATTCCATCGTATATATGTACCACAACTTCTTTCTCTGTTCGTCTGTCGATGGGCATTTAGGTTGTTTCCATGACCTGGCTATTGTAAATAGTGCTGCAATGAATATTGGGGTGCATGTCTCTTTTTGAATTATGGTTTTCTCTGGGTATATGCCCAGTAGTGGGATTGCTGGGTCATATGGTAGTTCTATTTTTAGTTTTTTAAGGAACCTCCAAAGTGTTCTCCACAGTGGCTGTATCAATTTACAGTCCCACCAACAGTGTAATAGGGTTCCCTTTTCTCCACACCCTCTCCAGCCTTTGGTGTTTGTACATTTTCTGATGATGCCCATTCTAACAGGTGTGAGGTGATACCTCATTGTAGTTTTGACTTGTATTCCTCTAATAATTAGTGATGTTGAGCAGTTTTTCACCTGCCTCTTGGCCATCTGTATGTCTTCTTTGGAGAAATGTCTATTTAGGTCTTCTGCCCATTTTTGGATTGGGATGTTTGTTTTTTAAATATTGAGCTGCATGAGCTGTTTATATATTTTGGAGATAAATCCTTTGTCCGATGATTCGTTTGCAAACGTTTTCTCCCATTTTGAGGGTTGTCCTTTTGTCTTGTTTATGGTTTCCTTTGCTGTGCAAAAGCTTTGAACTTTCATTAGGTCCCGTTTGTTTATTTTTGGTTTTATTTCCATTACTCTAGGAGGTGGATCAAAAAAGATCTTGCTGTGATTTATATCAAAGCATGTTCTTCCTATGTTTTCCTTTAAGAGTTTTATAGTGTCCAGTCTTACATTTAGGTCTCGAATCCATTTTGAGTTTGTTTTTGTGTATGGTGTTAGGGAGTGTTCTAATTTCATTCTTTTACATGTAGCTGTCTAGTTTTCCCAGCACCACTTATTGAAGAGACTGTATTTCCTCCATTGTATATATTTGCCTCCTTTGTCATAGATTAGTTGACCATAGGTACATGGGTTTATCTCTGGGCTTTCTATCTTGTTCCATTGATCTGTGTTTCTGTTTTTGTGCCAGTACCATATTGTCTTGATTACTGTAGCTTTGTAGTATAGTCTGAAGTCAGGGAGTCTGATTCCTCCAGCTCAGTTTTTTTCCCTCAAGTCTGCTTTGGCTATTCAGGGTCTTTTGTGTCTCCATACAAATTTTAACATGATTTCTTCTAGTTCTGTAAAAAATGCCATTGGTAATTTGATCGGGATTACATTGAATCTGTAGATTGCTTTGGGTAGTCTAGTCATTTTCACAATATTGATTCTTCCAATCCAGGAACATGGTATATCTCTCCATCTGTTGGTATCATATTTAATTTCTTTCATCAGTGTCTTACAGTTTTCCTCATACAGGTCTTTTGTCTCCCTAGGTAGGTTTATGCCTAGATATTTTATTATTTTTGTTGCAGTGGTAAATGGGAGTGTTTCCATAATTTCTCTTTCAGAGTTTTCATCATTAGTGTATAGGAATGCAAGAGATTTCTGTGCATTGATTTTGTATCCTGCAACTTTACCAGATTCATTGATTAGCTCTAGTAGTTTTCTGGTGGCATTTTTAGGATTCTCTGTATACAGTATCATGTCATCTGCAAAGAGTGACAGTTTTAATTCTTCTTTTCCAATTTGTATTCCTTTTATTTCTTTTTCTTCTCTGATTGCTGTGGCTCTGACTCCAAAACTCTGTTGAATAATAGTGGTGAGAGTGGACATCCTTGTCTCGTTCATGATCTTAGAGGAAATGCTTTCAGTTTTTCACCATTGAGAGTAATGTTTGCTGTGGGTTTGTCGTATATGGCCTTTATTATGCTGAGGTAGTTTCCCTCTATGCCCACTTTCTGGAGAGTTTTTATAAATGGGTGTTGAATTTTTTCAAAAGATTTTCTGCATCTATTGAGATGGTCATATGGTTTTTATTCTTCAGTTTGTTACTATGGTGTATCACGTTGATTGATTTGTGTATATTGAAGAATCCTTGCATCCCTGGGGTAAATCCCACTTGATCGTGGTGTATGATCATTTTAATGTGTGGTTGGATTCTGTTCGCTAGTATTTTGTTGAGCAATTTTGCATCTATATTCATGAGTGATATTGGTCTCTAATTTTCTTTTCTTGTAGTATCGTTGTCTGGTTTTGGTATCAGGGTGATGGTGGCCTCATAGAATGAGTAGGGGGGTGGTCCTTCCTCTGCAGTTTTTTGGAAGAGTTTGAGAAGGATGGGTGTTAACTCTTCTCTAAATGTTTGATAGAATTCACCTGTGAAGCCACCTGGTCCTGGACTTCTGTTTGTTGGAAAATTTTTAATCAGAGTTTCAATTTCATTACTTTGATTGGTCTGTTTATATTTTCTTTTTCTTCCTGGTTCAGTCTTGGAAGGTTATGCCTTTCTAAGAATTTGTCCATTTCTTCCAGGTTTTCCATTTTATTGGCATGGAGTTGCTTGTAGTAGTCTCTTAGCATGCTTTGTATTTCTGCGGTGTCTGTTGTCACTTCTCCTTTTTCATTTCTAATTTTAATGATTTGAGTCCTCTCCCTCTTTTTCTTGATGAGTCTGGCTAATGGTTTATAAATTTTGTTTATCTTCTCAAAGAACCAGCTTTTAGTTTTATTGATCTTTGCTATTGTTTTCTTTGTTTCTATTTCATTTATTTCTGCTCTGATCTTTATGATTTCTTTCCCTATGCTAACTTTGAGGGTTTTTTTCTTTCTTTCTCTAGTTCCTTTAGGTGATTGTTTAGTTGGATTGTTTACTTGAAGTGTTTCTTGTTTCTTGTGGTAGGCTTGTATAGCTATAAACCTCCCTCTTAGAACTGCTTTTGCTGCATCCCATGGGTTTTGGATCGTCGTGTTTTTCTCCTCATTTGTCTCTAGGTATTTTTTGATTTCCTCTTTGATTTCTTCAGTGATCTCTTGGTTACTTAGTAACGTATTGTTTAGCCTCCCTGTATTTGTGTTTTTTAGGTTTTTTTCCCTGTAATTCATTTCTAATCTCATAGCGCTGTGGTCAGAAAAGGTGCTTGAGAGGATTTCAATTTTCTTAAATTTACTGAGGCTTGATTTGTGACCCAAGATGTGATATATCCTGGAGGATGTTCCATGGGCACTTGAGAAGAAGGTGTAATCTGATGTTTTTAGATGGAATGTCCTATAAATATCAATTAAATCTATCTGCTCTATTGTGTCATTTAAAGCTTCTGTTTCCTTATTTATTTTCATTTTGGATGATCTGTTCATTGATGTAAGTGAGGTGTTAAAGTCCCCCACTATTATTGTGTTACTGTCGATTTCCTCTTTCATAGCTGTTAGCAGATGCCTTATATATTGAGGTCCTCCTATGTTGGGTGCATATATAGTTACAATTGTTATATCTTCTTCTTGGATTGATCCCTTGATCATTATGTAGTGTCCTTCCTTGTCTCTTGTAACATTCTTTATTTTAAAGTCTATTTTATCTGATATGAGTATTGCTACTGCAGCTTTCTTTTGATTTCCATTTGCATGGAATATCTTTATCCATCCCCTCACTTTCAGTCTGAATGTGTCACTAGGTCTGAAGTGGGTCTCTTTTAGATAGCATATATATGGGTCTTGTTTTTGTACCCATTCAGGAAGTCTGTGTCTCTTGGTTGGAGCATTAATCCATTCACATTTAAGGTAATTATTGATATGTATGTTCCTTTGACCATTTTCTTAATTTTGGGGGGTTTGCTTTTGTAGATTCTTTTCTTCTCTTGTGTTTCCCACTTAGAGAAGTTCCTTTAGCATTTGTTGTAGAGCTGGTTTGCTGGTGCTGAATTCTCTTAGCTTTTGCTTGTCTGTAAAGCTTTTGATTTCTCCATTGAATCTGAATGAGATCCTTGCTGGGTAGAGTAATCTTGGTTGTAGGTTCTTCCCTTTCATCACTTTAATATATCATGCCACTCCTTTCTGGCTTGTAGAGTTTCTGCTGAGAAATCAGCTGTTAACCTCATGGGAGTTCCCTTGTGTGTTACTTGTCATTTTCCCTTGCTGCTTTTAATAATTTTTCTCTGTTTTTAATTTTTGCCAATTTGATTACTATGTATCTCGGCGTGTTTCTCCATGGGTGTATCCTGTATGGGACTCGCTGTGCTTCCTGGACTTGGGTGGCTATTCCTTTTCATTTGGGGGAAGTTTTCGACTATAATCTCTTCAAATATTTTATCTGGTCCTTTCTGTCTTTCTTCTCCTTCTGGGACCCTGTAATGTGAATGTTGTTGCATTTAATCTTGTCCCAGACGTCTCTTAGGCTGTCTTCATTTCTTTTAATTCTTTTTTCTTTAGCCTGTTCCGCAGCAGTGAATTCCACCATTCTGTCTTCCAGGTCACTTATCGGTTGTCCTGCCTCAGTTATTCTGCTATTGATTCCTTCTAGTGTAGTTTTCATTTCAGTTATTGTATTGTTCATCTCTGTTTGTTTGTTCTTTAATTCTTCTAGGTCTTTGTTAAACATTTCTTGCATCTTCTCAATTTTGCCTCCAATCTATTTCTGAGGTCCTGCATCATCTTTACTATCATTATTCTGAATTCTTTTTCTGGAAGGTTGCCTATCTCCACTTCATTTAGTTGTTTTTCTGGGTTTTATCTTGTTCCTTCATCTGATATATAGCCCTCTGCCTTTTCATCTTGTCTGTCTTACTGTGAATGTGTTCCACAGGCTGCAGGATTGTAGTTCTTCTAGCTTCTGCTGTCTGCCCTCTGGTGGATGAGGCTATCTAAGAGGCTTGATGGGAGGGACTGGTGGTGGGTAGAGCTGACTGTTGCTTGGGTGGGCAGAGCTCAGTAAAACTTTAATCCACTTGACTGTTGATGGGTGGGGCTGGGTTCCCTCCCTGTTGGTTGTTTGGCCTGAGGCAACCCAACACTGGAGCCTACCTGGGCTCTTTGTTGGGGCTAATGACAGACTCTGGGAGGGCTCTCGCCAAGGAATACTTCCCAGAACTTCTACTGCCAGTGTCCTTGTCCCCGTGGTGAACCACAGCCACCTCCCACCTCTGCAGGATACCCTCCAACACTAGCAGGTACGTCTGGTTCAGTCTCCAGTGGGGTCTCTGCTCCTTCCCCCCGGTCTTGATTCACACACACTTTTGTGTGTGCCCTCCAAGAGTAGAGTCTCTGTTTCCCCCAGTCCTGTTGAAGTCCTGCAATCAAATCCTGCTAGCCTTCAAAGTCTGATTCTCTGTGAATTCCTCCTCCCATTGCAGGACCCCTAGGTTGGGAATCCTGACATGGGGCATAGAACCTTCACTCCAGTGGGTGGATTTCTGTAGTATAATTGATCTCTAGTTTGTGAGTCACCCACTCAGTGGATATGGGATTTGATTTTATTTTGATTGCACCCCTCCTACCATCTCATTGTGGCCTCTCCTTTGTCTTTGGATGTGGGGTCTCTTTTTTGGTGAGTTCCAGTATCTTCCTGTCAATGATTATTCAGCAGATAGTTGTGATTCTGGTGCTCTTGCAAGAGGGAGTGAGCACATGTCTTTCTACTCTGCCATCTTAATAAGCTCTAAAGATACATTACTTTTTAAAATAAACAGCTCACTCTGAAATGCATCTTTAAAGATAAAATTAGAGATGAATGAAAAATAACTGCTGTTGATCAATTAGATTAATAATTGATAAAATATAAATCGTATAAATATTAAAAAACAGTTGTTTCAGGAGTTATTAAACGTGCCAACTCCCAAAGCACCAGCCTAAGCATGTTATTCCCACACAAAAATCAATCTAATAAATGTCTGATATTAGCATGTATAAGCCCCTAGAATTTATCCATCATATCCCAAGGTTATAAGAAGGCATGTTTAAATGCCAGTATCTGCGGGTTAGGCTGGTGCTTAGAGCCTTGCAAGTCATCCTCTCCCTCCCCTGAATTCCCTCATTCCTCTGCCCACTATGTCCTTTGAAGCCTAATGGATCATTTTCCATCAGACATTATTATACATTCCAAACCATGGACAATAATTAAGCTTGGGCAGAGGGGCATAGAACTGTGTTCCCGGGATCCAACCCAATAAAGTGGTTGAGTTTCACTAAGGCAGGCAGGGGTCTGAACAGAACTGGAGCCAGCCCCCAGCAGAAAGGCAGATAGTACAGCTGAGAGCATAGATCCAGGCACAGCTTGGGAACCAGTTATGTAGGGTTTCTGACAGGTATCTTAGCAACGGAAAGAAGCTTCCAAAGAGGAAGTAAGGGCAGTGAGGTATTAATTAGAGCTCCTGCCTTCTGAGGTAGGGGCTTCCTGGCTTAGAACCACATTCGGAGATAGGCCAACCCCTAGACTGGAGAAAGGAGAGAGGGTGGAGTCAGTGCTCTTCTGCTATTCTTGGTGGCCCCTTTTGAGCCAGCCCAACAATTTTGTTTTCTGTTAATTTATTGCCATTTTTCTTTTTTCAAATAGAGAACCTGTACATTGAGACTGTAATTTTACTAATCATTCTCTTTTATCCTTTACAATGTTCTCCTTCAAATTTATCACATTGAGAAGTCTTTTGGAGAATTGGTAGAGAACGGAAAATGGACAGAGGCTTTCTTCCTGCTGTTGTTTTTTAGGGCCTGATGCAGGGAATACTCTTTATAATAGAGACAGGTGTTGGCCATTTCTCCTAGCCACACTGCTTCTCCTGAAGAAGACATTTCTTGCCATCCTGTACAGCTTGAAAAGTCTCTTCTCTTGTGTGGTAACTAACATCCCCCAGTGTGTGTCTGAGGCAAACATCTGCAGGGATTTATGTGCTCAGTTCCTGAGGCATAGCTCATTGGTAAAGATAATTCTGCATGAGAAACCATTTGACATTTCTTGGGTACATTTAAATTGCATATTGCAAAGACTGCAAATGGTTTAATTGGGCCATTTGGTGTGCCCTGATGCCAAGCATACGTGCCAACTGATGTCCCTTTGATAGTTTCTTCAAAATGAAGTATTTTTAAATATCTTCAAGATAGGGAAGCTCTTATGGTTAAAAAAAAACAGCTGAAAGAGAGAAAAGGACATTTAAAAAGTCAAAACAACAGAGTGATTAAAAAATCTTGTCTCTAGGGCATAGATTTTTTTTAAAACTGAGGTATCTATGTATAGTCGAATTTCTAAATGCCTATATGTTAAAATACATCAAATAGAATTATTTTTAAGTGCAGTCTTAAAGATGTGTTTTCACCAAGACGATGATGGTTTTAAAGATTTTAGTGCACTGATTTGCTTCTTTCCCTAGTGACCCATTTTTTTCTTTTCTTTTTAGTACAAATTACCACTGCATGGATTCCTCTCTTAGTAACAATTCACATAAATCTAACTTCTCTTTAAAAAGGTTTCCTGTTTTTTTTTTACCTTACCTCACTACCATAAAGACCTTGATTAATTACAAAATTATTGATTTGTTTAGCAATTAAAGGTTTTAATATTCTGTAGTCTGATATAGTTCCCTCTTGCTAAGTCTTGTGGAATTGATTCAACAGTGATACACTTATTTATCAGAAGATCATTTGGTGTACTGGCACTGAATGGAGTTTTCTCTGCAAGCTGTATTTCTTGGGATTCTTTCTTGACTACATTTTATTGTCTGTTCTCTGATACAGAGGTAAGCTTCTATGATGCTGAATTTTGGTGGGAGAAAACAGAAACCCAGTAGGAGGAGAGGGAAAGAGCAGGGTAATGACCAAACTTAGAAGCTGGTTATTTATTTAGACCCTAGAGCTGGAGAAGCACCTATTTAGAAGGGGGAACCAGACCATAAAAACTTTCTCCTTTCTATGGAGGCTATTGATAGTTACCAATACTCTTTGTTACCTGTTCTGAAAAAGAGGCCACTTGTGGTATAATCAATCATGATTCTTCTTAAAATGGTACAAACTATGGTTTTAAAAAAAGGTGTTTCAATGTATAACTGCTTTGAAGATTTTTTATGGTGCCTTATGTGATTAGTCACAATTAGAATGAATCCACTTTTTTTATTATAGCCAACTTATATGTCAAAACGTAGACCTATCTCAAATATTTTTTCCTAGGAGATTTTAAAGTATGAAAGCTTGAGTTCTTGTGAATCTCTGAGAATTTTTATATTGACCTCAGCAGCCTTATATTAGTAGCAAAAATTGTATTTAAGCCTTTCTAAAACACTTTAGAAATGTTTCCTGATGATAATGAAAATAGATGTGACTCCTCAGAATGCACAGATCCAAGACGTATCTCAGGTTTCTTTGTCCTGTGTTCCATTCACTGGAAGCATTTAGTCAGGGAAGTTCCTGGATGCTTTCTCAGGCTCCTCAGGGGAAATATTCAGTGGTCTCAGAAACAAAATAACATAGCGACATAGGAGAAAAACCAAAGCATCATTTTAGTAAAAATGCTGACAAAATAGAAATAAGCAGTGACATGCTAGCTGTTCTTTGCCTTTGTTTTGGGAGTAGAGGAGATGCATAAAAGCACTTAGACCATTTAAAAACAACAACAAAAACAAAAACAAAAAAACACTACCCCATGGCCTGCCTTTGTAGAATGCTGAATAGTTTTCTTTTATCCATTGTTTCCCCATAACTCTTAAGTCAGCTTTCTTACTTGTTAATTTCCTTTCCTGCCATCAGCTCACTTTGCTTTCACTGAGGTTTTTCAGACAAGAGGCCTGATGACTAAAACAGATTGAGTATATCCTGTGCTTTTCAACTCACCTAACCTACTTCTTAGATCTGTTAGACATATCCCATGGATACCACAGATGCATGTTTTTATGAGAGGGGAAAAAAAACTTTTGAAAGGATATGGTACATAGTAGACAAAAATGTGGTTGAACCCAAAAGGGTGTATTTTCTAGGCTTGCATCAGCAGTTAAGCAGTAATTATGCCCAACATTGAGTCATCTATAAACTCAAAGTAGACTTAAACTACTTAAATCCACACACAGTAGATAATTCACACATCTGGCAAAATCACTTAAAAAACACTGGCAATCTGCCAGGCAAAAGGCAGAAAACAGAGATTTTCCCTTTAATCCAGATTATATAACATTAACACACCTAAAGAATGAATATATCAATAGCAAGGAGGTGAGAGAGGGTGGGCTAACATTTTATGAGGATGCCTCACATTGGTTGTTTTCTTTGTTTGACACAACTTGCCTTCAATTAGGTTTTATTATCCCTGTTTTACAGATGAGGGAACTGAGCTCACAGAGGTTAATTTAATTTCCCCCAAAGTTTTAGAAAGGAGAGATGACAGTAACTACTTGAAATATGGTGAATTTAGCTTCAAAATAGGTAAGGTTTTTTATTGCCCCCAGCAGCATAAATTTCCATAGTAAAAGCTTTGGGGGAATTAGAAAAAGGTTTCTGTGAATGAGCAATTCAGGATTATCCAACAAGTGCTTATTGAATGCTTATTATATACTTTATTCATAGAAACGGAACTATTGGAACACAGTCATTTTACTTTACTAGCATGGTTGGAATGAAAATAAATCTTAGGTTTTGGGGATCCCCCCCACCTCCACCTAATCAATCTTCCTCATACCTGGTCCAAGGAAAACTCAACACTCAAACCTTTGACCAGGGAGAGATGAGTTATGTCCCTTAGGTTTCTAGGTGGGGGTCAGACCACTATGTCCACTGTGCTCCCAGTGGCGTATTGCAGTGGTTCCTTGATTCCCAGTCCTTCAGTAAACTTTCCCTAAGGATCTAGTCCTTCCAAAAGGTTGAAACCTTTATACCCTCAAGGTGGGTATTGAACTGCAAAAGCATTTTTTGACTACTTTTCTTTGCAAGTTCTGCAAACGTGAGCTAGCATTTTACTTGTGCTTTAGAGTTTGTTTTCAAAGTATTGACTTTACCTTGGAAGTACTTTGAGAACTTTTGTTCCCAACCTTTTGGGGCTTCAGATCAACTGGGACAAAGAGAGCCATCTTGTTATATACCATTTTACAGAGAAAGAAAATTTACTAAGTAATACAGAACTTAGGTGGATCAAAGGGAAGAAGTGTTCCAGCTTCTTACTAAGAGTGATTGGTTATTAGAATTTTAAAGAGATAAAAAAGTCAATTAACTGTGGGCTGAAGTCACGATATCCTGTAACACTTTTTAAAAGTATCATAAAGATCAATATACCCTAAGTTTTAAACAGGGCAGTTTCTTTAGTATTGTAATTTTATAAGATGCCCTGGAGGTATTTGGCTATCAGATATAACGGTATATAGTTAAGTTGGTTTCTGCTGGTGGTTGTGAACATGCCAATGTAACAATTCTTGGTCCACTTAGTAGACGATTTTTCTTAGATTTCAAACTGATGTATATAGGATTGGAATATTCTGATCCCCTTTAGTGGCATTTACCAGCTTGTCTAAGAGGGGTACAGCTTACAGAGTCTCACTGCCCAAGAATGGGTCTTGGGATCAGTCTGTTATATCAGTTCAGTGCCTGTAGCAGCTTTTTTAGCTTATACAGCTTATAATTGATTAAATCCATGAGCCTAGAGAAGTATATTTTTAATAAAAAACTGACAGACTTCATTACATAGCTCTGCCCCAATTACCCTTTTTCTAAGATTACTATAGTCATTTTAAAAAAGAATCTATGTTCTTTTTCCAACATAGAATAGAAAAGGTGGAAGATTTAAATCTGAGTGAGACTAAGAAGATGAAGTTATTGGGATTCTATTCTGTGGGGCAGCTGACTGTCAGCTTAAACAGACGTCAGGGAAGTCCTCACCTGATTACAGAGTTTGGGGGTTTGGTATCCTGCTGATTTGCAAACCCACTCTCAAGAGCTGGGGAGGGAATTCTGGTCAGCATTACCCCAACTCACTTTGTGCCTCATGGTTTCCTCAATTAAGAAAGGAATCATTTATGATCTTTTAATAAGGGACTAGTCACTTAGCTCCCGCCATGAGATCACTGTCAATACCAACTCATTGTTGTCCTAGGGCAAATAACCAGATAACTTGCGAAGTGAAATATGCCTGCATATCATTTTCCTGTTCCTTTTGTCAACTTATGTGATATTGACCATCTTCTCCTCGCTCCTCTCCTTTTCCTTGGATGGACATTGACATTTGAATCCCACTTACAAATTTCTAAGGAAATGCCACGTAGGAACTGGCAAAATATTCATCAGATGTGTGTCCTGATTTTCAGACTTAAATGAAGCACAGTTACTTATACATAGTATATTCCAATAAAATGCTGAACAGGTCTGTACTAGCTAATGATACCAACTCTCAGAAACATTTAGAATAACTCTTTATACTGAGCCTGTTTTCCATCTCCTCTACTAAAATCTCGTAAAAATATTTCTCCATGACACTGAAATGTTTCTTATGTATCTTATTTCCTTTGGTTGCTCTGTGTCCTTATCTTTAGCATTACTATTTCTGGGGATAGTGGGTCTCTGGTGAGTTACCAGTTTAGTGATTAAATGGTTGGAAAGTTTCACCAGTATTTAAGCTCTTTGTATAAATGGCTCCCAAACTTGTCTCCACATTGGAATCCCCTGGGAAGCTTCAAGAAATCCTGATGCCTGGGCCCCGTTTCCAGAGGGTGATTTAATTATCTGGGAGTATGGCTTGGGTTTGGAATTTTAAAAAAGAACCCAAGTAATTCCAATATGCAGACAATTTGGGGGATCACTGCCTTAGAATCATCTAGGAAGCTTTGAAGAATACTAAATGTTTAAACCCCAGCTCACACCAATCAAACTGGAACATTTGGGATTGGGGCTAAGTTTAGAGTATAGCCAAGATTGCCAACCACTGCTTCAGGGAAACTCAAAAGTTGACATCTTTCTTGAAAACGGAGGCTTTCAATAAAACCGGTAATTTATTTACTAGTCCTTCGGTCAATTATTGAGTAGTTTCTAAATAGTTAGGTCTATGACTTAATTTACTAAGCATTCTAAATACACATGCAATTAATTAAGAATGTGTGTTATCCATCCTATCTCTAAGTAACCTAGAGAAAATGAGTATGGGTTGGCTCACTAATACTTCCTGATAAAAACAATTGACAACAAGTCATGAGAGCTGGGTTTCCTGGCTGCTGGCTATCTTGCTTGTAGTCATTATAACAACTGTCTCTCTTGCTGGGCTCCCCCTGTCATCTCTTGAAGTGCCACTGACTTGTGGCTATAGATGTTGCTAGAGGTTTATAGATCCTCCCCCACCTTGAATTAGCTCAAGAATCACCTGTGACCAAATGTATTGTAGTCAGCAACCACCCTTCCTTACCAAGGATTTTTCCAGCTACCTAGAAATTCAGTTCCCTTTGTTCATTAATTCTGCAAATGTCGTTAGCACTTTCTATGTACCGTGTATTGTGATAGGTACTGGGAATATAATTTATGAATAAAACATAGTCCTTGGCCTCAAGGGACTCACAGGCTATTCTAATTCATGATGAATGCTAAGAAAGTGGTAAATACAGATGCCAATTACCTATTTTTTTTTTGACGTGACCACTAGGAAAGTGGCTCAGCAGGCCATGAACACTTGTTCTCTTGTTCCTTTCTTGAAATTGGATTCAGCAGGTTACTTCACTGTCCTCAGGCAGAGATATGCATAACCCTCCTGTATCCCTTTTCCTCCTTAAACCGATCAGAAGTCCCCTGAGGAGAGAGACTTAAAAATAATCCCAACACTGGTAACATTGTTATCTATTAGTATGTTGGTTCACACACATTTTCTGTGTACCTCTTAAATGGCAAATGGAGTATATTCTCTGAAAGGCTAGGCTCACTTTAGTTTATGATTTTCATTTAATTTATTTTATAATACTTCCTCTGAGGTGGTTATCTTCATTTCATTTTCTAGATAGGAATAGCAGGAATCTACATAAAAAAAATGTAGCAGATGTTAAAGAATGTGGGGTAAAACTCAGCTTCCTTTTTTACAGTCCAGTGCCTTTTCTATTTAATGACGTAAACTTTGAAAAGTCGTTAATGTTAGACTTTGTTCTGTGTAGAGCTTCCTTCATAAAATATATGAAGGGCTTCCAGACCATTCTGAGTGGGTCCTTTATACTCTACAGCTATTACCATCTTAAGCAGAACAAGCACCAAGGGAAGCTGTTTTGCCCTCTTGAGGGTTTGAGGATCCGTCCTAAAAGTGGATGCTGAGCCTTGCTAACTACTTTCCCATTGCCAACGCTAAGAGCGTGGCCCAGCATTCTTGGGTGCAGAGCCAAGAATCTCATTTGGAAAGGGAGCGATTCTTCATTACCCCAGATTATAAAAAGACTCAATTAATAGCTATCCCATCTAACGACGTGTCAAATTTTCTGCTATATAAACTGTAAGCCTAGACTTTTGAGGCCAGTGAGTTTATACATTTACACTATTTTCCTTAACAAAGGACTTTAGTATAATAACTAGCCTTGTTAATCTCAATTAGAATTTTTGATTATTCTGTTTATTATAAAATTTACTTTTTTTTTTTTTTTTTTTTTTGCGGTACGCGGGCCTCTCACTGCTGTGGCCTCTCCCGTTGCGGAGCACAGGCTCCGGACGCGCAGGCTCAGCGGCCATGGCTCACGGGCCCAGCCGCTCCGCGGCATGTGGGATCTTCCTGGACCGGGGCACGAACCCGTGTCCCCTGCATCGGCAGGCGGACTCTCAACCACTGCACCACCAGGGAAGCCCATAAAATTTACTTATTTTTAAAATCAGTTCAGCTTCTGAAAACATTTTACCAATTTCTATGTTTACTATTACTTCAACTCCTGTTTCTGGGTTCACTTTTCTTATTGCTGAAGTCCAGGGCAGATCTGATTTTGTGCAGTATGCAGCTAATACACTCTGAGACCTTCTTTTAATGTTGCGTTGGCCAAAAAGTAACATCTTACAGAAAAGCCTGAATGAACTTTTTGGCCAAACCTATAAAATGCAAAGTTAGGCATGGAAGTGTTTTTTTTTTTAAACAGGGAAAGAAGACCCAATACTTGAAGACTCCTTTTGAAATCTCTGTAGGCAGTTTTCCAGAAATGCCTGACTGATATATTTTCCCTCTCTGTCTGGAACACTCTTCAGCTTCCAACAACTCCCAGCATAATAGGGTAGGGGCCTGTGCAAATGTGAAGGTTTACAGCTTAAGTTTCATTAGTTTATATTAAGTCTGGCTCATTCTTTTTTTTTTTTTTTAAGAGTAAAGTTAAACTTTACAGTAATTTTTTTTTTATATATACAAAGAATTACAGTACATGTTTATGGGGATAGGTTGACTCATTCTTGATTAATAGTTTAGGCAGTATTGAGTTCTATTTCCTTCAACATGTTTAAGATAATACTTAGTAGTCTTCTGTAATGTTGCTAATGAGAAATCTGCTACCAGTCTAATTGTTCTCTTCTATAGACAGTCATTTCTTTCTGGTAACATTTAAGCTTTTCTCTTTATCTTGGTGTACTACAGTTTCCCTGTGGTGGTTTTACAGGTTGATTTATTTTTTGTTTTCTTGTTTGGTCTTCAGTGTATAGTTTACCACACAACTTTTTTCAGTTCTGGAAACTTCTTATCCACCTTCTTTCCTAGTTTTTTCTACGTTTCTCACTTTGTCTTCTTCTATAACTTCTACTGGATGTATGTTGGAGCTTCCCAATCTCTCCTCCGTGTCCCTTAAGTACTCTGTTATATTTCTTATTGCATTATCTTCCTGGAATGCATTTTGAGTCTCTGCTCAATACTCTTTGGAATTAGTAATTACTAAATCTCTCTTTGACTACAGTAAATTTACAGATTATTCAATCTATTTGTTATTTCAGTAACTATATATTTTCATCCCCAAATTTCTAATTGGTTCTTTCATACATACTTGGTGTTGATTAATTTCTACCTGTTTTAAACTTTTTATGTTCTATTTTATGGACTTATTCCTTTTATCTTTTTGAGTTTTAAAGCTATTCTTATGTTCAAATCATTTTAGATTATATTATTATTTTTTCTGATGAATATCCCACATTTTATTTTATTTGCTTTCCTTTATTTTTTTAGATGTATTTTGGAATTTTTGACTGTGTTCTTATCTCATGTGGGAGGTTTTAATTACAATCTGTATTATTTTCCTATTGCTGCTATAACAAATTACCACAAACTTAGTAGCTTAAAACAACACAGATTTATTATTTTACAGTTCTGTAGGTCAGAAGTCTGACATGTGTTTCATTGGGCTAAAAACCAGATGTCTGTAAGGCTACATTCCTCTGGAGGCTCTAGAGTAGAATTTGTTTCCTCACCTTTTCTAGTCTCAGGAGGCTGCCTGCATTTTTGGCTCGTGGCCTCCTTTCATCTTCAAAGCCTGATGAGTCTTTCTTACATCACATCACTCTGACCCTGACTCTTCTTCTGCCTTCTGCTTTTACTTTTAAGGACCCTAGATGATTATATTGGGCTGACTGGTAATCCAGAATGGTCTCCCTGTTTTAAGGTCATCTAATTAGCAGTTTTAATTCTATGTGCAACATAGTAAGTGTTTGCCCAGAAATGTCACATTTTCACAGGTTCCAGGGATTAGGACATGGATATCTTTGGGGGGTGGGGGGCATTATCCTGTCTACTATACAACCACCACTATTTTTGCAAATTATTTTGCAAATAATTTGCATTTGCCTCTAGCCAGTCTCCTGGGTCTTGCAGTCTGTAAGTCCCAGCTGCCTTTACATGCTTCTGAGTTTGGAGGCCAATAGTGTAGAGCCTCAGGCTCTTTGACTACTTGATGTTTCTGTTCGTGGAAGCTGTGTTAGACAATTCAAAGGGGCACCGTTTACATTTAAGCTGTGTAGCTTATTATTTTTGGTGGTAAAAATGTATAGGTGGAAGGGTTAAGAGGGTTGACTTGTGCTGAGATTATTTTTTAAATGCAGAAATTTCTAAGTTTTTCTTCACATATTTACCTTTTGTGGCTTTGTGTTTGTCACACAGGCATGGCCTTAAAGAGTAAATCACAGTGTCATCTTGGCTGGAAATTTTCCCAAAATTACCTTCTAAGAAATATATTTGTCAGTCCTTTGGTTCAACTAGGAATGGAAGTTAAATTAGATTTTTTTCTGAATTTCCACTAGTGTGACTAATTATTACTGCACCATCTCTGCCATTACCTGGCTGATTAGAGGAGCTACTTTTCATGTCTGGTAAGCAAGCAGCCTCTGAAACTCATTGCTGCTCCTTTCAGAGTCTTGGCTGAGAGAAACAGAAGTTTATGGGGGGGTATACAGTTCACAGCCCCTTCTAGATACTCTTAAGACCTACTCATTGATTACATCAGACCACAGGGAGCTGAATGCAGGGATTAAATGCACTGGTGTTCACCTCTCCTATACAGCTACCTTACTGAATTATATGCTGTTGTATAAATGTTGGCCTCTATTTTAGGGAAATTCTATTTATTGTGGAGAAGTTCTTGATCCCAGTATCTGGAATTTTCATTGTATTGAGCACGATTCCATGTTATGGGGCTGACAGGTTCTCTCCTGACACGAAGCATACATTTTATTTGGGGGCGGAGAGACAGACAACAGCCAAGGAAATTAATAAGATGATTTCATCAGGAAATGTTATAAGGAAAATAAAATTGGGTTATATGACTGTATGGGTGTGAGTGTGTACATACACATATTTATTTGGGTTTCTAGTCAAGGTTTCATTAAGGAGGTGATATTTCAAGTGAGTTCTGGCAAAATGTTAGTCACGCTGAGGTTCAAAGACTGAGTGTTCTGGGTAAGTGCAACGGTTCTGAAGCAGAAATGAGTGTGGCATATACTGAAAAATAGAAAGAATTTGCTGGAGTATGGTGGGCCAGGGGGAGAGTCACAGGAGAAGTGTTCTAAGAGGAAGTCGAGGTACAGGTCACAAAGGTCATGGGAAGGGGCTGGAATTCATTGAAAGTACATTAAGAAGCCGTGGATAGTTGTATACAGAGGAGTGACAAGACTTGATCTGTGTTTTATAAATGACCCTCCTGGCTCCTATGTGGAGAATAAGTTGTAAGGAGACCAGACAGTAGGTCTTTTGAATAATCTAGATAAGAGAGGGTAGTATGTTGGAGTAGAGTGGCAGCATTGGAAATGGAGAAGAGTGATCATATGTTGAGGATATATTTTGGCAATAAAGCCTACAGGGTTTACTAATGGAAAAATCTGGAAAGAGAGGGGAAAGGAAAGATCAAGGCTGACTCTTGTTGATTTGGCTGAGTAGGTTAACGAGCAAGCCAAATACTTGTGCTTCTAGGTTCCAGTCTTTTTTTTTAATCAATGGCTGTCCAGCAGCTAGTTGTGATTTTGGTGTGCTCATGAGAGGAGGTGAGCTCAAGGTCCTTCTACTCTGCCATCTTGTCTGTCTCCTCGTCCAAACAGTGGTGCTTCTACAGAGAAGCAGGTTTTGCTTTACTATAGCTATTGTGATCTTTGTGTCTGGAAGCAAAGAATGAAGTTTGTGAGTTGCTTTTAGCAATTTCTTCTAGCAGGGTTTCATTACAGAAATTTGTATGTTCATCACACTATTATGTCCGTAATACTTTTCTGTTTATATTCTACCTTATTTTTCTCATTTTTAAATTACTTTTCTCATTATATTATTCACATCTCTGTAAGCTGCCTTGAATCAGGGTAGATCATAAATAAATTATAAGTAAATATAAATAAATCATAATCAGACAGCATCCTGAGTTTTCAATAATCAACTGTTCACATAGGTAACCTTTAAAATGATCATCATTCATTAGTTTATGTAACACACACACACACACACACACACACACACACACACACACACACACACACCCCTTAACTTGCTGATGGTACAAAAAAGTATCAGATTTGATCAATTGTTAAGTTTTTGTTTGTTAGTCCTTCCTTCTTGCATCTGTGTTGTCTATCTAAATTTATTATTGTTCTGTCACTCATCAATCAATTTTGAATAGTTAAGAAATAAGACATTAATAGACTGACAAAGGGTTGATCTAGCTTGTTCATAATATCCAAGACTACAATATTAGATTCTAAGTCTGTAGAAGTCAAAGGCATTGTTGATTTAATTTTATCCATTCTTTCAATCCTATGCTGTGTAAAGATGAGATGGTAATGTTGCTTTTAATGATGATGGTGAGGAAACTTCCAAATAGATCAGAAGGCATCTAGGGAACAGTAGGTTCACTCTACTAAAAATGGTTCAGAGAACACAATTGCTTGACATAACATCTTTTGATTGATACTGAAATGACAAGAATCAACTTGGTGAATGCCTCAGTGTTTTATTCGTTTTGTTAAAGGATCACTACCTCTTGGACTATGAACTTTCTTACATATCCCTATCAAATCCCTTCACTGACAAAACAGCTGACAAATTATTAGTCATTCTCATATTTGAAGGTAGAGTAATGATCTCTATTTAATATTCCTGTCCACAACTGTTTTTTGTCTCACATTTAGCAATTCAAACATTTCCTTCTATGCAACTTTCTTGTCTAGTACATATTAACTTAGACTTTTTCATTATGCCTCTGCAAAGATGGCATGAAGAAGGCCACAGATACAATTATTTGTTTTAGACTAAAAACTACTATATCACACAATAATACTAGCATATTCTAGCATTGAAACACTGCTCTTTACTGTTCTGTTTGTTCTCTCTTTTTAAAAACCTGATTTTTAACCCATAACATTTATAAAGGAATGAATTTCTGCCTAAAGAAGAATCTCAAATTCAACTAAGATGGAGAATATAAAGTTCTGCAAGACTGAACTGGCAGATATCGAACTTGTATGTCCTTTAATGTTCATGTATTTCCTACAGGCATTTTGGGGTACTGTATAAATAAACTGTTAAGATGTTAATGTTGGAGGGAGGAGGAACAAGAAGGTGAGACATTAAGTAGCCATGAAATTCTAGGCTTCTTGGTTGAGTTAATTATAATTCCACATTACTGTACTATATTAACACTTTTGTTAATTTCTCACAGCTTTTTAAAAATCACCTTGCTGTGTGTAATTCGAGAGACCTTTAAGAAACCATCTTTTGACAATTAAAGGAGGATATGATAGAATGCCCTTGGCACTTACCACAGCTCCCAGTGAGAATTATAGGAGGGACTTCCCTGGTGGTCCAGTGGTAAAGAATCTGCCTTACAAGGCAGGGGACTTGGGTTTGATCCCTGGGCAGGGAACTAAGATACCACATGCCACGGGGCAACTAAGCCCACACGCCACAACAACTGAGCTTGCATGCCTCAACTAGAGAGCCTTCGTTCCGCAAACTACAGAGCCCACGTGCCCTGGAGCCCGCGTACCACAACCATAGAGAGAAAACCCGCGTGCCACAACTAGAGAGAAGCCTGCGTGCCGCAACAAAAGATCCCGTGTGCTGCAACTAAGACCCAACACAGCCAAAAATAAATTAAATAAATAAATAAATAAATAAATAAATAAATAAATAAATAATAAACCTTAAAAAAAAGAATTATAGGCATGTGTGTGGATGGGGTGAGGTGGAATAGGACTATGGCATGTGATTGTTTCAGAAGAAAGTATAGTCAGTAGAATCAGCTATAGAACTAGGAATTTAACTTCTTTTGTCTTATTCACTTTTGACTTTTATTCTTTGATTCAAGATATATTCATTAAACTCCAGTTATATGCCAGGCACTCTGCTAGGTGCTGGGGTATAGTGAACAAGATGTGGACCCCATTCGAAACTTATAGCCGTCTTTCATTTCTTTATTATTTTTCCTAGCCTTGGAAAACCAGTGCATGGGAAGAAATAAGGTTGTCATGGATTAGAGGGAATAGAGGAAAGTTGAGATTTGTAAGCTTCTTTCAAACCCTGAAATCCCACTTGAGTTGTTAGCTGTCTGTTGTAGCAGGGCAAACCATGCTGTTCAGGGCGTCTTGGTCATCACTAGAATCCTTGTCAGAGTATTAAATAGATCATTCTCTTACCTGGCCTGCCCTACCTCCCTGTTTCTTTTTGCCTACCCAGGGACCACATGATTCTTGCCAGCATCTATCTGCCTGCTTGAGTTTATTGTTTTCCCAAGTGCCTCAAACTTAGATATTATCAATAGGTTGACCTTTACAGGAGATAAAATATCTAAGTGTTATATATGATGGCCATATTAAAAATCAAGACAGGTGGTTTTACAGATACAAGTGTACATAGAGAATTATAGGGAATATTTTAAGAATCTTAAATTATAGTATTAATTATTCTATTTAACAAATGCTTTATTTAGCCCTTATTATATGACAGGCTCCATTCTAAGTTCATTTTACTCTTATAGCAGCCCTATAAGGTAAATTATTATTATTATCTCTTTTTTACTGATAAGGAAACTGAGGCACAGAGGGATTAATGGCTTGTTTAGATTCGTACACCTAGTGGACCTGGGATTCCAACTCAGGCATTCTGGCTCCAGAATCTATGCTTTTTTTTTTTTTTTTTTTTGTGGTACACGGGCCTCTCACTGTTGTGGCCTCTCCCATTGCGGAGCACAGGCTCCGGACGCGCAGGCTCAGCGGCCATGGCTCACGGGCCTAGCCGCTCCGTGGCATGTGGGATCTTCCCAGACCGGGGCACGAACGCGTGTCCCCTGCATCGGCAGGCAGACTCTCAACCACTGCACCACCAGGGAAGCCCCAGAATCTATGCTTTTAACATTAACTAAAATAGGTTGCCTTATCTCTCTATAATTATGCATGGGATATCCACATGTCCATGCTCCAGTACGATGTATGGACTGGAAATTCATATGAAAGACCTGGGCTGAGAACAGATCAGAATTCACATATATAACGATGGTGGTCGAAGCCATGGGAGTACATAAAATCCCATTAGGAGAGGACAGATAGAATGAGGAAAGGAAATTCTCAAGTATGTGGTGCTGGGATCTAGCAACATTTAAGTGACTGGTGAAAAAAGAACAATCAGGGCTTCCCTGGTGGCACAGTGGTTGAGAGTCCGCCTGCCGATGCAGGGGACATGGGTTCGTGCCCCGGTCCGGGAAGATCCCACATGCCGTGAAGCGGCTGGGCCCGTGAGCCATGGCCGCTGAGCCTGCGCGTCCGGAGCCTGTGCTCCGCAACGGGAGAGGCCACAACAGTGAGAGGCCCGCGTACCGCAAAAAAAAAAAAAAAAAAAAAAAACAGAGAAAAGAACAATCAGAAATGTTGACTGAGAATGAAGCACTTCAGGAAAATGGTATCTTGCATGCCAAGGGAAGATAGAGTTTCAACGAGAGTTTAACTTTGCCACATACCCCTGAGAGGTTAAAAGAATGTAGGCTGAAAAACATGCTGTATCTGGCAGTTGAGGTCATTGATGCCTTTTGCTAGAATTGGATGTTTCTAGCGAAGAAGATAGAAATGAAATGCTACAAAGACAAATTTTAAGAAAACATAAGTACATGCTTACACTTTTATATTACTCATTTTCAAAACAAATTCAGTGGATTTCAAGGCTTTTAAAAAAAATAAGCTTTTTTTTTTTTTTTTTTTTTTTACCACAACCCAGCTTAGCTTAGTATACTTTACCTTGTAGGCACTTAGATATTTCTCCAATAAAGGAATATCAAAAATTTATGAGCCTCAGGAAAATGATAATTGAAGTTTCCTTAGGTGGTACATGGCCATCAGAATTAGCTACTAATCCCTAAGCAGGCTTATCTTCTGGAATATTTATCATACCAAAATACTAGTTGTGAATCATAATTCAGAACAGCTGGAATTACATGATGACATTATACATTTGTAATTGAATGCGTGCTAAAGTGAGCAATTTGAATATTTCCCTTCAGTGCAATATTTGAGCCAAATAATGGCATCATTATTAATTTATGATATTTTCTGATTTAACTAAAACTTGATTTATCATACAGTGCTTTACTGCTGTGGTTAAAGTCTTACACATCTTTTTTATGTGTCATTCTTGAAGAATATGTCCCGAAAACCTGGGAGCAGTAATAGATTTTTTTAAAATAAAGGAAAAGAGAGTTTCAGATTAAAAGATATGCCAGGGGACTTCCCTGGTGGCGCAGTGGTTGAGAGTCTGCCTGCCGATGCAGGGGACACGGGTTCGTGCCCCGGTCCGGGAAGATCCCACATGCCGCGGAGCGGCTGGGCCCATGAGCCATGACCACTGAGCCTGTGCATCTGGAGCCTGTGCTCCGCAACGGGAGAGGCCACAACAGTGAGAGGCCCGCGTACCGCAAAAAAAAAAAAAAAAAAAAAAAAAAAGATATGCCAGGATGTATAGTCCAATGTTAGGTAAATTTGATTGAATACTCTTTGCTATAATCGTTTAATGTGATACATTTCTTTAAACTTGGGAGGAAAGCCCCCTAAACTGGTCGTTGGCTTCAGTTAAGAATGAAAACTCAAGTTGTTTGAATTAAGTTTTCAATGCCACTGTTGTTATCACTTTATGTATACTGACATTTCCCAGTTTGTGAAATGTTGTGGGTCATTTTGGTAACTCCGGTAACTATGTAAGGAGTTTAGTTACTTAATGGAAGTATCAAATTCTCTTCAAATAAACCATTTTAGGGAATTTAGCTTAAATTCTCATTGTTGGAAATAACCATCTAGTGTGGCGACCGTATCCTTTTATAGGTGGGCCTCGGCGTATAGAACTGGGCTGATAGATTGTTGGTGTGGAATGGTAGCTGGTAGAATACATGGAGAAATGGAAAAACATTCTTTAGGTGACATTTGCACATGATTAAGCGAGCAGCAGAGCAGCCGGAATTATTTCCTGACTTCCATAGTTTTGTGAACTTTGGATTAATGCAGTAAAACTTGATAGTTTTTGCTGCTATTTTAAAAAATCATTACCATGTTTATACTTGATTATACAGGCATTAAATAAATAGGGGATACAAAGAAGAGAGCTGACTGACCTGAACTTACATAAATTTCTTTGAATTGGGCTCACTATACTTGATGCTAAATATAATGTTTTACTGTGCAGGTAACACCTGCCTTCTAACGAGCATTGCCAAACAGGATCTAAACATACCTTCCTTAAAGTGCCATAAGTATAATATTTATGTTAATCATAATGGTTAGTAGATTTGCTTATGATATGTTTAGAGAAGTATATTCTGTTTTTATTAAAGAATAAATCAGCTGTTTTGAAAATTTTTATGATTCCTGAAGTGGAACACCCCACTATATTTTTTCATCCCAGTTGACATATGAAAAAGTGAGTCAATAAATAAATTCTGAAACTTGAGCTTTCTAATTTGAGATTTTATGTTTTCCAAATTTAAAATGAAATACTGAATTCATGGTTGAAACAGAGTCAGTGACCTCATATATAAAAAAAATGATGATGAAAGCTATGAGATCAAAATTATCTTCATGTTACTAATTGCATACTCTCCTATTCTGTATATTGCAGTTACCAGAATTCGGAATAGAAATTACATTCAAAAGGAAATGACACCTGTTTCCCAAATATTTTAAATCTGAGATGAAAAAGAAAACAATTCCCTGAATTCCAAGGCTTAGAAATGTATTTCTATTACCTTCTTTATATTAGGTCATGAGTGGAAGCCTTATTTCAGTTAGTGAGTTATCATTCCCAAGGTTGACCTTAACTATTACCTATACTATGAGAAATTTACCAATATGCTGTTCCCCAGAGTTTTAAACTTGTTTTCTATTAATAGCATGATCTATGAGAATGATCCCCTTTGATTTTAAACTGTGCTTCATTTCAACTTATTTCAGATAAAACATTGGCTCCAGAAAAGTATTATAATGGTACTCTCTTCTGTACATACTGAAGAACCAGTATACCCTTTTTACTGTTCATTGTATTTCCACTGAGTGCTAGAAGCAGTGTAGTTGTATGCCCAAGCACTCATTTTACTGAACGAGCTAGAACTCTTTACCTCACCATTTTAGTTAAATGCTGGTGCCTAGGTCATTGCGACTGCTTGGTGCACACCATTCAGGATCACAGTTGTATTTGGTAAGCTTGCTAACCTAGG
Source organism: Pseudorca crassidens (assembly GCF_039906515.1). NCBI lineage: Eukaryota > Metazoa > Chordata > Mammalia > Artiodactyla > Delphinidae > Pseudorca > Pseudorca crassidens. The sequence continues at coordinate 69,298,780 of NC_090303.1, read as the reverse complement.
TTAGGGTCTTTGAACCTACCGTGTCTGTTTCCAACCAGAAGATGGCTTTAGCAGGGTGAAAAAGAGAATGATTTTCACTCCTTCCCTTCCCCTCCTTCCCTTTTACTTTTAGTTATTGTTGAAGATAAAATTCTCAAAAATAACTGAACCAGACAGCGCTGTATATTAACTCTTTTTCTATTGCTCTTCCAGATCACTATCTACTAATCTGCTGCTATCTTTCCATTTCTGCCACCAAGGTATTTCGGATTTTTTTTTTTTTTTTTTTTTGGCGGTACGCGGGCCTCTCACTGCTGCGGCCCCTCCCGTCGCGGAACACAGGACGCGCAGGCTCAGCGGCCATGGCTCACGGGCCCAGCCGCTCCGCGGCATGTGGGATCCTCCCGGACCGGGGCACGAACCCGCATCCTCCGCATCAGCAGGCGGACTCCCAACCACTGCGCCGCCAGGGAAGCCCGGAATCTTGGATTTTATAAAAATAAGGATCTTTGGATCCTTACTCTCTTTCTTTGCCTTTAAAATTTTGTAAGTCCTTTTGGATGGACACGAGCTAGCCTCTTAACTTAGGATATGGTGCGAATACATACTGATGATCATGAGAAAATATTTTAACTTCAAATTAGGGTTCTTCATTGCAACACTTGATAACTATGGTGTGGTTGATGTACCAGTTTGTTAATAATCTCATGCTGACCTATGGGAGTTTTTTCTGATTTTTTTTTTTTTTTTTTGGTATGCGGGCGTCTCGCTGTTGTGGCCTCTCCCGTTGCGGAGCACAGGCTCCGGACGCGCAGGCTCAGCGGCCATGGCTCACAGGCCCAGCCGCTCCGTGGCATGTGGGATCTTCTCGGACCGGGGCACGAACCCGTGTCCCCTGCATCGGCAGGCGGACTCTCAACCAGTGCACCACCAGGGAAGCCCTGTGATAGATTTTTTTACCCACAGACTTTAGGTAGGGAGAGCACATCAACGCAACCTTTTTACTTCTTAATAAAATACAGTGCATTTTAAACAGTCGTCTGGAAATAGATAAGTTAACTTGAATACCTCTGTATCTCATTTTCTGTATTGTCTGCAAATGATTAGTCTTTTTTCATTACCCCCCCTTATTATTTTATTTATTTATTATTTATTTATTTATTTATTTATTTTGCGGTACGCGGGCCTCTCACTCCCGGACCGGGGCACGAACCCGTGTCCCCTGCATCGGCAGGGGGACTCTCAACCACTGCGCCACCAGGGAAGCCCCCGCTTATTATTTTAAATTATACACAATTAAGTACCTTAAGTTGCTTTTGTAAAGTTTACTTTCTGTCTAATATTGAAAAGGCCAAGATTCTATTATGTAAATCTTGATACATGAGAGAACCCAAAAAGTAAATACTTGAATAATAACTACCTGCTTTGAAGACAGTTGAGTTTATTTACATTGTAAATGTTATTTCACAGTTCAGTGAGTTACCTTACTGGGTAATAAAGACCCTGAAATTAAAATGACCCCTTTTCACAAAATACAGCTGTAGGATTCATTTACTACAAAGCTGCCTCGGTTTGATATTCCTTCTCCTGAAATCGAAAATGATATCCTACTAATGTATCTGAAGTGGCTTTAAAACCATCCAAGGCATAGTTGTGAAATTAATGACTTCTTGCTTTTGGCCTCAATTACATCTTGTTATTCTCTTGAACTATGCTTACTTTTCCTCTGTTTTTTCTCTGACTTTACAATGTATCTTACTGGTTGCATTCCAGATTTTTTAGAAACCTCTACTTCAGAAAGACTGTGTGTTTACAGCTGCCTTGAAATCCTTTAGACCTGTACAAATTTGAGCACTTAATTCTTAAGATTAATGTTCTATACTAGATATGGTAGTTTAAGGTTATCTTAGCCTTTTAAGTATATGAGCACCTAACAGCTTGATGAGATAAATCACCTTACAACAAAACAGTGTAATGATGACAAAATGTTAATTAAGTTTTTCCTTGTAAAAAGATTCATTTTCAGTCTGAGTGAGCTTATACAACAGTGTTACTAAGAGCAAGGGATTTACTCAGGAGTTAAGACTGCTTATTATTGGTTCTTGACATTTAGTTCCTGTGCATATTTATTCTGTTGCAAAATACTATATCACTTGAAAACATTAATAGACAAAAATGTTTCCTTTTATTGGCAAAACTCCCACGTGGTGATTTCTTATGATATTAGGGAGAAGCTTATAATCTTAATGTATGCATTAGGAAAATATGTGGCTACTGATTTTGAACACATTAAGTCTCTTACTTACCTATCCAAAACTACAGAAACAATAAAGTTATCTGGTTTGTAAAATACCCTTAATATACCCTATAACTGGGTGTATTACCCTTAAAAATACCCTTTTCTACGATAGAATTGAACAGCTTTTTGATAACTAGTAGTATTAGTAAAAGATAAGTGTAACATCAGTAAAATTCTAGATTGCTTCTGGAACTACTGATGGCTGTATCAATCCTTTATTTTTCACTCCCTGGACATGTTTTGGCTAATCATCTAATTTCTGAATGACCAAAGGGCTGTGGAGAGAAAAGAAGAATAAAGATCCTGCCCTAGAGGATCTTGATGCTTATAATCTACTTAAGTGTCTAGAGATAAATTCTAAAGTGTCAAAATGTCAAATAAATACATTAAAGAACACTAAAGGATTTACTGAATCAGAATATTAGCACTGAAAGGGACCTTAGCAATTCTCAAGTGCAAACACTTTATTTTAGGGATGAGTAAGCTGAAGCCACCAAACGGAAGGTGATTTACCTGGGGCTCACTGGTTGTCCTTGGTAAAGATGGGCCCAGAATTTAATTCACAGTGTTTTCTGACTGTCCTTAAGGGGGCTGGTTTATGCAGGAGAAGGTTTTCTAGAAAATGTAAATCTTGAGCTTACAGGAAATAACATTATAAACAGCAGGAGCTAGATATAGAGATTTGGGTTTCTTGTGTCCTCTCTAAGGTTTTTCTAGTTCTAAAATTCCATATCTTTGGTTTAGATTGATATGAAAGAGGGAATAATAGGAGTAAATAACAATGAAAAGTAGTAAGAACAATAGGACTAAAATTTACAGAACTTCCTATGTGCTAGGCTCTCCCTTAAGCACTTTACATTCATTAGCTCATCTAATCCTTACAATAACCTTATGAGGTAAGTGCTGTTTTCATTTCCATTTTACAGATGAGCAAACTGAGGCCCAGAGGAGTAACTTGCCCAATATAAAACATGGAATGTTATAAGAGTATGTATATGTGGAATGACCAGCCCAGTCAATGTCAGGTGACTATGTTTAGGAGAAGAACTACTATGCTGAGGAATAGAGATAAGGGTTTCTCCAGGGAAAAAAATTTTTGACGGGGTAAAAAAAAAGCAACCTAGTAATTCCTTATTGTTACATAAAATGGTGGTGTCCAATATTTCTGTAGCTGCAAACAGTTAGTAATTTGAGTGTCCAGGGTTCAAGGTCTCATTTTAACTAAGCAACCCCATCTTCGAAAGCATTTATGGCTAACTACTAATACACAATACTCCATATTTTTGTTTCCAGTGTGTGTCTCTTCTGTTCCTTGCTTGCTTTAGAAAATGTTATTTAGCTTTTTCACTTCAGTTTACTCAATGCCAGCTGTTTATGTGAGAAGATGTGAACAGGGTTAACTGATGATACCTTTTTATTCTTGTCCTTGTCTTTCCAATTTTAGGTATCAACGAGCATTATTGGTCTAAGTGATGCAAAAGATACAGAATAAAGAAGTAGTAGTAGTTCTAGTAAAATACCCACTTTTGTACACTTGGAGAAGCTCATGCCTTTTTTTTTTTTTCTTAACATCTTTATTGGAGTATAATTGTTTTACAATGGTGTGTTAGTTTCTGCTTTATAATAAAGTGTATCAGCTATACATATACATATACCACATATCTCCTCCCTCTTGCATCTCCCTCCCACCCTCCCTATCCCAGCCCTCGCAGTGGTCACAAAGCACCGAGCAGATCTCCCTGTGCTATGCGGCTACTTCCCACTAGCTATCTATTTTACATTTGGTAGTGTATATATGTCCATGCCACTCTCTCACTTCGTCCCAGCTTCCCCTTCCCCTTCCCTGTGTCCTCAAGTCCATTCTCTACGTCTGCATCTTTATTCCTGTCCTGCCCATAGGTTCCTCTGAAGTTTTTTTTTTTTTTTTTTAAGATTCCATATATATGTGTTAGCATACGGTATTTGTTTTTCTCTTTCTGACTTACTTCACTCTGTATGACAGTCTCTAGGTCCATCCACCTCACTACAAATAACTCAATTTCGTTTCTTTTTATGGCTGAGTAATAGTCCATTGTATATATGTGCCACATCTTCTTTATCCATTCATGTGTATAAGGACACTTAGGTTGCTTCCATGTCCCGGCTATTGTAAATAGAGCTGCAGTGAACATTGTGGTACATGACTCATTTTGAATTATGGTTTTCTCAGGGTATATGCCCAGTAATGGGATTGCTGGGTCGAATGATAGTTCTGTTTTTAGTTTTCTAAGGAACCTCCATACTGTTCTCCATAGTGGCTGTATCAATTTACATTCCCAACAACAGTGCAGGAAGGTACCCTTTTCTCTACACCCTCTCCAGCATTTATTGTTTGTAGATTTCTTGATGATGGCCATTCTGACTGGTGTGAGGTAATACCTCATTATAGTTTTGATTTGCATTTCTCTAATGATTAGTGATGTTGAGAATTCTTTCATGTGTTTGTTGGCAATCTGTATATCTTGTTTGGAGAAATGTCTATTTAGGTCTACTGCCCATTTTTGGAATGGGTTGTTTGTTTTTTGATATTGAGCTGCATGAGCTGCTTGTATATTTTGGAGATTAATTCTTTGTCAGTTGCTTCATTTGCCAGTATTTTCTCCCATTCTGAGGGTTGTCTTTTCTTCTTGTTTATGGTTTCTTTTGCTCTGCAAAAACTTTTAAGTTTCACTAGGTCCCATTTGTTTACTTTTGTTTTTATTTCCATTTCTCTAGGAAGTGGATCAAAAAGGTTCTTGCTGTGATTTATGTCATAGAGTGTTCTACCTATGTTTTCCTCTAAGAGTTTTCTAGTGTCTGAAATTACATTTAGGTCTTTAATCCATTTTGAATTTATTTTTGTGTATGGCTTTAGGGAGTGTTCTAATTTCATTCTTTTACATGTAGCTGTCCATTTTTCCTAGCACCACTTATTGAAGAGGCTGTCTTTTCTCCATTGTATAGTCTTACCTCCTTTATCAAAAATAAGGTGACCATATGACTGTGGGTTTATCTCTGGGCTTTCTATCCTGTTCCATTGATCTATACTTCTGTTTTTGTGCCAGTACCAGACTGTCTTGATTACTGTAGCTCTGTACTTTGTGCTTTGTACTTTGTACTGTCTTGATTACTGTAGCTTTGTACTGTAGCTTTGTAGTGTAGTCTGAAGTTCCATTTTTCTTTCTCAAAATTGCTTTGGCTATTCGGTGTCTTTTGTGTTTCCATACAAATTGTGAATTTTTTTGTTCTAGTTCTGTGAAAAATGCCAGCGGTAGTTTGACAGGGATTACATTGAATCTGTAGATTGCTTTTGGTAGTATAGTAATTTTCACAATGTTGATTCTTCCAATCCAAGAACATGGTATATCGCTCCATCTGTTGGTATCATCTTTAATTTCTTTCATCAGTGTCTTATAATTTTCTGCATACAGGTCTTTTGTCTTCCTAGGTAGGTTTATTCCTAGGTATTTAATGCTTTTTGTTGCAATGGTAAATGGGAGTGTTTCCTTAATTTCTCTTTCAGATTTTTCATCATTAATATATAAGAATGCAAGAGATTTCTGTGCATTAATTTTGTATCCTGCTACTTTACCAGATTCATTGATTAGCTCTAGTAATATTCTGGTAGCATCTTTAGGATTCTCTATGTATAGTATGTCATCTGCAAACAGTGGCAGTTTTACTTCTTCTTTTCCAATTTGGATTCCTTTTTATTTCTTCTCTGATTGCTGTGTCTCTGACTTCAAAAACTAGGTTGAATAATAGTGGTGAGACTGGATAACCATGTCTTGTTCCTGATCTTAGAAAAGATGGTTTCAGTATTTCACCCTTGAGAATGATGTTGGCTATGGGTTTCTCATATATGGCCTTTATTATGTTGAGATAAGTTCCCTCTGTGCCTACTTTCTGGAGGGTTTTTATCATAAATGGGTGCTGAATTTTGTCAAAAGCTTTTTCTGCATCTATTGAGATGATCATATGGTTTTTCTCCTTCAATTTTTAATATGGTTTATCACATTGACTGATTTGCGTATACTGAAGAATCCTTGCATTCCTGGGATATACCCCTCTTGATCATGCTGTATGATCTTTTCAATATGCTGTTGGATTCTGTTTGCTAGTATTTTGTTGAGGATTTTTGCATCTATGTTCATCAGTGATATTGGCCTATAGTTTTCTTTCTTTGTGACATCTTGGTCTGGTTTTGGTATCAGGGTAAGGTGGCCTCATAGAATGAGTTTGAGGGTGTTCCTTCCTCTGCTATATTTTGGAAGAGTTTGAGAAAGGTAGGTGTTAGCTCTTCTCTAAATGTTTGATAGAATTTGCCTGTGAAGCCATCTGGTACTGGGCTTTTGCTTGTTGGAAGATTTTTAATCACAGTCTCAATTTCAGTGCTTATGATTGGTCTGTTTATATTTTCTATTTCGTCCTGGTTCAGTCTCAGAAGGTTGTGCATTTCTAAGAATTTGTCCATTTCTTCCAGGTTGTCCATTTTATTGGCATATGGTTGCTTGTAGTAATCTCTCATGTTCCTTTGTATTTCTGCAGTGTCAGTTGTTACTTCTCCTTTTTCATTTTTAATTCTCTTCATTTGAGTCTTCTCCTTTTCTTTTGATGAGTCTGGCTAATTGTTTACCAATTTTGTTTATCTTCTCAAAGAACCAGTTTTTAGTTTTATTGATCTTTGCTATTGTTTCCTTCATTTCTTTTTCATTTATTTCTAATTTGATTTTTATGATCTCTTTCCTTCTGCTAACTTTGGGGGTTTTTTGTTCTTCTTTCTCTAATTGCTTTAGGTGTAAGGTTAATTTGTTTATTTGAGATGTTTCTTGTTTCCTGAGGTAGGATTGTATTGCTATAAACTTCCCTCTTAGAACTGCTTTTGCTGCATCCCATAGGTTTTGGGTCATCATGGTTTTTTTGTTTTTTTTTAACATCTTTATTGGAGTATAACTGCTTTGTAATGGTGTGTTAGCTTCTGCTTTATAACAAATTGAATCAGTTATACATATACATATATCCCTATATCTCTTCCCTCTTGCATCTCCCTCCCTCTAACCCTCCCTATGGTCTTCATGTTTTCACTGACATTTATTACTAGGTTTTGTTTTTGTTTTTGTTTTGTGGTATGCGGACCTCTCACTGTTGTGGCCTCTCCCGTTGTGGAGCACAGGCTCCGGACGCACAGGCTCAGCAGTCATGGCCCACGGGCCCAGCCGCTCTGCAGCATGTGAGACCCTCCCGGACTGGGGCACGAACCTGTATCCCCTGCATCGGCAGGCGGACTATCAACCACTGTGCCACCAGGGAAGCCCTCTAGGTATTTTTAATTTCCTATTTGATTACTTCAGTGATCTCTTGGTTATTTAGTAGTGTATTATTTAGCTTCCATGCCTTTGCATTTTTTACACATTTTTTTCTGTATTTGATATCTAGTCTTATAGTATTGTGGCTGGTAAAGACACTTGATACGATTTCAATTTTCTTAAATTTACCAAGGCTTGATTTGTGACCCAAGGTATGATCTCTCCTGGAGAATGTTCCATGAGCACTTGAGAAGAAAGTGTATTCTGTTCTTTTTAGATGGAATGTCCTATAAATATCAGTTAAGTCCATTTTGTTTAATGTATCATTTAAAGCTTGTGTTTCCTTATTTATTTTCATTTTGGGGGATCTCTCTGTCGGTGAAAGTGGGGTGTTAAAGTTCCCTATTATGATTTTGTTACTGTTGATTTCTCCTTTTATGGCTGTTAACATTTGCCTTATGTACTGAGGTACTCCTATGTTGGGTGCATAAATATTTACAATTGTTATATCTTCTTCTTGGATTGATCCCTTGATCATTATGTAGTGTCCTTCTTGGTCTCTTGTAATCGTTTTTATTTTAAAGTCTACTTTTTCTGATATGAGAATTGCTACTCCAGCTTTCTTTTGATTTCCACTTGCATGGAATATCTTTTTCCATCCCCTTACTTTCAGTCTGTATGTGTCCCTAGGTCTTTAGTGGGTCTCTTGTGGACAGCATATACATGGGTTTTCTTTTTGTATCCAGTCAGCCAGTCTGTGTCTTTTGGTTGGAGCATTTAATCCATTTACATTTAAGGTAGTTGTCGATATGTATGTTCCTATTACCATTTTCTTAATTGTTTTGGGCTTGTTATTGTAGGTTTTTTCCGTCTCTAGCATTTCCTGCCTAGAGAAGTTTCTTTAGCATTTGTTGTAAAGCTGGTTTGGTGGTGCTGAACTCTCTCAGCTTTTGCTTTTCTTTAAAGATTTTAATATCTCTGTCGAATCTGAATGAGATCCTTGCTGGGTAGAGTAATCTTGGTTGCAGTTTTTTCCCTTTCATCACTTTAAATATGCCCTGCCACTCCCTTCTGGCTTGCAGAGTTTCTGCTGAGATGTCAGCTGTTAACCTTATGGGGATTCCCTTGTATGCTATTTGTTGTTTTTCCCTTGCTGCTTTTAACATTTTTCCCTTGTATTTAATTTTTGATAGTTTGATTAGTATGTGTCTTTGTGTGTTTCTCCTTGGATTTATCCTGTGTGGGACTCTCTGCACTTCCTGGACTTGATTGACTATTTCCTTTCCCATATTAGGGAAGTTTTCAACTATAATCTCTTCAAATATTTTCTCAGACCCTTTCTTTTCCTCTTCTTCTGGGACTCGTATAATTTGAGTGTTGGTACATTTAATGTTGTCCCAGAGGTCTCTGATACTGTCCTCAGTTCTTTTCATTCTTTTTTCTTCTGCTTTGCAGTAGTTATTTCCACTATTTTATGTTCCAGGTCACTTATCCATTCTTCTGCCTCAGTTATTCTGCTATCATTTCCTTCTAGAGAATTTTTAATTTCATTTACTGTGTTGTTCATGATGGTTTGTTTGCTCTTTAATTCTTCCAGGTCCTTGTTAAACTTTTCTTGTATTTTCTCCTTTCTATTTCCAAGATTTTGGATCATCTTTACTATGATTACTCTGAATTCTTTTTCAGGTAGACTGCCTATTTCCTCTTCATTTGTTTGTTCTTTTGGGTTTTTACCTTGCTCCTTCATCTGCTGTGTGTTTCTCTGTCTTTTCATTTTGCTTAACTTACTGTGTTTGGAGTCTCCTTTTTGCAGGCTGCAAGTTTGTAGTTCCCGTTGTTTTTGTTGTCTGCCCCCAGTGGCTAAGATTGGTTCAGTGGGTTGTTTAGGCTTCCTGCTGGAGGGCACTGGTGCCTGTGTTATGGTGGATGAGGCTGGATCTTGTCTTTCTGGTGGGCAGGACCATGCCTGGTGGTGTGTTTTGGCGTGTCTGTGACCCAGTTGTGATTTTAGGCCGCCTCTCTGCTAATGGGTGGGATTGTGTTCCTGTCTTGCTAGTTGTTTGGCATGGGGTGTCCAGCACTGTTGCTTGCTGTTAAATTATTAAAAATTAAAAAAAAAGGAATGAAAGAAGGAAGTGAGCAACCAAACCAAAAAAGAAAGCCACCAATGATAACAAGAGCTAAAAAAAACTATACTAAAAAAAAAAACCCGAAAAACGGACAGACAGAACGCCTAGCACAAATGGTGAAAGCAAAGCTATACAGACAGAATCACACAAATAACCATATACATACACACTCACAAAAAGAGAAAAAGGAAAAAAAAATATATATATATATCCATATATAAAAAAATAAAAGGAAGAGAGCAACAAAATCAATAAAGAAATCTACCAATGATAGTAAACTCTAAATACTAAACTAAGATAAACATAAAACCAGAAACAAATTAGATGCAGAAAGCAACCCCCAAGTCTACACTTGTTTGCACAGTCCACCGCCTCAATTTTGGGATGATTCATTGTCTATTCAGGTATTACTGAGATGCAGTGTACATCAAGTTGATTGTGGAGATTTAATCTGCTGCTCCTGGGGCTGCTGGGAAAAATTTCCCTTTCTCTGTTCGCACAGCTCCTGGGGTTCAGCTTTGGATTTGGCCCTGCCTCTGCGTGTAGGTCGCCTGTGGGCATCTGTTCCCACCCAGACAGGAGGAGGTAAAATTAGCAACTCATTAGGGGGCTCTGGCTCACTCTAGTCCCCTTCAGGCTGTGTTCACACAGCCAACCCCAGTCCTCTCCCTGGGATCTGACCTCCGAAGCCCCAGCCTCAGCTCCCAGGCCCCACCCATCCCGGCAGGTGAGTAGACAAGCCTCTCAGGCTGGTGAGCACTGTTCAGCACCGATCCTCTGTGTGGGAATCTCTCAGTTTGCCCTCTGCACCCCTATTGCTGCGCTCTCCTCCGTGGCTCTGATGCTTCCCCCCCTCCAACCCCCATCTCCCCCAGTGAAGGGGCTTCATAATGTGTGGAAAGTTTTCCTCCTTCACAGCTCCCTCCCCAAGGTGCAAGTCCCGTCCCTATTCTTTTGTCTCTATTTTTTCTTTTTTCTTTTGCCCTACCCAGGTACGTGGGGAGTTTCTTGCCTTTTGGGAAGTCTGAGGTCTTCTGCCAGCATTCAGTAGTTGTTCTGTAGGAGTTGTTCCACATGTAGATGTATTTCTGAAGTATTTGTGGGGAGGAAGATGATCTCCACATCTTACTCCTCTGCCATCTTGAAGGTCTCTGCAGATGCCTTTTTGATGAGGGACTTTATTTGATCCTCTCAAAGGAATATTGGATTTCTTAATGTTCCCTAGTGTCCTTTAACATTTTATTATTGACTTTACTAATAAAATGGTAAAAAATACATATAACTGTTGAGGATCTGTGCTGGAAGTACAGTTTGGTTATACGTGGAGTTTTCCTGTGTGTCGTTCGATACGCTTTAGTTAACAATCTGTCTGCTCTGTTTTCATTCAACAGTATTTACTCAGCTCCCACTAGGCATTAGGTTCTGATGTGGGTGCTGGAGTGTGAGTTTGCCACTATGTTCATTAGCCTGTTATTACTCAAGGTTACACATTGAAGTAGATAAGTTTCTCTTTGGATCAGATTTAGCAGAAATAATTCTGAAGCCAAGTAAAAGCAGATACACAGTGTTATAGAGCCTACATTTATTCTAGCTGTTCCACAGAAATTATTAGACATAAAGCACAAGGTAATAAATTCTTATGATACAGACTATGTCTGGAGTATTACTATTCTGCAATACACGATTTTGTCTACAACTGGGTTTTTTCTCCCTCCCTCCTTTCTCCTTTTCCTCCTTTTTGTCACAGAATCATTAGAAAAAATTTTAAATGAGATCTATAAATTAAACACATTTTCTATTTGTTCTAGCTAGTGAAAAACAGACCATTATTTGGAACATTTGGTAATATGTAGAGAGCATATTGAGTTAACTGTAAAAATCCCCTACAATCTAAGTATACTTAAAGTTTGGAATAATGTTTTATAAGGTAATATCAAATGAGAGTTCAGTAACCAGTCATATGGAGATTGATGTACTCATAAATTTTGTATCTGTCACTTTACTCATAAATTTTGTATCTGTCACTTTAATTACCTTGTTGATATATCTGGGATGATCAAGTCTTCCCTGTTTGTCTGGGACTCTTCCAGTTTTAGTGCTCGAAGTCCCAAATCCCAGGAAAGCCTTCAGTCCTGAGAAACCAGGATAGTTGGTCACCCTAATTATATCTAAATCTGAAGATTTAATTTTCTCCATTTCAGGGATAAAGTAGTTAGTGAACAAATATTGTGTGTGAACCTTTTTAGCTAAAGGGCACATATTAACATATTAATGTTTATCGAAATACAGTGATAGATAATTGAAAGATGAGGGAATAGATGAATGGATGGATGGATGGATGGATGGATGGATGGATAGATAGGTAAATATATAGGAAAATGACTGTGTAATACCTTCTGAATGGTTAGGAAACATTATCTGTTAAAATCCTAATCACCTCTTAAGGCTCAACATAGCTCTCATCTTTTTGTCAAGATTTCTCTGAATCTTGTAGGATTAATCACTCTACTCTGTGCCTACAAAATTCTGTTTATGCCTTTATTACTGGACTTACCATAGTTGTATTATATTTGGTTGTATGCATATCTGTATTTGCCACTGAACTATGAATTCCTAGCAGAGCAAGAATTGTGCCTTAATACGTCTTTGTCCTTCAGCTTCCGTGTACTGCCTTGTGCCGAGTACAAGCTGAATATGGTATTGTTGAATTGAGCATTCACTTTCCCTCCAATTTTAATACTCTTTATTGAAATGTAACTTACCTACAATAAAATTCACCAGTTTTAAATATACAGTTCAATAAGTTGTAACAAAATCAAGATAAAAAACACTCCAATCACCCCAAAAAGCCCCCTGTGCCACTTTGAAGTTACTCTCTCCCTGTCACCCTTCTTTGACTTAACATAATACTTTTTGAGAATTATCTCTATTGTGGCTTCCATCAGGAATTTGTTTCATTTTATTGCTGGGTAGTATTCCATTATATGGATATACCACAATTTGTTTATCCATTAACCTGTTGATGGGCATTTAGTTATTTCCAGTTTGGGGCTATTATAAATAACACTGCTGTAAATATTAGCATACACATTTTGTATTGACATCTGTTTTAATTTCCTACAGGTAAATATCTAGGATTGCAATTGCTGAATCTAACAATAAGTGTACATGTAAGTTTATAAGAGATTGTTAAATGTTGTGCAAAGTGGCTGTACCACTTTGCATTCCCACCAGCAATGCATGAGAATTCAGCTTGCTCTGTATCCTTGCCAACACTTGAAATTTTAGTCATTCTAGTATGTGTTTGGTATTATCCCACTGTGGTTTTATTTTGCATTTCCCTAATGACTAAAGATTTTAACCATCTTTTGATATATTTTTCATTTGCATAGCTTCTTTGCTGAAGCATCCATTCAAATCTTTTAACCATTTTTAAAATTCATTTTTTTTTGTCTCCTTGCTACTGAATTGTAAGAGCTCTTTTTATTTTCTGGATACAAGCCTTTATCAGCTATATGTCTTTAAATTATTTTCTACCAGTTTTAATATTTTATTTAATTTTTTATTGACAAAGAGTGAAATTTTTAACTTTAACAAAGTACAGTTAGCCAGTTGTTTCTTTTATGGTTCATACATTTGGTGTTCTATCTAATAAATATTTATCTAACATAATGTGACAAAAATTTTCTCTTATGTTTTCTTCTAAAAGTGTTATTGTATTAAGTTTTTAATTTAAGTCTATGATTCATTTTGAGATATTTTTTGCATATAGTTAAAATAAAGGTCATGTTTTTTCTTTTCCATATGTATACCCAATTGTTTTAGTACTGTTTGTTGAAAAAGATTATCTTTTCCCTATTTAATTACCCTGGCACCTTTGAAAAAAGAAAAGAATTGACCATATAAATGATGGTCTATTTCTGCACTATTTTTTCCATTAATCTTTATGCTACTAGCACACTGCCTTTATTAAAATGATTTTGCAAGAAATCTTAATATCAGGTAATGTAAGTTGGTCAGCTTAGGCTTTTTAAAAAATGTTTTGACTGTTCTAAATCCTTTGCACATCTGTGTAAATGTTAGAATCAGCTTGCCAATTTCTGCTAGGATTTTTATTTCTGGCACTTTTCATTCTTCTGTATTTATCCACATTTCCAACTAGTGTTATTTTTCTTCTACCTGAAGAATTTCTTTAAACATTTCTTTTAGTGCACATCTGGAGATGAAAAGGAAGTTGTAAGATAAAAAATAAGACCAATATCCTTCATAAACGCAAGTGTAAAAATCCTTAACAAAATTTTAGCGAATTACATCCATAACATATAAAAAGATTAATATATTATGACTGAGTAGGGTTTATTCCAGGAATGCAAAGTTGGTGTAACATTAAAACAACGTAATGTAATCTACCAAGTTTATAAACTAAAAGAGTAGAAATGTATAAGCATCTCAATAGATGCAGGTAAAGTATTTGGTAAAATTCAATACCCATTCATAATGAAAACTATCATCGAACTGTGAACAGAAGGGAAATCCTACGGCCTAGATTTCAAAGAGAGTCTATGAAAAAAATCAACATGTAACATTATACTTAGTGGCAAAAGAATAAACATGTCCCTTTTAAGATTAGTAAAAGTATGTTCACACTCTTCTGTTCAACACTGTACTGTCCACCTTCTATTGAACTGTTGTTCAGCACTGCCCTGGAGCACCTAGTCAAGGCCAAATTTAGAAATCTGGGTAAAGATGTCTTGCTCCACTCTTTTATTCAATATATTTCATGAGAAAACATATTTACTGAGAATTTTGCTAAGCTTTGTGGAAGGTTACACTCTCTTGGTAAATACCTATACTTTTCCCCTGTCTTCTCCTGGAGAAGATCAACTTTGGCAGTCAACATTTCTTACTAATACATATACTTCCTTGATAATGCACAGTAAATCTAATGAATAGGAATTAATATGTAGAATAATAGGCTAGTTAGATTATGTGGATGACATGGCTGCTCTTTGCAAGAAAGGAAGTATGTAACTAGACTGAAGACTATGTATATAATTTTGTATAACCTCATGAAAAAATGTTACTCTCTTAATAACTTTTTTAATGTAATAAAAATTGCTATATCAAGATTGAACAACTTCCTATTGATGAAAAATAGTAGTAGTGTGGCAACATAAAATAATTCACATCTATCAAAACAACATCTTATAAATGACTTCAAAGCATATTGGAGCCATATTGAGAGAAATGTAATTTAATTTTGTTTCAGGCAGATTGCATGTTAATAATTAACTATTAGTGAGTTCTTTTCTTATCTAAATACCACCCACATATCAGAGAACAGCTCATATTTCTGCTACTTGAATTTCTTCCTGATCAGCCTTATTGGAAATGATTTCTACCTCTAAATTTTCTTATGAGTTATAATCCTTACCACTCAACATATTAGAGTTTACATTGTATTGTCTTTTAACTTATATTACCATATATATAATCATTTTAATTTGGTAGACTTAATTTTTAGAGTTTAAAATTGACATAAAAATTAAACAGAAAGTACAGAGTTCCTATATATCCATTACCCTCCACCCCCACACACAATTTCCCCTATTATTAACATCTTATTAACATGGTACATTTGTTAAAATTGATGAGTCAATACTGATGTATTGTTATTAATTAAAGTTCATACTTTACATTAGATTTCTTTCTGTGGGTTGTACATTCTGTGGGTTTTGCCAGATGTATAATGGCCTATATCTTCCATGACAGTATCATACAGAAGAGTTTCACTGCCCTAAAAATGCTCTATGCTCCACCTGTTTATCCCTCCCTTCTTCCCCCTTGCTCCCAGTCGCTGGGACCACTGATATTTTTACTGCCTCCATTGTTTTGCTTTTTTTCAGAATGTTATATAGTTGGAATCATACAGTAGGTAGCCTTCTCACATTGCCTTCTTTCATTTAGTAATATGTATTTAAGATTCTGCCATGTGTTTTCATAAGATGATAGCTCAGTTCTTTTTTTTTTTTTACATCTTTATTGGAGTATAATTGCTTTACAATGGTGTGTTAGTTTCTGCTTTATACAAAAGTAAATCAGCTATACATATACATGTATCCCCATATCTCCTTCCTCTTGCATTTCCCACCCTCCCTATCCCACCCCTCTAGGTGGTCACAATAGCTCAGTTCTTTTTAGCGCCAATATTCCATTTTCTGGGCGTACCACAGTTTATTTATCCATTTGTCTATTGAAGGACATTTTGGTTGCTTCCAAGCTTTAGCAGTTATGAACAAAGCTGCTATAAACATCCCTTAACAGTTTTTGCATAGGTGTAACTTTTCAACTTTTGGGGATAAATACCAAATAGAGCGATTGCTGGGTTGTACTGTAAGAGTATGCTTAGTTTTGTGAGGAACTGCCAAGTTATCTTCCAAAGTGACTTTATCATTTTTCATTCCCACCAACAATAATGAGTTCTTATTGATCCACATCCTTGCTAGTGTTCGGTGTTGTCAATGTTTTGGATTTTAGCTATTCTGTTAGATGTGTATCTGATTGTTTTAACTTGCAGTTCCTTAATGACATATCAGGTTAAGTATCTCTTCATGTACTTATTGGCCATCTTTATATTTTCTTTGGTGAGGTATCTGTTCAGATTTTTGCCCATTTTTTAATCGAATTGTTTTATTCTTATTGACTTTTAAGAATTCTTGCTATATTTTGGCTATATCATTTATCAGATATGTGTTTTGTAAATTTTTCTCCCAGTTTATGAATTACCTTTTCATTTTTGTAACAGTGTTTTTCATATAGCAGAAGTTCGTAATTGTAGTGAAATCCAAGTTACCAGCTCTTTTCATGGACTGTACTTTTGGTATTAGATCTAAAAAGCCATCATCAAACCCAAGGTCACCTATCTTTTTTCTTATGTTATCTCCTAGGAGTTTTATATTTTTGTGTTTTACATTTAGGTCTATGATCTATTTTGAGTTAATTTTTGTGAAGGGTGTAAGGTCTGTGTCTAGATTCATTTTTTTGCACATGGATGTCCAGTTATTCTAGTACCATTTGTTCAAAAGGCCACCCTTTCTCCATGGAATTACCTTTGTCAAAGATCAGTTGACTATATGTGTGCTGGTCTATTTCTGGGTTCTTTTTTCTGTTTCATTGGTCTGTTTGTTCTTTTGCCTTTACCACATAGTCTTGATTATTATAGTTTTATACTAAGTTTTGAAGTCCGATAATGTCAATCCTCTGACTTTGTTCTTCTCCTTCAATATTGTGTTGGCTACTCTGGGTCTTTTGTCCTTTCATATAAACTTTAGAGTAAGTTTGTGGATACCCTCAAAATAACTTGCTGTGATTTTGATTGGAATTGTGCTCAATCTGTATATAACATTGGGGGCACCTTGACAATATGGAGCCTTCCTATCTACATATATGGAATAACTGTCATTTAGATCATTTATATCTTCTTTGATTTCTTACATCTAGGTTTTACAGTTTTCCTCATATAGGATCTTATATATATTTTGTTAGACATCTACCTCAGTATTTCTTTCTTTGCATATTTTTTTGGCAGGGGGGTGGGATGCCTAGTGGTGCTTATATTAGTCAAGGTTCTCCTGAGAAATAGAAACAAGATCTGTGCACAAGGTTCATTACTATTCAGGGATGGTTGCTTATAGGACCTGTCACCTTAAAGAGCAAAGAAATATATCTATATATTACTTACCTGTGTATGTACACACGACTATAGACATTTTTATACATAACTATCTGGATCTACTTTAAGCTAAACATGAGTTCATAGTTAAGTCTTACTCTAATACATTACCATAGGGATCATTCTTACCCCCCACCCCCACGGCTTTCCCCCCTTGGTGTCCATATGTTTTTTCTCTACTTCTGTGTCTCAATTTCTGCTCTGCAAACTGGTTCATCTGAACCATTTTCTAGGTTCCACATATATGCGTTAATATATGATATTTGTTTTTCTCTTTCTAACTTACTTCACTGTGTATGACAGTCTCTGGATGCATTCACTTCTCTACAAATGACCCAATTTGGTTCCTTTTTATGGCTGAGTAATATTCCATTGTATATATGTACCACGTGTTCTTTATCCATTCGTCTGTTGATGGGCATTTAGGTTGCTTCTATGACCTGGCTATAGTAAATACTGTTGCAATGAACATTGGAGTGCATGTGTCTTTTTGAATTATGGTTCTCTCTGGGTATAGTAGGATTGCTGGGTCATATAGTAATTCTATTTTTAGTTCTTTAAGGAACCTCCGTACTGTTCTCCATAGTGGATATATCAATTTACATTCCCACCAACAGTGCAAGAGGGTTCCCTTTTCTCAACACACTCTCCAGCATTTGTTGTTTGTAGATTTTCTGATAATTACCATTCTAACTGGTGTGAGGTGATACCTCATTGTAGTTTTGATTTGCATTTCTCTAATAATTAGTGATGTTGACCAGTTTTCATGTGCTTCTTGGACATCTGTATGTCTTGTTTGGAGAAATGTCTATTTAGGTCTTCTGCCCATTTTTGGATTGGGTTGTTTGTTTTTATAATATTGAGCTGCATGAGCTGTTTATATATTTTGGAGATTAATTCTTTGTCTGATGATTCATTTGCAAATATTTTCTCCCATTTTGAGGGTTGTCTTTTCATCTTGTTTATGGTTTCCTTTGCTGTGCAAAAGCTTTTAAGTTACATTAGGTCCCATTTGTTTATTTTTGTTTTTATTTCCATTACTCTAGGAGGTGGATCAAAAAAGATCTTGCTGGGGGCTTCCCTGGTGGCACAGTGGTTGAGAGTCTGCCTGCCGATGCAAGGGACACGGGTTCATGCCCCGGTCTGGGAAGATCCCACATGCCGCGGAGCGGCTGGGCCTGTGAGCCATAGCCACTGGGCCTGTGCGTGCAGAGCCTGTGCTCCGCAATGGGAGAGGCCACAACAGTGAGAGGCCCACGTACCGCAAAAAAAAAAAAAAAGATCTTGCTGTGATTTATGTCAAAGCGTGTTCTTCCTATGTTTTCCTCTAAGAGTTTTATAGTGCCTGGCCTTACATTTAGGTCTTTATTCCATTTTGAGTTTATTTTTGTGTATGGTGTTAGGCAGTGTTCTAATTGCATTCTTTTACATGTAGCTGTGCAGTTTTCCCAGCACGACTTACTGAAGAGACTGTCTTTTCTTAATTGTATATCCTTGCCTCCTTTGTCATAGATTAGTTGACCATAAGTGCGTGGGTTTATCGCTGGGATTTCTATCCTGTTCCATTGATCTATATTTCTGTTTTTGTGCCAGTACCATACTGTCTTGATTACTGTAGCTTTGTAGTATAGTCTGAAGGCAGGGAGTCTCATTCCTTTAGCTCCGTTTTTTTCCCTCAAGACCGCTTTGGCTATTCGAGGTCTTTTGTGTCTCCATACAAATTTTAAGACTTTTTGTTCCAGTTCAGTAAAAAATGCCATTGGTAATTTGATAGGGATTGCATTGAATCTGTAGATTGCTTTGGGTAGTATAGTCATTTTCACAACATTGATTCTTCCTATCCAAGGACATGGCATATCTCTCCATCTGTTGGTATTATCTTTAATTTCTTTCATCAGTGTCTTATAGTTTTCTGCATACAGGTCTTTTGTCTCCCTAGGTAGGTTTATTCCTAGGTATTTTATTCTTTTTGTTGCATTGGTAAATGGGAATGTTTCCTTAATTTCTCTTTCAGATTTTTCATCATTAGTGTATGGGAATGCAAGAGATTTCTGTACATTAATTTTGTATCCTGCAACTTTACCAACTTCATTGATTAGCTCTAGTAGGTTTCTGGTGGCTTCTTTAGGATTCTCTATGTATAGCATCACGTCATCTGCAAACAGTGACAGTTTTACTTCTTCTTTTCCAATTTGTATTCCTTTTATTTTGTTTTCTTCTCTGTTTGCCGTGGCTAGGACTTCCAAAATTATGTTGAATAATAGTGGTGAGAGTGGACATCCTTGTCTTGTTCCTGATCTTAAAGTAAATGCTTTCAGTTTTTCACCATTGTGAATGATGTTTACTGTGGGTTTGTCATATATGGCATTTATTATGTTGAAGAAGGTTCCATCTATGCCCACTTTCTGGAGAGTTTTTATCATAAATGGGTGTTGAATTTTGTTAAAGCTTTTTCTTCATCTATTTAGATGATCATATGGTTTTTCTCCTTCAATTTGTTAATATGGTGTATCATGTTGTTTGATTTGCATATATTGAAGAATCCTTGCATTACTGAGATACACCCCACTTGATTGTAGTGTATGATCCTTTTAATGTGCTGTTGTATGCTGTTTGCTAGTATTATGTCAAGGATTTTTGCATCTATGTTCATCAGTCATATTGGCCTGTAGTTTTCTTTCTTCGTGACATCTTTGTCTGGTTTTGGTATCAGAGGTATGGTGGCCTCGTAGAATGACTTTGGAGGGTTCCTCACTCTGCTATATTTTGGAAGAGTTTGAGAAGGATAGGTGATAGCTCTTTTCTAAATGTTTGTAGAATTCACCTGTGAAGCCATCTGGTCCTGGCCTTTGTTTCTTGGAAGATTTTTTTTTTTTTTTTTGCGGTAA
The DNA here is from genome assembly GCF_039906515.1 of Pseudorca crassidens. Taxonomy (NCBI): domain Eukaryota; kingdom Metazoa; phylum Chordata; class Mammalia; order Artiodactyla; family Delphinidae; genus Pseudorca; species Pseudorca crassidens. The sequence continues at coordinate 69,278,429 of NC_090303.1, read as the reverse complement.
GCGGGCCTCTCACTCTTGTGGCCTCTCCCGTTGTGGAGCACAGGCTCCGGATGCGCAGGCTCAGCGGCCATGGCTCACGGACCCAGCCGCTTCATGGCATGTGGGATATTCCCAGACCGGGGCACGAACCCGTGTCCCCTGCATCGGCAGGCGGACTCTTAACCACTGCGCCACCAGGGAAGCCCTGTTGGAATATTTTAAATCACAGTTTCAATTTCAGTGCTTGTGATTGGTCTGCTCATATTTTGCATTTCCTCCTGGTTCAGTCTCAGAAGGTTGTGCATTTCTAAGAATTTGTCCATTTTTTCCAGGTTGTCCATTGTTTGGCATATACTTGCTTATAGTAATGTCTCATGATCCTTTGTATTTCTGCAGTGTCAGTTGTTACTTCTCCGCTTTCATTTTTAATTCTCTTCATTTGAGTCTTCTGCTTTTCTTTTCTTTTGATGAGTCTGGCTAATGGTTTATCATTTTTGTTTATCTTCTCAAAGAACCAGCTTTTAGTTTAATTGATCTTTGCTATCGTTTCCTTCATTTCCTTTTCATTTATTTCTGATCGGATATTTATGATTTTTTTTTTCTGCTAGCTTTGGGTTGTTTTTGTTCTTCTTTCTCATTGCATTAGGTGTAATGTTAGGTTGTTTATTTGAGATGTTTCTTGTTTTCTGAGGTAGAATTGTATTGCTATAAACTTCCCTTTTTTGCTGCTTTCATAGGTTTTGGGTTGTCGTGTTTTCATTGTCATTTGTTTCTAGGTATTTTTTGATTTCTTCAGTGATCTCTTGGTTATTAAGTAGTGTGTTGTTTAGCCTCCATGTGTTTGTATTTCTTACAGATTTTTTCCTGTAATTGATATTTAGTCTCATAGCGTTGTGATCGGAAAAGATACTTGATACGATTTCAATTTTTTTTAATTTACCAAGGCTTGATTTGTGACCCAAGATGTGATCTATCCTGGAGAATGTTCCATGAGCGCTTGAGAATATGTGTCTTCTGTTGTTTTAGGATGGAATGTCCTATAATATCAATTAAGTCCATCTTGTTTAATGTATCATTTAAAGCTTCTGTTTCCTTATTTATTTTCACTTTGGATGATCTTCCCATTGTTGAAAGTGGGGTGTTAAAGTTCCCTACTATGATTGTGTTACTGTCAATTTCCCCTTTTATGGCTGTTAGTATTTGCCTTATGTATTGAGGTGCTCCTATGTTGGTGCATAAATATTTACAATTGTTATGTCTTCTTGGGTTGATCCCTTGTTCATTATGTAGTGTCCTACTTTGTCTCTTGTAATAGTCTTTGTTTTAAAGTCTATTTTATTTGACATGAGTGTTGCTCCTCCAGCTTTCTTTTGATTTTCATTTGCATGGAATATCTTTTTCCTTCCCCTCCCTTTCAGTCTGTATGTGTCCCTAGGTCTGAACTGGGTCTTCTGTAGACAGCATATATGAGTCTTGTTTTTGTATCAATTCAGCCAATCTCTCTCTTTTGGTTGGAGCATTTAATACATTTACATTTAAAGTAATTATCAATATGTATGTTCCTATTCCCATTTTCTTAATTGTTTTGGGTTTGTTACTGTAGGTCTTTTCCTTCTCTTGTGTTCCTGCCTAGAGAAGTTTCTTTAGCATTTGTTGTAAAGCTGGTTTGGTGGTGCTGAATTCTCTTAGCTTTTGCTTGTCTTTAAAGGTTTTAATTTCTCCATCAAATCTGAATGATATCCTTGCTGGGTACAGTAATCTTGGTTGTAGGTTTTTCTCCTTCATCACTTTAAATATGTCCTGCCACTCCCTTCTGGCTTGCAGAATTTCTGCTGATAGATCAGCTGTTAACCTTATGGGGATTCCCTTGTGTGTTATTTGTTGTTTTTCCCTTGCTGCGTTTAATATTTTTTCTTTGTATTTAATTTTTGATTGTTTGATTAATATGTGTCTTGGAGTGTTTCACCTTCTTTTTTTCCTGTACGGGACTCTCTGTGCTTCCTGGACTTGATTAACTATTTTCTTTCCCATATTAGGGAAGTTTTCGACTATAATCTCTTCAAATATTTTCTCAATCCCTTTCTTTTTCTCTTCTTCCTCTGGGACCCCTATAATTCGAATGTTGGTGCATTTAAGGTTGTTTCTAGGGTTCTCCGAGACTGGGCCTCAATTCTTTTTTCATTCTTTTTTTTATTCAGCTCTGCGGTAGTTATTTCCACTATTTTATCTTCCAGGTCACTTATCCATTCTTCTTTCTCAGTTATTCTGCTATTGATCCCTTCTAGAGAATTTTTAATTTCATTTATTGTGTTGTTCATCACTGTTGGTTTGCTCTTTAGTTCCTGTAGATCCTTGTTAAACGTTTCTTGTATTTTCTCCATTGTATTTCCAAGACTTTGGATCATGTTTACTATCATTATTCTGAATTCTTTTTGAGGTATACTGCCTATTTCCTCTTCATTTGTTAGGTCTGGTGGGTTTCTGCCTTGCTCCTTCATCTGCTGTGTGTTTCTCTGTCTTCTCATTTTGCTTAACTTACTGTGTTTGGGGTCTGCTTTTTGCAGGCTGCAGGTTCGTAGTTCCCATTGTTTTTGGTGTCTGTCCGCAGTTGGTTGGGCCAAGGTTGGTTCAGTGGGTTGTGTAGGCTTCCTGTTGGAGGCGAGCATTGCCTGTGTGCTGGTGGATGAGGCTGGATCCTGTCTTTCTGATGAGCAGGTCCATGTCTGGTGGTGTGTTTTGGGGTGTCTGTGGCCTTATGATTGTAGGCAGCCTCTCTGCTAATGGATGGGGTTGTGTTCCTGTCTTGCTAGTTGTTTGGCATAGGGTGTCCAGCATTGTAGCTTGCTGGTCGTTGAGTGGAGTTGGGTCTTGGCGTTGAGATGGAGATCTCTGGGAGATTTTCACCATTTGGTATTACGTGGATCTGGGAGGTCTCTTGTGGACCAGTGTTCTGAACTTGGCTCTCCCACCTCAGTTGCACAGCCCTGATGCCTGGCTGGAGCACCAAGTGCCTGTCCTCCATATGGCTCAGAATAAAAAGGAGAAAAGAAAAAAAGAAGAAGATAAAATAAAATAAAGTAAAATAAAATTATTAAAATAAAAAATAATTATTAAGAAAAAAAAATTTTAAGTAAAAAGAAACAGACAGACAGAACCGTAGGACAAATGGTAAAAGCAAAGCTATACAGACAAAATCACACACAGAAGCATACATATACACACTTACAAAAAGAGAAAAAGTGAAAAAAAAAATATATATATCATTTCTCCCAAAGTCCACCTCCTCAATTTGGGATGATTCGTTGTCTATTCTATTCAGGTGTTCCACAGATGCTGGGTACATCAAGTTGATTGTGGAGATTTAATCCGCTGCTCCTGAGGCTGCTGGGAGACATTTCCCTTCTCTTCTTTGTTCACACAGCTCCCAGGTTTCAGCTTTGGATTTGGACCCGCCTCTGCATGTAGGTTGCCTGAGGGTGTCTGTTCTTTGCTCAGACAGGACGGGGTTAAAGGAACAGCTGATTCGGGGGCTCTGGCTCACTCAGGCCAGGAGGAGGGAGGGGTGCGGATGCAGGGTGAGCCTGTGGAGGCAGAGGACAGCATGAGGCATGCCATGCATTCTCTGGGGGAAGTTGTCGCTGGATCACGGGACCCTGGCAGTGTCAGGCTGCACAGGCTCTCAGGAGTGGAGGTGTGGATAGTGACCTGTGCTTGCACACAGGCTTCTTGGTGGCTGCAGCAGCAACCTTAGCATCTCATGCCCGTCTCTGGGGTCCATGCTGATAGCTGCGGCTCGTGCCCATCTCTGGAGCTCCTTTAAGCAGCGCTCTTAATCCCCTCTCCTCCCGCACCAGGAAACAAAGAGGCAAGAAAAAGTCTTTTGTCTCTTCGGCAGCTCCAGACTTTTTCCCACACTCCCTCCCGGCTAGCTGTGGTGCACTAGCACCTTTCAGGCTGTGTTCACGCAGCCAACCCCAGTCCTCTCCCTGGGATCCAACCTCTGAAGCCCGAGCCTCAGCTCCCAGCCACCACCCGTCCCAGTGGGTGAGCAGACAAGCCTCTCGGGCTGGTGAGCGTTGGTTGGCACCAATGCTCTGTGCGGGAATCTCTCCACTTTGCCCTCCGCACCCCTGTTGCTGTGCTCTCCTCCGTGGCCCCAAAGCTTCCCCACTCCACCACCCACAGTCTCCGCCCATGAAGGGGCTTTCAAGTGTGTGGAAACATTTCCTCCTTCACAGCTCCCTCCCACTGGGGCAGGTCCCGTCACTATTCTTTTGTCTCTGTTCTTTCTTTTTTCTTTTGCCCTACCCAGTTACGTGGAGAGTTTCTTGCCTTTTGGGAGGGCTGAGGTCTTCTGCCAGCATTCAGTAGGTGTTCTGTAGGAGTTGTTCCACGTGTAGATGTATTTCTGATGTATCTGTGGGGAGGAAGATGATCTCCGCGTCTTACTCTTCCGCCATCTTGAAGCTCCTCCTAACTTTGGGTTGTGTTTGTTCTTCTTTCTCTAGTTCCTTTAGGTGTAAATTTAGATTGTTTATTTGAGATTTTTCTTGTTTCTTGAGGTAGGGTTGTATAGCTATAAACTTCCCTCTTAGAACTGCTTTCGCTGCATCACATAGGTTTTGGATCGTCGTGTTTTCATTGTCATTAGTCTCTAGGTATATTTTTTATTTCCTCTTTGATTTCTTCAGCAATCTCTTGGTTAGTTAGTAATGAATTGTTTAGCCTCCATGTGTTTGTGTATTTTAAGTTTTTTCCCCCGTAATTGATTTCTAATCTCATAGCGTAGTGGTCAGAAAAGATGCTTCATATGATTTCAATTTTCTTAAATTTACTGAGGCTTGATTAGTGACCCAAGATGTGATCTATCCTGGAGAATGTTCTGTGTGCACTTTAGAAGAAGTTGTAATCTGCTGTTTTTGGATGGAATGTCCTATAAATATCGATTAAATCTCCCTGGACTATTGTGTCATTTAAAGCTTGTGTTTCCTTATTAATTTTCTATTTGGATGATCTGTCCATTAGTGTAAGCGAGGTGTTCAAGTCCCCCACTATTACTGTGTTACTGTCGATTTCCCCTTTTATAGCTGTTAGCAGTTGCCTTATGTATTGAGGTCCTCCTATGTTGGGTGCATATATAGTTATAATTGTTATATTTTCTTCTTGGATTGATCCCTTGATCATTATGTAGTGTCCTTCCTTGTCTCTTCTGACATTCTTTATTTTAAATTCTATTTTATCTGATATGAGTATTGCTATTCCAGCTTTCTTTTGATTTCCATTTGCATGGAATATCTTTTTCCATCCCCTCCCTTTCAGTCTGTATGTGTCCCTAGGTCTGACGTGGATCTGTTGTAGACAGCATATATATGGGTCTTGGTTTGGTATCCATTCAGCAAGCCTGTGTGTTTTGGTTGGAGCATTTAATCCATTCACGTTTAAGGTAATTATCTATATGTATGTTCCTATTACCATTTTCTTAATTGTTTGGGGTTTGTTTTTGTAGGTCCTTTTCTTCTCTTGTGTTTCCCACTTAGAGAAGTTCCTTTAGCATTTGTTGTACAGCTGGTTTGGTGATGCTGAATTCTCTTAGCTTTTGCTTGTCTGTAAAGCTTTTGATTTCTCCATAGAATCTGAATGAGATCCTTGCTGGGTAGAGAAATCTTGGTTGTAGTTTCTTCCCTTTCATCACTTTAAGTATATCGTGCAACTCCCTTCTGGCTTGTAGAGTTTCTGCTGAAAAATCAGCTGTTAACCTTATGGGAGTTCCCTTGTATGTTATTTGTCATTTTTCCCTTGCTGCTTTCAATAATTTTTCTTCATCTTTAATTTTTGTCAATTTGATTACTATGTGTCTCAGCGTGTTTCTCCTTGGGTTTATCCTGTATGGAACTCTGTGCTTACTGGACTTGGGTGGCTATTTCCTTTCCCATGTTGGGGAAGTTTTCGACTATAATCTCTTCAAATATTTTCTTGAGTCCTTTCTCTCTTCTTCTTCTGGGACCCCTATAATGCGAATGTTGTTGCGTTTAATGTTGTCCCAGAGGTCTCTTAGGCTGTCGTCATTTCTTTTCATTATTTTTTCTTTATCCTGTTCCATGGCAGCAAATTCCACCATTCTGTCTTCCAGGTAACTTATCCGTTCTTCTGCCTCAGTTTTTCTGCTATTGATTTCTTCTAGTGTATTCTTCAGTTCAGTTATTGTATTGTTCATCTCTGTTTGTTTGTTCTTTAATTCTTCTAGATCTTTGTTAAACATTTCTTGCATCTTCCCGATTGTTGCCTCCATTCTTTTTCCGAGGTCCTGGATCATCTTCACTATCTTTATTCTGAATTCTTTTTCTGGAAGATTGCCTATCTCCATTTCCTTTAGTTGTTTTTCTGGGGTTTTATCTTGTTCCTTCATCTGGTACATAGCCCTTTGCCTTTTTCATCTTGTCTATCTTTCTGTGAATGTGTTTTTTGTTCCAGAGTTCTTCTTGCTTTTCCCATGTGTATCATTCTAATCACCACTACCCCCTTGTTTGTCTCTGTCCTCCCACTCCAACAGTAAAAAGATCTGGCTCCCACCATCTTTCATTTATTAATTGTTAAGTTTGTGTGTATCTTTGTGTGTGTGTATATATTCAGTTTTGTTGTTATCTTCATTTTGACGTGGTTTGTCTCCAAAGTTCTTGGACATTTTGTAAGTTGATGCACTTCATTTATCAGCTTACTCTAGGGTCAGCTATACAAAATATACAAATGAGAAGTAGAAATTTATTTGGGCAAATGAGAAAATGTACAAGAAAATGCATTTTCATTTGGGAAGTTCTATGATAATATGAGGTAGTTATCCAGTTGTCACTAATACTATCAATATTTCTATGTTGTTATTTTATCAAATCAGTAATTCAGCATGAAGTTCATTTTATACAGAATAGTATCACGATGACTTTTTTAGCTTTCATCTTTTGTTCTCACCATATATTTTTGCTTAATAATATAGTAAATACAATGGGTAACTATGTAATTAATAATTTTTTACTAATGTAGATAGTGTTAATATTATTCTTAACAGCTACTCATAGTTGTAACTTCAGTAGCCCATCCCCACTTCCAGAGAGTTTCTGGGCTTGAGTCTTAATGAGAGCAACTCAATGCGATTTCTTTAGGAGCTGCAAAACTAAATGTTTAATCCAAGTCAAAATTGGCATCGTCTTTGACTTCCCCGTGTTTGTTCTGTAGATCATTCCAACTGTACAAAGCCCATGTGAAGAAAAGGAAAAGAAGCAAAGATATTTCCTTGTAACAAAATGAATTTCGTAATCTACTGACATTCATTATATGATTACGTGTTTTCACACGTAAATGGGAAAATTGGGAAATAAGAGTTTGTCTACTGAAAGGAACAAAAAAATATTTTAAAATTAAGTGGTAAATTTTTCAGCACAGTTATGGGGTTTTTTTCACATATTTCTTCATTTTAGGTGATGAAATTGTAGAACATGGCTGATTTTTTTTTTTAAGTAATTGCCTGAACTCTAATTTCTTTACAGTGATTAGATGCAATAGTCTCAATCCAAAACTCTGAACCTCTTTTTCACTGCCATTTGGCTCTTGAGGTAGAATCTCACCTGGCCGGATCTAAACTTAGTAATGAGCTGGAATTAGCTAGATTGTGGCCTCCTTGAAGGAATCGGGAATTTGGGAGAAGAATCGATTTTGGCAGATTAGGTTTTATAATTCTGTGACTGTGATTCTGTCACTGTCCCGTTGGAGTGACTGCCATTTTGTTCTCTTTTTACATTGCTTGTGAAACATGATCTGGAATCTTGCCAGAAACCACTCTCAGGCTGTCAGTATTTTTTTAAAGCTGTTTTTCTTTCTGACTAACAAGGGTTTTCTTAAAACTCGGGACTATCAGTTTCACTCTTTCTTTCAGCTGTGTCAGAAATATATTGTTGTATTGAAGTGGCTCAAGTTATAGCTGCTGTGGAAAGTGGCGAGCAGTAAATTGAAATGCCCAAATATCTTATTTTCCAAGTATAAGAGTCATTTTAATTTATTTTTCTAACCTGGTAGGCTTAGATTTATATATGCTTTTAGATTCACCACAAAAGAGTCCTAAGGCGTTTGAGCATTACTAGTGGACTCCAGATATGACAGGTTAATTTGGGGTATTTAGTTCTCTGCTGAGGCTAAGTGATTTTAATTACAACCTTTGGTTCTTCGGACGGAACAAGTCTTAGAAGGTTCGTTCCTATCTGGCCAGAACCACCTGATGTGGAGAGACAGGTAGCTCTTTCTCTTTGGCGGCTTACTGGTAGCTTGTTCTAATTGTATTACTTGACCTCTCTATATTTCATTTGTCACCTCTAAAATGGAGAGAGTACCTTCCCAGAGGACCCCAGTGCTCAGAAGAGCACTTCGGAAAGTGTGGAGACATCATCTCCTCTGCTCTCAGCTGGCCCTGAGGAAGCAGTGAGCTGAAACCAGAGCTCTCCCTGATGTAATTCTCTGCTCAACCTTCCCTGAACTATGTCCCATGGAAGTTGTTAAACTCTATTATTGCACCTACATTATGCCACTGCTGTATGAAAATTGGATCAATGTCCATGAGTTCTTAATCTGTTGAAAACTCTTGTCATAAGTGATCGTTTTACAATGACATCTGATCGGCTCTAACTACTTAGAAGAATCATATTTGCTTACTTTAAAATAATTCTGTATAGTTTCTCTAATGTATTTTAAATAGTGATTTTTCAGAAGACTGTTTCATAAAAACTGTTTACTAGAATTTTATATGAAATACTTTAAAAATTGATTTAAACATTCCCCTTGAATATTAAAGAGTAGTAGTTACTTTATGTCAAGATCAGATAATTTTAATTGATGTACAGTGTATCCTAATCCATTAGGTTATCTCAGGTTTTCTTAGGAGGAAGGTTCAGATTCCAGGGACATTTGAAGAAAATCTGATTTTATAACTTAGTTTCCACAGTGCTACACGTAAGATATTTTTCCCTATTCTAAACCCAATCATTTTAGTTTACAAATATATGTCATTTCTTTTTTTTAATACGTAGTTTTTCCTTGGCAACATATTGTGATATTAAGAGAAAATAAGAGAGAGAGAGCAAGGAAAACCATGGAATACTAACAAAAAGTTTAGTATGTTAGCAGCATCTTGTACATATCAGAGAAATGAGTTCTCAAATAATGAGGCCCATATTGAAAAACAGCATAGTTATTTTTTTCCCAGAGAATCTCTTTTTGATGGTATATTTAATAAGCAGTTTCATAGACAGTTGTACCATATTCATTCCAAATAAATTACATAGTTTTTCCATTGCATAAAAATCTCATCATAGCTTTTTGCTGTTATCTTTGTTTAGAAAGAAGGTGATTATTAAGTATATTCGGTAGTAATGGCAGACAAAGAGATTTCTCTATGCTGATGGAAAAATCTAATTTGTATAATTTGTAGAGCAAGAGAAGCAGAGAATGTGGTACAGTACAAGAGAAAAACACATGCCAAGCAATGTATTTTCAGTTTGTCACTGACCCTGGTGTTCAGTATGAGTTTCTTTGATGTGGAAGCTAATGGCAGAGCTGCCAAGTTTATGATTACTGGACTTGACAGTGCAAATTCATTTTACCAAGATTTGGCTAAGGTTACCAAAAAAATTTCATTTTTCATGCTGAATTTGGTGACTTATTTGCAAACATTAATAAAGATTAATTTAACCCCTCAGGGTTTTTCAGATGTATGTGAAAAGAAAGAAACAACAGAGGTTGATTAACAGTTGTTGTACTTTTATTTTTTTTTATTTATGTCTGCTATGTGTTTTTGAGCTTCTTAAATTTTTAAGAGCATGGACCTTTAAACTATAAGCTTTAAGAAATTAATTCTAGTGGCTGGGGTGGTGGTGGTGGTATGAATTGGGCAATTGGGATTGACATATGTGCACCAATATGTATGAAATAGATAACTAATAAGAACCTGCTGTATAAAAAGATAAATAAAACTTTAAAAAAGAAATTAATTCTATAAAATACATAAGACTTATTTTTGCCCCCACGTATTCAAATCTGTTAGCCAAATATGTGTTTAATTTTGCCTTTGCCTTCTATTTTTAAGAAATCATTTCTCCTAGTCTGTCTTTCTACATCAAGAAGCTTTTGTGGTAAAAAAAATAATAACAGTAATCCTGCTTTAGTCTGTGAATTTAGATTTCTTCCTTTTCTGAATTTCTATCCAATTAAATATAAAGTTAGATTTTTTCGGTCCTTCCTATACATGTATAAGTGTTTGTGTCTGAATACTGTTGACCTCATAGATGAACAGTATTAGCCTTCCCTGCACATGGTAGATACTCAATAATGTATGTGGTTTATCCGCTGAAGATGAAACTTATCAGAGTAGTCATTTTTGCAAGTCCTTCAACTGTGTCTGTAGATCAGTAGTGTTTCCTCCTTGTGCACTGGCCAGAAGCTCTCCCTGGACCAAGGGCTTCCCACTAAACACCCTCAGTCATCTCGATTACAGAATGCTCAGCAGCTCTTGTTCTCTCTCTCTATCCCTCTCTCTCTCTCTCTCTCTCTGTCTCTTTCTGTCTTCACTCACACACACATACCTCCCATTACTAGGAGGAGACATTTTAGCCATTTTAGCTTGTGTCATTTTATCTGCAAAATTCAGTGAATTAAATATTTTCAGGTATTTACACAAAACAAATCATTGTAATCTCATTTGTAAAATATAAAACATCACCAATGTTATTTCAGTGCATGAATAGTTAGCAAAAGTAGCCTCCTTTTCTCTATGTATCTATCTAGATCCACAAGTAAACTCAGAAAATGAGAAATCAGCACATATTGGTCACATACAGAGTTGTTTGTTTTCTGCCATGCTGAGTTGTTTGTTTATACCATCTATCAAATCCAGCTGTGAAACTGCAGCAGAAGGTGAAGTGACTCTTTATAAGTACCGGATCAGTAAATGGAGTGGTTAATCTGTGGTGAGTTAGTGGTTAGAGACTGCTTATGAGGTTATACTCATTAAAAAATGTCTTCCAGTGGGAGAGAACAAGATAAGGATTGAAAATTTAAACCAAGTTATACAGAAAGATAAAAGCACCTAAAGTTGGACAAATGCACCTTGTTTCATTTATATCTTTTGTAAGGTGCTAACCAGCTCAAGAACCATCTCTGATGTAGACAGGAAAAACCTAAGAGAGAAAAAATAAACAAAAAACCAGCAGTATATAATCCCAAACATGACACCACAACTCTGTACGATATTCAATCCTTCTTCTTTTTCCAGCAAAAAAAAAAAAACAAAACTAACAGCATGCTAAAAGAAACCTTGACTGAAGGGCTTAAGAGTAGTGTGGGAATAATTTCAATAATTTAAAAAGACATTGCTTGCTGTAATAAACATTGATTCCATTTCTTTTATTTACTTGAATACATGCTTGCTGTAACACCTTAAAGTTAAATTGAAATGCACCTAGTCCATGTTCTTCTGAACTACTTGATTCAGTGTTTTCAAGTACATTTGTGTTGGAATTTCTGAGCTATTTATATGTAAATGGCAAGTCTTCTGTAATTGGCACAGGGAGATCCTGCTAGAAGCCCAGTAATCTAATCTAAGTTGCACATGTATTTTTCCTCTCTGTTATACATTCATAATGGCATTTGAGGGCAAACAGTTTGATCCTTATGTCAACATCATTCTCTTTTGCAATAAGGGAAAGAATAGGGAAACTTTGTTTTAAGGATTAAATGGTGAAATTTTTCTATGACACATCATCTTAGAGCTGCCAGGTTTTATAGAGAGCAAAAAGATATCATTAACTTCTAACTACTAGGAATAGGAATTCAAATTATTTGTTTCAGGTAGTACAATGAAAGTAAAATTGCACAATTGTTCTGGCAGTGATAGACTGTTTTATTGAATTTTATTTTATTTTTATGAATATGTGCTACTTGAGATTTTGGTGACAATGGTACTGAAACAGTTTTTCTGGTTTTGCACTTTTCCTGATTTGTGTTTATTGGGGAAAATATTAGCAAAAAGACCGATCAGGTAAACAAGGACATTTAACTATGTTAAATACCATGGGAACTTGTTATATTCCTATTATAAATCATGGGATGTTTAAACTTCAAAGGCCCTGAGAGAAAAAATACCTGAATCCCAAATTGCATTCTGGAGCAAGCAATATTTTAAAAAAAGTTTTCTTACTAAATTAGTTAAAATGAGATTTATTATTCAATGCAGCCATATAGCCATCCATTCAGGTATTTATCCATTCATCCATTCCTTCAGTAAATATCATGCCCAACTAGGCCTAAGCAGTGGGCTGGATGCTGGGAGTACAAGAGCAAGCAGGAAACTCACATGGCCCTCATATAGAGCACCTTCTTGTAATTAGAACTGTAAACCAAAGTATATAGTTGAATGAAAGTTACATTAAAAATTTAAGTGTTTCCCATTTTCAAGAACTGCATGGTTCTGAATATTTGCCTTTTCTAGATAGTTAGTAGTTATCCATTTAAGCACAACCTGTTTTAGTTGGATCTCTTGCTAATGTATGACCCCTAGATGGAAAGTATTGGATATAATCTTTCTTTATGTTCTCAGGATCATGGTTTTAGATATTATACTGACCTGGAATTCAATACCTAAATAATCTAGATTATTAGAATTACTGATTACTGAATTATTATATTTGATTTTGATTTGTAGTTCATTTTTGACTACAAGACTATCTTCTTGCTAGTTAGTGTGTCCGCTTCTGTAGCAGAACTCTGCTTCCCCTGCTCCTCCCATTATTCTTTCTAATTCTTCATGGATATGGATACAAGTTCCCTAGGGTTACTACAATTATTCCAATTATTTTCAAAATAAGAGACACTGTATAAAGTAAGATGGCTTCTCCTGTAAATAAAATGCATCTTCTTTGCTAAATTTATTTTTGTTGCCTACAGGTCTTTCATTTTACTGTTGACCCTCAAACAGTGCAGGGGTTAGGGGCACCAACCCCTGCACAGTCAAAATTCCCAGTATAACTTCCGATTCTCCCAAAACTTGACTACTACTAACCTACTGTTGACCAGAAACTTTGCCAATAGCATGAGCAGTTGATTGACACGTATTTTGTATGCTATATGTATTATATACTGTGTTCTTACAATAAAGCTAGAGAAAATGCTATTAAGAAAATCATAAGGAAGAGAAAATACATTTACAGTACTCTTCTGTATTTACTGATACTGTAAATTTATGTCATCTGTTTACAAGATGAATCATCTGTCAGTACCTACATCAATATTGTCTTATATAAAATAAAACACTGTAGATGTTACATGCATTATTAACACCAGACATCAAAAAGGAAAAGATAATGTAAAAAATAAATTTATATTTATTTACAGGAGTAACAATTCATACATTAATAATGAAGAAGGAGCAGTATGATTGCTATATGGTAGCCTAGTGTAATTGATGTGTTTGCTTCATGGTAGCCTAACCTATACACTAATGAATGAATCATTATAAAATGCTTATGGCATACAGAGTTACAGTCGTATTCATAATACAGTTGTGGAAACATCGTTACATTTTTTTTAAAACCACTTACCTGTGATGATAGGCTGATACACAGTTTCTCTAATTATGAGAGAGGCATTTGTACAGTAATATAATTCCTTGAAAGCAAAGTTATAAAACAGTAAGAAAACTAACATTATTAATTTTACATTAAATATCACTCACCTTAAGCCTACATAAGAATATATCAGTATCTACATATATTTTATGCATTCATGACATACCTATATTTTTCTTAATTTGGGGGGTATTTCTAGGCTGTGTGGCTCATCTACAAGTTTTTTCAAATTGATGCAGATATCCAAACTTTTTCAGATATATTTATCTGCATATAAATGGACCTGCACATTTCAAACCTATATTGTTCAAGGGTCAATTGTATTCTTGGCCCTGTTCCTAACAGATGAAACATTATTTTAACCAAACTTTTACCAGTTCAGAAAATCAAGTCAAAAGGATGGCAGTACAACAATTCAATGTAAATCAAAGAACATATTTGTTAGTATTTGTGGCAAGACACGCTGAATTTTGTGGATTACAAACGTTATGTACAACACTAATACTCTAGGCTATGCCATGAAAAATAGCTGGTTTGACTCTCCTAATTCTTATGGGTAAAAGTAACTAGTATTGGCATAAAACTTTGAGATTTACCAAAGGAAACCTTTTTGTCGTTTAATCCTCACATATCAATAGCATCACTAACTACATCTTATAGACAATGAAACTGGATCATTTACACTACTTGCCTGGTGCCCGTAGACATACGAGTTTTTGACAAGTGTTTTGATCAAAATCACACAAGCCCCATGTGGTGTAATTGACAAATTTCAGAGTGATATGCAAAATGGAGTGTGGTGGGAGAGTGGGAGTGGTGATGGGATGGAAGGAGCTGAAGGGATCCCGTAGATGAATCTGGAAGTGACAATAGCGAGGTTTCAGAACTATCTTCATTCCCATTTGGAGAACCTGATAATTTGATGAGGATTATTAATAGGTAACCAAAATGTCAGTATTTCTCTGCAATTGAAAATACGCTTGACTATTCACCCAGATCTCTAAATGAATGATTCTTAACCTTTCTGGAGTCATTTACTCTCTTGGAAATTTGATCAGAGTCATGGACTCTTGGCCCATAGACATGTGCATGTGATTCCTGATGGTTTCATAAGCCTCTAAAGTCCATACACTAACCACCCCACCCATAATGGTCACGGACTTTAAGAACCCATGACTTGAATGAAGTTACAAATTATTATTTGTTTGAAAGAGAGCATTTTGAAATATAATAATCTAGATGATTTGTCTATGTATTATTTACCAAGGCCATAAACACTTGAATATTTATCAATTTAACAAGGAAATGATGTCATTTTGTGTGCACATGTGTTTAGCTGATACAGAAAATGTGTGAACTCAAAAGTTTACTTTCAGTAAGCTTTTACATTACTGCAGATGCTAAGTAAACAACAAGAACTTGCCTCCAGGACACTGTTAAAAGAGATGCGAAATCTCATCAGGCTGGCTTTCCACATCACATCCTCATGTCCACAGCAACAAATATGCAGGGTCTTCTGTGACCACGTAGCCCTGTCAACAGCTTCACTGCTACATTATGTATGACTCTCTTCTACTGAGGGCATGAGCAGTTGGTACAAAGCTGCAGGGGTGATTTTGTATTGTGTCTGGTTGGGAGCTCAGAAATGAGTTGGATCTGCCTTGTGTATTTGCTGTCTTTTTCATTCAGCTTTGTAACATCTTCCCATCAGAAAAGAAAAAGGAAGTTCAACATTAGAAATGAATAAAATTTATTTTTGGTCAGAGTTCCAGGATGTTTTTAAAGACCATCTCAGGTCTGTTACACAGGTGTTTGGGGAAAGGATCAGCTGATTTGGTGACCCAGAAATTGGATGTCATGATACGAATTGGTGACCCCTCTGCTTCTGTTTTTAGTCCTGGAGCTACGGGATATAGATCATCCTTGAGGAGGGCCAAGGTTTTTAGTGAGTGTAGTTCTGTGTTTCTCTTTTTTCCCCCCAACACCCACTAGGGGCATGACACCTTCCCATCAACAGCAGCTAATGCCTAAATTATTAAGGGAACAGGGCGTCTCAGAATGTCTGCATGGAAAAGAGTTTTAAAAGTCCCACCCCCTCCCAATGCTCTGGAGAGCCTATTCATCCCCATACCCCAAGATGGGAAAAACACTTGTAGAGATTGACTCGTGACACTAAATCTGTCACAGAAGAATGGCGACATAAACCAAGCTTTAAGCTTAGGTGTTGTTTCCTTTGTTGGGTCAGTGGGGGGACTTCATTCTAAGGATGCCACTTAAATCCTGAAATTATGATGCCAGAGAGCTGCAGTTTCTGCTGTGGCCAACCTTTCTTTATCCCTATCACCCTAGTCTCCTTAGAAATTTTTAAAGCTAAGGCCATGTCTCACCTGTACTGAGGTGGGAAATGAGATTTAGACGATGGCTTTATCTTCAGACTGGGTTTTGTTGGGTGAACAGGATGAGTTTTAGTTCATTTGGAAGGAGGGTAGCATAATGCTGAGAGCAAGTCATTCTACTTAAGAAATGCTGTTGATGGATTAGGGTGACTGAGGAATCAAATTGTGAAGAATGGTTATTATTTACTTCTACTTGATTTCAGATAGAATTTCCTAAGGCTTATGAAAAATTAAATATTTGCTAAATAGGATAGAAAAGGACATGAGAGAGAGAAGAGAAGGAGGAAAGATGGGTTGGGTCACGGAAAGAGCTTCATCTCCCCTGAGGAATTGGGTGACCCCTAACTTAAGTGTTTGATGGTGATTTCCTGGTGTAAATAATAGTGTGTTGTAGACTCACCATCTTTATTGATCAAACAGTATCTCTCTCAATAGTGTTATCAGTTACTAAGTGATTTATGAGTGAGTTAAATGTATTAGAGGTATTAATTATGTTGCAGTTCCCGTCAGTGCACTTGACTGTTTTGGAGATTAAAGTCAGATGAGGAAGTATTCCATCTCTTCTAGTTATTACAGATTGTCATGCTTTCTCAAAATGAACAGGAATTTAAGAAACACCTCGTGACACACTTTTTAAGATTCCTTTGAAAATAATTTGAATTATGTCAGTCAGTGATTTTAAACTTGCTTCCTCCTTCCCTTCCCTTTAACTTATTTTAATAAACACCCCTTTCGGAAATAGTTTTAATAATATAATTTTTTTTGTCACATCATTGTTAGTACACTGGAAAGAGAAATGAAGTTCTTCTTTTCCTCTGACCAAGTGTATGTGTATCCACTTTTTTATGTCTAGAATATGTGCTAAAATATGAGAATTTATACCAAATTCACAGGTGAAATATTCTCCTGAAAGTCCATCAAAGGTAGCATGTGCTAATACTGTATGGGGAAATATAGATTTCCTTTTGATTTAAAAAGGTTGAACTCAATTCTTTTTTTTAAGGTAATGCCTGCTCTGTTTAAGACAGTCCGCTAGACAAGGTGAGAATTCGAAAGTGTAAGCAGTATAAAGGTTGCTTATTATAAGCTTACTGTCCGATAAGAGGCTTATAAAATATGTCATACAAAGTATAACAACTATAATTTAAGGTATACTGTAGTAAATAGAAGGTAAGCTCCCTGGATGCAGGAATTTGTGTCTGTTTTATTCATCACTTTATCTCCAGTGTCTAGAAGGATGCCCAGCACATGACAGGCATGCAATAAATGTATGTTGAATAAGTGAATAGGATACACAAGTGACAGCTAAGAGCTTTCTAGATCAAGTGTCATTCCAGTGATCAGGAAGGACTTCATGGAAAAGATGGCATTTTGGTGGCAACAAAATGGAGATGTGTGGCAGTGTTTCACAAAAAGGTGAAGGTATGAAGCAGGAAAGCAGGGGGAAGGAAGGTCATTGAGTTTCTATTTATGCCCTTCCTTGCAATAATTTTTTTTCGGGAAATAATTAACAGTGTCAGCAGGCCAGTCTCTAGTACCCTGCGGTAGCATGTTCCTTCCAAAGACATTAACTGCTGATTTACACTGGCTCTGAAAATGTTTTAACTCTCTAGGCATGAATCTGACTTTCTTCTGTGTTCCATTTCAACTCTGCCTTTTCTTTTCTAACGTCATTTTCAAAGGAAGACAGAAGACCCTGAGTAAGAGGAGGCAAAATCCTTTTTCTTTCAGTTACTTCTTGGTTCTTTGAAAAAGAGTTGGGGGGCCCATTGCTGCCTGACTCCCCCTCCGGGATGCCTCCCCGGCCCATGCTCCCAGGTGCGGGTGTGACTCTAGCCACTGCCGCTCCCCTGCCGTGGGACCCTCTCTCATTTCCCCGGCCCCTTGGCCTGTGGTCTGAACTCCCTCCCAGTACAGCAAGGATGCAGTGCATAGGCTGTGGAGCTCTGCAGAGAGTAGGGAAGCCAAGGCAGCAAGGAGGAGCTCTCCATCACCTTTGTCTCCCCTCCTCCCCGCCGCGCCCGCGTGCTGGCCCCTTTGCGCTACCAGACATTTCTTTTATGTAGTGTTGATTTATTTACCTTTTATCCTCATTCAACACATTTATTGAGCGTTGATACTAGGTGCTCAGAATACAAAGACAGTAATCTCCTCTTTGAAAGAGGAGAATTTTCAGTGTGGTATCTAGATACAAAATAACTAGTCATCACAGTGACTCCGTCATTTGACTTGTCTACACCCCTTCTAGTCTGAGCGGGTTCACTAACACAGTTGATCTTAATTAACCAAGCACGTTTATTGGAAAGATTGAGCCATGTATATGTAAGTGCAGCCTATGTAATTTTTTAAAAAAATAAATGCCACTGTGAAATGGATATTTATAAAAAAAACACTGATTTTTTTTACTGATTAAGAGCATGGACTCTGAAGACAAACTATGCAATTCAAATTTTAGTTTCTCCATTGGCTAGCTGTGTGGTATCAGGCAAGTCACTGAACCTCTCTGAGCCTCAGTTTTCTAATGTGAATTGGGAACAATAATGTTACCTACCTTTTGGGATTGTTGGGGTGATTGTTTGAAGATTAAATGAGTATATGCAAAGTACTTAGAGCAGTGGCTGGTGCATACCAAGTGCTATACAAATGTTAGTCACTGTTGAAAGTGTGTCTACTTTTTAAGGTCTTAACCATGGAACAGCCTGGAGTTAAATTCCTCATTTGAACAAGAGAAAATGTTTCTTTTCTTTAGAAACTGTCCTGTGTTTCAGTGCCCTATCTCTTACACACAATTTCACACTTCATCAGTGAAAGATCTAGAGATTCTAATATATGTTATCATGTGCAATTTGCATTCAGCATCAATGCTTGTTTCTGAAGACCTGCTAACACTGTGTCCCATTAATACTGGGTCTCACGCTCTGCCTGGTACTTTTAATGAACACCCAAGCTGGCTCTGCATCGATGAAAATTGTCTTGCTACCTTTCAGAATAATGTGCTTGTAGACAATTATTAGATTTTTCCTACTTCTGAGAAATAACTTGAGTTCAAATAATAGTAGAATAATGATGCTGCCTTAGATTTGAAAAATAAAAAAGCAGGCAGTTTAAGAATAGCTGTAACTTGCATGTGATCGATATTCCATATGAATCTAAGTACACTAAAGATACCCATCTCTTTCATTTTACAAGATAATAGTTTGTCTAGAAGATATTGTTAAGTGGGTTTCTTGCCTTGGAAAAATAAGCCTTTGTATAATTCAGAATGACATCTTTTTGTAAAGTCAGGAACCTTTCTTTCTGCTCAATGAGTGTTTTCTTTGGCATTGTTTCTGTAGGGTCTATTCTCCTGGAGGTTCCTGCTATGTCTGTCTACCTTCTAGGGGGCTTGTCTAAAGCTGCCTGAGCCCTGGGTGGAGGACTTGTGCCGGGGTCTGAGTTGGGTGTCTTGGGGGAGAGAATATGAGTACAGCATCAAAGGTCAGAACCAGAGAGACCTCCACCTATGGTAGGACTGGTAAAGAAGGAATCGTATCAAACATAAGGCCAGTTGAAAGTAAACTGAATGCGGAGTAAAAAGAAAGGACAGTGTAAAAGTAAGAGGATCTAAGAAAATCTCTGTAACCAGGACCGGGTTGTTTAAGCCTCCTGTTTTTTGCTCACTGATCCATGGTCTTTGGGATGACAGGCACAAGGTTGGGATATACCTAACCCTCCTTCCTGCCGACCCACATAATCATTTCTGTTAAAAGCAAGAGGTATTACATTATCCTGGGCTTTTGAGAATACTGGAAAATAAGTAACAGCAATAGAGTTACAGTTACGCAAATATATTTAGAAAATAGAATTTGAAGTTCTATTGATTATCATCATTATGAAATGTCTATTGAGATGAAGTGAATGCTGTCATCTTAGTGAAATTCCTACTTTATTTTTTCTGTTCAAAATGTTATTAAAAGTGTAAACATAATACATCTTCAAAACAGTTATATTACTCTGAGAGATTTACAAAGTATTGAACTTTCTTTTATTTTTTCAAATTTGAGGGGGGGAAAGAAGACAAATAAGTATTCTTGTAACTAATCTTCTTCGTACTAAATCCTTATCTGAGTTTAACCTAGATGAAACACAAGGCTTTTAGTGCAAATTGAAGATGTAGTTTTAATTTTAGATGCTGAGATAAGATGTCAAAACATGTTATTCAAGCTGACAGATCCATACAGTTGTGTTTTGAAATGCACACTCAATCTCAGGCAAGGGGATTTCATATTTTTATCCTTGAAATTCTCTGGCATTATGGCATTGTTTTTTAGCACAGCATTATTAATGCTGCATTCTAGTTTGTTGCCTTAGGATTCCTAGGGAGTTGAATGCAGTGACTCAAAGAAAATAATTATTGAGCTATCTGAAAGAACTACTTTATAATATTTCTTAGTGTTTGAAGGGGTTGCTGAATGGTTTGAAATTGCTTAATAGCCTTTGTTTGGCAGGTAAAAGAGGCTGTATAGAGGGAGACAGTGTGTCAATCACTAGGCATCAGAAGCCTGTTTTTAATTGTACAATTCAACAGTTTTTAATATATTCAGAGTTGTGCAACCATCACCAATATTTAATTCCAGTGCATTTTCATGACCCTCAGAAGAAACCCTATACCCATTAGCAGTCATTCTCCACTTACCTCAGTCTCCCCAACCCTAGGCAACAATTAATCTATTTTCTGTTTCTATAGATTTGCCTATTCTGGACATTCCATGTAGATAGAATCATACAATGTGTGGTCTTTTTTTTTAATTGTGGTAAAAAAGCACAGAATATAACATTGACAGTTTCAAAAAATCTTAGCCATTTTTAAGTGTACAGTTCAGTAGTGTTAGGTGTGTTCACACTGTTGTGAGACAGTTCTCCAGAACATTCTCGTTTTGCAAATCTGAAACTATGCCCATTAAATAACAACTCCCTTTTGCCCTCCTCCCCTAGATCCCTGGTAACCCCTGTTCTACTTTCTGTTTCTATGTATTTGACTGCTTGAGAGATGCAGAATCATACAGTATTTGCCTTTCTGCGACTGGCTTATTTCACTTAGCATAATGTCTTCAAGGTTCATCTATGTATTAGCATGTGACAGGGCTTCCTTCCATTTGAAGTCTGATAATATTCCATTGTATGTATATACCACATTTTGTTCGTTCATTCACCTGCCAGTGAACATTTAGGTTGCCTCCACCTCTTGGCTATTGTGACTAGTGCTATGAACAGATGTACAAATATCTCTTTGAGACCCTGCCTTCAGTTATTTTGGATGTATACCTAGAAGTGGCATTGCTAGATCATATAGTAGTTCTACTTTTAATTTTTTGAGGAACCGCTATACTGTTATTCCATAACAATTGCATTATGTTACAATGCCACCTGTAGTGCACAGGGATTCCAATTTCTCTACATCCCCATGACCACCTGTCATTTTCTGTTTGCTTGTTTTTATTGTAGCCATCCTAATGGTGTGAAATGGTATTTCATTGTTCTTTTGATTTGCATTCCTTTAATGATTAGTGATGTTGAGCTTTTTGTATACTTGTTGGCCATTTTGTATAATCTTTGTAGAAATATCTATTAAAGTTCTTTGCCCATTTTAAATTGAATTATTTGATTTTTTGTTGTTGAGTTGTTGGAATTTTTTTTAAATTCTAGATATCAACCACTTATCAGATATATGACTTGAAAACATTTTCTCCCATTCCCTAGGTGGCCTTTTCACTCTGTTGATTGTGCCCTTTGATGCACAAGTTTCTAAGTTTGATGTAGTCCCATTTGTTAATTTTTGCTTTGTTTCCTGTGCTATTAGTGCTCTATTCAAGAAGTCATTCCAAAAGCCTTTTACAAATTCATATATATATAGCCAACTTTTGATTATAAGGACTGAGGTCAGTCATTCAAACAAAGCTTAATCCAGGAATCATTTATATTTACATTTAAAATGCAATTTATATTTATATCTGATTATGAATGTCTTACAGTTCTGAAAGGTAATTGCAGCTTTATTGTAAATATATGACTATATGATCAAGAAAAGCTGGAAATATGTCTGGTTTTCATGGCTTGACCCCCTGAGGGAACGTTTTACATGTCCTTCTTTCAAAGAATTTTCTTGGTAGGACGCCGACTGTACAAAGAAGTAAACTTGATTTGTTTTATTAAAAAGAAAGAAAAAAACGTAAGCTGACTAGTTTGTTTAATCTGTTGAGATAGGCTGCCAACTAAACCCGAATAAAAGATATGCATAATTAAGGTTTAACTCTATAATAATGCTCAAGTTACAGGGACTTAGGCTACTTTGCTATAAAATGAATTCTGTTTCCCACTTGTCAGCAGGGGTGTATACGTGAGTGTGTATGTGCGAGGGGTTAGTTTGGAATGAGGCATATCCTAACCTCAAAGCTTGCTCTTTCTCCTTCTCTCTCTATTTTTATGTGTGAATGACTTACTGTCACCCACTTAGTAAAACAAGGTCCTGGACACCATTCCTCAGTCTTCATCTCCCTCACACATCACATCCAGTCAGTCACCAGATTATTTCAGTTTTACCTTCAGAAACCTAAGGCCACTTTTCTATCCCAGCTGCTGCTTTCCTTGTGCAGGAGGTCGTGTTGTGCCTTAAAGTACCGTGGCAGCCTTTCTGTCATTTATCTGCCTGCCTTGACGTGCCTTCTTTAATCAGAAGGCAACTTTCTAATACATAATTTGCTCACGTCTATCTCTTTCTTAAAGCTCTTACACGATTCTCACTCTTAGAACGAATACTAAACTTCTTAGCCTGGCTCACAAGCCTTCTGCAGTCTGGCACGTGCTTACCCCAACGATCTCATCTGCTGTCGTTTACTTACCCCTTTTATAGCTTTTATCTCAGGGTCTTCTAACTGCCTCTCTACTTGTCTGTATCTTTCAGTGGACTGTGTGCTCCCTGAGGTCCAGAACCTTGTGGTCTATCTAGCCCACCGCTTTAGCCCTCTTGCCTACCGAGCACAATGTGCAATGCATTAGGCATGCAATGAAAGTGTGTTGAATGAATGAAAGCAGCAGTGAGTGTAAGCTATATGGAACCCCCGTCCTCTTCCTAATTGCAGATTTTCTTTCAGTAACTTAGTGTGTTCACTAGTTTCTTTCTTCCGAGGAGGCTTGAACAAGTTCTCAAGAAATAAGATACGGTGAATCCTTTCAGCTTCCATTTCCTCATATGTAAGATAAAGGCTAAATCCTTGGCAGATAAATCTGTAATCTAAAGGGGTTGGGCCAGGTCATCCGTGAAATTCAATGCTGTGATCCTATATATACATAGCCACCTAACTTTACCAAAACTCCAGAGTAGCTACCACATATGTTTATATATATGTATATATAATATTTATAAAATTAAGTTTATTAAATATTTTATATATGTGTTAGTTCTGTACCTATTAACCTGTAAAGCTTAATCTCTATTAATGTTTGTTTAAACTTTTTCAGTGTGAAATATGTGTCTTTTTCAACTTATGTTTGATTTGCCTCAATGTTAGTATCATGTAAAGATTACTATATGTGAATACCTTCATTGTAAACTGAGAAACTATAAAATAGAGGAAATGAATATATTCCTGCCTATATGAAATATGTATTTGTTTTTATTTTACCAGCTGCATAATATGAGGTACTATTACCACTGTAGTGAGGTATTTCTGAGGGTAATTGCCATATTGTATGAGACACTGAAGTTCCCTAGAGGAAGAACATGATATAAATTCAAAATAATAATGGAAATAATTGCATTGTTTACTTTGAAAAACTCCTGCTTATACAGCTCATCAGAATTGCTGTGTATTAGAATTAGCTAGATCGAATATTAACTGAAATAACCATAGACATTTCTTTTATTTGTGTACCTTGGATCTACATCACATTTCATCTTCTTTTTTAATAGAGTCTTCTTTCCTTGCATATCTTTTCCCACTCTAGCTCACTCAATACCTGAGTTATAGCAGGAGGCTATAAGAATTGACATACTTGCTCTCTTGCCATCCTACGCAAGAGCAGAAATGACTAGAAAAGCAAGTTCCAGTTATATGCTTCCCAGGCTGCAAAGTCCCAGAGGGACATGTGGCATGAAAGGGAGTACTGACCATGAGATTTTCCTCTGACTCTCCTACCAAAGACAGCAATTCCAAGCTTTTGTCGTACCCTTCCCCATGCGAGGCATAGTTTCTTCCTGGTGAGAATTGATCCATAACCAACCAAAATCACACAAGCAATGGACAGTTTCTTCTTTTGTTCATTTGCTTATTCATGCATTCATTTTTTATGGAGAATTTAATCACTTGACACTCTTTCTTAGTTGTTTCAGTCTTCAACACAACACGGTGCCAAAATTCATTCCTTGTCTAGCGGCAAAGTTGCAGACTCTCAGATCGTGCCAAGGAAACGTCTTGGCTTGGAGTAGAATTACTGAGCCATTGGAAAAGATCCTGGCCCACAAAAAAAGAATAAAGGATCCCACAGATTCTCCCTTTATTACTTCCCTCTCCCAGGTTTCCTTTCAGAGGGATGACAACACAAGCAAACTGTTTTTCAAATGTGCTGCATCCCTGAAGGAAGATGTCTCTTGAACATGTGTTTTTATGTATATTTTATTCTTTAATGATAGCACATATTCCTATCCATTTTGGGTGCACGTGGCTTCAGGAAAAGGGCAAGAGCAGCCTTTCTCCAGGTATACAGTTTGGCCAACACTTTTTAAGTGTTAAGACTGAATTAGGTATTAATGAATACTGCTCTGAGCAAATGGAAGTCCATTTAAAATTTAGTTTCAGTAACACAACATGATTAACCCAGCACACTGCAGACTCACTTTACACTGGCGACTGGACCCGTGAATTTGAAAATCCTCTTTGGTGGATACTTTTCCTTCTCTCCTCAGTCACTGCCCATCCTCCCATCTCTACCTCTCATCAGTGCCATTCACTTCCCTTCCTAATTGTCACCCTCATCTACTGATCTCTGGGGCACTCTCTTGCCTTCCATGGTGATGGGCACCTGACACATCTCATCCTACGGACACTTTCAACACCTGGGCCTGCAACTTGGCTTTAACTCTGACAGCCTCATTAAGAAGACAACTTTGAAGCCATTCCTCCAATTTGTCTTCAGTTGAAATTGTGCTGCATTTATAGTCCTGAGCCCTGAGTGTTCTTTCTTTGTCTGAAATATAGCCTATTCTTGCAACTTTCTCCTTTTATACTCACTGAGCCTACCCTATGCCCTAGAATGAGCTTCATGTGATTTCTCTCAGTGTACCTGTGGTTGAACACCCAGCGGGCTCTGTGACCTTAAGAAATCCACCAGATGCCCACAAACCACAGTCTCCTTCTGTGTCTAATAGTTGTCTGGCCAAAGCCTGTATGCGCCCTTCCAACTCCAAAATTTTATAAACTTTATCAGTAGTAAGAGTCTTTTGGAGGTAAGCATGCTTATGAGTCAAATTATAAATTATTTATAGCACTAATATAAAGTATCCGTTTTTGACCCCTTATACCGGTGAGCACGTGCTGCTTGATTGTTTATTTTTTTTCTAGTCTGAAGACATCTAAGTGAATATACTGCCATGTAAATGGAGGAACTCACTAAAACGTTTAAAGATGACTATTGCTGCTAGAAGGAAAAAGAACCAGTATAACAGGGAGAAAGTTAAGCTCTGTCTCCATACAAATAATCGTTAAACTAAAATATCTGCTACGTTACTGAAGACATAAGACTCTATGATTTCTCTAAAACCTCTTATTTGGTGTTAATGAAAACATTTGTAGTTTGAATAGCAGGTCTTTTGAAATTGTGTGTCAGAAATAACTAAGAAAATATGGAACAGATATAACCAAGAAAAATAAGCAGAATGATATGCTAAGTATTCTAGAGAATCTTGTCTGCTCTAAGGCTCTCTTTACTCTTTACTTTGCCTGTGAAATCTATGGGAAATGCTTGGAATATTTATCTAAAGAACCTGAAGATAATGCTGATATAGTTAAAACCATAACTGTTCAATTAGGATTCCATTGTAAATCAGCCCATGGCTAGGTTGTTTTAGTAGCAGGGACACTGACACAGGGAGTTCATTTCTTAATTTCCTGAGTAAATGAGGACATACATTTAAAAATAAAAATGTTACCTTGAACAGTGTTACAGAACACAAATAAGGTTCAGAGCTTTTGTTCAATTTCTCTTCAGCACTTTTGCAGTACTTTCAAAACCACAGCATTTGTTTTATAACTTCTACTCAGGGTGTTCCAAGAACCCTAAATCCTTTTTCCAGAATGGAATACGAATATGAACGCGAGTGGTTTTGTGAGCCTTTGGACTGCACTTACAGTGTTGCCAAAAGTCAACTTTCTCTTTTTATTCGCTTTGGAGACAGCCTGAGGACAAAAACAAAATTAAAGATGGTTAAAGCCAAATATAACGTGTGCCTTTTCAGTTTGTCAAAATTGTAATGTTTCACATACTAACAACTTAAGTTGGAACTATTTCATCAGCAAGGTACTTTTATTTACCTGTGCTTCATGCCAGCGTTTATCGTTGCTGGCATTATTTTAGTGCCTTCTACGTGTGAGGTCCTCTGTTAGGTGCCCTGAGCAATACATCGTCTCTGCCCTCGTAGCATTTACAGTCCTAGAAGAATTGTTAAGATCAAAACTAAAATAAAAAAATAGACTGAGAAATATATATCTGCTCTGCATAATCTGCAATTAATTTGACTTGCTAATACAGTGTTAATGAAATCATTGCAATTACAGTTTTTTACTAAATTAAGGACACCCATTTTGGCTAAACGAAAGAAATGGTTTGTAACAGAAAAGTTACTTACAGGCACAATTTTCTTATCTAGAACAGTCTGATAAGGCCAGATATTCAAGTTTTGTTTTGTTTTCAGAGAGAAGTTTCCCTGGCAGATCGTTACGGCAGGCACATAGTAGATAAACAATAAATACTTACTGATTTTATTAAAAGAACAACCAGAAAAAAGTATTAAATAATACTGAAGTAAATACTGGAACCTGTGTTATAGATCACACATGCAAAAGAAATTTCTGTATGAGAACAGTCACTATAAGCTGAGACTAGTCAGTGGGGGAGGGGTGTTCATAAATAACCGACCACTTTGGCGACCCAAAGTGGCACAAGATCAGCACATATTCCTGCTTTTGCTTAGACTATCCTATTCCATTTCTGAGAATCTCCAACTTACTCTTTGTAACTCTACAGGCCATTATTGGATCTTTTCATTGTAACTTTGCTGGGCCTTCCTGTATGATTTCCTATTCACTACTACTTCAACAAATAGTTTTGAGTTCTGACTTTGTGCCAGGCATCATTCTAGCCCTTGAGGATACAGCAGTAAACCCACCTGATCCAAGTCCCTGTGAATGTGCAACCGACACTGTTTTGTGTGTATGTGGAGATGGGGGAGGAAACAAAAATAAACAGTAACAGCAGTGTTGTGTGTGGGGGGATGGGGCGCATGTGCGTGTGTGTGTGTCTCCATATATATGAGTGTTATGGAGAAAAATAAGGTACAAGAGGGATAAGAAGTGCCTAGAAGCCTGGAAGGGGGCGTCTTTTACATGATTGTCATGGAAGACTTTTTCTAATATGGTGACATGTGACCAGAGACTTGCAGGAAATGAGAGAGGGAACTGTGTGGACATCTGGGGGAAGAGTGGTCTAGACAGAGGAATCATCAATTGCCAAGCCCCTGAGACAGTAGCAGTCTTTTTCTGCACAAAGAACAGCAAGATTAGACCAGGTGAAGGTGGAAGATGACTTCAGACAAGTATCAGGTGAGTCATGATGTGTAGGGCCTTAAAAGCCATTGGTGGATGTGAGCAGAAGAATATACAGATCTGGCCTGGTGAAAGATTCACACTGGCATTGTGTTGAGAATTGAGAATAGAGAAGGGCAAGAGAAAAAAATAGAAAAAAGGATCAGGAGACTGTTGTAGTAGTCCAGAAGAAAGATGATCATGGCTGGGGCCGATGGTAGGAGAGATGGTGAGAAGTAGTTGGATTCTGGATAAATTTTGAAGAGAGAGTGAACAGGATTTGCTGATTTGGTGATAGAGAAAGAGAATAGCCAATAATGCCTTAAGGTTTTTAGTCTGGAGGGTTGGAGTTGTTATTAACTGCAGTTTGGAAGACTGGGAAGACTGAGGAACAGGGCGGAAAGTGAGGAGTCAGGCTTTGGTTAGGGGCATGCTACGTTTTCGATGCGTAGGATACATCCAAGTGGAGATAATAGATAGGCAGTTGGATATATGACTTTGAAATTCAGAGAAGTTGGGAATGAATATATTACATACATGCATACATGTGTATGTATGCACTGACGTGTGTGTGTGTGTATGTGTATACACACACATTATACATATGACTTGCGTTTAGACACATGAGACAGGGCGAAGTTAACTGGGAAGTGAGTGTAGATGAAGAGAGGTGTGAGGTCTGAGTCCTGAGGAATTCTAACATTTAGAGGTCAGGGAGAGGAGGACACATCATCAAGGGAGACTGAAAAAGGTACAGCTGATGAGGCAGAAGGAGAATTAAGAAACGATTGTAATTCTTCTGAATTACATGATGAAGTACATGTTCCAAGGAGTGATCAGCTGTGTCAAACGGAGCTGACTCTATAACAGCTGTTTTGATGGAGTGGTAGGAACCAAAGTCTAAGTGACTTAAGTTCAAGAGAAAAGCACAAGAAACTGGGGAAGTCAGAAATATGGCAGAGATATGGGGTCAAGGGAGCCTATTTTTGTGGTGATAGGAATAATCTAGCAGAGAGAGAGAAGTTGATGGAGCAGAAGTGATAGAGGTGATAGAGTGATTTCCTTGACTCAGTGATAGTAGGTGGATCTCAGGGAGCTTACTTCATTACGATGGGATTTCAGAAATAAAGAGGAAAGTAGACTCAAAATGTGAGAGCCTGATGGCAGTGCTTTTACGTAAGGAAGCAGCTGAACAATCAGATGTTGAGATTCTCAAAGGAACTGGTGGCACAGTCACCTGATGACAGTGATAACTTTGGAATGTGAGCACACTGGATAAAACTATTGCTCTTGAAAGAAACAGAAAAACAGGCAAATATGCTTCCCCAAGTATGGCATCTGTTAAACATTTGTGCTTAATAAATGTCTTGTGAATGAATAAATATTAAAGTAAATAGCTACTGTGGGAAAATGTGCTTTTGCTTTAGGGGATTAAACTGGTTGGTGGTTCTGTTTTTGTTTTTTTTAAAATCACTTTTAGTGTTAAAAGTCTATGAGCATATAAAAAAAAGCCCTTTACACAATGCAAAGACAAAATATATCATACAGATGTCATCATTTTTCCTTTGTTATATCTTTATTGATCTTTGCAAATCAATCATTGTATTTTTTTTTTCTCATTGAGTCAAGAGTTGTCCTTAGAATCTTTTTCATGTCAGTCACTACTTTTTGATTGGTGTTGGCATTCAAGGTCAAATCTGTATATCATCACTAGTATATATTTATAAGATGACAGTAGCAATTAAGTCTTTCCTAAACCACATGTGAGTTATAGGCAAAATTCACCCTAAAACATGTGCATGCCTCCCAGGCCCAGATGATCTCCATGAGAGTCGGTATTAGGGAAAGGGTATGTGGAAGGACAACAGCAACTCATTTTTCATTGGTTACACTTGACCAAGGGGTCTGTGACTTTAACAAATTGGAAAAACCACTACCCGAGGTGAAATTAGTTTCCATTATCTGCCTCATATTATGTCATTCACTGAGCAGTGATCCATCTGCTAGTTCAGTTCATGTACATCCTGAAGCTAGAATTATCCTGGAGGGCAGTCTTTAGCATTTAGTGACTAGAAAGGAAGACCTTGTTTTCAAAGATTGCAGTTGCACTCTAGTGAGCCGTTGTCTTAATATCAAATCTGAATAAAGGAATAAAGGAGTCCTTTAGTAACTCTTTAATTGCAGGAGACTAGATTTTCTAGAACAGAAACTAATCAGGCCATTCGTACTTTTGACTCTCTTTACAGGGACATTAGTAAGTGATGAACTGTGTAGACTAAGTATCTGCTTAATTGAGGCAACTGCAGTTTCAGGACTTGATTGCATGTGATTAGTTGTTTTGTGCATTGGTGATGTATATGCTGGATTTAAATAGTGTCCCCAAACTTTATCACAGCAAGGTATGCAGATGTTTGCATATGTTTGTTCTCTCTGGGTGATTTGGGTCTTACTTAGCTTGACATATAGGTCCAAACATTAATTTCCAAGATCTACTTTATGGAACAGTAGAAGTATTATTGCTAATAAGAGACACTGTATCTGGTTTTCTTCTCTTTCAGCCTATGGGAGAGATAGCATAATGATGAAACAATTTTGACTGGATATACGCCAGTCATTCTGGGAGGACCAATAGCAGGCCTGTAGTAAGGCAGGCGGGATTCTAAATGTAACTACCGACTGGGAAAGCAACAGAATGAAGGGCTGAAGTGACGGCCACATAAATAGGAGTATGGGCACAAGTTCTTGGATTATTAAATTCACATATTCCAACCCTTCTCATGATAAAAGTAACTTCCCATAGGATGGGCTCCCAAGCTGTTCATGACTTAGTAGCTGTTCCGTATATTGGATCTTTTTGCAACTTGGGACAGTTTGAATTAGTTTGAGCTACACTTATTTAATAACTTTGATGTAATAAGTAAGAATATTTTTGTTTTCCGTGTACATCTACCCTGAGGTTTCAAAATCCAACTTTTATTTGTATTCCTAAATGCCTAGTTTTATTAATGGACTTATTTCTAGAAGGTAAGGAAATAAACTGCTCATATAGCGTATGCTGAAGGAATAACCATGCCCAGATCCAGCAGGTGCTGAGTATATAACCAGAAACACATCTTTCGTGCAGAGCTTTGCATCCCTTGAAAGGGACAGCTGGCTGAGGACTCTCTGTATTTTATTCAGCTCTGATCAGATTTTAGGGGCCATGGGATTGTTTTTATTCTGGGGATAATGACTTGTTTCTCAGAAGATCATAGAACACCGCTTTTGCAAGGAGGTAGGAATGGAAGCTTGAGACCGTAATGTAATAACAATCATATTAATTAACACCAGATCTTCACTCAGTGACAAGCACTGACCTCAGTGTTTTGTGAGAATTAAACCTCACGGCAGCCCTATGAAAAACTTGCATAAGGTCCTTAAGGTAATATGCAGTAAAATCAAGCTTCCAAACCTAGGCAGTCTGCTTCCAGACTCATAGCCTCCACTGAGCTGTGTTGGGGTACACTGTTCTCACTGTTTCCTGCCCTTTCATTCAGAGAATCCATGATGTTTGTCAATGATTTATTGCTTTCTTTCTAAAATTTATCCATATGTATTAGTTGAGAATATATGAAGTGGTATATATCAACTTATAATATTAAGTATGTATTTTTCAGAAAATCTGCTTTATGTGAATCACCCAGCTATCTTTTTCTTATTTTACTAAATTTAATGTTTATTTTGATATTTTGTACTTTAATCTATGTGGGATTTAAAAAAATTAAGAACACTAACTTTTTTCTGTCAGTAACAATTTTTTTATTTGCATAGTACTTTATAGTTTACAAAAGCAAAAGAATTTGTTATACCTCTGACTTTATCTAAGGGATATTTCAATTAAGTAAGTGGGTGAATATGTAATTAAGTAATGGATAAGTAGTTTTATAGTTTATATATTGTTTTATGAAGAATATATTATTTGCCTTTGTATCATACAGGTATCTAAGATGGGAGAGGAAAGGATATGGATTAGTGTTATCTCCACTTACAGTTAAGAAAAGTTATCAGTAATAAATTTTTAGCGCCAGACTAAACCCAGTATGTTCTGATTCAGTATATAATAAAATGCTAACATAAACTAATTACAATAGTAGCAATAATGATACAGTAGTAGAAAAATCCTCCCAAAGGGCATTTATGGTATGAGGGTTCCAGACAGAATGTCTTTGTCACCAAGAGAGTATTCTGGATTCTCAGAGGAGAACATATATGGAAGCATTACCTGCATAGTGTGATTACCACAGTCCTGGAGTGTGCAGCTTGGGAAACTTGGTTTTACCCCCATTTCCCGAGCTACTGTATTCAATCTCCTGGGCCCTGACTCACCCTCGGCAAACTCACAAGAGTCCATGAAAACAAAACAAAATAATCAGAGTACAGTTGTGTTGTTTCCAAAAAGACTCTTCCTTTCTAGTGACCTGAATTGCTCGAGACTGCTGTCCAGGGTAACTTCCAGAGTCAGGATTCATGGAAACTGGAAAACTGTCTGGAATACAATGTGCTGAACCTGCAGTCAGAATAGCAGAAACAATTTGAACTAAGCCAGGAGTTTTCCCATTTTTTAAAAGACATGGATCCCTTGGTCAAATGTATGACAGATGGACACAGAACTGTGCTTGTATCTTCATACCCTGCACCTCACCCCTGCTTGTTGCAGCTTCTGAAGGGGCTACAAGAACTCAAGGCCCAAGATTTGAAACCACTTATTTGTACTCTAGAGAATTATAAAGAAGTATCTCTACCTTAAAACAGATCTGTATCTTTCATGAAAGTGGCAGGCGGCCCAACTCCCCCAAAAATTCATCATCTCTTTCCCTGAGGACTTTGCTGGATAAAACTTTGGCCAGTTTGGTTGCTCCCTGACTTTTTTCTTGCTCTTTTTTCTGACCAACCTCATTGGTAGTTAAGCATTCCTTCTCCTGAGATGTTTATGCCTTCTATTGGATAATAGTAAGCCTTGATCCTCCCTCTTTGGGCCTGAAAAGAATTCTGTCACTTTAGGGTAACTTTTACCTATATCTTACATATCCTCTATGCTGATTACCTTAAAATTATTTTCAGAATTCTGCTGGTGCTTCACAGGGTCTCTTCATTCATCTTCATTCTTCTCTGCCTGTACTTCACTCTCATAGTGTTAGGAAGTTCACTTAATGTTTTATGTACCAGTGGGTACTGAAGTTCAATTTTAGTTTGCTCAGTTCAATTGTAATTCCTTAGATTATACTGGCATGCTGGAGGAACTTCGTTGTGGTCAGTTTTGTAACCCTTAGCTGTTGGAAATTCTCTACCTCTAATTGCTTACTTCTTTCTCACAAACATTGAAATGTCGAAATGGATTGTATGTCTGTTTCTCTTTTTTTTTTTTTTTTTTTTTTTGATGTGGACCATTTTTTAAAAGTCTTTGTTGAATTTGTTACAATATTGCTTCTGTTTTACCTTTTGGTTTTTTGGCCACGTGGCACGTGGGATCTTAACTCCCCGACCAGGGATTGAACCCGCACTCCCTGCATTGGAAGGTGAAGTCTTCACCACTGGACCACCAGGGAAGTCCCTGTCTGTTTTTCTTGATCACTGATTTTGGGACTGGTGTTGGACTGAAATCTCATGGTGAGGAAAGAGTCTAATCCTATTACAAATTGGGAATTATAGTTTGACTTCAGTTTACCACTAATGCTCACTGTTCACTGTTCGTATTTGAACCTGGCCTGACACTTAAATATCATTTTCATTATGTTTTAGCAATGAAGGAGTTTGTCAGAGTATTGAGAAATTCTAATAAATGTTTCTTTAATTGAGCTATGTGAGATATAATTAACGACTTTCCAAATTTCATAATAGTTTTTATTCAAATACTTAGTTATAATGAAACAAGCTCTCCTTTTTGACATAAAAGCAGCTGATTTTAACCTGCCCTCTCAAGTTTTAGTTAATATCTTTGGAACTAATCTGTCAAAGCTTTTATAAAGGACACTATATTTATTTAATAGTTTTATATCTTTATCACACTTTCATACATGATTGAATACAATCATATAAGATATGAAAAATATGTAAGTTGAAGTTATGCTTCAATGGATTTTAATTACATTGGGACCCTAATAGAAGACTGGCTTAAAAAGATGTTTGAAATAATTAACATTACATTATTTTATTTTATAGGAGCAAAGTAATCCTTTGTACAAGAACAACTCATAGGTGTTTTGGCACCAGTGTTAGAAATTAAAAAATCATGTCTTTGCAAATCCTCTGTGACACTGGAATCCTTATGCTGTGATTCTACATGCATGAGGTTACTTGTGTTCCATTGATAATGCTCTGTTCATGCCTTACCACCGTCTTGTGACATGTTGATGAATTGGCCAATCAATATCACTGTCTACGTAGAATGTCTATAAGTAGTTCTTGTTCAGTGCTCTTGCTACTAACTTTGGCTTTTCTAGCTCTTTTATTATCTTTTTTTTTTGTATATTTGCCAAACAAACAAAAATGTTTCAAAATATTGGTGAGAAGTTCCATATTTTCAGCCTACCACAGGGGAATCACCCATCTGTTTTCTAATGAGCATTTGTTAATAACAGATACATTGTAAATGGTATATAATAAAAGGTATTTACAAAATGAAGTCTCCCTTTATCCAAATATATTATCACCTAATTGCATTTTCTATTATATCATCTTCTGGTGATCCTTTGAAATTTGTTCTTCTAAAGGCGAGAGCTGTTACCGTGGCTAAATTGGGACTACACGTAACTGATTATTAAGAACTTTTAGCTAGAAGCAGTAGACAGGAATATGTGTTTGCCTTCCATCCCTAGTGAAGTATCTTTAAAAAGATAAACCTTTAACAGAGGAGAGGAACTCTGGACTGAAAGTTAGCAAGGTCCACAGAGGTTTTGGTAAGATGTGTGGCTATAAACAGAGGTTAATTGAGAGAACCTCCATCCCTCTCCCTAATTCCTGTTCTTAGAACAAAGTCATGTGGCAGGTGTTCAGTTAAAACAACAACAACAAAACCGATGGTTCTTCTCTAAAGAAATTGAAGGAATCGACTTGGGAAAGCTAAGGCTTCTAGAGGGATATTGATGCTCCAGCTTAAAGGGAGTAAAGTCTTCTTGTTCTGTCAGTTGAGGGGACTGGACTAAATCTGTCTGGTGGCTCCCTGCGCTTTTACCTTAACCTGCAAGTTGACAAATGTCGCTCTTTGCCTTTGATTCCTTCCCATGATGCTGCCCTACCCCACACAAATATCCCAGTCAGAGTTTCCACTCAAGGAAAAGACTTAGGGAAAAGTCCTTCTTAAACAACAGTGGATGAAACCTACATTAGCAACTCCATCTTCTGACCCAACAACATGAAAGTAAAAGATGAAAAAAAAAGGAAGGAAGAAAGTTGATTCCAGATGACAATGTAATAATTCAGGGAGCCTATCTCTTTTTTTAAAATTTAATCTGATATATTCAGAAATACTTGAGAGCATATTGTACCTGTAAACCAAGAATTAGGGATACTATGGTGAAGGACAATTAGAGGACTAGAGAAAATGATTGTGGAAATATATCAATAAAGTTAGAAAACAGTTTTGAGAAAATCATGCAGAAAATAGAGCAAGAGGTTAAATAGATGAAAAATATGAAAAATAAAGGTATAAGACATAGATACCAATAAAGGAGGTACAGTATAGGAATCTCCAGAAAAATATGAAAAACAAAAAAAAATTAGTAAGAAAATAGAAGACAATAACCTAGATCTGAAGGTGGAAATTTCTCATTTGATTGCTCCCATACAGCAATCTACACCAAGATACTGAAGTTTTGAAACACCAAAGATAAACATGAGATCATAAAAGTTTCAAGAGAAGAAAAAAAATGTCTTAAAAAGATCATAGATCAGATTTGCATCTGACTTCTCAGGCCCAGCAGTGAACATCAGAAGACAGAGCATTGTTTTCAAAGTTACGAGGGAAAACCTCTTTTGCAACTTTAGATGGTATTTACCATCCATTCTATAATGGCAGACTGAAGACATGTTCAGATATCTAAAAACTCAGAACATTTCTCCCCTAATCCACCAGCAAATCATGTGGTGAAGTGAAGATCCCTGTAAATTCTTCCCATCAAGAGATGTGACCCTGTATTCCCTCCCCCTTGAATCTGAGTGGGCTTTATGAACGCTTTAAGCAGTTGAGTGCAGTGGAAGTGACACTGTGCCAGTTTCCTAGCTCAGACCTTAAGAAATTACCAGCTTTCATTTCCCATCACTTGGAAAACTCTTTACGAGATCCCCTGAGAATGCCATGTAAGGAGTCCAACTATCCTGTGCCTGCCGTCTTGAAGTGGCCCCATTTAGGCATTCTAGTTGAAAATCATAGCTGAGCCCAGCCCTCCAGTCATCCCTACCACGGGAATGTGAGTGATAACATATTTGAATTAACCAAATTTTCATGGAAAACAACTTAAACATATGAAATTTGCTAGAGCAGAATATATATTGCCAAATAAGTGAACTTTTATTTACTTAGATGAATATTTATTACTTTGCAATGTTTAGCTTGTAATTGCTGGGGAAAGTAGATATGGGAGAGACATTCAGTTTCACAGTAAGAGGATTATGTGCCTTGTGTTATATAACTCCACCTGCTCTTCATTCTAGTAACAACCCCAACCTGGTAGAGCAAGTCCAGTCTTTAGTATAAGGAAACATTAGACTTTTGGAAGTAAATTGCAGGGTAATGACCATGGTAGAAATTTTAGGACAGAGGAAGTAAGAATAAAGAGGTACCTTGGGTCATTATGTGGTAACCCTTAAACACAAGGTTTACAAATTCGTGTTTTTTTGTAGGCAGTGGGAACACCTGAAGACTTTTCAGCTGGTAAGCAGAAGGCAAGGTCTCTTTCTGGTCATACTGAGAAAATGGCGAAAGCCCAGTGATCTGAGACTCATCTAGGCAGATATCCTGACAAACATCAGTTTTTGGCAAGGAGATATGCAGTCACCTATATTGATTACTGATTAAGAATAATGATACATTATGGAAGGAAAGAGTCCATATGAACAATAGGCAGATGTGGTAGTGGGGGAAACAGGTTAAAGTGCAACAAAGCTTCCATTTTCTGTTTCTGGAGCATGTCAGAAACTATAGTTTTATTGATGGGGTCCAGTATTTAAGGAACTTTGCAAGTTCTGAGTGTTCCACATATATATTACTTTTTAATTCCCTGCTCCTTCATAATGATTATTGTTTATAATCACTGATAAGACAAGGTAAAGACTGGACTAAAATATGGCAAAACATATATCTGACAAAGGATTTGTATCTAGAATATGTAAAGAACTCTCAAAACTCAGTTAAAAAAGCCAAACAGTCCAATTAGAAAATATGCAAAAGATGTGAAGAAAAAATCATTGAATAGGGTATGCATATGGTAGATAAGCACATGAAATGCAAATCAAAACCAAGATGAGATATTACTACACAAGTGTTAGAATGGCTAAAATGAATAATTGTGAAAGCATCAAATGTCATCAAGGTCGTAGAGTCCCTGGACAATTCATGTATTATTGGTAATACCACTGCTCTGGAAAACAATTTGACAGTTTCTTATATAACTCAACATGCAACTACCGTATGCAACTACATACCAGCAGTTGTACACGTGGGCATTTATCCCAGAGAAGTGAAAATTTATGTTCACACAAAAACCTGAACATGTATAGCAAAACTTTATTTGTAATAGCCAAAAACTGGGAAAAAATTATATATCCTTCATCAGGTGAATGGTTAAACAAAACTCTGGTACATCCATACCATGACATACTACTCAGCACTGAAAGTAATGAACTACTGAAGCATGGAATGACTTGGATGGATCATAAAAGGATTATACTAAGTAAAAATAATCCAAAAAAGCTATGTTTTATATGATTCCATTTATATTACATTCTTGAAATTACAAAATTATAGAGATGAAGAACAGGTTAGTGGTTACCAGGGTTTAGGGAGATGCAGAGGGAGGTGGTCATGGCTATTACAGGTTAACATGAGGGCCCCTTGTGGTAGAACTATTCTGTATCTTGACTGTGGCCATAGTCACATGTATCTACGTGTGTGGTAAAATTGCATAGAACTCAGTATACACACCAACACACATACACACACAAAAGCATGTAAACCTGGTGAGATCCGAATAAGTTCAGTGGATTATATTAATGGCAGTATTGTGGTGGTGATAATGTACTGTAGTTATGCAAGAGGTTACCATTGGGGGAACTGAATGAAGGCTGCACAGCACCTCTCTTTATTATTTTTTCAACTGCATGTGAGTCTACAATTATCTCAAAATTTTTAAATTGAGAAAAATAAGAAAAAGGCCTGTGTGTTTTTGTAGCCCATTCAGACAGAAGGAGCCTTTAAAGATACCATTCTCTAAGAAGAGACTGCTTACAAATTCTCTCTCTCCTGGTCCCAGAATCAATGACCATAAGGCAGTGTCTCCCCAGCCCAGGTGTTACCTCCCAACAGTGGTGATAGAAGTAACATTTACTGAATACTTAGTACGTGCACGTCACCTGCTACTTCAAACCCTTGGTTGAACGATGGCTTATGCTGTCCCGTATTGTCTGGCACCTGCATACACCTCCAGCTTCCTTATACTGACCTATCCCTCACCCTCTGTTCTCCAGCTAGACTTGCTTTTAATGTGAGCTGTGTTTTCTCCCACCAGGAGCCATTTTCCCTTGGCGTTCTCCTGCCTAGGACACTCTTTATCAACCCTTGGTTAACCCTTTGCATCCTTCAGATCTTAGCTGCCATATCACTTCTTCAAGAAGCCTTCCCAGATTCTCCAAACTAGGTCAGGTGTCTTGTTACATCTTCCTGCAGTATTTTGACTGTTCATAGCATTTATTATTATTTTTAATTAATTAATTTTTGGCTGTGTTGGGTCTTCATTGCTGTGTGCGGACTTTCTCTAGTTGCAGCGAGCGCAGGCTACTTTTCGTTGTGGTGCATGGGCTTCTCATTGTGGTGGCTTCTCTTGTTTCAGAGCATGGGCTCTAGGCACGCGGGCTTCAGTAGCTGTGGCTCGCGGGCTCAGTAGTTGCAGCGTGCGGGCTCTAGAGCGCAGGTTCAGTAGTTGTGGCTCACAGGCTTAGTTGCTCCATGGCATGTGGGATCTTCCTGGACCAGGGCTTGAACCCGTGCCCCCTGCATTGGCAGTCGGATTCTTAACCACTGCGCCACCAGGGAAGTCCCCTCATAGCACTTATTATACATGCAGATGTATGCTTGTCTGTGTTGTTACTTGATCTTAATTTTGCAGTAGAATATACCGAAGTTTAGAGATGTTTTATGAGTTACACACTACTAAGATGATAAAGCTGGGGTTTAACCCCAGGTCCGTCTGACAGTGAAACCCATGCTTTTACCACTATGCTCTAAGGCATCTTATATGTATTACATCTAGAGGGATTTCTTACTTTGGGATTTTACAAATGCTGCATAAGGGTTTGTTGAAAATCACCTAACCTTAGGATTATATTTCTTTACTATTGTGGTATTTCTGGCGGCTTATGGATAGGTAGAAAACACACACATGCAGCTTGTGATTCATTTGGCTAAGAATACAAAGACTGGCAGAAACTAGGGAGGAGATGTAGCACATCTTAGCCTGGTTTTCCTTTATCCAGGATCCTTAATGGGCTTCAGGCCTCCTTGTGATGATGCAAGAATATTTAGCCTTGCCAGATATGGGAAAACACCTAATTAGAAACTTGAACCAGAAAGAACTGAAATACAAAATCTATGCACTAGACATGTCCATTTCAAGGGCTCTTTATGGAGGTTGGACTCTCCTTGTCATTGAACCAAACTCAGTAACAGCAACTCACTTCCTTATCTCAGGGAAGAAACAAAGTAATTTCACTGTGTCCCTGATTTTTGCCTCTTGCTGATCAGCATCTTGGGAAAACAGTTTACTTACAACTACTCTTTAACGTAAGTACAAGTATTATCAGTAACTAGATGACTATAAATGGGTTTCAGTGGAGTTCAGGTAACTCAAGAGTTTTCCTTTCTACGGAAATTGTCTTAACTTTTAGCTTAGGTTCTAGCATCTGTTCTGATCTACTCTAGGTTCCTCTTCTTGGGCTTTTCCAATTCCATTTCTCCTCTTTAATAGACCCGGTAATGTTCGAACTCCATGTTCATCTTCATTGGGACTGTAGCTTCTGTTTCTCCTGATTTTCATTTCCAAGTTCTGAGTCTTTGTATGAGCCAATGACTAATGTTCATGTTAGTTTTACTTCTCTCTGTTGTGCTCTTCAAAATGTCTCCTTTTCTTTCTAATAGAAATGGTGTGATTGCTGCAGCTCTCTAATTTTCTATCTGCCTCGAATGTACTGTAGCTGTGGACCTTCTTCTAGGAAGATGGCTTCCTAGCCCAAACTGAAAATATGCTTCTCTATTTCTTGCACTATGTTCCTTTCTGTGTAATACCAATTAAACCTTTCTCCTGGCATTAGAAGCTCAGGACAGTGACTGCTTGACTCCTTGCTATACAGTATCTCGTGAACCACATGTGTCATCGTTGTTCACAAGTAGGAGAGGTGTTGAAGAGATTGTGTCTATGTATTTGATAGCCTGTTGTATTAGCTACTTTAACAGAAACCAAAATAACAAAGGCTTAAACAAGGGCAAACTTTATTTCTCTCACAAACAAACATCTAAATTACAACTGGTCCAGAAAAGGAGGATGGGGGAACATGGCACTGCTCCAAGAGGCTGTTCAGGAACCAGACTCCTTGTTGGTCCCCAGCCTCTAAGGTGTTTCTGGCACCTACATGATGAAAGATGGAAAGGGGGAAAGAAGTGGGGGGCCTACTTTTACAGGCATGATCTGAGAGTTGTATGTGTGATTTCTGCTCATATCCCATTGGCCAAAATATAGTCATATGGTTACACTTAGCAAAAAGAGAGACTAGGAAATGTAGTGTTTAGCTGAAGACTACACTTTTCCTATTGGTAAAAAGACGAAAGTGAGAGCAGACATTCAGGGACAACTTATCTTATTTTGTATTTTGGCTTGAGGTGGGGGAAATTACCCCAAGAACAGAGTTAAATGTAGGATGAGTTCCTGTGGCTTGTGGCAAAAGATGAGAGATCATAGGAAACTGATCTGGACCTGAACAAAGATCACCTGGGGCTGTCAGTAGAAAGCCAGGTGTGTGGTTTCTCGACACAAAATGACGTGGCACAAGGATAATAGTGAATATTTAGGGAATGGATGAATACTCACAGCTATTCCCCAGCATATTAACGTGGGACTGGCATTAGGGATGGAATGCAGAGGGACAAATAAGAGACTTGTTTTCTTTTTATTCCAGGTAAGAGCCAGTGAGAACTAGCTCTGGAGTGTATATAGTGATAAGGACAGAGACAGGACAGACAGCAGAGACATTGGCGAGGCAGGGTCCCCTGAAACTGGCAGAGAGGAACCGGAAAAGTCAAATCTGACTGCAATGTCCAGCATGGTTCTCTAGAAAGAGAGCGTCTTCAGCAAGAGAAGTAGGGAAGTCTGGAGGAGGGTTTCTGTTCTGTGGTTTGTTTTGTTTGTGGTTTGTGGCAGTAGGGGAGAAGATAGAGAGGTGTATTTTGGTTTTGGCTGTTTGAGTCTGAGGTATCAATGCAACACCCAGGTGACTATATGTTCACAAGAAAGTCACACTTTGGAAAGAAGTAAGGAGAGCTCTAGAACTTTGAGGGAAAGAGATTTTAGATCCTCCTGTCATTTTTAATGGATCTAATACAGTAGTTGAAGACATGAGAATACCAAGGCAAAGAGAGAAAAATGTCAACTTTGGGGAAGACCTGTTTATTGGAGGATGGCAAGAAGGGCTGGAAAGGGAACTTTAAAAAGAAAACAACAAATCCATGGATCTTCATTAATGTTGATAAGATTTTCAAGAAGGAGAGGCTCAGTCATCAGGGTAGAATTTTTAGAGAAAACAAGGACAAGGAAATAAGCCCAGTTGATTTACTCATCGGGAAATCATTATAACTTTTAAGAGACCAGTTTTAGTAGAGTGACAGGAGCATGAGCCCCAGCCGTGCAATTAACTAATTTGCAGAGCTGGCAGCCGGGAGGAAGGAGAGGAGGGTGCTGTTATGATGTTTCCTTTCCTTTTCATTTAGGCTATTCACGTGGCATGTGTCTGTCTGTGATTGTGAGCTGTAAGGAGCTGACGACGTATGTTGAAAGGTTGAAAGGCAGGAAAGTCTTAGGAAAACCAGGCCTTTTTCTTTAAATTATTTGATAAGATACTGTAATACCATTTCTTTCTCAATTGCATTATTCTCCTTGTGATTTTAAATTATATACTTTTGTTTTTATATAACAAGATGAGGTTGAGAACTCAGTAAGTATAAGTAGGTTATTATTTTCTATATGGTGTATCCCATTTGATGCAGTGAATTCTCACTAAAGAAATGATCTTTTTCCTTCCTAAATGATTCATCGTTGGAGTCCAGCCAAGTTGCTTTAACTCCAGGGACTGAATACAAGTGGCCTACAAGGACAACATTAATTTATTTGCCAAGAATTTGGCAATTTGAATAAAGCATTAATTATGGCATTATTTCTGAATATATTCTTAATTATAGTTATATTGATATTGGCTAAGAGTTTTGATACATTTGGATGAATTTTCCATATGAACAAATGCTTGAGTGATCTGATTAAACATCCTAATGAATCTGTTGTATATTATAAAGCTCTTGCCAAGACATTTCGGAACTCAGTTAAGTTAAAAAAAAAAAGTAATACATCTTTATTTGAATTTCAAGTATGGCTAAGATTCTGTTTGGAAAATTAAGCTAGACCGTGATTATGATTCATCTAAATTTTGAGGGCTGTTAAATGTTATTGCATTAGTGATGCATTATCATTATACTTTCTTCTTTGTTTACTATTTATGAAGTGCATACTTTATGCCTGATATACTTGAAATGGGTGGTAAATCTATAATTATTATACATGTTATTTAATAACGCAGCTGTTAAGTACATAGTTGGGTATTTAAGTTACTGAAACCACCAGAAATATTTACTTCAATAAGCTTGTTGCCAAAGTCTTGTGGCTATTGTAATTTCTAATTAATATATATTTATCAAATGTTTACCATGTCTAATACATTAGGCCAGGGGACACAGAGAATGTAGAGATGCATACAAGATTTTCCTTGCCCTCAGTAGACTTATAATCTCTTGGAGAAATAAAATAAATATGCATATAATTGTATCACATAACTTATGTAATGAAAAATATATGAAATACAATCAAGGATGAAAAAAGCAGAAGGTCAGAAAAAGTGACAGTTTCATAAAAGAGCAGATATTGCTGATGAGTGGGATTTTGGTGGCAGAAATGGGAAGGGCAGAATGAACAGCCTCACAAAAACAAAGAGGATAACAGGGTCTAAATTTGGAGTTGAATAGATAGGCCAGGTGCAAAAGGTAAGCGTGAAGTGTGATAAGTAAGGAGTGATTGTGGAGAGCATGTTAACTGGAAGAAGGTCCTTAGGAGTATTTCAGTTCACAGATAATAGGAAGCCATTGTGGTGGTGGTTATTGTTGTTAGAGCCATGCATTTCCTATGCAATTAGCAGGGTCTAATAGTCTGTGTCTGAGGACAAGAACAAGAAACATCTCAGGGAGGGCCAGGATGGTCCTGTGGACCCAGGTTCCCATTCCGAAGAGGCCTAAGTGGGTGATTTTGATGTTATCATGTAGTGATAAAGACACACTGACAAGATTGCAAAAAGATGATCATCAAAAAACTTGAAGCTTTGCTCCTATTACTGAACCACATCACCTTTAGTAAACTGTGAAATATTCGTTATAATGATACTGAATCTTAATTTTCGAGTAGCACAGTTATATGGCATTGCGTTTTTAAGTGTTGAACACATTAATCTGTTGAATATAAACACTTAGAACAAGCCATCCTATATGTAGTTGTGTTTTGGCCCTTCCCCATTTTTTTTAATATGCTGAGAGGCTCAAAAAATGAAGGTGACCTCATCCTTTCTCAACTGCTGAGAGGCTGTGTCAGGGCTATAACATTTTCTTGTATGTACAGAACATTATCATTTATTAATCTTCTGTAGACTTTGCTTTGATCACCCTAAGTGATGTGGTTGGAAATACCAGTACTATGTAAACAGTTCATAGGATTTGTGCTAATCCAGTGTAACTCATGAAATTTACTTTTAATTATGAAATACACATTTTTATCTTATTGCATAAAAATCAGAAAATTTTCCTATCCAAGAGAGAAAAAAGAAAAAACTTTAAAATGCGCCATTAATAAAAATGTGCCACATATGACTATGAGTCTACTCTTGTCCAGCAACACATCAGAATCTGCCATAGTTAAGATTGTATAGCCAAGGAAAGCAAGGTCAGGTCTAATAAATCTAACTTTCTATATATCACATAACTGGAGAACCAACAAAGGTTCTCAAGTAGGAAATGGGGTCCCCAGGCTTATGTCTTTAACAGCCATCTCTTGGTAGTATGGTAGCCAAGAGAACATCGGCACTGGAGTTAGGGAGGTTGGTTATGAGGTTTATGCGGTAATGTAGGTGTCAGATAATAAAGGCCTGGATTTAGAAAGTGGCAAGGAGAAGGAGGCTTTCCAAGGCAAAAACTCCTGCCCCCAATGCCTGTGATCTTTCTGCTATTCCAGGTTGCCTGTGAAAAATACGTACGAGTTCTATCCTCTTGGTACTTACCACGTAATTAGGATATAACTAAGATAATGGAGATTAAGTATTTAGAGGAATGGAGCTAACTAGGAGTACAGAGTACAGCACGGGTGATAGATGTAGGTGGAAAAATAGTTATCCTATGATCTTAAATATGGCCTGTTCATATTTCTTATTAATCTATTGTATCAGCATGT
This sequence comes from Pseudorca crassidens, assembly GCF_039906515.1. NCBI lineage: Eukaryota > Metazoa > Chordata > Mammalia > Artiodactyla > Delphinidae > Pseudorca > Pseudorca crassidens. Next base: position 69,233,565 of record NC_090303.1, on the reverse strand, counting down.
TTACATTTAAATTTTTGCCTGGTATTATTTGTGAAGGCAATGGCCATGAATTTTACAGTATTCTGAAAGAAGTTGACAAATATAGTTACTTAAATATAACTTAATCTCTTCATGATTATGGGAGATAATTATAAATTAACTTATAATTACAAAGTATTAAGGATCTTGTCACAATATATATTACTAAAATTCCTTATTCGTGTGGCTATGTAGATATATATGTATATATTTGAATCATTGTTTATAAGCCGTATGTGCTGCTGTATGCTTCTCATCAGAATCAATAAGCAGAAAATAATGTATGGGTTTTTACTGAGCAAGGCTCTGGATGGAAAGTAATTGCTTGTCCATCGGTCAACACAGATAATTGGTGGCACAAAGTTACATTGGTCTTTGTCTCTATAGGTTCATAGTGAAAACTCAGAAATATTTGTTGTTTGTTGAAGTTATAAAATAAAGATTGCAATAAAAGTTGAAGTTATTAATTTTTTCCCTACCAACAATCACTTTTACAATTTTTTCCTCATGTCTTAAAAGAATGTGCCCATCAGATGTGTGTGGAAAGAGATCAAGTATATGTTTTTTTAATTTTGTCTTTGCTTTTTACTATAAAACAGCTTCAGAATTTTGTCATTGGTACATATTTAGTTACATATTGATATTTTTATTTAGAAATATTGCTTATTATAGCTATACTACATATTTAATTTCAAAAAGAAGAAATTGCAGATAAAAATTTAAAAATCGAACATCTATAATTCCAACTCCCAAATATAGCTATTCAGAAATAATATCTTAATGACTGTCTTTCCAGGCTTTTTTTCCATATGCTCATAACCATATATATTTTACTCTATTTGTACATCTTAATATTGTGAAATCCGCTGCAGATTTTCAGACATTATGACATTTCACAACATGATGTTTATTGAGTACATGATACTCTACTTTAGGAACAGGAATACTATACTTCATTTAATTGCTCCATTTTTGATGTTTGAATTAACTTATATTTTTTCAATAATAGCTTTTTATGTTCTTTTTTTGTTTGTTTGTTTTTGATGGTAGAAACAGTTCTAACACTGGGCAACTGTATAGACCACATTTGTTTTTTTGTTGTCCTTGTTGTGCTTTGTGACTTTTTGCTACTGTACGTCATTCAACCTCTTTTTCCTTACACATATATAGCAAAGGCTACTATTTGTTCACTAAAATGTATGTTTTCCTCTTCTTCCTGTGCACCAGCTGGACCACATTTCACAGTTTCTTCTGTAGTTATTGTGGTTACATGACTGTATTTTAGCCAAAGAAATATGAGTAGAAGTGATGTGCATAAAGTACAGGTCTGGCTCAAAACATCCCCCATGCTTGCACCTCTATTTTCTATTCTTTCCCACTGACTGGGACGGAGGCAACCCCAAGGGTGACCTTGGAAGCCATGTGTTGAAAATGGAAGAGCCATTGACGACAAACAGAGTTGAGGTGCACGCCCCCCATGGCTCCTACCAAACCGAAGCACTTTGCACTGTTATTTGAGCCATAAATGAACTTTGCTTAGGTTTGAATCATGACACATTTTGGGGTCACTTTGTTAGAGCAGTTAGCCTACACTTCACAGTAGCCCTAAAACGTCTTCCTTAAGCCTCCAAAGACTGAGAATTGAGGCTCTGCTTTGCCCTACATATTCAGCTTACCCTACTTCTTAAGTATCTCTTTTTTTTCCTTTCTCCCATTTATTTTTCTGGCATTCTCTGTTAAACTGATCTGGAACCAAGCTGTTAGAGATTGATAATGGGATAATATTCCATCTTTCTCAAGAGTATTTTTGTTTTAATGGAATATTCTGGGAGATTAGGGACCTTAGTTGACAGGAACAACTATAATTTTTAATTAATATCTTTAAATGAATGTAATGCTTCTTAACTAAATCATAGAGCAGTGTCATCCATACCATCTGTGAGATGTTAACACATTTTAGGCAAAAAAGAGATTCTATTCTTAAAGACATTTTGGACACCTGCATACTATACCCATCTGTTTGCAACGTGCAGTTCATGTTAGCATTTGAAAGGCTCTAAGAAACCTTGCAGTAAAGAAACTCATCTCCCTTCTCTAACCTAGTGTTTCCAAAGCTTAGTTTCCCATAGAAGCCTTGCCTTAAGGTTCTACCATTAACATCTTGGAATCAATACAACTAGTGTTCCATGAAACACAGCTTGGGAAGTACTATCCCAGGATATTAGAGTCGAAGAAACCTTTGAAAGGATTAACGAAAAAGCAAATGGAAAGGAACATTTAAAATTTTGCATGTAGTTTTAAAAAGATAACTGTTTCAGTTCAAATAGAGTTGTCATTGTATTTTCAAAAACAGGTTTATTGGGTAAAATACAGTGCATTGTGAAGACCTGTCAACTCTGATTATCCTTTTCTCTGTCAAGAGTTTTAAAATAACAAGAACACTTGTTTTTGTGAGAATTCAAATATTATTTTCTTTCTTGACATCTTTATAAATATTAAAGATTATTTAACTCAGTTAAGTACATTCTTCAACCTGTCTCTTCTTGAATTTTAACCTGTTACCTGCCCGTACGTTATAGGTATATATAAAAATGATGGAATGATCTTGAAAAGAAACATTTATGATAACTTTAAATTTTCTATTCTCCCTTTCCACTAGTTTGATATATGTTTTTCATACTCTGCTATTTGTCATTTGGGTTAAGAATTTTTTACTATTTCATTGGGAGTTAACTGGAGGTCCCAATCATAACATTATATAGTACTTTATCTCTCCTTAAGAAAATAGGTAATCTAAGAGGAAAAATAATTAAAAGATAAAATATGTGAAGCATTATATAAAGTCCTAAGTTGTTTTCTTGAGGGGGGGGGAATTTATTATTGTGTGATTTTTTTTTTTTCTTTTTAATCAAGTGTGAAGATGTGTTTCACCCTACCCTAGTCATAGTGTCACAGCCCTGGAGGGGTTGTTGAGGAGATTGTGTTTTACAAACAGGCCAGCAGAGGCCCAGAGAAGCTCTGAGATTTGAGCAGGAATCAAAACTAAGTTTCCCTACTTGAAGTTGTGTTCATTCCTCTATATTATGTTGTTTCTTAGTTATATTTTAAAAATTCTCTTAGCTGGGACAGGCTTCACTCTGGGGACAGTAGAGGACAATCTCTTTGGCAGGATTTGCAAGAGACCTAGGAAGTCTTAGCATTAGGACTAGATAGACTATTATTTTTAGAAAGGAGGACAGATCTTTTATTCGTGTCTGCATCACCTGGACAGTTAGGCTCTTAGGCTTCCTTGAAGTCTGGGGTCAAATGATTTGCTTCTCTACTTCCTTTCGATACTTAGTTACTTTTTGTTTTGTATACAGTAACTGCCAATAACTTCTATTTAATGACAGAGCTGACCAATTTATATTTCTTTATGAAAATTGCTTATGTGGAGTTTATCAGATGTTTTCACTTCAAAGAGGATTTATTTGTTGATAATTGTATGAGTATAAATAAAATCAAAATTATGCATGTGTGATGTTTAATGACAATAAGCTTAATTTTAAAGATTTTCCCCCTAAATTGAGGGGGAAAGATGTTAAGAGGTTATAGTTAATGTTAAGAGGTTAATGATCTTTCACCTATGGCTTTCTGTTTTGGGTCATTAAGGGGTCATAGTTAATGGTTCTATCTTATAACTTTTCAAATTAGATGAGAAAAATTATGTGACTTAAGGAAATTCACAAACTACCATTTCCATAAGAGACTTGAATTGCAAAAATCCTATCTAAAAAAATACCTTTATCTACATGATGAAGTTGAAACCAGGTTATTTAATTTATGATAATTAAGAAAACCTTAATTTATAAGAAAAAATAAATGTGATTGGTATATGCTGTTCATATCTTTTCAAATATCCATTAGTTCTCACAAAGCATACTTGTACAGTGACAGTAGAGTCTTTTTAGGTAGTTCATGGACCCTGTTGTGTTAGCTTCTTCATGGTGCCCACCAATTTGCTTCATTTTTGACCTAATGGGACCTCCTCCAGGGATCAGAGAGTTGCTAGGTCTTCATGTCTATTCAGCCCCAGGATTCTCTACTGAGACTGCCAACAGAGGTGCAAATTTTGATGTTCTGTATATCCTTTTCCTCCTAATATGAGCACTTATGCAGTAAGAGCTCAACTAAAACTACTTGACTCTGAGTAACTAGTGATCTAGCCAGGGTCAAAATGTTGCCCTAAATAGGGAGTTCTGAATCAATGGCTCCTTCATGGAGTGTATACTTGGGTATGTGACCTGATTCAGTTTTATATCTTTGCCTCAATGACGCAGCAGGGTCTTGCTTTGGAAGACAGTAGCTCAAATGTATCTGTGTTATTTTTGATAACATGAGAATTAAATAGGGGAAATCACTATGTTGTCTCAGATTTTCTAATAGAACCTGAAATCAGATGCAGGTATTCATAAATTTTCCCAGTTTATACATGAGCAGTCCTCACTGGGACATTTTGAAAAGTCTTTGAAAAAGGTCTCGCAACGTATGTTTCACCTTAAATCATCCTACTATCATTTTTTAATTAATACATTTATATTTAGTTTCTGCATTCATTTTTTCCAAGAAATGAGAAAGCAAAGGTTAAGAGAAGGTAGTTATTATTCCAGACATTGAATACAGTTGTTTCAACTCTCCTAACTGAGAAAGTGGCAGGTGTTGATTTTGTGCAGTGCTTGTCTTGACAGAGCAAAAATAAGGAGGGCAGCAGAAGTGGAAGAGGACCAGATGCAGGGAAAAAAAAGTTAGTGAAAAGTTAGTAAGACAGTCCTCAAATTTTATTTTAAACATTTTGTCATGCCCCAGGAAAGTAGTTTTAATTGTTTATTTTGTTGGATCTGATCTTAATGGTAAATTTAGCAAGGTTTTCCTAAATGCTGTATAAAGCATGACCAATTGTTTTGATTTGCCAAATATAAACCTAACTGTAGGCAAGAATTGTTAATTACCCACATAGTTTTAACAGTGTGACTGCTGCCAAACCCAATAATTCAGTTCTCTCGAAGCTCTAATTTGGGTTATTATCTCATTGAACACCAGTATTGATAGAATTAATCAGATAATCACAGATCACTTTTAATTTGTGTTAGTCCCACCTGAAACTTCTCATTCTGTTGCGAGTTAAGAATTGGAAAATCTTGTCATTATAAACTATGAAATTTTGAAAAAAGGTACAAAACAGTATATACCGTTCTATTTTTTAAAAGTTAAGTATGTATAGAGTTAGAAAAAAAGGAAAAAGATGAACACCAAAATGTTTGCTAGCAGTAATGTCTGGGTGATGGGGAAAAGAGTGTTTTCAGAAAAAAATAAAAAAAATAAATAGTGGGAAACTGAAAGTACTAGAAAAGTCTTTGGAGCAATTTGTAGTGATAGCCAGACAACATTGTACCTTCTGCCCCAGAGAAAATTAGCATATGCTACATGGATTCATGTGGATATACATGTCATACATATATTCTAGAAAAGTTGTATCGATTTTTTTAAGTTATATGTATTTTTTTAAAGTTATGTATGTTTTTAAAGTCATAAATTGTAAAATGTTTTAGCAAAATTATAGATTTTTCTTTTTTTAAAAGAGGGATTAGTGTTTTTGATATATACCTTAGAAAGATTTATCAAAGAATACTTTAGAAATCAAAGCTTTAGAAAATTAACCGGAGGCTTCTACGGGGTCTTTATATCAATCATTAATCTATTCATACTGGGATTAAATACTTTTATCTTTCTCACTTGGAAATATGGAACGTTTAGTATAGATGATAATCTTATTTTAAGTAGGATTTGTCCCTTTTAACAATTAATAGTTTGATCTATTTATTTCATATCAAAATTCATTGTGAATATACAACTTTTTAGAAAGAATGAAAATAATTTTAGACTGTCACCATCAGTTTCTCTTTGGTGTTACTTATACATTTCTTTATACTGATTTCTTAAAAATGAAATCCCATTGCAAATAATAATGGCAACCATGAGAAATTATAATTAAGTGTTCTCACTAATACATGAAGAGTCTCATACACATGGTTCTGGTCTCAGTTCTAACAATCTGATTTGTGCTTTTTAGAAAATATTTATTTGTCTATGGCGTACCTTTCTTATTATAAAATATAGGTACCCATTACTTCAGTTTAAAAATATTGCCATAATTAAGTCAATTAGGACATTTTAAAATACTCAGGATAAAAGCCTAGAAAATATATTAATAAATGGCTTAGTCCATTATCCTAGACAGGAAACAGTGAAACAGTAAACATGAGACTAAAAGGTGGACAAATGCCTGTCATGTGTCAACTTGCTGGTGGCTTATTCTGAATCTCTTAGGCCTTGGATTTCTCCAAGGCCTGCTTGTTTTAAGGATGCTTTATGACCCGTTTGCTGAATTTCCTGAGCATTTTTAATACAATATCATTGTTTTCGTTACCTAGTTTTTAAGTGAGGAGCAATTAATTAAAATACTCAACAGATAGAACAATTAGATTCCCTTCGCTTTCCGCACAGAATTGGTTGATTGAAATTTTGCATTTCACTGGAGCAATTAAATTGCCCGGTAAGAATACATTTAGCTACAAATTTAACAGCTCATGAACTAATGAAAACAATCAACAAATTACTGGGCCTAAAAATGGCTTAATCTCTCTATACCATCTTCAGTTATTAACAGGTTTTATGAAGAAGGTTCTAAGAAGGAAGGAAGGTAGGAAGGGAAAGAAGGGAAGGAGGGAGTGTAGAAAGAAGGAGGAAAGCAGGAAGAGAGCTGGGGATGCTGAGAGAGAAAAGCTATTTGACATTTATTTGGAAGTTGAGTCAAGCTTTCTCCTTGGTGGCAGAATCCTTGCATGTAATAGACCACAACACACACCTCACAGAGTGTTTCATATTGATCTTTGCAGTGAGAAGTTCATTTTGTGGTCTCAGTTTCAGAGATTATAGCTTCTTTCCTTAAGTAGGAATTGGACCCTTGGGGTCTGTCAATACAACTTCTTATCTCCTGAGGCTCATTTTATAAAAAGCAGATGCTCAGAAGCTTTTGTTTAGTAATTCTTTTTTTGTTTGTTTGTTTGTTTTTGGGGTACGCGGGCCTCTCACTGTTGTGGCCTCTCCTGTTGCGGAGCACAGGCTCCGGACGCGCAGGCTCAGCGGCCATGGCTCACGGGCCCAGCCGCTCCACGGCATGTGGGATCTTCCCGGACCGGGGCACGAACCCGTGTCCCCGGCAGGCGGACTCTCAACCACTGCGCCACCAGGGAAGCCCTGTTTAGTAATTCTTTTGATTTCTGAAGCAAGATTTGGGGGTCAGCAGTGCCAATTGTCATCACCTCTTTTTATTCATGACACAATAGATGCTAAGAGAGGTAAATGACTTGCTCGAGGTGATACAGCTCACATTTGGGCCTGAATCCTAAAAATACCATGAGTGCCATAAATTGTAATAAGGTCTGTTTTGTAAACTAGTGCCATGCAGAGTGCCTTGTACCTGGTTGTAGTTCAGCAAACATTTGTTGAATGAACTAATGATTGTAAGAAATAAATTCTTCTATATCTAATACCATAGCCTTTCTGTTACATCATAGCTTCTCATCATTATGTCTACTCTGGGTGAGGTTTTTATATTCTAAGGAACCCTGGAAATGGAACGTTTTGCTCTTTCTTACTTGAGTTATGTTGTTCCATACTAGTTGTAGGTCCAATTCCAGGTTGGAGTTAAATATGGAATTATTAGAATGTTGGTTTTTTTCCTAGTAGATTTTGTTTTCCCACTAGTTTACAATTTTGTACATGTTTTGAAATCAATATTTTGTGTCCTGTTCGTTTTGGAAATATTTTATAGCTTTTCTTTGTGGCTTATGTCTTTATTGAATGTGTGGGGATCCAGTATGCTGAATTTCATAGAGTTTTCATGTGAAGGTTTCCAGCTGTGTCTGTCAAAGGTGGGCTAGGAACATCTACATCAGAATCATCTATGTGCTTTTTAAAATGTGTATTTCACATTCCTAGGATTCAACCCTAGACTTTAAAGTTTCAGAACCACTAATCCATAGACTAAGATCTATCATTCATTTTCATGTCAGTATAAATTCTCTTGGAAAGAATTAAGGAATTATGAGTTTTTTCAAAATTTCAGCTGCCATTTTTTATTAGATCATAAGAAATATACCAAGATATTGCTACTAGGTTGCTAAATCATTTTGAATATTCATGAGCAAGGACTAGTATCAGTCATGAAAATGACAATTAAGGTACAGAATTCAGATATTCACAACAACCTGGGATAAACCTTGAAGACACTATGCTAACTGAAATAAGCCAGACACAAAAGAATATTGTATGATTTTACTTATATGGGATACCTAGTAGCAATTTCTTGGTATATTTCTTATAAACTAATCACTATGAAATACTACTTGTTTTTTTTTTTAAGCCCTAGTAACTGACTTGGGACTGTATGCAATGAGAAATTTCAGACAATCACTACTTTCATATCTTCCCTTCGACTTGAGGAGACCAAGTAATCTAAAAATAAATAAGTAGCAAATGGGAACTTCTAAAATGCTTCATGGTATCAATATTAAAGGAATTCAAGAGGAGCGAGAATATTCTTGATAGATTCCAGACTAGCTTTTGGCTTTATGGGTAGTGTTTCACATTTAGAATTTAAATGGTATCAGCTCTATCTATACATTGCAAAAGCCATTTTTACATTATTTTGAAGCTGTTATGTTCTAGTTTGGTGTTTCAGAATTTAAATATGAGATCACACAACTGAGCTTAATGTAACCTGAAAGCATATAGGAAAAACTAAAAGTATGCAGGAAAAACCAATACGCTGTTAATCAGCATACCTTCCGTTTACACTGAGAGCATTCCATTTTTGTGTTTGGTAATATTTCTAATGAAACCAGAGTTTCACTGTAACTGTGACAATAAAACCCATTGCAGTACTAGTTTGTCACCTCACCTATATCCAGGAAACAACTTAGCACCAAGAGGCCGTTCAAAACAAAGAGGCTGAGTGTCACTGCACTGCCCAATTGTACCTGACTAGGTTTTTCTCCTTGTTGTTTGACCCTAGAAGGTATATATTAGAAAGTCTTCGGAGGCAAAAGAAAAAAATTACTGTGAATTATTATGACGTTTTGCAGGAAAATCCCCTATTGTATGAATGAGAATAAAAGCCTCAAAATACCTATGTGTGATAGTGAATTCCACATTACAGTGCAAATAAACATGCTTTTGAAAAAAAACAAAAACAAAGAGGCTTTCTTGGAAGGGGATGTGTGCCACCAGGTCAGTATGTTACTTCAGCTGACTCCAGCATAAGACATATAGGAGCTATGGTCCTGAAAATTAGCTCTCTCTGTCAAGTTGGCAGTTAAGAAATTCTGCATGCGTTCTCCAAAGCTAAGGTTAAGGTGATAAAGTAATTGAGCCTTTTAACACTCAAAGAAAGGTGGAGGTGAAATGAAATCACCATTCAAAACAGCAAATAATTAATTGAGTCTCTGTTAACAGGCAGGAGGTCAAGTACACATGGCCACAGCAACCACACAGCCTGCATTCTAAACAGCTGCGTCTTTGACTTGAAAGTGATTAGATTGCATTGTTGGGAACTCATTAAAATGAGATTTTAGCTTAGAAAGGTAGTAATATAGTTTGAAAGATACTGTAAGAGATGATCATTTACTTTTTGTCTTCTAACTTGTTCTGTAGAGTTGCAACCCTTGAGTTCCATTTCCTTGCTTTTTCTTTATTAAATTATGCTACATATTTGCTTTAAACCTGTAACTAATAGTTCTACTCTAGTATATTGATTATGTGACTAGATCAGTGTAACTATGAACAGTTAGACTTTTATGTATTAAAAGTTAATAAAAAGAAAATAAGACTTTTCCAGAAACACTCTTTTGTTTTTTAGTTGTTTTTTTTCCTCTAGCTTGAATATGAAATGCCTAGGTGTAGTTTTTTTTTAATTTATTTTTTGAACAATGTGTTCATTGTATTTTATTTTTTTTTACTTGAATGATATGTATATATTTTATGCAGCAGGTTCTTATTAGTCATCAATTTTATACACATCACTGTATACATGTCAATCCCAATCGCCCAATTCATCACACCACCACCCCCATGCCCTGCCGTTTTCCCCCCATGGTGTCCATATGTTTGTTCTCTACATCTGTGTCTCAATTTGTGCCCTGCAAACCAGTTCATCTGTACCATTTTTCTAGGTTCCACAGATATGTATTAATATACGATATTTGTTTTCCTCTTTCTGACTTACTTCACTCTGTGTGACAGTCTCTAGATCCATCCACGTCTCAACAAATGACCCAATTTCGTTCCTTTTTCTGGCTGAGTAATATTCCATTGTATATATGTACCACATCTTCTTTATCCATTCATCTGTTGATAAGCATTTAGGTTGATTCCATGACCTGGCTATTGTAAATAGTGTTGCAGTGAACATCGGGGTACAAGTGTCTTTTTGAATTCTGGATTTCTCTGGGTATATACCCAGTACTGGGATTGCTGGATCATATGGTAATTCTATTTTTAGATTTTTAAGGAACCACCATACTGTTCTCCATAGTGGCTGTATCAATTTACATTCCCACCAACAGTGCAAGAGGGTTCCCTTTTCTCCACACCCTCTCCAGAATTTGTTGTTTGTAGATTTTCTGACGATGCCCATTCTAACTGGTGTGAGGTGATACCGCACTGTAGATTTGATTTGCATTTCTCTACTAATTAGTGATGTTGAGCAGCTTTTCATGTGCTTCTTGGCCATCTGTATGTCTTCTTTAGAGAAATGTCTATTTAGGTCTTCTGCCCATTTTTGCTTTGGGTTGTTTGTTTTTTTAATATTGAGCTGCATGAGCTGTTTATATATTTTGGAGATTAATCCTTTGTCTCTTGATTCGTTTGCAAATATTTTCTCCCATTCTGAGCATTGTCTTTTCATCTTATTTATGGTTTTCTTTGCTGTGCAAAAGCTTTGAAGTTTCACTAGGTCCCATTTGTTTATTTTTGTTTTTATTTCCATTACTCTAGGCGGTGGATCAAAAAAGATCTTGCTGTGATTTATGTCAAAGAGCATTCTTCCGATGTTTTCCTCTAAGAGTTTTATAGTGTCTGGCCTTATATTTAGGTCTCTAATCCATTTTGAGTTTATTTTTGTGTATGGTGTTAGGGAGTGTTCTAATTTCATTCGTTTACATGTAGCTGTCCAGTTTTCCCAGCACCACTTATTGAAGAGACTGTCTTTTCTCCATTGGATATCCTTGCCTCCTTTGTCATAGATTAGTTGACCATAGGTGCGTGGGTTTATCTCTGGACTTTCTATCTTGTTCCATTGATCTATGTTTCTGTTTTTGTGCCAATACCATATTGTCTTGATTGTAGCTTTATAGTATAGTCTGAAGTCAGGGAGTCTGATTCCTCCAGCTCCTTTTTTTTTCCCTCAAGACTGCTTTGGCTATTCGGGGTCTTTTCTGTCTCCATACAAATTTTAAGATTTTCTGTCCTAGTTCCGTAAAAAATGCCATTGGTAATTTGATAGATATTGCATTGAATCTGTAGATTGCTTTGGGTAGTATAGTCATTTTCACAATATTGATTCTTCCTATCCAAAGACATGGTATATCTCTCCATCTTTTGGTATCATCTTTAATTTCTTTCATCAGTGTCTTATAGTTTTCTGCATACAGGTCTTTTGTCTCCCTAGGTAGGTTTATTCCTAGGTATTTTATTCTTTTTGTTGCAGTGGTAAATGGGAGTGTTTCCTTAAATTCTCTTTCAGATTTTTCATCATTAGTGTATAGGAATGCAAGAGATTTCTGTGCATTAATTTTGTATCCTGCAACTTTACCAACTTCATTGATTAGCTCTAGTAGTTTTCTGGTGGCATCTTTAGGATTCTCTATGTATAGTATCATGTCATCTGCAAACAATGACCGTTTTACTTCTTTTCTGATTTGGATTCCTTTTATTTCTTTTTCTTCTCTGGTTGTTGTGGCTAGGACTTCCAACACTATGTTGAATAATAGTGGTGAGAGTGGACATCCTTGTCTTGTTCCTGATCTTAGAGGAAATGCTTTCCGTTTTTTGCCATTGAGAGTGATGTTTGCTGTGGGTTTGTCGTATATGTCCTTTATTATGTTGAGGTAGGTTCCGTCTGTGCCCACTTTCTGGAGAGTTTTTATCATAAATGGGTGTTGAATTTTGTCAAAAGCTTTTTCTGCAACTATTGAGATGATCATATGGTTTTTCTTCTTCAATTTGTTAATATGGTGTATCACATTGATTGATTTGCATATATTGAAGAATCCTTGCATTCTTGGGATAAATTCCACTTGGCCATGGTGTATGATCCTTTTAATGTGTTGTTGGATTCTGTTTGCTAGTATTTTGTTGAGGATTTTTGCATCTCTATTCATCAGTGATATTGTTGTGTAGTTTTCTGATTTTGTAGTATCTTTGTCTGGTTTTGGTATCAGAGTGATGGTGGCCTCATAGAATGAGTTTGGGAGTGTTCCTTCCTCTGCAATTTTTTGGAAGAGTTTGAGAAGGATGGGTGTTAGCTCTTCTCTAAATGTTTGATAGAATTCACCTGTGAAGCCATCTGGTCCTGGACTTTGGTTTGTTGGAAGATTTTTAATCAGAGTTTCAATTTCATTCCTTGTGATTGGTCTGTTCATATTTTCTATTTCTTCCTGGTTCAGTCTTGGAAGGTTATACCTTTCTAAGAATTTGTCCATTTCTTCCAGGTTGTCCATTTTATTTTCATAGGGTTGCTTGTAGTAGTCTCTTAGCATGCTTTGTATTTCTGCGGTGTCTGTTGTCACTTCTCCTTTTTCCTTTCTAATTTTATTGATTTGAGTCCTCTCCCTCTTTTTCTTGATGAGTCTGGCTAATGGTTTATCAATTTTGCTTATCTTCTCAAGAACCAGCTTTTAGTTATTTGATCTTTGCTATTGTTTTCTTTGTTTCTATTTCATTTATTTCTGCTCTGATTTTTATGATTTCTTTCCTTCTGCTAACTTTGGGTTTTCTTTGTTCTTCTTTCTCTAGTTCCTTTAGGTGTAAGGTTAGATTATTTATTTGAGATTTTTCTTTTTTCTTGAGGCAGGCTTGTATACCTATAAAATTCCCTCTTAGAACTGCTTTTGCTGCATCCCATACATTTTGGATCATTGTGTTTTCATTGTCATTTGTCTCTAGGTATTTTCTGATTTCCTCTTTGATCTCTTCAGTGACCTCTTGGTAATTTAGTAACGTATTATTTAGCCTCCATGTGTTTGTGTATTTTACGTTTTTTTCCCTGTAAATCATTTCTAATCTCATAGCATGTCGTCAGAAAAGATGCTTGATATGATTTCAATTTTCTTAAATTTACTGAGGCTTGATTTGTGACCCAAGATGTGACCTATCCTGGAGAACGTTCTGTGTGCACTTGAGAAGACAGCATACTCTGCTGTTTTTGGATGGAATGTCCTCTAAATATCAATTAAATCTGTCTCGTCTGTTATGTCATTTAAAGCTTCTGTTTCCTTATTTATTTTCATTTTGGATGATCTATCCATTGGTGTAAATGAGGTGTTAAAGTCCCCCACTATTATTGTGTTACTGTTGATTTCCTCTTTTACAGCTGTTAGCAGTTGCCTTATGTATTGAGGTACTCCTATGTTGGGTGCATATATATTTATAATTGTTATATCTTATTCTTGGATTGATCCCCTGATCATTATGTAGTGTCCTTCCTTGTCTCTTTTAACATTCTTTATTTTAAATTCTATTTTATCTGATATGAGTATTGCTACTCTAGCTTTCTTTTGATTTCCATTTGCATGGAATATCTTTTTCCATCTCCTCACTTTCAGTCTGAATGTGTCCCTAGGTCTGAAGTGGGTCTCTTGTAGACAGCACATATATGGGTCTTGTTTTTGTATCCATTCAGCAACCCTGTGTCTTTTGGTTGGAGAATTTAATCCATTCACATTTAGGGTAATTATTGATATGTGTGTTTCTAGTACCATTTTCTTAATTGTTTTGGGTTTGTTTTTGTAGGTCCTGTTCTTCTCTCGTGTCCCCAGTTAGAGAAGTTCCTTTAGCATTTGTTGTAGAGCTGGTTTGGTGGTGCTGAATTCTCTTAGCTTTTGCTTGTTGTAAAGCTGTTGATTTCTCCATTGAATCTGAATGAGATCCTTGCCGGGTAGAGTAATGTTGGTTGTACATTCTTCCCTTTCATCACTTTAAGTATATCATGCCACTCCCTTCTGGCTTGTAGAGTTTCTGCTGAGAAATCAGCTGTTAACCTAATGGTAGTTCCCTTGTATGTTATTTGTCGTTTTTCCCTTGCTGATTTTAATAATTTTTCTCTGTTTTTAATTTTTGCCAGTTTGATTACTATGTGTCTTGGCATGTTTCTCCTTGGGTTTATCCTATATGGAACTCTCTGCACTTCCTGGACTTGGGTGGCTATTTCCTTTCCCATGTTAGGGAAGTTTTCGACTATAATCTCTTCAAATATTTTCTCTGGTCCTTTCTCTCTCTCTTCTCCTTCTGGGACCCCTATAATGCGAATGTTGTTGCATTTAATGTTGTCCCAGAGGTCTCTTAGGCTGTCTTCATTTCTTTTCATTCTTTTTTCTTTATTCTGTTCCATGGCAGTGAATTCCACCATTCTGTCTTCCAGGTCACTTCTGTAATTCTGTCTTCCAGGTCACTTATCCATTCTTCTACCTCAGTTATTCTGCTATTGATTCCTTCTAGTATAGTTTTCATTTCAGTTATTGTATTGTTCATCTCTGTTTGTTTGTTCTTTAATTCTTCTAGGTCTTTGTTAAACACTTCTTGCATCTTCTCGATCGTTGCCTCCATTCTTTTTCCGAGGTCCTGGATCATCTTCACTATCATTTTTCTGAATTCTTTTTCTCGAAGGTTGCATATCTCCACTTCTTTTAGTTGTTTTTCTGGGGTTTTATCCTTCATCTGGTACATAGCCCTCTGCTTTTTCATCTTGTCTATCCTTCTGTGGATGTAGTTTTTGTTCCACAGGCTGCAGGATTGTAGTTCTTGCTTCTGCTGTCTGCCCTCTGGTGGATGAGGCTATCTCCAGAAACACTTGAATTAGCTACATCTTCATCATATAACTCCTCTGAGTATTGTATTTAAATCTTTAAAGCCTGGAATGATAAGGGTTTAGGGAATGGTGATTGTAAAAGATGAGATGTTTAGAAAGTTTTCCTCCTATGTATAACACAAAACAGTGTAAAAGGAAATAATTGTGTTTGAAAGAGAAGGCCAGAAGAAACTTAGATATTAGCTCATTGAAAAAATTATATCTGAGGAGGATAGTGTCCAAAGTATACAGGGGTAGTGTTGAAGAAAAGCTTTGGGAAGAAGAATTGGAAACGGCCCGGGGCATTTCTTGGATGGTGGGATGGAGAATTAGAGGGAGGCATCTGAGTGCCAGTGAACAGCCTGGAGGGATGGGCAATGCGCTGGAAAAAAGCAAGCAAACAGATGGTAGTGGCAAGAAAGAGCTGATAAAAGGTGGGAGAGATACGGTGGTGTGCATCAGTAAGGCTTTGGGGTTATACATCTTTAAAGGAAGCTGAATCAGGATTTTTGTGAGAAGTATTTTTGTGATTTTGTTATATCTTTTCAAGAAAGGCATTTTATTTTAGAGCGTAGACTTAGGTTAGTTAAAAGTCCCAAACAAAGTTTAATAATGTTGCATAAGTGAAAACATCTCTCCATGTGTTCAGTCCAAAACATGATGCCATTGCCTATAAACCCACTCCAAAGAAGATTAGCCCCCTGAAAACGTATTCTATACTGGAGATCTTTCTTAATCACTGATGTTTGTGCTCTTGTTTCTTGGCAAAGCTCCCCTGCTACAGTGAAATGAAACTCATAAATTTCTACCATTCGGATGAAGAATGGTGGGTGGTGAGCATATGTTTCTGAGAATCTGCTCTTATTTAAATCAAAGCCTCCTTCATGCATTTAACCGATAGGCATGTAAGACCAGTTGGAGATTATTTCCCTTAATTCTATTTGGCCTTGTTTTACTCCATTGTAGAAGTATTTGAGAGTTATTAATGGTTATACCTGTGTCTGGAAGATATTCATTAAGCTTCAGCTGTGGGAGCCATATGGAAATCAGGCCCCCTGTGGATTTCCTGCACACATGAAGAGGAGAGTTTGCTTCCATTTTGACTTAATAATCTCTCACTGCTGTTCTGGTTTTGAGGAAAGCCGTTGATCATGTTTGAGCTGTAGAGTGGTTTCAGAGCCTGTGAAATGTACAGCTCACGAAGAGCAACAAAGTGACAGCTGGAGAGATTAGAGTCCATTTTGTGTGTGTACAGAATTAGAGGACTGAGGCTCACAAAAGCAGGCAAGCCTTCTCACATTAATCAACGTCTTTTAAAGTAGAATCAAAGTGGTTTTCTATAAGGAAAAACAAATGTGGGTAGACACTGTATATTCCATTTTAAGTGGGTCCCCATTATTTGCAATAAAGCTTTATGGACTAGAAAAAACATGTCTACCATATATTTATATTAAAGAATGGTAGAAAAGGGTAAATCATCTGGCAAGTTGTAGCCTCAACATACTCAGTTTTTATTTAAAAAGACATACCTGAACATATTTTATAGTTATTGCTGACTGTATACAGTCAACTAAAAATAGCAAGGTGATCTTTAGCCTTGTGAAAGAATGCATCACAGATTGAGATATAGTTGTAATTTTTGAAACGGGATTCCTTTGGTGTTCTGTATCTAGAACACTTGCAACTAGGGATATTTTGACCTCTGAATTTTCTTACAAAGGATAAAACTTTTCCAGGATAACCTAATGGGAAAGGACAGTCATGAGATTGTAACAACAGCATAACTGACTTTGTCGGATTCTGAGGCTCTGTTAAACCAATTTGGCTAGAAACCAAATTTAGCAACTCTAAGGGTCTTCTGTCTTCAAGTGGTTTCTTCGGTGCATCTATTGGCCCTGCACTCTCTTCCTACTTACCTGGTGGTCTGTATCTCTGTGGCTTGGTTTACCCTAATAACTTGGTAACTTCTGTTAGTTCTTGGAAATAGTCTCCCCCTTTTTCCTTCTATTGTCCCCAAAATTCCCTTACAATCTCTCACAATTCTTTTAACCCCTCCAAAGTACCATCCTCAACCTGCCTCCTTTTATCAGACATTTATTCTCAGCCACTAAAAACCCATTTTAAATGTAAGCCCTTCTAGCTTATCAGACACTAAACTCTTACCCTTTCTGTAACTCTGTGTATTCCACCCAGCAGAGAGGAAGGAGGTAATACTAGGAGGCTTAGAAACAAATAGGAGTTAAACATCTGATTTAATGGTAGCATTTTTTTTAGTTTAAAGCTTCATAAATAAACTATCATAGTAACAAGTTATTGCAGTATAAACAGCAGGAAATAAAATACTAAGAAAAAGTTTCTGATAACTTAGAAACTAGAGCTATATAAGTGGCTATCAAGCTGAGCAAGTAGATGATAATGCTGGTTTCAGAGGTGACCAGTTGAGTTGATTTCGCAGAATCCCAAACCTCATGTATTTTTTTCTGAAGACAGTTCATGAATGCTATTCAGTGTACTACTGGGGGCATAATGTTGACACTTTCAAGGGAGCAAATTGTGTGTAGTTATTGGAACCTAACAGAATTCCTCCTCAAAACAATAGTACTGTATTTTAAAAATTAATAAGTCCAACAGGGTTAGAACAGAAATGAGCCAGGAAGCTTCATATTGTACTTATATTCTAACTTCTACGTTGTCAACCTCCTCCATGAGATCGAGCATTTTAGAGAAATTAGGATAGTTTCCATGACTGTGTGGAATTTCACCTCTCCTCACGCATATACCTAACTCAGTTTTACTAGGAAATTTTGAATCTGCAGCACAGTAGATACATTAATAATGCATGTCACCACGGTAACTAGAAATGGTAATCCACAGATATATGCAGTAGAAGAAAGAAAATGGAATGGGTGCAAATTCTCAGGCCATAAAAACCAAGTATGCAAAAGTATATACCTTTATTTTGCCGTTTCTGGATTTAAGTTTCTTATTGCTAACAAAACCTAGTATTTTCAAGCTGAGGTAAACTTAAGAGCCTTCTGAGGCAATTCAGAGCAATTTAAGTCTGTTTATGGTTCTGCATCTTGTCAGAGTAGTATCTTGGCTTTGGGGAGTTTATATTGTGTTAGCATCAGGGGAAGGACAGCTTGACCTCAGTTCATGCTGGTATCTACTGAGAGGTATGTTGGCCTGTCTGGTTCTCAGTTGTAAACCCACCCCCCAACCCGCCACCCTCCGCTCTCATGCTGGCATCCACTGAAATACCCCCATTCCCATCTGACTCTTTATTTATTTATTGCCTGACCCTGAGAAGTATCACATGGTAACCACAGTCATGAGATAAAAGGGCCGGGGTTTAGTACATCAGTTTATATGTCACCTTTTTATCTGATCATAGAAAGTTACATTGAAGACATTCTGGCCATGTTGTTTGGAGGGCACACCTCTGAGGGGCACGTGTGAATTTAACAGCTTCTGTCCATTGCAAGCACCTGTTGGGCTCAATTAGGCAAACTTCAAAAGCTTAATGCACCATAGGTAAAGTATTCATTTTTGTATTTATAAGGATAAAAATTCTGTCTCATTTATTCCAGATATTTGGTTATTCATTCTGGTTAGAAATGAATTATGGGTGAAAAAGTGGGTGGGTGCTAAGTGCTGGCTGCGGTAAAAATGGTCGAGACTGTCTTTGTTCCTCACTTTTACTAGGATGTCCCCTGCCCTGAGCTTGGCATCTCACACGTCACAATATGACCAATATCATGGCAAACTTGTGAGTGAGCTAAGTTAGAGACAGGATGATCCTTGTGCCATTTTCCAATAGCCTTTTTCAGGTGACTGCAGGTACCACTAACGTCTTGTATGAGCATTGGTGTAAATGTCCTCACTTCAGCTCTTACATACTAGGACAGTTGTCCCTCGGTATCCGAGGGGGACTTCAGATACAAAAATTTACAGATGTTCAAGTCCCTTACATAAAAAGGGGTAGTATTTGCATATAACCTATGCACATCCTCCTGTATACTGTAAATCATCTCTAGATTACATCTAATACCTAATACAATGTAAATGCTATGTAAATAGTTGTTATACTGTATTGTTTAGAAAATAATGACAAGAAAAATCTGTATACATTCACTACAGATGCAACCATGGCAGGCGTAACTGCACAGTACATGTCAGCAGCAATGTAACATTTTCTTTCTTTGAATACTTACAGATTGCTTTCATTTAATGACCTGAAAGAGAAATATATAGAATAAAACACAGAATATTTAAAATACAAGTACATATAGAAAATATAATTATAAACAGAGAAAATATAAATTCACTTCTCTCTCACACTCACACACACACTGTGTTAACCCTCATCAAAACCCTGATTATTCTCTCTTGATAACCCTCATATGATGATAATGATGATGGTGATGACGACGACAACGATGATTGTTGTATTATTTTACCATGCTGATGGGGTGAGGGGATGAGATGTCTGTAGGTAAATGGTGAGACACCAGGCTAACTTGAACCTTCTGGCAGGACATCAGAAGGATGAACTGGGTTTCAGTTGCAGATGTTGAGACTTTGGAGGAGGCTCAGTGATACTAATGTCAGGATCTGTAGAGGCTGAGGGCTGAGGATCTTCAAGCTTGAAGGCCAGAGCTTCACAATTGCAGGTGCTTTAGTTAGAAACATTGTTCTAGGAAGCTGTTTTCTTCTTTTCTTTTCATCATCAAACAAATCTTGCAGTGGTTCTAGGCGCATCATTATCCCTCAGGTAATACAGAGGCTTCATTCCATCAAAGAATCATACTTGAAGCTCATGTCCTTTTTAATGCATGAAACTGTCAAAGAAAAAACAAAACTGCTGCAGATTTTTCAAGCATCCAAACTGATAGTTCTGCCTCCTCTAAGTCTTCTGCATCACTATCGTCATCATCTGTAGAGGATTTCAGCAGATCTTTGAGTTCCTTGTTGGTAAAAGTTTCTCTATGCTATTAGGTGTTCCTCAACATTGTCCCCAATCATGTTAGAGAAGCTTTCCCCACTAAATTCCCTTGGAACATTCCTGACTTTTGCATCAGTAGTGGGGATGCCCCTGAAATCATAGACAACCTCACTCCATAATGGCTCCCAACATGCACTCCTGTCTTGGGCATTGGGACATCTACAGTTTCTGTAATTGTGAAGCTCTTCCATAAATCCCCAAGTCGTCCTGAAGGTGAGGCAAGTGTAAGTTGCTTCAATGCACCTGATGATGCCTTGATCAAGTGGCTGCAGCAGTGACATAGTGTTAGGAGGCAGGAACATTACTTCTACATTCTTGTCGGTGAAGCAGAGACATTGGGGTGGCTGGGAACATTGCCAATGCAGAGGCCCTTGAATGACAGCCCCTTCTTTTCGAGGTATTTTTTTCACTTCAGGAATGAAGCCCTGGTGGAACTATCCCAAGAACAAGATGGCCATCACCCAAGCCTCCTTGTTGTGTTGCCAGAACACAGGCAGGCGATTTGGGGTTTTCATCACATTTCATCACTATTGAAGACTTGCTCTGGAAGGTAGCCTTTCTCTTCTATGAATTTCTTGAGCTCTTCTGGGGGCACTGATGACGCTTGGCATCAGTCAATGCTGATTCTCCCGTGATCTTCTCGTAGCTCGCCAGCCATCCCTTAGCAGCCTTCATCTCCTTCCTCTCGCTCTCCCCAGCCCCTTCACAGTAATGCTCGTAGAGATGAAATGCTTTTCACGCATAACTTTGCCATCAACAGGGATACGCTCCTGTGGCATGTCCTCTAGCCGCACACTTCATGCTTTCTCAGTCTTTGCAAGCACTTTAACATCAACCAGAGAGACTATTGTTGCAATTGTAGGTGAAGCACTAACACTTCCGCAAATTTTAGCTTCTTTCTCCTTTATTGTGTGAATGCTCAGTTCGTTCTTACCGACCTTACTGCCCACTTTGGCAAGCGACATGACACTTTTCAAAAGATCTAGGATTTTCATTTTCTCTTCGAGAGAAAGCACTTTACGCTCCCTCTTAACCTTTGAGGGATGCTTTGACCACTTAATGGCTTTTTAGGAGCCATTTGCTTCACAGAAACGAAGGGTGCCTACAGCATAAGCAGCCAACGAACAAGATGCGAGGTGAACAGTGTTCAAATGACTAGGTGCTGGAGAGAGACTGAGTGTCTGTGGAATGGCAGGAGGCTGCAGCAGCCTACACATCACTCGATTCAGTGGATTTAGTGTAGTGCTCAATGCACGGCAAATTGAAGTTTTGCTTTCTGGGACTTTCTGGAATTTCTCTTTTATCCAAATGTTTTCAACCTGTGGTTGGTTGAATTCGTGGATGCAGAAAGAACCCAGGGATACAGAGAACTGAATTTATTCATTTTGCATTTCAGTTGGTCTGCTTTTTCTGTGCCATATTCATGCATATAAATATGGCTTGATATGGAAAATATCAGTAGCTTACACTTTCAAGTTCTGTTGTTTGTATATTCTTCAAGCCTACCGCATGTATGTGGCACTATTTCCCAACCTGTTTAAAGCTTAAAGTATAAATCCAGTTAGCTTAATCATGATATTAGGGTTATGAGACTAGACTGATGGCTTTAATTCATTTGAAGACCAGTTAATTTTGTTTTATTCCATAGCCTTAAGTGGTACTCTACAAAAAAGTCATACTCAATGAGATAGTGTGGCTAGAGGGGTAAAACCTGTCTTGAGTACAGCAAAAACCGCTCAGACACTCCTGAGTGCATACTTTGGGGACAGAGTAGTAGTATTTCTATATGAATGTCTGCACTTTGAGAGTCTATACTGAAAGAATAGTCAATATTTATATTTATGTTAGGTATTCATCTCCTCCACTTCCACAGATATGGTCAACTTTAAGCATATTCAATGTGTGAAAACACAAATTTATAAAATAAATAAATGAGGGAATGTATTTTTCAGCCCAGAATTTTCTTTATAGTTCAGAGGAGTTTCTTTAAATAGTATGATTCCATATTGTATGGTGGAATATACACACATACACACATGTGTGTATTACATAAGTGCTATATATTTTATGTATGTACTATATATATTCATTTACATACAATTCTAGACAATGAAGTGTAAGTGCAATTATGTTCACAACTGAATATTGCAGTGTTCTGTGTTTTGAAATGCTTGAATTAATAAACATTGGTAGAAATTAGCTCATTGTTATGATTATACTAAATTTCTTAGATTTTTCACAGTTAAGTGAAGACATTTATTTTTCAGAATCAAAACAGTCAATTACAAAACCATTTCAGCTTTTTCAGTTACGGAAGTTAGAGTCATAATACACATTTAATTGATTTTGTATAATCAAGGCTGATTTACTAATAAGACAGGTTGTCACTATTTGCATATTAAACTTCTTCTAATCGTAGTTAGTGACGGTGAGACAACTCTTAAATTTAACCAAGAAAATGTTTATCAATAGACAACAGTTTAATTCTTTAAAGTTCATACTTTTGTTGTTTCATAAGTCCTATTAGAATATATTTATTTGTATAAGGAATTATCTGCCATAAATCTGAAACATAAGCTTATTGTTCCTGCTGCTACATTCTTGGATCACTAGAACCCCGACTGGAATCTCTCAGGGTCTCTATAGGATCATATTGCTACTGCTCAGGAGCCTGAGTCAGCGAGGGTTTGCTTTGAGAGAATAAGCCGGATATCCGTTCCTTACCCCATCCCCACCCACAAAATATGTCTGCCCAAGAGCACTGTCCCCAGTGCTCTGAAATTCTACTCACTTCCCACTAGGATTTTCTACACACATAACAACCCTCTGCCCCTGCCTGATGGTGATCCTTTCCCAGGATTTCCCTTCCCCAAAGGCCCGTTCCCTATGTAAGAAAATATGGTATCATAGAAGAAAAATTTGAAGCATTAACCTGGGTTCTTGCCACCTCATCTGTAATTCACTTTCCTAACAAGGAGGCCCTTGGATTGGAGCGTTTTATGAGATATCTGAGCAAGAGTAATTGTTAGGAATTGCATATATACACACATACATACACTTTTTTTTTAAAGGTTATTCTATGACATATAGGTTTTTTGGGTTTGTTTTTTAAATTAATTAATTTTTGGCTGCATTGGGTCTCCGTTGCTGTGAGCGGGCTTTCTCTAGTTGCGGCAAGTGGGGGCTACTCTTGGTTGTGGTGCTTGGGCTTCTCATTGTGGTGGCTCCTCTTGTTGCAGAGCGTGGGCTCTAGGCACACAGCCTTCAGTAGTTGTGGCTTGCGGGCTCTAGAGCGCAGGCTCAGTAGTTGTGGCACATGGGCTTAGTTGCTCCATGGCATGTGGGATCTTCCCGGACCAGGGATTGAACCCGTGTCCCTTGCATTGGCAGGTGGATTTTTAACCACTGCACCACCAGGGAAGTCCCATACATACACTTTTCTGAAACTGTATCTGAGGTTATAAGCTTCACACTTGTGAAGATTTCAAGAATAAACCCAAAGAGCAACAAAAAAGTCTTGATAATTTCTTTTGTTTAAGTTTCAAAGATTCACATGATACAAAGAGAAGTCTGCAAGGGGCAAAAATGTAGCTGAAATGCTGACCTAAGTAAGAACTTTTAGAGTGCTAATTAATAAAACTGCATTGAATTTAGAAAATAGATCATTATAAAAGGGGCTGTTTGCACAAAGTTCGAGCTACTACTGATAGTGAAGCAAGAATACAGAATTTAACATAGAAAAAAGTCATTTTTATCATGATTCTACAGATAACACCCATTTAATTTAAAACTGACATGTGACTTTCCAATATGAATACAGTTATATTTAGTTTTCATGTTTCTTTAGTTAATTGTGTAATAAAATTTGACCAAACCTTTAAAAATGCCTTTCTTGCCCTCTAATGCAACAGACTCTGAAATTATTGGAGGGTTTTTGAAATAAATATTCTATCTATGTAAGTCTTAAAAAAAAATCCTAATGATTTGCTTGTGTCCAGTTAATTGATCTCCTTTATGAATTTATTTTAGGAAGAGATGCCTCTAAGATTTACCAATTTCCTACTATGCGTTAGACCCTCTGCTGGAGTTTTCATGTGTTCTCTCAGTTGTTATATGATGCTAGAGGTGGAAGAAATCATCAGGATTTCTAGGGGTTCCCAAACTCATGTGTCCTCAGACACTGAGACCGACATGAAACAAGCTGTTGGCACTGGGGCAACTTCTCAGAATCGGCTTCTCAGATCCAGTGGACTCTTTTCATGGAAGAATGTAGGCTTGGGGTGCCAGATCTTTGTATTTTTCTAAGAGGAACAAGAAATTAGAATTTTTATGTGAAGTCTCCTGTTTGTTTGGCCAGCTCCAGATTAAAAAATAAATAAATAAATGATGTGCGGACCAAACAAAACATTTCTACAAGCTAGATCTGATTGTCTGACTTCTGGTTTAGGACTTCTGAGCTAGCCTTATCTCTCCGAAAATGAGACCCAGATTGTTTACAGGGCTTGCCTACAGTCAGCAGCTGTCTGTACCAAAGGTGGAACAGTGACCATAGATTCCATTTCCAATGTCCCCCAGTCCATGCATTTGTAGGGCACAAGGCGCCCAAGCAGAAACCCTTAGGCCATGGAGAATGGGTGAGACTGAATATTGCCAGGAAAGGACTAGGTACACTCATAGGCCTTTTCTAGCTCTAACCTATGAAAATCATGTGAAACCCAGGCAATATTTTCCAAAATTAAAAAAAAAAAAAAGAGAGAGAAGAAGAGAAGCTATCGTTTGCTAAGGTTTTTCATGACTTTTTATTCTGTTGTGGACTTTTCATTTTGATAATAAAGTAGCAATACTTTTTTTTTTTTTTACCATTTTGATGATGTAAAATTAGTTGATTTAATGCATGTCCATCCTTTCGACAGTATAAAAAATAGTCTATCTATTATAGGTCATTCCTAGAATATTAGTTCTTAGTTTTACCTCATTAATGAAGAGTTAAAATTTAGACCTTTCTGTGATATATGCCAAGGTGAGTTCTAATCCTGAGATGAATTCTATAATAATCTGGGCCAATCCTGAACCATATAAATATAAAAATCTACACAACCCACAGAGGGAGGTTTTAGAATTTTACTATAAATGGGAGAAGGGTGAACGTGCTCAGACACAGGGTTCAGGTATATGTCTGACATCAGGATGAGCACAAGTGTGGTGCTCAAGAGAGGGTGGTACACTTGCTAATCTCCTCATTCCCACAGAACACAAGAGGGTCTCTCTTGAGTTTTCCAGAGTACCTTCCCAGTGTTCCAAACAGGATCAAAATAACAACCTTTTGGGAACATACACAAACATGAAATTAGCTATAAAGGTTATGAGACTGAAGACATGGCTCTGTTGGCTTGTCACAGGGTAAAAATGGCAACACTTCTATCAAGATAGGAAGTGAAATTCAAGGAGAGGTACATTACATAACACAGGAATCTTATTATGTCTATGCTAACCCTTCACCCTTCCCCACAACCATTCTTGTTAGAGATAAGTCTGCCACATCAAACTGATCTACTGAGACCTACGCAGTAGAGAGACGATTCTAGGCATCTTGTCCAAACCTCTGGAGAACCTTGCCTAATTAAATCTTTGGCATAAAACAGAATGCTTAAAATTCAGACTCCAGAAATAAATATTGTAAAACAATGCTTATTATGAAAACACTAAAATTTCAAATTTAAATGCAAATTTTATTGGGCAGCATACATCGTGTCCCTAAAGTAAGGTGTAATCCTTCACTTGTTATTTTTCTTACTTCTAGAAGACAGGCAAGTGGCCAAGAAAATGTAGACAAAGGGAAGTTCAGTGACCTTCACAGTGTAAATCTGTAATAACTCTCGTACCAGTTGTACTTACATCCAAGTAATGCATTCAGCAGCCTAATGATTAAAATATAGTTATAGATTTTGAACAGTAATGGGATTAGTGTTAGTAATAGCCTTTTTAAAAAATTTTGAATCATGTGATTAGATTCATGAGATTAATATTACATTAAAATTTATAGATACATTTGAAGTAGTAATTCATAAGACTTTAATTATATACGTAGCTCACTTTGTATATTCTATTTTGCCTCATGATCTTACTATGTAGGTTATTTTAAAATATAAAATACTTTTCAAGTATATCTCAAAAGCTTAAAGGTTGTGGCATAAATACTATTTTATGCTGATAAGGGTTGCATTTCATGTTATTTCATTAATGTTAATAGCGCGTCAATATTAGGTGGGGAGACTTGATAATTAGTTCAGGTCTCACTCCTGTCTTGGAACGTTTCTTCTCAGTTAACATCATGTGACACAAATATTTGTCATTTTCTAATGGACTTCCCAGTAATCTGAACCAAAAATCCAGGCATGTGTTTTATCAAACACAGAACTATGCCCCCCACCTTTTGCTTTATATCCTTCCTAATTTTTCCCAGTACAGTTGCATGCACGTTTTCTCTTTATACTTACTGAAGCAAGGTCATGGTACACATAAATTTTCTAGCTCGCATGTTAAATCTATGTATCCTGTTGACATTTCCACATCATTAAAAATTCTTTTATAGCGTCATTTTTAATGATTGAAGAATATTTTATAATGTGGATGGACTATAATTTATTTCACCAATCATTTCTTGTTGATTTTTTCTCTCTTTTTTAAAATAGACAACATCCATGTAGCTAAAATTTTGTATACATCCACAACCATTTCATAAGGATACGTTCCTAAAAGCATAATTGATATGTTAAAGAGAATATAAAATCTTAACCTATTTACCAAAAGGTATGTTACATGATCCTGTACTTTAGGACATGTACTAAATCCTCAACAACAAACTGTATTAAGAGTATTATTACTATTTCTTTGTCAATATAATAGGAAAGTGGTGTCCTATTGTTTTAATATACAATTCTTTGGTGATCACTGAGGTTGAATTTTTTTTATACATTTCTGGTTATCTAAACAGAGAGACACGGGGGCAAATTTTTCTAAAGATCTATAAGTAACCCTGCACAGAAGATATGAATTCTGTCATCTTGAATGTGCCCAGATCCCTCACTCTAGCTGTACATAAATGACATTAAATTTATAGTAATATAATGTTTAGTCAATTCAGTGAAGGGGACAGTTCAGTCAAAAACTCTGATCAAATTTCCTTTTAAAATAAAGAATATTAATAGTTAATTTAGTGGAAAGTTATGTCGCTAAGTTTCACAAGTAGACTCAAATGGTTTAGATGATTTTGTTTTCTCTGCAAGATATAATGTGAAATATAAATCTTATTGAAACTGCATATTTCCTTTGGCAAAGTATTACATTTTGAATGTATTTAATCTTTTTAGTATTTGTCCATTTACCTTCCTTTTTAAAGGTAATTCAATTCAAAATGTGACTTGAATTGAAAATATTTTTATCTATCTCTGATTTTTAAATACATTTAAGTGATCATTTATGTGATATGTGAGCTGTTTCTTGAAACACATGTTAAATCAAAAGACTAAAAATGTTATTGGCAGGAAATTGAACATACTAAGATTGAGTTATCCGTTGCTGTGTAACCTCTAGCAGCTTAAAACAACAAACATTATCTCACACATTTTTCTAAGGATCAGGAAACCAGAAGCAGCTTCAGTGGGTGGTATGGCTCAGGGTCTCTCATGAGGTTGCCATGAAGCTATTGGCCACAGCTGCACTTCATGAAGACTTGACTGGGACTGAAGGATCTACTGGTTTTTGTTTGTTTGTTTGCTTGCTTGCTTGTTTTTAATTGAAATGTAGTTGATGTACAATATTGTGTTAGTTTCAGGTGTACTACCTAGTGATTCGACATTTACATACATTAGGAAATGATCACCACAATAAGTCTAGTAACCATTTGTACCCATACAAAGGTATGAAAATATTATTGGCCATGTTCCTTTTGCTGTATATTACATCCCAGTGGCTTATTTATCTTATAACTGGAAGTTTGTACCTCTTAATCGCTTTTGCCTATTTCACCCAACCTCCCACTCCCCTCCCTCCTGGCGACCACCCATTTGTTCTCTGTTATCTATGAGTGTGTTGAAGGATCTACTTCTAAGTTCATTCACATGAAGGTTGGCCAACCTTAGTTCCTCACTAAATGAGTTTCTCAGTAGGACTGCTGAGAAACAGTCATGGCTTCTCCTAGAGTGAGGAATCCCAGAGATAGAGTAAGTGGGGGGAGGAGGGAAGAGAAGGGGAGGGGAGTATTTATTTGAGTAAATAGTATTACCTTAAGTAAACATTTACCATAAGCTACTAATCATAGATTAAAATAAATGATGTCTGCATTAAGTATATCAGAACCTATCAATTTCTTTTAGTCTTGTCTTAGCATTCTGAATTACATAATCTTTAAATGGCTAAACCTAGTTGTGCTTTAAAAGAATTTCCTCCCCTTGTCCCTCCTCATCAAGCTCTACCATACCCTAAAACCCGAACCCCAGATTCTCCCTGCATCTGCCTCTCTCTCCAGGACTGTCCAGTATTATGCCCCAAAGAGGGTAGGGTCTTGGAGGAAGGAAAACACAGAGTTTAGGGGGACCTCAAACACTGTGTCCTCTGTGCTTCTGTAGAAAGACGTGAGTACAAGTGACAAGACTCCAGCAAGGCTGGGCCCTGCCCCTCTCCAACTGATCCTTTGGCACAAGGGTCAGAAGCAGCTTTAAGTAGGAAATGTGGCAAGGGACCAAGGGGTTAAGAACAGCCCCAAACTTCAAGTCCTTGAGGAAGTGACATCCTCTCCTCTGGGTGGGCCTGGTCTAAGTGCTTTGTTAGAAATAAACCAACATGGAAAAAAAAAAAAAAAAAAGAATTTCCTAATTGTTTTTTTTTTTCAAAAAAATTCCTCTCTTCATTGTTTTCTTTGTTTAAATCAAACTCTGTTTATTTTAAATAAAATGAAGAAACTTAAGTATGTTATCATTTTAAAGAAATGCCTAATTATTTTATGTATGAATCCTCTTTCCTACAGGTACTTAGATTTAATAATGAAAATCTTTATACTTCTGGGGTTTTATTAATTTTTTTTTTTTTTTTAGTTTTTGAAAAGTTTCAGTGTGATCCTTTTCCCTCAGAGGTTTAAAATAAGAATTCTTTCACTCTTAGCTCTATCTCACTTGGGACCTAAGTAGGACTGATGTCATGTCATGGTTGCAAAGGATCCTGTAATGACTTTAATATAGCATATTTTCTTGTAAAATTTCTTCTCATTTTCTTAAAACAACAGACACAACTGATTATGTAACCTTATCTTTTTCTAGGTCTCCTAAAAACCCAGAACAGAAGATCATTAAGAGAGTGATTGCTCTTGAAGGAGATATTGTAAAGTAAGAACTTAAACTGGTTTTTGTTGTTGTTTTTTTTGTTTTTATTGAGTTTAGGTTGTAAATATCTAGATTTTTGTTGAGTTTTAAATCACATCACATGGAAAGTACATTTCAATCCAAAGAGGTGTCTTTGAAGTCTTCAAACCTTTGGAGACTTTCCAAATGAACTGGTACATCTTTAGTGAGTATCATCAACCATTTCAGGATATAACACGTAAATAAACTGACTGATGGTATTGTTATCCTTTACTGGGAAGCACAAGAGAAATAAATATTAATTAAGCTGAAATTAACCACATTTTATAAAAAGACCATTAAATAACTGTTTTTCAGTATTGAAATTAGTATGATTGTTTTAGGTTATGATGTCAAGGTTCGTTTTAGAAAAAATTCAATAACATTTTGTTGTTTTAGAAGCAAACACAGGAACTAAGGGGGAGCTTTTATTATAATAGAGACGGGGGAAGATGGAAAAGAATGTGAAACAGAAGCTTCTGAATCAGTGAAAAAAACAGTAGTTTTAAAAAATAACATTGTAACAATCAGGTGTTTTAACAATGTGTAGTAACATCTTATTTATTCTGCTTGCTGATAAGTCTAGAATAATGTTTGAGGTTCAACAAGTTAATATTGATGTGGCATGATATGTCTCATATTGATTGCTTACTTTAAGTTACAGCCAAGTCTGTACAATGTGGGATTCAATATACTTTGAAAACTATATTCAGAAAGTTTTTTGATCCCATTTTCCTAAAAAGCTTGTATTAATGACAATACAGTTTAAGTAATCTCATTAAAATGAACCTCAATTAAAATGGTCTAGAGCAGAATCTAGACCAACAGTTCTCAAAGGATGGCCCAAAGACCACTAGGAGTTTCCAAGACCCTTTGTGGGGTTCTGTGAGATCAAAACTACTTTCCTAGTAATACTAAGGTGTTATTTGCCTTTTCATTGCCATTTCTCATGAGTGTACAGTGGAGTTTTCCAGAGGCTACATGATGTATGATATTGCAGCAGATTGAAGGCAGGAGCAGATAAGAGAATGTGGCTGTCTTCTATTAAGCCAGATACTAAAAAGATTGCCAAACATGTAAAAGAAAACAAAGCCACTCTTCTCACTACTTTTTCTCTTGTTTTGGAAAACAGCTATACTTTTCATTAAATATGTTCTTTGTGTTAACTTACAAGTTTATTATTGTTATTTTACATTGAATCACTAAAGATTTTTTTAATTCTTTTAATTTCTAATATGATAAATATTGACATCTAATATGCACATAAAAGTTCTTTGAGACCTCAGTTATTTTTAAGAGTGTAAGGGTGTCCTCAGACCAAACAGTTTGAGAACTTGCTGATGTAGTAATGAATGGCAAACATTTTCATGTCCAGATTAAGTAATCATTAATAGCCTGCATGGTATCAATGGAGCTATCGAGGTATGGTATGTTTAGTTTATATCCATGAGTATTTGTTTGGTCTTTTTTTCTTCTAAAATCTTTATTCAATTATAAAGCAGAAACTAACACGCCATTGTAAAGCAATTATACTCCAATAAAGATGTTAAAAAATTCTTTATTGAGGTATAATTTATATACATATATACATATATATAATTCACCCATTTTAAATATACAGTTCAGTGAGCTTTAATATAAATGTATGCAGTTGTGCAACCCTCACTGCAATCTAGTTTTTGAGCCTTCCTATTACCCTCAAACATTCCCTCACCTGATTTGCCCTTAACACTGGTTCCCATCATTCCCCATTGCCAATGCCACACAACCATGGACCTGCTTTCTGTCTCTATAGGTTAGCCTTTTCTAGAAATTTTATTTACATGGTAATATACAATATGTAGTCCTTTGTACCTGGTTTCTTTCACTTAGCATAGTGTTTTTTGGTTCCTCCGTGTTGTGCACCTATAGTTTGTTCCTTTATATTATTGATTACATTCCATGATCTGGATGCACAACTCTTATGAATATATTAGAAACAATGAGCTCTACCTTTTAAATGGGTAAATCATATGTTATATGAGTTACACCTCAGTAAAGCTATTAAAAAACAAAACGACAGATCAATGAAGTAGGCAAAAGTTTCATCTAAAGTAATCTAACAGGATTAGGAATGCCAAGAGATACATTTTATAGTATAATCCAAAGGTAACACAAATTTCATTCAGATTATCATTATTGCTCACTAGCTGACTAGTCCACAACGTGAGATTGCAAAGCTTGTTCAGACATAAAAAAAAAAAAAAGAAACCTCTGTGCAATCAGAAGTCCTACAACAGACCTCTCGGAAAAAAAGGATGGGTTCTTGCTTTCCTCAGTAAATGTAAATATTGGGTTCACAGAGGAGAAGCTGAGCTAGAAAGAGGGCTAATGGTACAGGATTGAAGGGTGAGAAAAGGGGATACGGGAATGCAGTAGGTTTACACCTTTTTTCCCCACTGCTGCAACCCACGTGTGCAAAGTCTAGGTTCTTTGTTCCATCCTGCAAACTGACACTTGGACGTGCATCCCATTCTGGCCCCTTCACTATGCCTCTATCATGCAGCAATGAATAATATAAAGAGTGGAAGTGGCAAGGATCAAGACTTTGCTACTGTGTGGCCTCTAAAGACTAGTAAATAATTGATTAGAAGGAAGTTACTTTTGTATTTGGTGTTTTAAAAGAAAATTTTAAATTTCATTTCTCTGAATCTTTGGTACCTAAATATCCTAACCTTCCTGGACTTTCAATTAATAATTGAATATATTCCTATAATTTTCTAACAGCATCGAAAAACATTAAGGGACATTTAGGGAATAAAATACTGTTTACTCATGTGCTTACTTCTTTTCTCTGTGACCCATTTTTTAAAATATAAGAACATATTAAAAATTTTTTTAATATGCTGTCTGTCTACCACTGGAAGTCATTAGTCGACTGGTGTCCTGACTTGTAGTAGGCAAGGTGCTTTGGTCTGTGATAGGACTTTCCAGTCCCACCTTTGTCTTGGTTAATACTGGTTTACCTAGCAGGCAAGCTAAGCACTAATGTAGGTCTGTAGAAAAATTTTTTTTTGAAAAAAATTGTTATTTTATTAAATGACCAAAGAAAACAAATTGGACTTATCAGGACTTGGTTATACTTACTGTGGGGTTTTATATTATTTTTATTTTGAATTACACAGAATTAGAGACTATAAAGGGAACCATCATCTTTTCAGAGGTTAAGCCCTTAAAAGGCTTAATCCAGTCCTCAATTTAATGTTCTGTTAGTTAAACTCCTTCAGATTACAATAATAGAGAGTAAAATATAGTTTAAAGAGGACTCATTTTAAAGCTACCTGGGGAAGGAAGGGTGATAGAGCCCAGGAGCAGCCTAGCCTCACTAAAGAACAGGAATGGCAGTGCAGCATTTCCGGTTTCTGTACCCTTGTGCCCTGCCTGCTGTCACGTTGCTTCTGCCTGTCTTGTCTGTGTTTCAGTTGGCTTTTGCCCCATTGTCAACTGCTGACTTCCTTGGGTGTGCCCCATGTTTAAACTACCTGAGAGAAATCTGAGCGTGCCCCTTTGAGGTGTAGATCTAGAATCTGTCCACCTGACAGGCCACTGTCAACCAAGTGATCAGTTGCCTTTGGGACAGGTGCCCTTCCCTAGTCCAGTCAGCTGTGTCTAGGCCTGCCATTTACCTGGTACAAACCCTGTAATTATAAGGAACCTCTTGGAAAGGGCTTGTAGGTATGGCAGGTACCCTGAGGCCTCCCATATTCTGGCAGTGAGATTAGCAGTCCTTTACTCAGCACTACCCTTCAAAACCTCACTTTCTTTTTTTTAAATTTATTTATTTTATTTTTTTGGCTGTGTTGGGTCTTCATGGCTGCTCGCTGGCTTTCTCTAGTTGCGGCGAGCGGGGACTGCTTTTCGTTGCAGTGTGCGGGCTTCTCACTGTGGTGGCTTCTCTCGTTGAGGAGCACGGGCTCTAGGCGTGCAGGCTTTAGTAACCGTGGCACACGGGCTCAGTAGTTGTGGCTCGTGGGCTCTAGAGCTCAGGCTCAGTAGTTGTGGCGCACGGGCTTAGTTGCTCCACGGCATGTGGGATCTTCCCGGACCAGGGATCGAACCTGTGTCCCCTACATTGGCAGGCGGATTCTTAACCACTGCACCACCAGGGGAGCCCAAAACCTCACTTTCAATTAGACTGTAATCTGCTCTCCTTAGTAGTTGCTTAGACCTTACTCTCTAGGGAAGATATTTTGTTTGTTTAAATTATAGAAGTAACACAAGCTTGAAAAATGCAGAGTGCTTTAATGAACATCCTTGCACACATACCTTCATACACTTGTGTGTTTATTCTTACAGAATAGATATCTAGAAGTGGAAATACTCAGTCAACATATGTTTTGGTGTTGCTGTTGTTGCTTTTAGTTCTAATATATATACAGCCAAATTTCCCTCCCAAGAGGTTTGTGTATGTTTATACTCTTACCAACACTGCATGAAATACCCTTTCAGAGGAAATTGATTTAAATATCATGTGCAGTGGGAAAGCTGCGGGCTTCAGATTCAGAAACCAAAATATGGCAACACAAAATTTGGAAATAGTTCTCGATGATCAGGTTATATTTAATGTAATCAGTTCACTGATGGTGTAGGCCTTAGAACTATTCATTTAGAACACTAGTCCAGACACCAGAGAGATGTAGTTGAACAAAAGAGACG
This sequence comes from Pseudorca crassidens, assembly GCF_039906515.1. Lineage (NCBI taxonomy): Eukaryota > Metazoa > Chordata > Mammalia > Artiodactyla > Delphinidae > Pseudorca > Pseudorca crassidens. The sequence continues at coordinate 69,199,289 of NC_090303.1, read as the reverse complement.
AAGTCTCTGCCTTCATGGAGCTTACATTTTAGTGGTTGGAAGCTAATAATAAACAGACGAACATGTAACACGTAATGCAATGTCATGAGCTAGAAGTGCTGTGAAGAAAAATAAAGTAGGAAAGGATGTGTAGGGTGATGGTAGGGTCTGGGATTGCTATTTTAGGTAGGATATTTACTGTAAACCTCTCTAATGAGAAGATATTTGAGCAGACTTCTAAATTAAGGGAGGAGAGGGGAAAGAGAGCCATACTAGAATCTGGGGAAGGACAGTTCAGCCCAAAGGAATAACAAATGCAATTCTGAGATGGATACACGTTGGTTGGGTGAGTTTAAGGAATTGCCAGCCAGCATGTTGCACCTTTGGGAAGGAAGACAATGGAGGTAGAAGATTAGGTCTGAGAGGTTTGCAGAAACTTGTGGGTCATAGGAAGGATGGCAGGTGTTTATTCTAGTGGGATGGCAGGCCAGTGGAGAGTTTTGAGCCCTGGAGCAGTATGATCTGATTGGTGTTTTGTTTGTTTGTTTGTTTTTGCTTTACAATGCTGTGTTAATTTCTGCTTTATAAGAAAGTGAATTAGCTATACATATACATATATCCCCATATCTCTTCCCGCTTGCGTCTCCCTCCCTCCCACCCTCCCTATCCCACCCCTCTAGGTGGTCACAAAGCACTGAGCTGATCTCCCTGTGCTATGCGGCTGCTTCCCACTAGCTATCTATTTTACATTTGGTAGTGTATATATGTCCATGCCACTGTCTCACTTTGTCCCAGCTTACCCTTCCCCTCCCCGTGTCCTCAAGTCCATTCTCTAGTAGGTCTGCGTTGGTGTTTTTAGAGACTCACTCTGCCTGCTGTGAGAATAGGTTAAAGCGAGGCAGTCTGACCCAATTAACTGGTCAAAGTATTTTTCTTTTGAGAAAAGTCACATCCAGCTTCTTCTAACAGTAGTTAAGTGTCCTTGTTTATGACATGAATGATGACTACTTTGATTTGTTATTTTCGGAGTGACTCATAAAAGTAGTCACATTATTTGTAATCACCGTCATTATGATTATATTGGCAAGGTGAAAAGTAAAGTTGAAATATTTGTTCAAAGAATTCAGATGACTGTTTCTAATATAGTAAAAGAGGAGACTTTCAGGGGTCTGAATGTTCTCTCTTGATGTCAACATTGATTAAAATCACAAGGCAATTGCTTGATTCTCTGGATAGCTTAGCTAGGAATGTTAGTTATTGTCATAAAGTTAACCCAAACGGGGATGCTTATCTATAACATGAACAGTCAAAAACTAATGAAAGTAATATTTAGACCCATTAGTTCCACCAAAATGTTTTTCATAGTTATTTGCTTTTTCTCATTAATTTGTTATGACTCACAGAGAAGACCTGTTTTAGAAAAGCATAAAATGAATACAAAGCACTAAACTGCAGCAAGTCAGTGTGAATCAACCACAGTCGGAATTTCGAAGGCATCAGCATTTTTTATTGGGACACTTGTATTTTTGTTTCACAGATTTTGTCAGCCCAGTCAGAAATGAAATCTAGCATCATTTCTCCTCGTACCTGATGAAATATACTTTACAGACATCTGGAATCTGGGCTTCCATGTAGTTAGAAACCTCAATGAAGTAAATGAATAGTCTTTTTAGTCTCCAGTGAAGAGGGAACCCATATAATTCATCACCTAAGCTAGGACACTTTCGAGAGTGAAAGGGGATGATATTAATTATTACATTGGAATAATCAGCAGAAACTGACCTGCTCAAACTGCACCAAATGGTCACCCTAGCAGTAAATGTAAGCTACTTTCTAATTCACTTCACATAATTTGATTTTGTTTTGTTTGTGGCCATCCTTGTTCAGGAGAATTCCAAGAAGTGATCATAGAAAGCAATCACTTTGTGGCCTTCGAGAGGAATTAAGTCTGGTGGGATCAATGGTGTTGTGCTCACAGCACAGTGATTTTTCTGCTGTGAAGTACAGTGCAAGACTTTCTCTCACAAGTATTGATATTGCAAAGTAGTCTGAGGTAGAGAATCATGAGACTTCTCTCACTGCAAAATATTTAAATAATAATTCCTCTTCAAGTCCAGAGACTGTTTTGTGAAATGTCAAAACATCCTGATTTACTAAAAATAACTTTCTGCTATTAGCAAAAAAAAAAATCCATTGAATCACTAGAAATTAAACATTTTAAAGCTTGTTGATCTTAAATGCGCTATTGAAGATAGGGAAATCAATATTAACCTACCACAGATGGTTGGAACATACTATGTTCCAGCATATGATGAAGCTTTATAGGAAGAAAAAGAGAACTAAATTGAGTTTTCCCCAGTAAAACTAAATATGATGCCTGTTTAATAACTTCTTTTTATGGTTGGTGCAGAAGCTCTGAATAATAGAAGTCTAATGTGTCTACATGGCTCTCTTTGAAGACCATGCATTGGTTTATGGCATTTTTGGTAGATTAGTAATTAGGAATGTATCTGTCCTAAAAGGAAGGATAGAATGAAAAAGAAACTTGGAAAGAAGCTTGTGTCCAGGACCCTGATAAAGATTGGTGAAGGCAATGTTTTAGAGCATGGAAAATAATGGTTTTATTTTATAATTCTCAGATGGGAGCCAGATAGATGGTTGCTTCTGAGGACGGAAGGATATTTACACACTGGGTCCTAGCTGTTGGTAACTTGAACAGCAAGTTTTCAGAATGCTCTAAGGCCCTTTAGCCTGGTTTAATTTGAGCCCTGAATTTTTCCAAAGCAAAATAGCATGACACATCCTTGCTTAGTACTTAGGATCTAACCAATGCTGTTAGCTAATAGGTAAGGGCTTGAATTGTGAAAGTAAGTGTCCCAGAGTCTGTCCAAGGGTTTATTTACCACTAAATAAGAGACATTTGTGAAAAATCATCAGCTTCCCTCTGATGTGAACCTGAAAAATTATTAATATATTCTGGACATTTTTACCTTCTTCTTGCTAAAGAATTTTAATTCTTCTTTAATCAAGAATTAAGGACCGGTAGGTAACCCATACCTTTTTGGAAATATTTCTTTCTTTTATGTAGTTGTAAATGATTATTTATCACACTACTGCTATATCCATGAATAAAAATGGAATTGCTAATAAAAGCTCTATGCCCTAGCAATAGGTATTTCTTTCTAACTATCAAAGTGATAGTTACCTTAAGTTTACATATAGAAATGTTGATCTTGGTTTTCTAAAGCTGAGACCGTTTCTGTAATCAATTTAGCAATATAGGGAGATTTCCAGAGGGACTACCTCTGGAAACATAGTATGTATACCTCCACCTAGGAGGATGCAGTACTTGCTGGAAGTTACTAGAATATTTAGATTGAATTGCTTTTTCCAATAATGATAACATCTATTATGTGGTATTCTCCCCACCCCCATCGGTGGTTCTCTGGTTTCATTTTCTACCTTAGTCGTCTTGTCTCTTGAAGAGGAGTCTTCTTTAGATATGAAACTCTTCCACATTTATTCGTTCATGCATAGTCATTCATTTATTCATTCACTATGATGTAGAAGTTACGAGCACAAACTATGAATTCAGACTTCCTTGATTCGTTTCCCAGTTTTGCTTCTTATTGTGTTACTTTGCCAAATTACTTAATTCTCTAAACTTAATTTTTCTCATCTGTCTGTGAAATAGAAATTATAATAGTACATACTCCATAGAGTTTTCTTGAGAATTACATGCAATAGTGAATATAATTTGGTTAGCACAGCACTTGGCACATAAGTATGTGTTCAGTAAATATTAGATATTATTATTAGTAGGCATTATGATTTAATCATTTATTGAGTGCCTAGAGTATTTACTATATGCTAGACACTGTGCAGAATTCTGAGATTATAAAAAGCCATAGATAGTCCTTGCCTTCTAAAGCTTACAGTTTGGTATGAAAACAACAAAAATAACAAAAAACAAACAAAAAAAAATACAGTGTAATGAAAGAACTGCCCCCATGGAGATGTACCAAAGGTCCCTGGAACATTGGAGGAGGAGCATCTGGTCGACCTGAGGAGTTGGGCTGTGTTGGAGACAACTTTCAGGTTGATGTTTGAGATGAAGAGGACATCTCCAGCCTCTTCCTTAATTGTGAAAGTAATACAGGGTTAGTACAGAAAATTCAAACAATACTGGAGCGTATGAAGAAAAAAGGAAAGGTCCCTTTTTCTCTTAGCCCTAATTGAATTCCCAGAGGTACATCTGGTGTATATCCTTCTAATCTGTGTCTCATAGTAGGATATTGAAAGGATTTGTCAAATATTTATCTTTCAGCAGTTTTTTCCTTGAATACTCCATAAAGAAAAATATATACTTGAGATATATCTGTAAGTATTTATGTTTCCCAATGTATGTTATGTATGTTTCCCAATGTATGTGTGTATGTTATGTTATACTAGTATACTCATATGTCTATCCTAGGTATTTATTTGTAAACATGACAATTCCAGAATTGCTTATTTAGTAAGTCCTAAATAATAAATAATAGTCCTAGGAGTAACGTACACAAAGATACCATAGGCGTATTATTGGGTAGCAATGATATATGATTTAGACAAAACCATTTATAGAAAATTAAAGGGGAGAACATGAAAATAAATATTAACTGATATCCTCATTATTTAATGTTCTTCAAACTAAACTCGCCATATCTAAAAGGAAATATTAGCACTGTCATGGCCTCTCTAGGTAGTTCATGGAGTGAAATAACTGGGGTGCTTCAGGTAGGAAACCCATTGGCTTAGCTTAATTAGGGAAAATCTTTGCAACAGAAAGCTTAGCAGGATGCTGTGATCTGGCTCCATCCTCGTCCACATTTCCTTGTTTCTCTTTAAAAGATAGTAGTCAGTTTCTAACTTTATGCTTTTCACTAACCTCCTTTTCTCTCTTCTTGGGCTGGCTTTGGGACTTTGCTCCTCAGTTCTGCCATTAGTCTCATCCCCCTCCCCCAGTACAGATAGATTATGTGAAGTGCTCTTTTGGAATCTGATTTCTTCCTGGCAGGAAGTACATCACATCTGAAGCTGGCTGCTGCATTAGTGTATTAGCCTTCTTTGCTGCTGGCTTAATTACATTTCTTAGTATTATTACTTTCTGAAGTTGTGGACTCCAAGTTAAAATATAGACAAATACTAACTTTTGTACACTTCTTTGAACTAAATATTGATTTTTTTCCTCTGCTCACAGTAATGTAAGTCTGTCAAATATTTTGAAAAGACATATAAGTATAATTATCTCAGTAGGAAACTAAAAAGATTGTCTTTAAGTACCTTTTTAACTAAGCTTAAGAAGCATGCCAGGAAGATTCAAGAATATTTCAGGCTGAATAATTACTTAATAATTAAGGAACAGATAGTTCTTCTATTTTTGTGCAATTTCAGCTAACCTTGTTTAAACTTAACATTGACTGTGGTTTCTCTTTAAAATGTTTGAAGGAAGATTTTCATGTAGGGAGCAGATGTGTCTGAGGTATTGATTTAATTAGTTGTGGTTGCTCTAAAATTTTTGTTAATTTTTTTCTTATAAAAGTATCTTTTTTTTAAAGACGCCTAAGAACAATAAGGGGTAGCATGACAAAGTAGAAGAGTGTTACACTTGGGCTAAGATAATAGGAGATTCAATCTCAGCTCTGTTTTCTTACAAGCTAGGTGACCTTGGGAAAGTTACTGACCTCTCTGAGTTTTGATTTTTTTTTTAAATCTCTCTATTTTCAGGGTTATTTTGAAGACCAAAGGAGGTAAATTAATATATGTACTAACCCTTTGTGAATTTCAACACACTATCAAAATGTAATGAAATTTAATTTAATTTTCTACATGAAATAATGGATATAATTTGGTTAGCACAGAGCTAACCCAGAGCTTAGCAGAATGTCTTGCCCATTTTAGATTATCATATTTTTGTCATTGTTGAAATAATTTGATTGTACTGCTAGGTTAAGACATAGCTCCATATTTAGTGAATCCAGGAGGTGGAAGAAAGAACACTTTTAAAACTTTCCATGCAAGTACTCAAAGGCTGGCTATGTTATATCTTTGGGATCTTGACCTGCGTCCTCCTGCACATTGTTACCTGTTGGCAAGATATTTCACAGTTGTGATATTTGTTTCTTATTATACCTACAGCAGGGATCAGTATACTTTCTCTGTAAAAGGCCCATAAGAAATCGTTTTGGCTTTGCAGGCCATACTGTCTCTGTCAAAAATACTCTACACTGATACTGTAGCAAGAAAGCGACTCTCAATGATACATAAAATGAATGGTGTAATAAAAATCTCTTTACAAAAGCAGATGTTGGACTAGATTTGGCCCATAGGTCATAGTTTGCCAATCCTTGGTCTGTGTTATCTACTTTTATTCCCTTAACTTGGAAATCAATAGAAAATACAAAACTTATTTCTAGTCCTGGCCAATAGTTTAAATAGAAGAGAAGAATTAGCCTAAAAGCCATGGGTTCTTTGATTATATGTTGGTTGAGGCAGAGGGCAGTGGGAGGGAAAATACTGAGTTGCTACTTTGAGATCTTTGCGGAATTGCTAGAAGCCTCATGGGTGGACCTCTACAATGAAGATATTTGTCTTGGGCTTCCCTGGTGGCGCAGTGGTTGATAGTCCGCCTGCCGATGCAGGGGACACGGGTTCGTGCCCCGGTCCGGGAAGATCTCACGTGCCACGGAGTGGCTAGGCCCGTGAGCCATGGCCACTGAGCCTGAGCGTCCGGAGCCTGTGCACCGCAACGAGAGAGGCCCACATACCGCAAAAAAAAAAAAAAAAAAAAAAAAAAAAATTTATCTTGAGCTGGATGGGGAAGAGCTATTATACTATAGGAACCTTGCAAAACATCTTCACTGGAGAGCAGTCCCAATGCTCACAAAAGAGTAGAATAAATTTCATTGCCTAGATAGTTTCTTTTAATACAAAAGGAACAGCCCTGCAGTTGGAAAAACTCTGTATCAGAATATTACCCTCATGCTATTTATATCTCATCTTATAAGCCCAACAGAGAACTCCAATGATCTTTTGGCTTTTATTTTGGCTCAGTCTGCCTATGCTGGACCAAACTGAGAGTCCAGAGAAGAAGGAGCTAGTAACCTAGGGGATCTATTTGCTTTAAGTAATTTAGTTCCTCAGTTCATTTCATTGTGTTATGGAAAACATTCAAATGTTATCTAACTCATTATGACAGGTACCCATGTGTTTAATAGCATCATAATCACAAGCAGTAATTATTCCCATACTTAAAATGTTGATTTTGACACTAAAGTGTATGCGGTTTTATAAAATTGGAAAATATTTGTTTATCAGAAATATTAATTGTAAATTATTCATTAAAAAGGGAGTGTCTTGGACTTACCTGGAGGTCCAGTGGTTAAGACTCCAAGCTTCCACTGCAGGGGGCATGGGCTCGACCCCTGGTCAGGGAACTAAGATCCCACATGCCCAGTGGCGTGGACAAAAAAAAATAAAAACTAAAAAGGGGTGTCTTCCTAGTTTTTTTACTATAGAGTGATCCTGTGTGAGAATCTGAATGGTTCATGCTAGCAGAACTAATAAGATTTGAAATTGATCATCCTTGTTGTGATTCAAATGAGAATCGGAGTGAAAATAATTAAAAATTTCTTAATTATTAGGAGCCTGACAGTTGTTGATATTTTCTTTCAGAAGGGGAAATTATGTGATGAAACTTGTATGTTTGGTTTATGATGAATAGCAAGTCATTAAATTCAGGCTTCTGCAACTGGTCACCTGGGAACCCAGGAGGTTTTCTACTTTGCTTATTACACAAATAAATTCTACTTCCTGACTGTTATGCAATACCTGATTTTAATATGCAGCCTGGAGCAGGAAGTGATAAACACTTAGTCCCATGCTGCTGCACCTCCAGGTGTATTGATACTTCCAAGGAACATTTCTGCAGTCTGAATTTCAATTTTACATAATTGATGTAATTTTACATCAAAAAGTAAATGGCTATTTAATCTTTTACTCTAACATGAAGAGGAGTAAGTGATACATACTGGAATGGAGTTTAGTAAGATGGAAAGCCAAACTGAAGGATTTTCTATTTGAGATGAAAGTATAATAAGCAGTAGGCTTTACAAAAGCGTGGAATATGATAATAGAAGAGGGAGCGAATGAGCGGATTAGAATTTGGTATATGTATGGGAAACTAAGGTAACCTTTAATGGATTTCTGGGACCGTTTGGGGGGGATTATGTAAATCAAGCCTGAATTCTAAATCTAATACAGCTATCATTAAAATCAAGAGAATGCTCACTGCATGATGGGAATTGAAATGACTCCTAACTTAATAATGTTTCTGAGCTCTAGTATTCTCACAGAACTTTCAAAAAAAATCATGCTTTTTTATTAAAACTTGCAGTATCCTTAGTTATAAAGTGAAGGGAATCAAGGAGTATATAGGAAAATTTGTGTGAAAGTTTTACTTTTCACATTGCTAGCAAGGTATGAAAATTTCACTGTGCATTGATCCAGCAATGAGTATTAACATCATTTTAGTCTTTGCTAATAAGAAAAGTGAAAAAAATGTTTCTTATTGTTGTTTTCATTTATTATTATTATTGCTAAAAAGAATGAATATTTTATACAATTATTAATCTTTCATTTCCTTTTCTAAGAACTGTCTTTTCCAGAATTGGCCATTTTAAAAGGGTAGTAAATGTTTTCTTCTCAATTTGAATATATTATGTATGTTAGCTCCTTGTCATATTTAGATCAAATATATTTCCAGTTTGTGGTTTGCCTTTTAGTTTAATTCATTCTCATAGATTATTTAAGGAGATAAGTTTTTTTTTAAGTTATTTCATCTTATTTTTGACGATTAAAGGTCCAAAATGTAGAACTTTAGAACCTGAATTCTTTGAAATAACTTTTATACATTTATCTACTATGAGTTAACGCTATTAGTGTGTTAATGCTAATCTATGAGTTTAATGAATATAGAGAAATGGGAGTTCACTATAAAGTTTCCAACATGTTTTTCTCAATATTTTAAAGCTATGAAAATCTAGAAACATTGTATTGTAGAAGACCATACATATGTCTATGTACTTTCTATAGGCAACATAGCTACCACGTGGAAGGTGGCATTGTTCTAGCAGAATGTTTCTCAAAGTGTGATCTCCAGATGGCAACATTAGTGTCAGGTTTTAGGAATTCATTTCCACTTTCTTTGTAATGACCTCCCTAGGATCTCACACATTTAGGAAAATGGAAAGCAGCTCACAATAAATTTGAGGACCCTTGGACTAAATGAGATTCAAAGATTTCTGACATGTGTTCCAGCTCTTAAATTCTATAATAGGTATTTTTTTGTAGAAAAGAAGGAAGCAGTCCGTACCTAACATTTTGTAGATGGATTAGCACCCAAAGAATCTCTCCCCATTCCAGGGTAGAAAGGTGGATCCCAACGCTGGGTCATTCCCTACAGCTGCTGCTTTACCCTGAGGCATCTTAGACATTGGCCTTGGATGTGATGTGCCCAAAAGGAGAAAGCACAAGAGGCAAGCAAGGGAGAACCTTCTTTCACAGTGCCCCAAAGATGATTTACCAGGCCTTTGTTATTTCCTCCCAGATTACTGTGCCTGTATCCTACTGGTTACCCTATTATACCCTTGCCAATCCATCCCCCACACTTCCACAAGAATGATTTCATTAAAATGTTAGTCTTATTATGTCTCCCGCACTCAGGAGCACGGCATGTACTACCCCTCATGATCTGATGACCCCTGAGTGTCTCTCCAGCTGTATTTTCTCCAGTAAGTTCTAGCCACCCTGGTAGTTTGCAGTTTCATGGCAGTTATGCACCTTTTCACATACCATTGCATTTGGAGGAAGCACCCTTCCTTTTGTCTTGTTCCTTTTGTTTTGTTTTTGCCTGGGTAACTTCTACTCAGCAATTCCCTTTCTATGAATTCATCTGGAGATGGACTTGCACATGAGTGAAAAGGAGTGTTTCCAAGGCATCATTGTTTATAATAGCAAAAGGCTGCAGTCTTCTAAAGGTATGTCAGTATAGTTAAGGACATGATGGTACAGTCATAAAATAAAACACTCTGGAACAATTAAAAAGAAAAGGATAGCTGTATATGTGTGCACGTGCGCGTGCACACACACACACACACACACACACGGTGTACTAGAGTTGTATTATTCCAGACTTTTAAAAAATGTGCTGCTTCTCTACATATGCTCACATGTTATCCTGTGCTTGGCAGACCTCCCCATCCCTGACCCATTTAACAAAATCCTGTACCCTTTCTCTGACAGAAATGATTGTTCTCTAAATCACAGCAAGGTCCTTTTTGACCCACCTCCTAGAGAAATGGAAATAAAAACAAAAATAAACAAATGGGACCTAATGAAACTTAAAAGCTTTTGCGCAGCAAAGGAAACCATAAACAAGACCAAAAGACAACCCTCAGAATGGGAGAAAATATTTGCAAATGAAGCAACTGACAAAGGATTAATCTCCAAAATTTATAAGCAGCTCATGCAGCTTAATAAAAAAAAAACAGACAACCCAATCCAAAAATGGGCAGAAGACCTAAATAGACATTTCTCCTAAGAAGATATACAGACTGCCAACAAACACATGAAAGAATGCTCAACATCATTAATCATTAGAGAAATGCAAATCAAAACTACAATGAGATATCATCTCACACCAGTCAGAATGGCCATCATCAAAAAATCTAGAAACAATAAATGCTGGAGAGGGTGTGGAGAAAAGGGAACACTCTTGCACTGCTGGTGGGAATGTGAATTGGTTCAGCCACTATGGAGAACAGTATGGAGGTTCCTTAAAAAGCTACAAATAGAACTACCATATGACCCAGCAATCCCACTACTGGGCATATACCCTGAGAAAACCATAATTCAAAAAGAGTCATGTACCAAAATGTTCATTGCAGCTCTATTTACAATAGCCCGGAGATGGAAACAACCTAAGTGTCCATCATCGGATGAATGGATAAAGAAGATGTGGCACATATATACAATGGAATATTACTCAGCCATAAAAAGAAACGAAATTGAGCTATTTGTAGTGAGGTGGATAGACCTAGAGTCTGTCATACAGAGTGAAGTAAGTCCGAAAGAGAGAGACAAATACCCTATGCTAACACATATATATGGAATCTAAGAAAAAAAAATGTCATGAAAAATCTAGGGGTGAAACAGGAATAAAGACACAGACTTACTAGAGAATGGACTTGAGGCTATGGGGAGGGGGGAAGGGTAAACTGTGACAAAGCGAGAGAGAGGCATGGACATGTATACACTACCAAACGTAAGGTAGATAACTAGTGGGAATCAGCCGCATAGCACAGGGAGATCAGCTCGGTGCTTTGTGACCGCCTGGAGGAGTGGGATAGGGAGGGTGGGAGGGAGGGAGACGCAAGAGGGAAGAGATATGGGAACATATGTATATATATATAAAAAAATTGTATTGTCTTCTTACATTATGTAGAAATTCTTTATACATTTTGGATAGAAGTCCTTTGTCAGATATATGTATTGCAGATACCTTTTCCCAATCTTGCCTTACCTTTTGACTTGCTTAATAGTTTCTTTTAATGAGCATAAATTCTTAATTTTAATGAAGCCTACTTTATTAATCTTTTATGGTTCTTTTCTGTGTCCTAATTAATATATCTTTGTCCACTCTAAGGTTATGAAGATTCATCCTCCATATTTCTTTCTAGAAGGTATTATTGACTTTCATTCTATGATTCATCTGTAATTTGTGTTAGTGGTGTAAGATGGGGGGGAGGGTGGTTCAAGGTTTCTTTGGGTTTTGGTTTTTGGTTTTTACCACATGGCTATCCAGTTGACCTAGTGCTATTTATTTAAAAGACCGTTTCCCCAATGAATTGTAGATGCACCTTTGTCGTAAATCAGGCAAATCTGTATGTGTAGGTCTGTTTCTAGACCCTCTATTCTGTTCCATTTTTCTATTTCTTCTTATGTGTAAACCACACCGTCTTAATTATTATAGCTTTATAAGTCTTGATATCTGGTATCTAATACTCAACTTTGTCTTAATTCTTCAGATTTGCTTCGGCTATTCTAGTTATTTTGCTTTTCCATAGAATTCTTTGCATTTCCAAAAATCATCTGTCAGTTACCCCATACGCACAAAATTATCAAAAATCTGCTGTCATTTTGATTGGGATTACGTGGAATCCATAAATCAATTTGTGGAGAAAAAAAAAAAAGAAAAAGAAATGATTGTTCTCTTCTCTGTTACCATAGTACTTTATTGATCTTACAGGTGTACAATGCATCTAATTGTATTACAGCCATTTGAACATATGTCTCTCTGCCTGTGAGCACCCTGAAGTCAAGGGCAACAACTCATTTCTGGAGCCCAGCATTTAGCAGGGTCCAGTCTTCTGAAATCTAGCATACTGAGACATGTGCTCAGCAAGGATTTGTCATATTTAATGACTGCAGAAGGCTCCTGTGCAATATTTATAAAACTTCAATCCTGCCTCTCACTCTGTGAAATGATTCTATTTATTCCAGAAATATTTCAACTTAGTCCAATTAGCATCAGTCCCAACTCCTTATCTTTAAAAATGTAAACTCTCTAAATTGCTGAACATTAGTTTTTCATGCATGTTGCTGAAGGTTAAGGAAAGCAAGTGGTAAAGAACATGAGTCCCAGCCATCTGTTTTCCTTTACTCTCTCCAGCAGCATCAGTGCTGCAGGGATTGTCCCTGCATAGCAAGAGGGATGAGGATGTGCTTCTTTTTTATTGAAAAGGCTTGCACAGGCCCTCTGTCAGTCATCTTATGCTGACTTACTTGCTGATAACAAACTACCCCCAAATCTCAATGGTTTATTGTAATAGCTTTTTTCTCACTTGGCTGTGTGAAGCTCTGCTCCGTGATTCCTTCCCTTAGGGACTCAGGCTGACAGGGTATTTATAGTCACAGGGGAGATGGAAGAGGAAGCATGGTGCAACCATGGGATGGACCTTAACACTTCTGTTTCGAAGAGGCACGTATCATTTCTATTCACGTGTCATTGGCCAAACAAGTCATATGGCCATGCCTGTTTTCAGCAGGGTGGGTATATACAACCATTCCTCAGGGGTGGGAAGCAAATATTTTGAACAGTAACATGCTCTACTAAAGCCTCTTTTAGAGTTCTTCTCTTGTAAATGAATAGGTTTTGCTCTTGCATCAATGTGCCTCTTCAACACACATTAATTGAATGTGCACCACAAACAGAGCACAATGGCAGGATGTGAGGTGAAATCAGACTCTTTTTAAGGATCTATCAGAAGGGCCTAAAAATACATGTGATACTTGCCTCCATGGTGGTCACTTCGGTATGCTGGCAAGAACACTTGGAGGAGAGAAAGCTGATAGTGTGAAATTGTATGCATTTGCTACTGATATCTGAACAGATTTTTGTATTGTTATTTTTTAATTTCACATGTAAAGGTGTACTATTCAAGGATTCACCACGTCTATTTGTCCTCTAATTCTTGTCATCATTTCAGAAATTTATGTTATACACACACATATATAATTATTTAATAAATATTTGCATGTGTGGTGATAAAGTGGTAACGCTGATCAAAATAGCTGGTGTTACCTTATTAGTCATACTATTTGGGTGTTGGATGTGTAGAGTCATATCCAGAAATCTTACAAAACCCATTAAATATTATATTTTATTTTTACCTTCTGCTTATTTATTTAATTTTCTTTTTACTTATTTGTTGTTTTGTGTAGCTCTCATTTTATTTCTGAAGGAAGAGATCTGCTTGTGCCCCATGCGGGCCTTGGATTTTCTGGCTTGGGTATTACTTTCTTGTCTACCCACTGAATACATGGTGCTGATACCCTAAGCTGTCAGTGTTTTCCTCTTGGAAGACTATTCCATGTCCATTGCTTTTTAAATATATATTCAGAAGGATCATATTTTAGGAAAGGATTAAGTATTTCAAGGGAGAAAAATCATTATTCTGTTTCTAAAGTGTACACAGCTGTTAAACTTTAATTAAACAGGTTTGTAGAAGAGGGGATTGGAGACCAACTTCATAAAACCAGACAGATATGCTTTGAAAGTGAAGAAGAAAACTAATTAAGCCAAGCATTGCAGCTTAATATTAATTTTTAGAACACATCCAGTATATTTGCTGTAAATCTTGACACTGCTATTGCTTGTTTCCTAATGAGTTAGTCTACAATTTCAGTTCAGCATTTGGATATCAAGGATTCCTAGTCCTTTGAAAAATTATAAGATCTTCCCACATTATGTTAACATTTATTAACATTATGTTAATTATGTTAATATTTATTGCAAGAAACCTAACTCTTGAATGACATGCAATTCATCAGTGAAAATAAACAGTGAATTTATACCTTGGGAGTAGAATTTGTCATGTTATCCACAAAAATAATCCAGAGTAACCCACAGGTTTTTAAAAAATTACTTGATTACCGACAGATTCTGTGCACCAAAACAAGACTGATAAAACAGATTTAGTATTCAGTTAGTGGTGTTTTTGAACTTATTCTTAAGTCTTTTCAACAAGTTATGATTTTTTGAAAAAATTACTAACGGGTAGCTATGCCATTTTAACAAAAAAATTGAGCTCAACAGTGCACTCAGAATTCTGTGAAGGAAGAGGAACAGAATAAACCTAATGAATTAGAATTTGTTTCCTCACTGTTGGACGCTAAGAAACCTGCAGATACCTTGTTATGAAATTGAGTTTATGTTTTCCTTTGTATTCTATTGTGCACGGACTCTGTGATGAAACACTTTAAGATTTAGATTTTACCTTCTCAATGAGGAAGGCGTACAGGAAAAACTTTCAAAGCTTAAAGGTATTTAAATTAAGCCTGCGGGGAATGAATGCAGTAAGTAAAACCAAATAGTGATTTATTTCAGTTACTCACAAGTTGAAAGCTCTTTTTTCTCTTTGAACGATAAGTGTCCTCTTTTATTCTCTAAATAGACTTATCACCAATAAATTAAACATTGACTGTATACTTAAATGCATTAATATAATTATGAGAATTTCAAACTATTAGTTAATCATAACTGAAAAGATCTCTTCTGCTGTGTTGAGCAAAAGGATCACAGGCACTGTTCATTCAAAAGACCACCAGAGGATAGGAAGATATTTGAGACCATCAATAGTTTTTCCAGACAGTCACAAAAGCTGCAAATAAATGAAGATTTAGAAACATTATGCTGAGCAACGTACATTGTGTGGCATGTTGTCTGGTGGTGCTTCAGTTGATATATTGTGTAGCCATAATACTGTCATCAACAGAATATCTCTGAAAATGGGATGTTTCTCCCAGTAGGTTTCTGGATAAAATGAAATATTTTACTTGTGTTGGAGATGAGACATGCACAAACCACTCTTCTGAGAGATGCATTCAATCTAAAAGGGGGCTGTTACTCTAGGTTCTGATTTCCATTTTAAAGACAGCATTATCACTGATTATGCTGAATGTAATTCTCCATAGTAGCAGTTTCCTGTGTCATGCTGGATGAATGGCAACAGTGCTGATTGGTCCCCTAAGTATTTTATCAGGTTTGCTTTCTTCATGTAACACACTGTCAACATGTGATGAGGTCATGATTAAAACCCCACTTATAAGCATATTGGTCAGAAAGACTTTCTAAGTTCTTCCATGTTTTTCCTTAAGCCATCTAGTACTCTAAAATATAATCTTGTGGTTTTTCTTTCTCATGACACCTGAGGCATTTCCTGATAGTCAGGAGAGTTACTCCAGGATGTCAGACTTCTATAGGGCACCTGCTGGGTGGGCCAACACATCTAAAGATGTTTGTCTTCTTTGTTTAATGACTAAATTACTAAAACTTAGTGATATACATTTGCATAACTGGATCCAAGAATTTCAAAGATCAACTTCACTTCACTCATATCATAGATGAGGAAATCGAAACCTGAAAAGTTTTGTGACTTGCCCACGTTTATGTAGCTAGCTAATGAATTAAATGTGGGTAGGTTATTCAACTCCCTTAACCCTTAGTCTAGCTGGATCAGATGATACTTGTTGGAAATCTGTAAACTTCACCACAGTTGTCCTTTGTTCTATTGGGTTGATGGGCAGTTGAATCTCTGAAGACCCTTGTATTCCTGAGATACTGTAATTATGTGATTTCTAATGAATAACCACCAACTATGCACATGTGAAATTTTATTTGTCTATATTATTACACAATATTTATGTTATTTTAAACTTTTTTGATGGTTACTCCACTGTGATATTTCTGAAATTAGATCTCCTTTATTTCCAAATAAGACTATGGGCCAATTGTGGGCTCATAATGTAGTACTATTTATCTTGTCCGATTGAATTTATAATGCCAGGTTCTGTTTCACCTTTCAACAAAATTCAGCAGAGGATTCCCCTCTGTTGAGTGTCGGTGTCAAAACTCTCAGTGGCCTTTTCTGTGTAAAATTTCTTTTGTTGCACTTATGCTTTTGGGGTGGCAGCTTTTCTATTCAGTAACAGCCCACTAGATCATTCTCTGTTGATACAATGAGTACAGTGAGATGCCCACACTTTATTTAATCACTGAGCTGTACCTTGATGCCTGTTTATATGGCCGCTTATTGTGGGCATGCTTTTCTAGAGAGATAGATTTGTCTTCCTTAAGTAGGGACAGAGGAGAAGTCATTTGGTCTGCCTTTTTAGAGCTGAGGGTTCAAGAAGGGGAGGCTTACTCACTGCTTCATAGTGTTGTGAACATTACTTTCCTGGTAACCCAGGAAATCATGAGGGCTTCAGGGGCCCTAGGACAGCCTTTGTCTGATAGCAAAAGGATTCCCAGTACATTACATTTTGAGCCCTGTGTACTAGCTTTATGCTTTTGGAACCAACCAACTCCACTTTCTGCAATTCTGCATTAGATCAGTGGTTTTTAAAACTTGGCTAAGCACAGAAGCTCTTGGGACACTTTTATTTATTTATTTTAAAAAATTTTTTGTTAAATGTTATTTTTTTAAAAATTTATTTAATTTATTTATTTTTGTCTGCATTGGGTCTTCGTTGCTGCATGCAGGCTTTCTCTAGTCATGCTGAGCGGGGGCTACTCTTCGTTACAGTGTGCGGGCTTCCCACTGTGGTGGCTTCTCTTGTTGTGGACCATGGGCTCTAGGCACGCGGGCTTCAGTAGTTGTGGCGCATGGGCTCAGTAGTTGTGGCTTGCAGGCTCTAGAGCGCAGGTTCGGTAGCTGTGGCGCACGGGCTTAGTTGCTCCGTGGCATGTGGGATCTTCCTGGACCCAGGCTCGAACCCATGTCCCCTGCAATGGCAGGTGGATTCTTGGGACACTTTTAAAAACAAAGATTCCTGGAAGTCATTTCAAATCAACCGAATTGGAAATACTCAGGAATGGAGCCCAGGAATCTATAATTCTTAAGAGCTTACCTGGGACATTTAAAAAAAAAAAAAAGGCTGGGTTCCATGCCAGACCATTTAAATCCAAATCGATGGAGGTGATGCCCCAGGATCCAGCATTTTAAAAGCTCTCCCTAAGGGATTCTCATATGTAACCAGGGTTGAAAACCAAGGCTCTAAGCTTTCTTCCATCTCTTAAGCATTTTTTGCTTAGAGGATCTAGCAGTATAAGCTTTGCTCTTCAAGAGCAAATAAAAGAATCCCTGACTATCATTTGTGTGTTCCTGAGTGAAGTGGTTTGGTAACCTCCATGCCAGTTGCAGAATCTGTACTATCGGAAGCTTAAATTTAGTGGTATATTTAGACTTCCTTATAGATTCAAGGAAAGTGATTTGCATATAAAATCATCTGACATTTAGATCTCCATTCTGTCTCACTCTCTGCTATCTCATCTTCTAGTAGGAACTAAGTATTATATTTTAAGGATATTCTTCTTCTTTCCCATTAGAAAAAATAATAATTTTTTCGATCAAAACTCCATCAGCACTTACTTTATTCAAATGTGTAAGCTGTAATTGGCATACATATATGAATTCATATTAGAGGGACTGTTTGGAATTCTTGTTGTTTCATTTAAAGTAAGGTGTTCATTGGATGTATCTTTTCAGTAAAGATATGTGTTTCCTGTCTTATTTCTTCTCAGTCAGTCTGGCTCAAAAAATGTCACAGATGCCACAAATGTCAAAATATCCCCTGTCCCTTGACCGAGTTGCTTTTTTAATGAAATGTCTGCCTACCCAACCAGACTGAATTCCTCAGCCATGAGGCTTTTTGGAGCCATTGTTTAATATGATTCCCTCCCTACTAGCACCTAACATAGTGCTGACCACAGATAAGTAGATTAATAGGCCATAAATGTGTGTTGACTCATGTACTGATAACTCGGACTGCATTTTGAGAGAGTAGATCCTGTTGAATTGTTTTGCCATCTGCCTAATAGATGATAACATGGAAATTGGGAGGTCATAAGCCAGGAAGAGTTGAACTGATACCATAAAAGAAGGAGACAAATCTGGAGTAGGCCTGGAAGGGAGGGCACAGGAGCAGGAAAAGGAGCGGGAAGGGGTCAAGGGGGCTGGTGAGATAAAGAGAGCTACTCAGATGGCAGGAGGATACTCCTTAGGGTTCCCAGGTTTTTAATAAGCCTTTTTAAAATCCAAATGTATGTGGATTTCTTGTAGAAACCAGCAGGGGCTTTGTAGGCATCCTTGTTGGTACAGTTGACACTTAGACAAGAATCACCGTAGGAGGATCCAGAGGCTGAGTTACTATGAGAGCATCAAAGGTTCCTTCTGCCAGGACATAGGATAAAGTATAAAATGAGTTTGTACCTCCACAAATGAGAGACCGGTTATAGGAGCTAAACTGAACTGGCTTTGCAAAGTGTAACAAGTCTGAAAGTGAACTCCTTCTTCCCACTCCCATTCTTACACTTAGTTGTATGTTGTTGAACCAAATGATACTGCCATCTTGGAAGTAAAATAGTCCAGTATGAGCAATTGCCTGACCTCAGGGTTAGAATGACTAGAATCATTCAGCAGAGACTCTTGCCATTAAGTCTCAGGGCTATAAGTCACTCCTGGAATTTAGAGTACTCTGAACCTGTCCTCAGATATGTAACTCTCTCAGCTGGAGTCCAGCCAGAGAGGGGACCTTTGTCATATATGCCATTTCTTTCCATCTTTGCTTTTTCTGTTTGTTTTCATCATTAATTAGGAACGGAAGTCTGGGGAGGGAGAATCTGTTCTTTCTCCTTATTGAAAAAGAGCCTCTAGGGCCAGGGCTGGCCTTATAGTAGTCGAGGCTGAAGGGCCTAATCCATGGAGGAGGATTTGAGGAAAGACTGAAAACATCTCCTGAACCAATAATCATACAGGCTGGAATTTTAGCATCAAAGATGAAAAGCACAGAGTGAGGCTGAAGGCTTTCTAAAAACCTTTAAGAGTCCTGTGTTTAAAAAGCACATACTTATTACAAAAGCATCATATAATTTCTCTCTTCTGGTATCACAAGAAGGCTTAATTCAGGGAATTCTCCCCTTTGTATCTACTGCAAAGAAAAGTATCTTGGAGTAGAGGGAGAAATAGGTAGGGTGGAGGATATCTTTAAATGAGGTGGAAATTATGCAAAGACAAACCTTGTGGACTTAACCACGCCTTCCCTTGGGTCATCTGCCTGGGGCACTTCTAGATATTTCATCTGATCCCTGTGGTGTGAGCCAGAAAACCCAGTGTTTGATCAATGCCTTGTTACCCGCCTCCAGTCTGTGGGCATCTGGCTGTACCGGTCAAGTTTACTGCAGCTCTGTCTCCACCAGGCCCTTCCTCCAAGTCTATTTCTCTAGCTAGCACACTGTGAAAACGAAGGAGCAGTGCTTTCAAGTGTGTGGAATACTTAACTGTACATGATAAAGTTAATACAGCTGTCGTTTCCACACACTTCTTATTTGTGATTGTTTCAAGTAAGCATGGTAACAGCAATCTTAAAAACCCTGTGGCAAAAGTGAAGAGAGTTAGAGCTCTTCCCTGATATAATATTCTGAAATAACATTTTTGCAGGTTCCCCTTATTACTGAGGGCATGTATAGTAATATGTCATTTTAGAAAATGCTATTGCATTCTCCCGAAAGGCAACATGCAATTTTTTACACTATTTCAATTATCTCTTTCATCCTTACATTATAATTCTAAAGTTAGATTCCCATAGGGAGGACCACAGTACTCAAAATATGTGTGTAAGAAAAATATAGGTGACATATCCTCCCTTTTTTTGCTGTGGCAAATATATCAGATATTTTCTCTGCTATCATCTGAGAATGTAAAAAAGTATTCAACATGCTTAAAGTAAATTCTTAAGCAGCAATTTCAGAGAAGGCTTAAGCACAAAAGACGTTTCATGTGATTTATTTATTCTGGAAATAGTTATTGAGCCTTACTATGTAACTGGTGTTCTAAGTAATGTGGATAAATTAGTAAGTGTCCCTACGCTCATGAGTCTGTGTGAACTATGGTGTAAGTGTTAACAAACCAAACTTGGGTCTGCTTGCCCACACGCAGTGAAACCAATCTACTGACGCTGGGTTGTGGTGAAGGCAAGTGCAGTGTTCATTGCAGGCACCAAGCAAGGAGTCCAGGTAGCTAGTGCTTAAAAGGCCTGAGTTCCCCGAAGGCTGTCAGGGAAAGATTTTTAAAGACAGGGTGAGGAAGGGGGGTTGTGGGGTGTGTGATCAGCTTGTGGACATTCTTCTGATTGGTTGGTGGTGAGGTAATCAGGAGTCAACACCATCAACCTTCTGATTCCACCTGGTCTGGGGTCTATGTGCTTGTGGGCAGCACACACTTAACTTCTTCCAGCTGGTGGGGGTTTCAGTGTCAGCAAAACAGCTTGAAGGACATGGCTCAGAATATTATCTATAGCCCTTGAAGAGGAGCTAAAGGTCCTTGACTTTGTTTAATGGCTAAACTATTTGTTTTGTCTTGCTTGACTGTTTTCCTTTCTTCTGCATTTTCTCACTTCTCTGATTAAATTTACTCTTTGGAACTTGGGAAAAGCCTAAGAGGCTAAGGTTTTTCTACAGACATGAGGAAGGAGGAGGACCTGGGGCAAGGGGTCTGTTCCGGGAAAGCCCCATAGGGTCCTGCTCAGTTACATAAGGAAGTGGGATCTAAAAATAGGACATACAGACAGACCATACACAAGTAAATAAATAAATAAATGATAGCTGTAGGTGCTGTGAAGATATAGAAGAGGGTGTGGTGATATCCATTGACTGGATTCAGTAGAGTAGGAGTGTTTGGGCACTTAAGCAGTCAGGGAAGGTGGCCCAGACCTGATTAATAGAAAGGAGTAGTCCTGTGAAGATACAGGGTTGATGTATTTAAGGTAGAGGGAAAGGCAAGATCTTAAGGTATTAATGAGCTCAGCATGTATAAGGGAGGCAAAGCAGGTCCTATGACAGTATATGGAGAGTAGTGGAATGAGGCCAGAGAAGGAGATAGGGTCAGACTACTTAAAGCCTGCGGGCCACGGCAGTGCTAGCCTAGACTGTTTGAAGCAAAGGAGTTATGTGATCTGATTAATATGTTTAAATGATCATGAGGCTGGTATATATCAGACTTAACTGGAGAGGGTTAGAATAGAAGCAGGAAGCTAGGTAGTGGGGGTGAGGGGCTATAATAATCTGGATAAGAGATGAGAGCAACTTCAACCAGGGTGATAGAAAAGAAATGGAAAGAAACTGCTGTAGAAGGAGTCTGGATATGTTTTGAAAATCAAGTCAAAAGACTTGATAATGATTAGATATAGGGACTGAGGGAAAGAGGAATGGAAGGTAGTTCCTTAGCTTGGCTTTTGGTCTGAACAACTAGGTACATGGTAGGAATGGTTACTGAGAAGGAATATTCAAGGTGGAGAAGAGAATAAGTTAGACAGGAATAAGGGTCAATGGAAATGAGGTATACATTACCTGAACCCTGTACTCAGTTAAGAAGAGTTAGTTTTGCTGCTGCCAATGATATCCTGTCTTCGGGGTTAGTGACATCCTTTCATTTCCATATGTTTCAGGCCAGAAAAATTCCTGATGCTCTTCTTTGTTCCCAAGGAAACACTTGGAACATTCCTGTAAGACACAGAATGAAATAAACTATGTCTCTTATGTATTTCCAACCCAGGGCTCTCATCCTAGTCTTGATACTCTACTTTCCATCATTTGCTTGTCTGTCTGAGCTCTTCCTAAGCATAGTGCCCCACCTTTTATCCCCCCGCCCTCTTCCTTCCCTGGACCACAGTAACTCTTGTTTCTGTCCCTCAGCACCTCCCCTCCCTGGAAAAACTGCACTCGTCAGATTTCAGGAACCTATCCCTTTAAGACCCTCAGAGAGTATTTTGAGATTACACAATATACCATTGATTCAATCATTGTATACTGACCATTTTTATGAAGAACACTGTGTTTGACACTAAAGAAGAAATTTTAACTTGTAAACATAGCTGTTGCTCCTCATGAACTTAGAATATAATTGAAGATATAAACACATTCATATGAAATAACTAGGTAATGATACTAGATAATTTGGCTTATGTGGAAAGCACAGGGCTGAGTTTATCATCCAGCATGGTATGGTTACATGCTTCAGTATGGTGAGGGTGACATGGTGATGACTCGGATCTCCTCTTATGACTTTAAACTTTACTAGTAGTGCAAATTAATAATGTGATGACTAAGTGCATTGGGTTTTAAGTCATAGTTTAAGCCCTTACTCTGTCACTTCTTGTGACCCTTGGCAAGTTTTATAAGTCTTCTAAACCTCACTGTCCTCTTCTGTAAAAAAGAGAATAATATAACCTACTGTATGTTTTTTGTGACAAAAATGTGAAGAAATTGTCTGACACGTGGTGAGAACTAAATGAACATTTGTTCTCCTCCTCCTGGTGATATCACCGTTATGCCTTGCTGGCATGAGTGGTGTCAACAAAGCTTCTTCAGGTACAGGCTGCCTGAGGATGGGCCAATTGATAACAAAAGGTTTACTATCTCCCAAGGCCAAGTCACAGTGGAAGGATAATGACCTTGGTAAAAGAAGATAAAAGAAGCAGGAGACAATGAAGGAATCTGGTTGGTACAGGAGTTGGTCACCATCTTTCCAAATAATTGTACCACAGAGGAAAAGGAGGTAAAGGTTTCAGCACACTAATGAAGTTTTATCGTTATGCGACGTTGAAGCACCTACTAACTATATATTGACTTAATGGGGTTTCTGATTTACTTTGCTCAGTCCTAAATAGAATGAAATGATTAAAAGCAGTATACTCAATAGCTCCAGAACTGATTACTTCTGCAGAGCTAAGACTAAATCCATCACCAAGACTCTGATAAATGTTTCTCTTGACAAACCAGTATTTAATAGCAGTTATCATCCCCCATCTACCACCTCCTTTTGTGGTCATTTTCTTATTTTTGAGAAGACAAGAGAAAGGCCAGATGCACCAGGTTTATAGAGTAATTGTTGAGAGAGAGATATCATGTTAAAACCCAGTGTAATATCAGAAATCCTCAGTAAGAATATCAAAAAAAAGGCATATGCTGGGAGTGTTAATTATGTCATGAAAGTGCCTTTTTCTTCTTTCTGAATGTACCTCTTTTTGTTACTGTTTGACTGTCTCCTATGTGTCTCTGTGAGGATCTCTCTCTCCCCACCATACTTTTTTTGTTTTCTAATCATCTCCTTTTTCCTTCTGTTTCTATGTCTTTCTCTGTCAACTCCTGAGTTTTGTCTTTTTTTATACTCTCTTAAGCAGCCACAATTCAAAGCTGAAATGTATATATATCAAGTGTGTGTATACATGTACACATATACATACACATATATAGTTTTTTGGTTTTTTTGTTTTTGGCGGTACGTGGGCCTCTCACTGTTGCAGCCTCTCCCTTTGCAGAGCACAGGCTCCGGACACGCAGTCTCAGTGGCCATGGCTCACGGGCACAGCCGCTCCGCGGCATGTGGGATCTTCCCGGACCGGGGCACGAACCCGTGTCCCCTGCATCGGCAGGCGGACTCTCAACCACTGTGCCACCAGGGAAGCCCCATATATAGTTTTTTATTGTAGTTTGAATAAGAAGTTTTATTTCATGTTCTTAAATTGAAAAACAGAAGAGTTAAATACTTTATTTCTCTAATTTTAGAAAATATTAAATTAAATTGAATGTTTGCTTCTGTCTTGTGTTGATGCCCTCCATAGGTGTTGATCTGCTTTAGAGGTTTGGTTTGGTTTTTGCTAGAGAAAAGATACTTTTCATTCTGTCTATTTCACTACTTGTGATAGGTCATGGTAAATATATTGTTTTAGTCAACCTTATTTATTTATTTCTGGCCCTGTTCTAAAAGGATTTGAGGTAGTATATAAAAAATAAGCATAGTACCAGGGAGAAAACATAGCAAAAGAAAGGGAAAATTAGAGTGGAGATATGAGATCCTGTGGAGTGGTCCAAGATGGCTCATTGATTGGGTTTGAACTTCCTATAGGCCAAAACTGAGAATTAAGCAAGGTCCCTGTCCCAATTATAGAATTAATGATAAGAAATCCCCCTAAACTTAGAGGCTTAAGAGTATATAGTTTTCTATTGCTACAATAATAAATTGTCACAAACTTAGTGACTTAACACAAATTTACTGTCAAAGTTCTGGATGAAAGAAGTCTCACATAGATCTTATCAGACTAAAATCAAGTAGGACCCTATTTCTTTCTAGAAGTTCTGGCAGAGAATCTGTTTCTTTGCCTTTTCCAACATCTATAGGTTACCTCATTCCTTGGCTTATGGTTCCTTACCTCCATCTTCAAAGCCAGTGATGTTTCATCTCTCTGAACTTTCTTCTGTACTCACATCTCCCTCTGACTCTCTTCTTCTTCCTCACTCCTCCCCTTTTAAGGACCCTTGTGATTACATTAGCCTACCTGGATAATCGAGGATAATCTCCCTATCTTGAGGGCAGCTAATTTCAAGCAAACTTAATCCCAACTGAAACCTTAATTCCCCTTATCATACCTGTAGACTCCAGGGTGCAGGATATGGACATCTTTGGGGGGCCATTACTACTCCTGTCACACCAGAATAACAACATTTATTCTGCTCGTGAATCTGCAATTTGGACAGAGCTTAACGTGGGCAGCTCATTTCTATACTACCTGGCATTAGCCAGTTTAGGTGGAAAGTTGGGGCTGGAATCATCTCAGCATTTTCTTACTCAAATACTTGGCATTTGATACTGGGATGACTCAAAGAGCAGAGGCTGGAACAGTTGGCATTCCTTGAGCATCTCTGTCTGTCTCTATGGTCCTTCCATGTGGTTTCTCCAGCACAGTGGCTCAGGTAGCTGAACATCTGTATGTTGGCTAAGGTCTCCAAGGCATGAGGGTGAGAGGAGAGAGAGAGAGAGAGAGAGAGAGAGAGAGAGAGAGAGAGATAGGTAGAAGTTGTGTTGCTTTTTATATTCTAGCCTTCCAAATCATGCAGTATCACTTCTGTCACTTTCTGCCAACTACAACTGAGACACTAAAGCAAGGCCATATTCGAGAGAGGGAAATTAGATTGAAGGAATGTCAAAGAAATTGCACACATGTTTTAAAACTACCACAGTCAGTTAAAATATTTACAGTGTCCCCTGAACAGCTTTTCTGGGGGATAACAAGTAAATAAAATTTTTTTCACGGGTCTCATAAAAGGACACTATGTGTGAAATAAAAGATGATGGCCTCACCAATGTCTGTACAAAAAAAAAATGTGACGATAAAATTCATAGAGATATTTATTATGGCATTTCTAGGTGCTAGTACCAAAATACATTTAGGGAAAAAAAAACTGTACAAGTTTCTAAAGTTATTCCAAGGTCTCTAATGGACTAAAGAGAATCCAGGCAAAATCTTAAAGGCTACAGAAAAATTAATGGACTATACATCCTTCAGCTGATCCTCCATGAATATTATATTTTATGATAAAACATTTAAAAGACTTGGGCATCAAAGAGATCATGATTATATTTCTTGACAAGAACCAGAAGTAAGAGTAATCTTTGTGGCTAAAGGCAGGTCTTTAGGTTTTTAAATTACTTTGGTGTTGAGTTCTTAGATGAAATCAATAAATTGTGCTCCTCCTTATGTAATCACCAATTTCAGACAGAAATCAGCACAGACCATTTTTAATATACGGAGGATGAAAACATGTCACCTTGAACATGGTTGTTTTCAAGTTTCAGTGGAACAGCCTTTTAGCAAATGTCCATTTGCTACTCTTGAGCTCCCATCCTTGCACATAAAATGGTTATAATAATTGGCTTTTCATCATTAATATTTCTTTGCAGATGTTTGAATCTGATGTGAAATATTTTTTTAAATTTAGAATAAAATTAATGAATAAAATGAGTAAGATCAAGTGTGGGGGTTAACTAACTTAGTTCTTAGACTACCTGTTCTTCAATCATGTTTTTATAAGAGGGCAGTATATATTTTTGTGGATTATGTCCTATTTTTGGCTTCTTTTTTTTTTTTGCGGTACATGGGCCTCTCACTGCTGTGGCCTCTCCCATTGCGGAGCACAGGCTCCGGACGCGCAGGCTCAGTGGCCATGGCTCACGGGCCCAGCCGCTCCACGGCATGTGGGATCTTCGTGGACCGGGGCACGAACCCGTGTCCCCTGCATCGGCAGGCGGACTCTCAACCACTGCGCCACCAGGGAAGCCCCTATTTTTGCCTTCTTTATATTGTCTTCATTAATATATTTTTTGCTCTCAAGAATTGAGAACAGGATCATTCAATCACTTACAGTTAGTGTACACATGAGCAGTCTGCTCTTTTCTTTGCAATTAAGTAATATAGGACACAGACTGTGAAATGAATGAATAAAAGGTAATTACATGGCATACTTTATAGAAAGC
The DNA here is from genome assembly GCF_039906515.1 of Pseudorca crassidens. Taxonomy (NCBI): domain Eukaryota; kingdom Metazoa; phylum Chordata; class Mammalia; order Artiodactyla; family Delphinidae; genus Pseudorca; species Pseudorca crassidens. The sequence goes on along the minus strand of NC_090303.1, from coordinate 69,172,344 downwards.
CAAGTTCACCAGCTTTTTAATGTTCTTTCATTTAAGTATCCATACTTGATTATTGTTATGTTTTTCCCTACTGCTACCTAATAAAACAGGAAATTACAAAGAACTTCTGAATGCTGTCAAATAACCTAACACCATTTTATCACAGATATAAGGTCAGTAGATCTACATGGAAATTGAATACAGTGTCTGCTCTAAAAGTCTACAGCAAAGTGGAGCTATGAGAGTATTTGGGGGTGGGACCCTTTGGAGTTTGTTTTCATTTTTATAGATAGCTCCTCATATACTCTTTAGGCCTATAAAGGCTGATGTCCTTGTTTGAGGCCATGCCCTCAAAGTGAGAGTTGCTGATTAAGACCAAATATCTGAACTTATGTGTAACTTTATTTTCCGTTCATTCAACCTACTAAAAACAACATAATTTACTTGTTTGAATAGCTCTGTGTAGAAAATAAAAGCTGGTCTTCCTTTGCTCTTCCTCTTTAGCTCGAAAATATTTTTTATAATTGTTTTTCCCACATCTTGTGCCATGATCTGTTTACCCCAGCAATACAAGTTTTACAAGACCTTCTTTCCCTGCCAGCTTCTATTCTTTGCCTTCATTATCATGTATAGTCATGAATGGTTAGATGGAGTTAAAATTTTTCAACTGTTCCTTTCATTTTTGCTTCTCTTAAGAAAATATCCTTAACCTTTTCTTGAATTATATATATGTAAGGCTGTAGGGCAGTATAGGGACAGAGGCATAAAAAAAGCATTTCTCCAAATTGTTTAATTGACTGTATAGCAGTTCCATTTTGGAGTAATAATTATAACACATAGATGTGATATAAAGTGAAACAGGGACTTCCCTGGAGGTCCAGTGGTTAGGACTTCTCCTTCCAATGTAGGGGGTGTGGGTTCAGTCCCTGGTCGGGGAGCTAAGATCCCACATGCCTCGTGACCAAAAAATCAAAACATAAAACAGAAGCAGTATTGTAACACATTCACTAAAGACTTTAAAAATGGTCCACATCAGGGGGCTTCCCTGGTGGCGCAGTGGTTGAGAGTCTGCCTGCCGATGCAGGGTTCGTGCCCCGGTCCAGGAGGATCCCACATGGCGCGGAGTGGCTGGGCCTGTGAGCCGTGGCCGCTGAGCCTGCACGTCTGGAGCCTGTGCCTCGCAATGGGAGAGGCCGCAGCAGTGAGGCCCGCGTACCACAAAAAAAAAAAAAAAAAAAAAAAGGGAAACAGCCAACAGCTATCTTTATATTTTTCTCAAACTTGAGAATCCTGTTCTCCAAGTGAGGATCTTATTATCTATCGTTTATTAATATTATTAGAATATTTGATATTTAAAATAAAACCAAACTGCCTGGTTTCCCACTGTGACAGAAATATACGATAAATGTGATACCTTCAGCCAGAGTACCCTGTGATGTGAGGCGATGGTGCCCTTGTGCATCTTTTGCAGGAATTCTTTGGCAAAGGTTCTACCAAATTGGAACCTCCAGAGGCCTTCTAACATCCCAGCGATCTTTTTCCCTGAGAATTAACATTGATTCTAAAATATTCAGGCAGAAATAAAACTGAATAAATCCTCATCCATACCTACACGTTTTTATCTGCCTAAAGAACTACAAATGTTGTCACCAGAAACCTCTTCTCAGTTTTGCTTTAATAAAGTGGATTGAAGAAACGCTGGGGAGAAAGAGAAGCAGCTCTGTCCCTGTCTTCATCAGACAACACCTGGCTTCATGCTGATAAAGGCTGACTATTCAAATAAAGCAGTGTTCCATGTGAAATCACAAAGTGAGGGGAAAAAAGTTTTAGAAGACAGAATTTAAAATAATCCTGTGAACTGTTACTTTGTCACACATAAGAATCAATTAGGTAAACTTGCCACCAAGTGACAAGGTGAACTGAATGCTACCTTAAAGCCACTGAAAAGGGTAGGCTTTTAATTCCCTTGTACATCCATCTGGGGGGACTATTCCTAGGCAAGTGTGAATCTGCCCTTCTGTTGTCAATCACTAGAAGGAAGGCTACAATGTGAAATAATCTGCAGTGCACTGGGATACGGAGCTCTCATTAACCTAAGTTCTGGGAAATCGGTTTCAGTCTTCCTCAAAGGATTGCTTAAATAAAGACTGTAATGTTATAGTGATAAGAAATAGTGTTCTAATTAAAAAATGAGATCTTTTGAGTCACAATATAGACCAAATTAACAATGTGTTAACAGTATATTTCAGTTATTAGCCAAAAATTAACTGTGGCCAAAATATTTATGTGTGTAGTTTATTTGATAAACTTTACTTTATGAAAAAGTAATGCTTAAATATAGCAGGCTTGGTGAATTATTTTTATATGTCCTAGTATTACTGAACCAAACTTGGGTCCACTCACCTGCACACAGTAAAGCCAATCTACTGACATCGGGTTGTGGTGAAGAAACCACAACCGTGTACAAGGTTGTAAGGCCGTGTACAAGGAGTCCAGGCAGCTAGTACTCAAAAAACCTAAACTCCCCCGTGGGTTTCAGGAAAGCATTTTTATTTTTTTTAATTTTTTAATTTTATTTAATTTATTTTTTTATACAGCAGGTTCTTATTAGTTATCCATTTTATACACATCACTGTATACATGTCAATCCCAATCTCCCAAATTCATCACACCACCCCCCCAACCCCCTGCCACTTTCCCCCCTTGGTGTCCGTACATTTGTTCTCTATATCTGTGTCTCTATTTCTGCCCTGCAAACCAGTTCATCTGTACCATTTTTCTAGGTTCCACATATATGTATTAATATACGATATTTGTTTTTCTCTTTCTGACTTAACTTCACTCTGTATGACAGTCTCTAGATCCATCCACATCTCTACAAATGACCAATTTCTTTCCTCTTAATGGCTAATATTCCATTGTATATATGTACTACATCTTCTTTATCCATTCATCTGTCGATGGGCATTTAGGCTGGCTATTGTAAATAGTGCTGCAATGAACATTGGGGTGCATGTGTCTTTTTGAATTATGGTTTTCTTTGGGTGTATGCCCAGTAGTGGGATTGCTGGGTCATATGGTAATTCTATTTTTAGATTTTTAAGGAACCTCCATACTGTTCTCCATAGTGGCTGTATCAATTTACATTCCCACCAGCAGTGCAAGAGGGTTCCCTTTTCTCCACTTCCTCTCCAGCATTTGTTGTTTGTAGATTTTCTGATGATGCCCATTCTAACTGGTGTGAGGTGTTACCTCATTGTAGTTTTGATTTGCATTTCTCTAATAATTAGTGATGTTGAGCAGCTTTTCATGTGCTTCTTGGCCATCTGTATGTCCTCTTTGGAGAAATGTCTATTTAGGTCTTCTACCCATTTCTTGATTGGGCTTTTTTTTTTTTTAATATTGAGCTGCATGAACTGTTTATATATTTTGGAGATTAATCCTTTGTTGATTCATTTGCAAATATTTTCTCCCATTCTGAGGTTTGTTGTTTCGTCTTGTTTGTAGTTTCCTTTGATTTGCAAATGCTTTTAAGTTTGATTAGGTCCCATTTGTTTATTTTTGTTATTTCCATTACTCTAGGATGTGGATCAAAAAAGATCTTTCTGTGATTTATGTCAAAGAGTGTTCTTCCTATGTTTTCCTCTAAGAGTTTTATAGTGTCCTGACTTATATATAGGTCTCTAATCCATTTTGAGTTTAGTTTTGTGTATGGTGATAGGGAGTGTTCTAATTTCATTCTTTTACATGTAGCTGTCCAGGTTTCCCAGCACCACTTACTGAAGAGACTTTCTTTTCTTCATTGTATATCCTTACCTCCTTTGTCATAGTTAGTTGACCATAGGTGCGTGGGTTTATCTCTAGGCTTTCTATCCTGTTCCACTGATCTATATTTCTGTTTTTGTGCCAGTACCATATTGTCTTGATTACTGTAGCTTTGTAGTGTAGTCTGAAGTCAGGGAGTCTGATTCCTTCAGCTCCATTTTTTTCCCTCAAGACCACTTTGGCTATTCAGGGTCTTTTGTGTCTCCATACAAATTTTAAGACTTTTTGTTCTAGTTCTGAATAAAATGCCATTGGTAATTTGATAGGGATTTCATTGAATCTGTAGATTGATTTGGGTAGTATAGTCATTTTCACAACATAGATTCTTCCACTCTAAGAATATGGTATATCTTTCCATCTGTTTGTATCATTTTTAATTTCTTTCATCAGTGTCTTATAGTTTTCTGCATACAGGTCTTCTGTCTGCTTAGGTAGACTTATTCCTAGGTATTTTATACTTTTTGTTGCAATGGTAGATGGGACTGTTTCCTTAATTTCTCTTTCATATTTTTCATCATTAGAGTATAGGAATGCAAGAGATTTCTGTGCATTAATTTTGTATCCTGCAACTTTACCAACTTCATTGATTAGCTCTAGTAGTTTTCTGATGGCATCTTTAGGATTCTCTATGTATAGTATCATGTCATCTGCAAGCAGTGACAGTTTTACTTCTTGTTTTCCAATTTGTATTCCTTTTATTTCTTTTCTTTTTTTTTTTTTTTTTTTTTTTTTTTTTTTTTTTTTTTTTTGCGGTACACAGGCCTCTCACTGCTGTGGCCTCTCCCATTGCAGAGCACAGGCTCCGGACGCACAGGCTCAGCGGCCATGGCTCATGGGCCCAGCCGCTCAGCGGCATGTCGGATCTTCCCGGACCGGGGCACAAACCCGTGTCCCCTGCATCAGCAGGCGGACTCTCAACCACTGCCCCACCAGGGAAGCCCTCCTTTTATTTCTTTGTATTCTCTGATTGCCAGGGCTTGGACTTCCCAAACTATGTTGAATAATAGTGGCGAGAGTGGACATCCTTGTCTTGTTCCTGATCTTAGAGGAAATACTTTCAGTTTTTCACCATTGAGAATGTTTGCTGTGGGTTTGTCATATATGACCTTTATTATGTTGAGGTAGGTTCCCTCTATGCCCGCTTTCTGCAGAGTTTTTATCATAAATGGGTGTTGAATTTTGTCAACAGCTTTTTCTGCATCTATTGAGATGATCATATAGTTTTTATTGTTCACTTCGTTAATATGGTATATCACATTGATTTATTTGCATATATTGAAGATTCCTTGTATCCCAGGGATAAATCCCACTTGATCATGGTGTATGATCCTTTTAATGTGTTGTTGGATTCTGTTTGCTAGTATATTGTTGAGGATTCTTGCATCTATATTCATCAGTGATATTGGTCTGTAATTTTCTCTTTTTGTAGTATCTTTGTCTAGTTTTGGTATCAGGGTGATGCTGGCCTCATAGAATGAGTTTGGGAGTGTTCCTTCCTCTGTAAGTTTTTCGAAGAGTTTGAAAAGGATGAGTGTTAGCTCTTCTCTAAATGTTTGATAGAATTCACCTATGAAGCCATTTGGTCCTGCACTTTTGTTTGTTGGAAGATTTTTAATCACAGTTTCAATTTCATTACTTGTGATTGGTCTGTTCATATTTTCTATTTCTTCCTGGTTCAGTCTTGGAAGGTTATAAGTTTCCAAGAATTTGTCCATTTCTTCCACGTTGTCCATTTTATTGGCATAGGGTTGCTTGTAGTAGTCTCTTAGGATGCTTTGTATTTCTGTGGTGTCTTTTGTAACTTCTCCTTTTTCATTTCTAATTTTATTGATTTGAGTCCTCTCCCTCTTTTTCTTGATGAGTCTGGCTAGTGGTTTATCAATTTTGTTTATCTTCTCAAAGAACAAGCTTTTAGTTTTATTGATCTTTGTATTGTTTTCTTTGTTTCTATTTCTTTTATTTCTGCTCTGATTTTTATGATTTCTTTCCTTCTAGTAACTTTGGGTTTTGTTTCTTCTTCTTCCTCTTGTTCCTTTAGGTGTAGGGTTAAATTGTTTATTTGAGATTTTTCTTGTTTCTTGAGGTAGGCTTGTATTGCTGTAGACTTCCCTCTTAGAACTGTTTTTACTGCATCCCATAAGTTTTGGATCATTGTGTTTTCATTGTCATTTGTCTGTAGGTAGTTTTTGATTTTCTCCTTGATTTCTTCAGTGATCTCTTGGTTATTTGGTAACATATTGTTTATCCTCCATGTGTTTGTGCTTTTTACATTTTTTTCCCTATAATTCATTTCTAATCTCATAGCGTTGTGGTCAGAAAAGATGCTTGATAGGATTTCAATTTTCTTAAATTTACTGAGGCTTGATTTGTCACCCAAGGTGTGCTCTATCCTGGAGAATGTTCTATGCGCACTTGAGAAGAAAGTGTAATCTGCTGTTTTTGGTTGGAATGTCTTATAAATATCAATTAAATCTCTCTGGTGTATTGTGTCATTTAAAGCTTGTGTTTCCTTATTAATTTTCTGTTCGGATGTTCTGTCCATTGGTGTAACAGGTGTTAGAGTCCCCCACTATTATTGTGTTACTGTCAATTTCCTCTTTTATAGCTGTTAGCAGTTGCCTTATGTATTGAGGTGCTCCTATGTTGAGTGCATATATCTTCTTGGATTGATCCCTTGATCATTATGTAGTGTCCTTCCTCGTCTGTTGTTACATTCTTTATTTTAAAGTCTATTTTATCTGACACAAGAATTGCTATTCCAGCTTTCTTTTGATTTCCATTTGCATGGAATACCTTTTTCCATCCCCTCACTTTCAGTCTGTATGTGTCCCTAGGTCTGAAGTGGGTCTCTTGTAGACAGCATATATATGGGTCTTGTTTTTGTATCCATTCAGCAAGCCTGTGTCTTTTGGTTGGTGCATTTAATCCATTCATGTTTAGGGTAATTATTGATATGTATGTCCCTATTATCATATTCGTAATTGTTATGGGTTTGTTTTTGTAGGTCCTTTTCTTCTCTTGTGTTTCCCACTTAGAGAAGATCCTTTAGCATTTGTTGTAGAGCTGGTTTGGTGGTGCTGAATTCTCTTAGCTTTTGATTGTCTGTAAAGCTTTTGATTTCTCTGTCGAATGTGAAGAAGTCCTTGCTGGGTAGAGTAATCTTGGTTGTAGGTTCTTCCCTTTCATCACTTTAAATATATCATGCCAGTCCCTTCTGGCTTGTAGAGCTTCTGCTGAGAAATCAGCTGTTAACCTTATGGGAGTTCCCTTGTATGTTATTTGTCATTTTTCCCTTGTTGCTTCCAATAATTTTTCTTTGTCTTTAATTTTTGTCAGTTTGATTACTGTGTGTCTCTGCATGTTTCTCCTTGGGTTTATCCTGCCTGGGACTCTCTGTGCTTCCTGGACTTGGGTGGCTATTGCCTTTCCCATGTTAGGGAAGTTTTCGACTATCATCTCTTCAAATATTTTCTTGGGTCGTTTCTCTCACTCTTCTCCTTCTGGGATGCCTACTATGTGAATGTTTTTGCATTTAGTGTTGTCCCAGACGTCTCTTAGGGTGTCTTCATTTCTTTCATTCTTTTCTCTTTATTCTGTTCCATGGCAGTGAATTCCACCATTCTGTCTTCCAGGTCACTTATCCTTTCTTCTGCCTCAGGTATTCTGCTATTGATTACTTCTAGTGTATTTTTCATTTCATTTATTGTATTTTTCATCTCTGTTTGTTTGTTCTTTAATTCTTCTAGGTCTTTGTTAAACATTTCTTGCATCTTCTTTATCTTTGCTTCTATTCTTTTTCCAAGGTCCTGGATCATCTTCACTATCATCATTCTGAATTCTTTTTCTGGAAGGTTGCCTATCTCCACTTCGTTTTGTTGTTTTTCTGGGGTTTTATAGTGTTTCTTCATCTGGGACAAAGTCCTCTGCCTTTTCATTTTGTGTATCTGTCTGTGAATGTGGTTTTCCTTCCATAGGCTGCAGAATTGTAACTCTTCTTGCTTCGGCTTTCTGCCCTCTGATGGATGAGTCTATCTAAGAGACTTGTGCAAGTTTCCTGATGGGCAGGACTGGTGGTGAGTAGAGCTGGGTGTTGCTCTGTTGGGCAGAGCTCAGTAGTACTTTAATCCTCTTCTCTTCTGATGGGTGGAGCTGGATTCCCTCCCTGTTGGTTGTTTGACCTGAGTCGACCCAGCACTGGAGCCTACCCAGGTCTTTGTTGGGCCTAATGGAGGACTCTGGGAGGGCTCACACCAAGGAGTACTTCCCAGAACTTCTGCTGCCAGCATCCTTGTCCCTGTGGTGAGCCACAGCCACCACCTGCCTCTACAGGAGACCCCCGAACTGTAGCAGGTAGGTCTGGTTGTTCAGTCTCCTATCCGGTCACTGCTCCTTCCCGTGGGTCCCGATGCGCACACTACTTTGTGTGTGCCCTCCAGGACTGGAGTATCTGTTTCCCCCAGTCCTGTCAAAGTCCTGCAATGAAATTTCACTAGCCTTCAAAGTCTGATTCTCTAGGAATTCCTCCTCCTGTTGCCAGCCGCCCTGGTTGGAAAGCCTGACGTGGGGCTCAGAGCCTTCACTCCAGTGGGTGGGCTTCTGTGGTATAAGTGTTCTCCAGTCTGTGAGTCACCCACTCAGCAGTTATGGGATTTGATTTTATTGTTATTGAGCCCCTCCTGCTGTCTCATTGTGGCTTCTCCTTTGTCTTTGGATGTGGGGTATCTTTTTTAGTGAGTTCCAGTGTCTTCCTGCTGATGATTGTTCAGCAGTTAGTTGTGATTCTGGTGCTCTCGCAAGAGGGAGTGAGCCAGGAAAGCATTTTTAAAGGCCAAATGAGGGAGGGGAATCCCCGGTGTGTGATAAGCTTATGCACAGTACTCTGATTGGTTCATGGTGAGGTAACAGGGCGGTGTCACAGGGGTTAACATTATCAATCCTTAGGCTCTAATAGACCTGGGGGCTATGTGCTCACAGTCATCAAGTAGTTAATTCTTCCATTTGGTGGGGGTTTTAGCCTCTGTAAATCAACTCGGGAAATGTGCATCCCATACTGCTGCCTAGGTATACAGAGGATATGGGGGAGGGGTCTGTCCCAGGAAGGCCCCATATGGTCCTGCTTGGTTACACTAGTAATCAAAAGGTAGAATCTTCCTTAAAAGTGAAATGATAGTAAAGCCTACTTTCAGGTAATATCTGTATTCAAGAATTCATTTTTTATGAGTTCATTTTCTATCTTCTTTTTCTTTTGAAAGTTTGTCTTCTATTTGTTTTTCTTTTTTCATGGCATTAATGACACCAAATGCACATGTACTTTGATTTCATATAGAAAGGTAATTTGCTGGTGAGTGACCCTATCAAATGCTTTCTTTTAATTAATTCTCAGAATGGTACTTTATAATAAAAAGGAACTTATCTTTTTCTTGTATTTATGGTCAAGCAATCAAAATTTTCTCCATTAGTACAGAATTACTTATTCCTGAGAATAAAATCTAGAATAATAGTTGTATTTATTGTTTCTTCATCAGGTAAAGTTGATTCATGATCAATAAATGATTCATCATTTATGTATTCTTTGTCCTTACTATACTCAAAGAACTAAAATTCAAGAGATGGTTACTGGTGGGGCAGTGTGTTTATGCCTGGGGGCCTAGCCATGGGCATGGTCACCATAGCAACTGCCCCAGGCTTGCCTCTTCCCAGGTGAAGATTTGGAATGCTGAAACTCTGACACAATTAATCTGTTGACTGTGCCATGCAATGGGGCAAATCAGAAAATCAGTCCAATTCCACCAGTTTACAACTTCTACCCTGTTACACATTAAATGAAAGTCTTGACTGTCAAACTGATGAGAAAATCATTACATCCAGAATTTAGCAAGAAATCACATGACTTGCTCATATTATACATCTGAAGCACCAGGGCCTCCTTGTATTCTCACAATGGGTGGTAGAATTTTTCATAATTCTAAATCCTGCTTGAAGAATATAAAACAGGACACAGTTTTAGACCAGAGTCTTTCTAATTTCTGTGGTCCCCTCAGCCCAACCCAAACAACAGAGTAAGTGAAGAGGAGAAAAATGACACTTTAAAGCTTCAAACATTTATTACAGGTTTTGAGTCATTTAATTTTTTAAAAAATAAATTTATTTATTTTTGGATGCGTTGGGTCTTCGTTGCTGCGCGTAGCCTTTCTCTAGTTGCAGCGAGTGAGGGCTATTCTTCATTGTGGTGTGTGGGCTTCTAATTGCAGTGGCTTCTCTTGTTGCGGAGCACGGGCTCTAGGTTCTTGGACTTCAGTTGTTGTGGCTCGCGGGCTCTAGAGCGCAGGCTCAGTAGTTGTGGCACATGGGCTTAGTTGCTCTGTGGCATGTGGGACTTTCCCGGACCAGGGCTCAAACCTGTGTCCCCTGCATTGGCAGGCAGATTCTTAACTGCTGTGCCACCAGGGAAGTCCCAAGCCATTTAATTTTTAAAGTCTTCTTCTAGGGATATGAATATGTCAAACAGATTTAGATGGTTCACGTAAATTATATTAAAATAACCTTCTAAAATATGATAAATTATAGCAAGCTCCAAGTTGATTGAGCGTTTTATATCTTGTATATATGTTTCGACTGTGTTTATTTAAATGTAATTTATAACTTTGGCATCTGTTTTTACTACCAGGGTCCTTTGGACCAAATAGACAATAGACAATAGACAACTGACAAACATTTTAGGATTTTTATATGCAACTATCCGTGGAAGAAGTAAAACTGCATTTAATCCTGAAGTTTGCATACTTTTGTACAGTTCATTAACATGAGCACATACCTTCTTTCCTAGTGCTAGGCCTCCTAACAACCTCTTAAGTAAGAAACAATTATTTCCACAATTTTATAAATGCTTCTATTTCCAGAGCAGAGTGGAATTATTATTTTCATAGCATCTGGGCACTGTGAGTGTTGTATGGGAGTGGTAGAAAATACTAATGGACTGAACTTTATTCTTATTTAACCAAAAGAAATACTGTAGCTGTAAATATTTTTTTCTACCTAATGAACCCAATCTATAATAAGGCTCCAAGTTTCAGTAGAGCTGAAGGTGCTTTAGATATGACACTACAAGAAAAGATAATTTCTGACTAATGCCGAGGACTCTGGAGAATTACTAAAACATGACTCCCCGACCAGTTGTACTGAAGTCGTCTACTGTTAACTTCTAGGAGAGATGGAGTGTCCTCCTCGTGCCAGAGCAATTTATACTTCCAGTTTTCATATATGTGTCAAAATAATGTTCCTGGTGGTATGCCATGGGTAGTTAAGCACATTTGTTATTCCAAGATTCAAACTTTCACATTATGGAATACATGAAAATATAATGTGATCCCAGCCAGTGCTGCCAGTCTGAAAAGGAGAACAGAAGAAGAAACAAGCAGGGGGTGTCATCCCAGGCGCTTCTCTCCCTGGCCTGGTTTTCTAGAATTCTTAGGTACCCTTTACATTGAAATTCTTCAAAGGGATAGTAATTTGAAGCAAAGTGCATTGGCCTCTATTGTCTAATTGGATAAGAGCTAATGCACAGTTAGAAGAGAGATGTGCATAGGTGCTGGTAGCAGATCACCTCGCTTTGATGTTAGACAGTGGAGGAGCTCGTGTTTTTAGCAGATGTGGATCTCAATGTGGGTGTCTGCAGCTACCACTCTTCTACTAGGAGGGGCACTCCTAGACGCTACACTCTTGTGAAACCTTACCAGACAGGACTTAGCCTTCCATCCCCAGTTTAACGAACTACCTTTAGTTTTAAATAACAGGGGAGAGTAGAGAATGTGAAAAATATATTTTTGTGCATCTATTTATTATGTCAGAGTTCAGCCAAGGTTATATAATAAGTAACACATAAAATAACATTGAACAAAGCTTATCCCATTGAACAATTATATTTCAAACATAAAACAAAAAATACTTTTAATCATGTATGTCTCATTTAAGAAGCTGACAATTCTAATTCCTATTCCTTTTTCTTTCTCAAATAACTGGTCATTCACTAAATTAGTTTTTAAAATGTCAAGATGTCAGAGGAGAAAAAAGACATCAGTGGAAGAACTGTTGAAATCGGAATAAAGTTTGTAGTTAATAGTATTAAACCAATGTTGATTTCCTATTTTGATACAATTATTTTGATAATTATGTAAGATATTAACATTAGGGAAATCTGGTTGAAAGGTATATGGGCACTCTCTCTATTGTTTTTCTAACTGCAAGTCGGTAATTATGTAAAAATACTTTTTCTAACAAAAACTCAGACCAGTTACTGGGGAAAAGGTGTGGCATGGGTAAGAACTATGATAATTAATGGGACATACCCTATAGTGATCATTTCTTTTTTAAAACCTACAAGTATAATGAGAGCTAGAAGCTTAGGAAAGCATATTAAATATGAAAATACTATTTCAAAAGTGTAGGAACTCATAGGATCAATTCCTAGCATTCTGACTTTCAAATTTACCTGATAGCTGGCAGTCACCTCAATAATACAGGGTAAATTATGGGATACCTCATCTGAAAGCAAAAAGCCATTATTACTTCTAAAACCTTTAAAAGAATAGCTCTTGAATGGCCTTTCTGTCTAAGACATCTGTGAATTTCTGAACTCTCCAGAACAAATCAGCTACCCTGTCCCCTGTAGGCCCCTGGCTTCACACATCGCCACCACTTAGCACATCCCACAGTGTCCCTAACTGGGGGACCCACTCTGCAAGACAGGCACCTAATTGTTTATCTTCACTAATACCTTAGTCCATAGTAAGTACTTGTAGAATATTTTTTTTCAGGGGATGAGTGAATTCGTGGGGAAAAAAAGGTATACATGGTAAAACCGTTTTTGTAAGAGCACCTTTGGTTCAGCGTCCTCCCGAGAATTCACGGGAGGAACAGCCATGAGATAAACACTTCACTGAAGTCCTTGCCATGCTGAGGGTGCTGAAAACACACCCTCACTGCTCCATAGAATTAGATGTAAATGATCCTGAACACAACTGGCGCCGCTATGAGAAAAGCCCTGGGTAGTATGGGCTCAATTTATTTGCTGATGCTCCTCTTTCTGAGTTCCGTTTGTGATTCCTAATATTAAAATCCTGGTTATTTGAAGGTTTAGGTTTGTTGACTGTACCTTCGCCACAATTTTCTACCCCAGCCAGTTTCTGTATCTAATGTTTCATTTCAGTGAGTCATAATACGGCAAGTCAATCAAAGATTAATGATCAGTAATCAGTTTGTCATTTTAAATACTGTATTGAAAATAGTGAAATAAGTGTTACATTTGCAAGTAAATATACTGAAAAAAGAAAGTCGTACAAAAGTCACCATATGGAAATACATCATTCTCAGAAGTCCCTGAATTGGTTTTGGCTTCATCAAAACGTCTTGTTCATGGTTGGTGCATTTAGTATGCACCATAGTTGCTACTGTTTGAAGGTTATTAAGTTTGACCTAGATTTTATTGGTGTTCACTCTAATCTACTCAATTATCTTTTGGGGTTTGCATGTGTCTCTGGAAAAGATGAAGCACCGGCTATGATTGGTGGCGTATTGAGTAGTTGTAAAGATTTGATAAAATGCTAATTGATAATAATGAAAAATTGAGTCACTATTTTGATAAAAATTTATTTTCTTGTTCTTTTGAAAATTATTAGAGAAATTCTTTTTTAATGAAAAAAGAAGTGCTTAGTAAGGAAGAATCCTGGGAAGAGGAATATAACAATAAGAATCCTGTTTGTTGGCATTTTTGTCGCTTACGCATTTCAGATAGCAGGATTACAGTGAAAGGCACTAAAATTTTAGAATTGTACGTTCAGGAATAGCTATTAGAGATCATAAATATTCCCTTCTCCTAATTCTAAGTCTAAATGAAAATCACTTACGACAGAAAATTTCAATTTTCTTAATTAACATCCAAAGAATACAGATTTATAACTCCCTTGATAATAATTTCATAATCTATGTTTTAAGACCCCTAATTTCTACAGTCTCTTAGGGTACGTTTGTAAACTTTTAAGAATTACAGCAAAAGGACAGCAGAGAGATGCCTGAGGGAGAGACCTGTGCATTGAACACTGGGATGTTTAGTCACTGTTGTCCAGTTGGCATATTGTCAGTGGATACTTCTGAGTGGAGCAGAAGGCAGGGAATTAGCACATATTGTAGGAAAGAGTTGACTTTATTTAAATAACTACAAAAAGTCAGCAGTACTCCGCTAGTCACCTAATACTTTCTGGACCTGTTTCCTTGTTTTCTAAGTCCAGTATGATTTTAGTTCTATTCTCAAAATTGTTTCTTTTGCTCATAAATTTATATTTTTATTAATTTCTTGTTATTCATTTGGGGATTTAACTGTTTCACTAAGTAACTGCTATTTTCTTTGGTTATTTTTTAATATATCCATACAATACATTAACAGGATTCAGAAACTTTTAATAATGTAATAGAATGGAAGATACCCTCTCACCTTGCCTTCCATCTCCCCCTTCTCCCCCCTTCTTCCAGAGACTTTATTAATGCGTGTGCCGGTAAGGAAGTATTCATTTACTTTATACTCCCCCTTATTCTTTAGTGTTTTTAGTGGAGGATGATAGACTGAAATCAGACTGACTTGGGTCTGAATTCTGGTCGTCACTTTCTTCCTCTATGATGAGTTAATAATAATGTCATCCTCACGGGGTTGTTAGGAAGGTTAAATGATAAAAAGACTGTAAAAAAATTTATCACTATTTCTGACATACAAATAGTACTTGGTGAGGGTGATGATCATTACTTATAATCTTTGAATGAAAGGAAGGGCATGAAAAGAAAAAAATGTTGGATTAGTTCCCTAGGGTTGCCAGAACAAATAAATTACCACAAACTTGGTGGCTTAAAACAATAGAAACGTTATTTCTCACAATTCTGGAGCCAGAAGCCTGAAATCAAGGTGTTTACAGCGCTATGCCCTCTCCAGAGGCTCTAGGAGACATTCTGTCCTTTGCCACCTGCAGCTTCTGCTGGTCATCAGCATTCCTGGGTTTGTGGCTGTATTTTTCTAATCTCTGCCACTCTCTTTACATTGCCTTCTCTCTTCTCTATGTGTTGTGCTCCTTCGTGTCTCTGTGTATAGCCTCTCACCTATTGTCCATTACCCAGTGGTTATTAATCTACCAGGACCTTCCCAGGCAGAAGTAAGACCTCTGCTCCTGTTTCCTTCTTATCTGACTATGAGGAAGACTAGACATATCCTAGCCATCCTAAGTTAGACTTGAGATTGTCTTTGGTGACAGAACATGTAAAACTACAACTTCCAGACGTTACTGCTCCCAGAGTTCTTCTTGACTCCCCTCACTTGCATGTCTTTATCAGGAGAGGATCTCAGCCTTTCAAAATGTCCTATGACCCTGTCCATTCCCTCTCTATCCATGTTTGTTCTCCCTGTCATTGCCATGTGCTGGGAATTGTAGTCAGTAAATGGATGCAAAATAACAGACTCATAGCATGGGTTGGGACGGGCCCCAGCTTTGATGTCTCAGGGTACCAGGGCAGTAGGCAAGGTGTTTACCTCAATTTTCAGATGGTTGTAGACCTTGATTATCATCTAGGAGCAAATGGCAACTACTTCCCAGACAGTCTCTGGCATTTAGTCAACATATTTTTTTGCTTCCTTGTTCGTACATGACATTTCAAAAAAATTCAAATACTGAATTGTATAAAAGAAATGTAAGAGGTTTTCTTCCTAAAATAATGTCCCGTTATCCGACTCCCACAAGATGAACAATCTTAACATTTAAATGTGTTTCCTTCTATAATTTTTAATTCTCATAGAAACACATACGTATGTACCTGGGTGTATTTTGGGTTTTTTTAATCCAAAACGTGGGTTTTCTGTAACTCCATGTTTCCAATCTGAGATCCATCATGAACTTTAGCTATAGCATCACAAATCTAACTCATTGTTTGTAATCTATGCCCAGCATTCCACAGTTTAAATGTATTATAATTTGTAAGCCATTTATTTATTGTTCAACACTTACATTGTCTGTCATTTATTTATTTATTTTTTTTTTGCTATTACAAATTATGTTTCAGTGACCATGCTCATACGTATGTCCTTATGCAGTTTTGCAATTCCTTCTGCTGGATAGAATTTCAGGTTTGCTGGGTCAAAAGATTCACACATGTTAAAATCTTTTAGATGCAGACAACTTGCATATTTTAAAAAAAGAGGAGAGGAATAAATGATTCAGCCCTCCTTCATTTTCCATGTGCTTGAGAGTTTTTGTCTTTGGTTTGTTTGTATATTTGTTTCTTCTTTTGCATTTTGACTGGGTTTCAGCAAAGGCTAGACCTACCGTTTTAGAATGTGGTTGCCTAACCAATATTTGTAATTTGTAATGTTGTGTGTGCTATAGAAAGCTACCTTCTTCTAGGAAATTTTTCTACCTTCCAGGAGAAGAAATTTCTCAGTGCATTTACTGTGAGTTCAGAAGAAGAAATTATTTTGATACATATTTACTATTCCATCAAGTACCTGAAAATAAGTACCTGAATTTTTCAGGAAGTCCTGAATAGAAATTGAAGAATTAAACAGGTTAAAGTAGATAGCAGTAATATTTGCCTCTTTATTCCTTGATAAATGTGGCTGAAGCTAGAGAAAATATTTTGTTTGTACTGCCAGAAGAGAAAATAGGGATATTGCTGTCAAGATGGGTAAGTAAAAGCATATGCAGTTCTGTTTCATGGCATCCATTTGATACCCGGCCCCCAGAGGATTTTTCAAAACTGCCCTTTCAGTGTCTTTTAGCCAGTTTGGTTTATTAGAAGTACTTAGTATTTACAAGTATGGATCCCTTTATTTGTTCAGTTTCTGATGTACTGTTTAAATCAGGGACAGGTCATTTATTCTTTATTCTTCTGTTTTTGTGTTCATGAATATAGAATAATTCTCACACAATTGAAATTAGAGCATGACTGCTAAAATCAGGGTTTTGCGTGCTTAAAAATCCTTGGAGGGAAAGGCAATTTTAGCATAAAATAATGCTGTCTGATTTACATTTTGTAATGTATTTTTAATTTTACTTTTAAGGCTGAATTTGAATTCATTTTTATAACTTCTGTATGTTAGATTTATCTTGCTATGCAAGATAGTTTAGGTAAATGGTGGTTAGAAAGCCTGCAGTTCTTAGTTGAGTCATTTCCTCTTTTGTGGCTTTGTGTATATTATAATTTTGATTTCTAGTTGCTCATAAAAACCCATATTTATGACTTGCCTTAAATAATAAAAAAATATGTAAAAATACCTTTTAAAAGTATATGTGGAATTTTTTTTTTTTTTTTTTTTTTTTTTTTGTGGTATGCGGGCCTCTCACTGTTGCGGCCTCTCCCATTGCGGAGCACAGGCTCCGGAGGCACAGGCTCAGCGGCCGTGGCTCACGGGCCCAGCTGCTCAGCGGCATGTGGGATCTTCCCGGACTGGGGCACGAACCCGTGTCCCCTGCATCGGCAGGCGGACTCTCAACCACTGCGCCACCAGGGAGGCCCCCTATGTGGAATTATCGATGGAATTTGCATGGAGTCTTGAATAAATGTTTGGGTCTCTTCCACTGCTTGATTCTGAAAAGCTCCACCATCTACATCTCTGTTGAAAGAAATGTGTACAAACATGAATATATATATTTTATGTGTGTGTACACAGACACATTTATTTACATATATGCATATATGTGATTATATAGTCATAAACGCATAAATATACTTCACATATATTTAAGAGTAAATTAAAATGTTCTTTCCTAAATATCTTTGATTTTCACACATTCTGCAATCCTCCCATTAGGCACCTTCTCTATTAAATCTCATGAACATGCAGTCAGAATATTGATGTAAACGCATTATGCATTGTCAACCAAAAATAATGAGTGAAAAGAGAGGATTATCACGTCCTATATTTCTCAGTGGGACCTCCCCACTTGATGAAATCACTCATCACCTGAAACTCAACTTTTATAGATGAGATTAATCACTTTTCTCCCAAATATGACCCAGTTTTCTGCTTGATACAATAGTTTCATCATTTCAGAGTTCCAACAGTGGAGTCACCTTTAATTCCTCTCTTTTGACTCTATGATTTAATCTATGATAAAAATTTCACAGTCTCTTGGATACCTCCTTTCTATCACTACATCAGACTTTTCAACGCTTACATTAATGAATATCCTCCTTACTGGTTTATTGTGTATCCTCCTAGCTCCTAGCACTGTGTTGGGCGGCATTATAGGAATTGAATAAATATGTGTTGAATACATGGATAAACACTACAAGGTTCATTGTTGTAGTTTATTAAAATACAGCTCACATCAAGTTACTCCCTGTGGATCTCAGATACCAACAGGGGAAAAGACCAAACTCCTCACTGTAGTGTTTGGGGCTCATTAAGGTTTTTCTCTCCTTATTTTATTGTTATCACTACTCTCCCTGTAAATGCTCTGTTGCAGTCATGAGAGTTCTTAAATTTTCCCTAGTACTTCATGCTTTATCCCAAGCCTGACATGCATCATTCCTTTATTCTGTGTTTTCATGCCTGGGTTACTTACTCTAGAATGACCCCGAGAGTTCAGTCTCCTTCTCTAAGCCTAAGGCTTAACTCAAGTTTCCATACTTAAAAGTTCTCTTAGCTTTGGCCCACACTAGTATTTTCTTCCTTGGCACTCTGATTGATTTAATGTATCACTCTTCTTTTTTTCTTTTTTTTGTGGTACGCGGGCCTCTCACTGTTGTGGCCTCTCCCATTGCGGAGCACAGGCTCCGGACGTGCAGGCTCAGTGGCCATGGCTCACGGGCCCATCGGCTCTGCGGCATGTAGGATCTTCCCGGACCAGGGCAAGAACCCGTGTCCCCTGCATCGGCAGGCGGACTCTCAACCACTGCATCACCAGGGAAGCCCCTGTATCACTCTTTTTTTTAGCACTGCTACTTTCTTGAAGGTAAGGCTTCTTCTCCAAATTCATGAGACTAAGAACCCACCCTTCCCTTTCCTTGGAAAATACAGATATAGTTGATTGAATAGTGGGAATGGTAGATGGAGTTAATAAGCCCTAGGCGTCTGCAGGTGGAAGATGGAGAGGGATGGAATGCTAGATGAATGGAGTGGGAGTTTGTTTTTGGAGGGCTGCGTCAGGACGGAGAGGCACTCAAGAGGGCCTGGAGGTGGGGATAGTTCATGTTAGACCAGAGAGTGGTTTCTCAAAGAGAAGAATGTTCACCAACAAAAGGCTATAGAGGTGAATGTTTCCTTCTTCAGGATTTTACCTTAACAGAGCCTAGCCCATGTTTCCTGGGCAGTAGTAGTAGAGTAATTTCATGGCATTGTTCTCTGGGTGTCAGCACGTTAGACATTTTCTCCAGTACCTTTAGGTGAAAGTCCTGTAACCTCATTACACCCTGTCCTGCTGCACAGTCCTCTCTGCTCAGGTACTTCTTTTAGGGCCATTAAAAACTGCATTTCTATGAAACATGAACTCATTTCCTTGTGATTAAATATGCAGTTATTTCATCTACCTTAACTAAACTATTTATTTAGGCACCTAATCAACTGAATAAAGAAAATCATTGGACAATAATTCTTAATTCTCCCAGCAGAGTGCAGCACAGTTTGGTCCCTGCTCATCACTCTTTCATCATTTTATTCTCCTTTCCCACTCCTTTTGCCATCCTGCTACTCTGGCCTTCTTTCAGTCTCCTAAATGTCCTGGATTTCCTTTGGACATGGGACTTCTGCATATGCTCTCAATCTGCCTGAAGCTAACTTTCTCTTCACACCTCCCTTCATTCTCCCAGACTAGGTCGGATTCCTCTATTATAAGTATTTGTGGCTTCAAGTTTCTTTCTTTCACAGTTCTTAGCATAGCTATGATATTACATCTTTTTGAACTGAAGTATAGTTGATTTACAATGTTGTGTTAGTTTTAGGAGTACAGCATAGTAATTGAGTTATATATATATATATATATATATATATATATATTCTTTTTCAGATTCTTTTCCATCATAGGTTATTACAAGATACTGAATATGGTTCCCTGTGCTATACAGTAGATCCTTGTTTATCTGTTTTATATATAGTAGCGTGTATCTGTATCCCCACCCCCATTGCCTTTGATAACTATAAGTTTGTTTTCTATGTCTGTGAGTCTATTTCTGTTTTGTAAATAAGTTCATTTGTATCATTTTTTTAGATTCCACGTATAAGTGATACGATATTTGTCTTTATCTGACTTACTTCACTTAGTATGATAATCTCTGGGTCCATCCATGTTGCTGCAAATGCCATTACTTCATTCTTTTTGATGTCTGAGTAATATTCCATTATATATTGATACACACACACACACACACACACACACACACACACACACACACACCATATCTTCTTTATCCATTCATCTGTCGATTTAGGTTGCTTCCATGTCTTGGCTATTGTAAATAGTGCTGCTATGAACATTGGGGTGTATGTATCTTTTCGAATTAGAGTTTTCTCCAGATATATGCCCATGAGTGAGATTGCTGTATCATATGGTAGCTCTATTTTTAGTTTTTTTTTAAGGAAACTCCATACTGTTCTTCATAGTGACTGCAGCAATTTTACATTCCCACAAATACTGTTGGAGGGTTCCCTTTTCTCCACACCCTCTCCAGAATTTATTATTTGTAGACTTTTTGATGATGGCCTTTCTGACTGGTGTGAGGTCATACCTCATTGTGGTTTTGATTTGCATTTCTCTATTAATTAGCAATGTTGAGCATCTCTTCATGTGTCTGTTGGCCATCTATATGCCTTTGGAGAAATGTCTATTTATGTCTTCTGCCCATTTTTTGATTGGGTTGTTTTTTTCATATTGAGCTATATCAGCTGTTTGTATATTTTGGAACTTGATCCCTTGTCAGTCACACATGATATTACATTTTAAATGATTACTTGATTAACGTCCATCTTTCCCACTAAATTTGAAGTTCCTTGAAAAAATGGACTGTATCTGTCTTTGTTCATTTTTATATCCCAGTGTATGGCACCTACAAAGTACTCAATAAATGTTTATTAAATTAAGTGAGTTGAGAACTTAAATTTCACTTGTGAATCCACTTATTTTACTACTCCATAAACCCAGCTTTATTGTGTAAATTGTTACCCTATTATCTAAATTCTCTAAAACAAAAAGGAATCCAAATACATATGAAAAGGCTTCTATGCATAAAAAGTTGAAAACAGGGCTTCTGTAGTTACATGGTTACCTATTTAGCCAAATATTAGTTTTTGTCTTTTACATAATAAAGAGGGCATGTTGGCAGTTCTTTAAGGTTAGGGTATGTTTCTCCCTCTGTGTGGTTTTTAGAAAACTTAATTACACTTTAAGGATAAATATTTGCCTAATTCTAGGGACGATTGTACACCGAAAAATCTGAAACATCCTCAAAAGCTTTCACATTTCCATAGAGGGAGCATAATGATTTTACTACTTGACTTTGTTGTACAGAGTTTTCTCAGAATGAACACTAAATCAGTATCCAGCAAGTTCATATTAAAAGAAAGATGTTCAAAGAATTGTTCCACAAGACTTCTCATGTCTGGATCTTCAGACTACCTGCATGGTTTAGTGATACTAAAGTATAAATAATTTTGAAGGGGAGAGAGAAGTTTGATGGCTTAATAAGAAAGGGGTCAGTTAATTCTGGTCACTGAGGTTGCTGGATGCAGAGAGACTGTTGATAAAGATAAGGCTTTTGCTCCTTTTGTAGCTGATTTTGTGCATTTCTTAGAAATACCTGCTTTGACTTTCTTACTGCTTTCCTGAGTTTACCCATAAACCAAAAGAGATGTAGTATTTGAGTGCAGCTGCATGGAAAAAAGCATCTGTGATAAATGTCTTCAGTTCCTCCCTCTCGCTCCTAAGCTGCCTCCAATCAGGCAGCCAGCACTCCCAGTTCTGTCACATGAGTAAGTCCTGACCTCTACTTGTCCTCTTACCTGTCCGCCCTGGGAGTGTCTTAGCTCAGCACCTATCACCAACCAAGCATTCTCTCCTGATTTGACCCCCACCTCACTCCCCGATCTCTCCCACTCACTGTTGGCATGGTTCCTTCTAAAGTGCAAACCTGATCACTCTTTCATTTAAAACTTATAAATGGCTCATAACAACAAATTAATACAAAAATGTTATTACATGCCAGGCCCTATTCAAAGTTCTTTGCACATATTAAGTCATGATTATGCCCTGGGACGGTATATCTAGAAACTTATTGTTCTACACTTTGGCATAATAATAAAGTTGATGAGGGCTTCCCTGGTGGCGCAGTGGTTGAGAGTCCGCCTGCCGATGCAGGGGACGCGGGTTCGTGCCCCGGTCTGGGAAGATCCCACATGCCGCGGAGCGGCTGGGCCCGTGAGCCATGACCGCTGAGCCTGCGCATCCGGAGCCTGTGCTCCGCAACGGGAGAGGCCACAACAGTGAGAGGCCCGCGTACCGCAAAAAATAATAATAATAATAAAGTTGATGTTAATTGAGTGCCTCTTTTGAGCACATAATTACAATATTAGCTCTTCTAATCCTAACAACATCTCAGGAATAAGGACTTCTTTTTAAGTTGTGGGGACTGATTGACTATTAAGAGTTGTATAGTATAAGGAACTTGCCCAAAGTCACATGACTAATGAATAGAGAGAGAGCATTCACACTCAGGCAGACTAGCTCCTGAGTCCATGTTCTGAAGCACTGCTCCTACTGCCTTTCCTAATAAGCTCCCTAGTTCTAGAGGCTTGCTCACAAGCACTGTGAGCGAGGCTCAACTGGTTCTTCTCTCCAACCTTCATTTTCCTTGGCGTTGCATCCTCCTGTCTGGCTGATCTGCTGCACTGAACTAAACAGATGCTCTCTTAAATGATGCCTTCAGCTGGACAAGCTTGATTCACTCAAGCTCTCTATTCCTTCTGTAAAACATTTGTCTGAGCCCTGTAACCCAGAATATTCACAGCTAAAAGGTTATACTCTAGGGGCTTCCCTGGTGGCGCAGTGGTTGAGAGTCCGCCTGCCGATGCAGGGGACATGGGTTCGTTCCCCGGTCCGGGAAGATCCCACATGCCGCGGAGCGGCTGGGCCCGTGAGCCATGGCCGCTGAGCCTGCGCGTCCGGAGCCTGTGCTCCGCAACGGGAGAGGCCACAGCAGTGAGAGGCCCGCGTACCACAAAAGAAAAACAAAAAAAAAGGTTATACTCTATAATACTATGTACTTTCTTTCCCACCAGCTAAAATGTATGCCTAAAAGAAATCAGTTGTGTTTATTCCCATGCATGTTTATGCTAGTTAATACCTATTATCATACACATCTAATTTAATTAAATGTTATACAAATTGATGAAACGTGGAAAAGAAAAAAAAAACTGTCAGATGTTTTGAAAGACTAACTTGTAATGAGTTTTCTTTTCTAAATGGCTGTCAAATGTGGTGAGACAACTGTGAAAGCCTGCGGAGAATTTGTAAAAGTCTAGAAGGATTCTGCATTCAGATTTTGTCACAAATATCTTTAAGTTTTCACTCCAATGTAAAGAAACTAAAACTGGGAATTATAAACAGTGTAGTATGAGTATGATTTATAAAAGACTTCTCAGAATTTCAACTTGTGCACTTATACCCAAAGAGAATGACTTCTTATCTCAAATGACTGGTGAATTAATTGGGCATTATACGTTTTATAATACAATGATATGATTAAGAAATGAATGTATGAGATTTTGGTATAATTCCTTGCCTTGCCAACTTAAAAAACATTACCTGACACTTATCAATCTGGAATGTGTTGGATGAGAGGATTTCTAATCTCTTTGAAATATGGTACCATATGTACCATCATACCCATGCTCCAGACAAACTACAGAACTCAAGAGTTCTTCTAATATTAACCTATGAGGCACTTTCTGCTCTCATTTCCTGCCTTTGAACATGCTTTCCTTTTGCCTGAAATGCCTTTTCCTAACATTCTTTTTGCTACCTTTGATTCGTCTCTTAGCGTTAGATATTACTTGTTCTGCAATACCTTTCCAGATCTCCCGAGACTAGCTGTGTGCTCCTCTAAATGTCTATTAGACACAACTACCCAGAAAAAATTTATTGTAATTGAAAATTTAGGGGAAATGATGAATGTATTCATCCTTTTCACTTTTGTTTCTTTTATGGGACAGAAGTAATAGGATAGTTTTAAAAAATATAATTATAAGGATAAGTAATAAGTGAAACTTTTCTAATCCTAATATCCTATCCAAAATAAATCCACAGGGCAATCACAGACTTGACCATGACTTGAAGATTAATAATATTGTGCTAAGGATAGAATGCTTATGACAAGGGAATCATGCAGAATTTTGATTTGGGAATAATCAGCTCCAAAAACTTGTGTGTATTTTTGTTTTTTGTTCATTTTTTTTAGGTATTATGGTTATAGGCTGATCATTTGTAGGAGGGAAAGCTGTTAGTAGTAGATATGCAATTATCATCATCTAATATCCCAGATCAGGATCAGCCTAGTCAGAATTAATCTTTTTGTTAAAGGAGTGCAGAGTAGTAGTTAAGTACACAGTTTTTTGTGTATCAATGTTCAAATCCTTTACTATTTTCTTTGCTTGAGAAAGTCTAAATTACTATCATTTAGTCTACTACTTGGTCCATAATAAGGACTCAACAGATAGTAGTCAATTATCATCATTATTATGTCTCAAATCCAGCATTTATCAGATTCTGTTTGTGTTGTGATTTCCATGTACTTACTTCATCTCTTGTACTATATTATATTATAAGGTTTTTTAGGTCAGACGCTTTGCCATTCTTAGCTTTTTAATCTTCCTGAACCCTCCAAAATAGTGTACGTTTTAGATGCTCATTTTAATAAATGTAAATTGAGTTGAATTGATAGGAATGAATCTCACTACTCATGTTAAAAATTATCATAAACTACAGTGTATGTTTGTTTCAGTAATGTTTATTCCCCATGTAGTCCTACAACTTTGATGCAAATCAGTCTATAAAGTCCATAAAATGAATCCATTCAAATAGTACTTATGCCAAGTATCTAATTCTATGCTTTACATATTCTGAATTATTTTAGTTTATAACCATAAATTAATGCAATTTCTATGAACTATAGGCCATTGATATTCTCTCATTGACTCCTTTTACAATCTGATATGTTACTGAGTGATTTTCCTATCTAAATATCTAAGACAAATCGTCTTTACTTAATAAGATGGCAACTAATAGCCTTCTTAAATAATGATCTTATACTCAATGCCTATATCCACATTCAGTTCATATTTTCTAAAAGTTTAGTTTGTAAGTGAAATGTCCATTAATGAGAGTAAAATACCCAAAAGGAAGATTATAAGAGAAGCCCTGAAAAATTTTGGTTTTCATCATTTTGATTTTTAAAGGTCAATTAAGATAAACTAAGTCTAATCATTGTTGACAAAGTAACCTTTCCAGGCCTCAAATTTCTTACTTGTAAAATGACCGTGTTACCTGAAGACTTCTAAAATCCTCTTCAGTTTAGGATATTATATGAAGCTATTATCAAAATTAGAGAAACAGCAACCACAAATTGTTTACAGTATTCTAAAGAGGACTACTACCAGAATTCACACTTATTCACCCATTTAGTCAGTATATACTTACTGAACACCTATGGAAAATATAGACAGGCGCTGTTTTAGAAATTAGGAAGACAGTGTTAAACAAAACAGTTCAAGTCTCTGGCATTGTGGAATTTTGTCAAGTCAGGGAGATAGACAAAAATCACGTAAACAGTGAGATAGATTATTAAGCTAAGGAGCAGATAAGTGCTATGCAGAAAAGTATGCTAAGGGGTAGAGGGTGGCAGGCGGAGCTGTTTTAGGGAAAGAGAGAGAACATTTAAGCAGGGATATAGAACACAAAGAGCATTCCATGCAGAGAACAGGAAGTGCAGAAAAGGGCCGGAGTCAGGTGGGCTCTTGGTCTGTGGGAGGCACATGGAAGAGGCTGCTGTGATTGAAGTCGAGTGAGCCAGAGGAGATGAGGACAGAGGCATAGTGAGGGCCCACATCACGCAGAGCAGTGATTCCTGGAGGGGGAGACTCTGCCCCCAAGTTGGCAATGCCTGGTGGGGGCAACGCCCCCAATTTGGCACTGCCTGGTGACATTTTTGGGTGTCACAGCTGTGAAAGGGACGCTACTGGCATCTAGTGGGTGGAAGCCAGGGGTACTACTAAGCATCCCAAATTGCACAGGACAGCTCCTCATGGCTAAGAAATATCTTGTTCAAAATATCTATAGTTCCAAGGCCCAGAATCTTGGATGTAAGGGCTTGTAGGTTACAGTAGGAAATTTGGACTTTATTCTAAGTGTGAGGGGAAGCCCCTGGAAATTTTTCAGCACAGCAGAGATATGACATGATTAGACTTGTATGGAGAACGACTAAAGATAGAGGAGAGTAGATACATGAAAACCAGTGAGGAGGTAACTGCAGGAGTCCAGGAAGGAGATGCTGGTGGTTTGGACCAGTGTGGGAGCTAAGGAGGACACAAGTAGTTGTTGGACCCCAGGTATAAATAAAAATGATCTTTTTTTCCCTTTTAGCTGTGGCTTTTCCATCTGGTTTCAAAGTTTCACAAGGTGATTTATATTATTTAAAAATTTACTTTATGAGGATAGCAATTGGCCTACATGGCAGAACATCAAGAGGATGTGTCTATGAAGGGAGGATTTACTCATCAATTTATATCTTCACAACAAGATGAAAAAAATTACATCTTTTTAAGATTTACTTTATCCACATGAATCCAGTTTCTTACGGTTCAGCCTTCACCATACGAACTCAGTGGATATAGAAGTCAATTTTATGCTGTTTAATATTATTCTGGGTTGCATTAGAAGTTTAATAAGACCTCATTAAAAGTGATTTCCTGTTCTTTCTATCTGAATTGAACATTCCCTGTATTTTCTCTTCCACAATGGAAAAGTCAGGCTTCTACTCCAGAGCACATTTCTTGGAAGCTGATAAAATTGCTGTCTACTTCCCTGAAACTTAGGTCATTGGTAGCAAATATTCAAAGGTAATTATGAAACAGAATATCCTAGGAAGCCTTAAGTAAACTTTATGTTTACAGCAAATCATTTGACGGGGAGACCCTGGGGGAGATAGGGGGAGGGGTGCAAAGGAACAGAAGGGAACGGGGCCAGTGCTTTCCCTGTCCACTTAGGCACCGGGAAGTCTGTTGGGCTCCTGGGCCTAATCCTCTGCCCTCGGAGCCTCCCTCCTGCTGCAGAGCCCAAGCCCCTCCCCTACATTCCTACCCAGGGCCCCACCTCTACACTCGGAGACCCCCTCCAATGCGCTGGGCCTAAACCCCACCCACACACCCTCACTCAGAGCCCTACCTCCACGTGCTGCCTCTCCCCTTCTGTGAGCAGGTCCTGAGCAGAGGCCCCGCCCCATGCTCAAACGACACCCCCCCACCTGCCTAAACTCCGCTCCACCCTAAACCCTATCCCTGCTTAAGTTACAACCCTTGCCTAAACTCTGCCCGCATAGCCAAGGCTTTTTTTTCCTTTCTTTTCTTTTTTCCTCTTTTGGATTGGGGCTCTGTTTTACCTTGTTATTTCATTGTTGTTGATTCTTTTACATTTTTATTTTCCCTAATCTTTTATTTTTCTAATTTTATTTTATTCTTTATACTTTGTCAGTGATCTCTCTTTATGGCTTGTTCCCCCCCCCCACTCCTTTTTTATTTTCTTTTTTCTGTTGTGGTTTTAATTTTCCTTGTTGCAGTTGTTTCAATTATAGTTTTATTTTTCCTAATATATTTTTTATCTTTCCATTTTTATTTTATTTTTTGATATTTTACTGCTCCCCTTTTTCTTTCTTTCTTCCTTTTTTTATTTTTTTAACCACACCACGAAGCTTGTGGGATCTTGGTTCCCAGGCAGGGGGTTGGGCCCGAGCTCCTGTGGTGGGGGCTCCAAGTCCAAACCACTGGACTAACAGAGAAACTCAGACCGCAGGAAATATCAGTCAGAGTGAGACCTCCCAAAAGTCCTCGTCTCAGCACCAAGACCCAGCTCTATCCAACTGCCTGCAAACTCCGGTGCCAAACTCAAGCCAAACAACCAGTAAGACAGGAATACAACACCACCCATCAAAAAAAAAAAAAAAAAAAAAAAGAAATGAAAAAAAATACGTTACAGACGAAGGAACAAAGTAAAAACCTACAAGACCAAATAAATGAAGATGAAATAGGCAACCTACCTGAAAATGAATTCAGAGTGATGATAGTAAAGATGATCCAAAATCTCAGAAACTGAATGGAGAAAATACAAGAAACATTTAACGAGGATCTAGGAGAACTGAAGAGCAAACAAACAGTGATGAACAACACATTAAATAAAATTTAAAATTCTCTAGAAGGAAGCAATAAGAGAATAACTGAGGTAGAAGAACGGATAAGTGAGCTGGAAGATAAAATGGTGGAAATAACTGCCAGGGGGCAGAATAAAGAAAAAAGAATGAAAAGAATTGAGGACAGTCTCAGACACCACTGGGACGACACTAAACACACCGACATTCGAATTATAGGGGTCCCAGAAGAAGAGAAAAAGAAAGGGTCTGAGAAAATACTTGAAGAGATTATAGTTCAAAACTTCCCTAACATGGGAAAGGAAATAGGCAATCAGGCCCAGGAAGACCAGAGAGTACCATACAGGATAAACCCAAAGAGAAACACACTGAGACACATATTAATCAAACTATCAAAAATTAAATACAATGAAAAAATATTAAAAGCAGCAAGGGAAAAGCAACAAATAACATACAAGGGAATGCCCATAAGGTTAACAGCTGATCTTTCAGCAGGAGCTCTGCAAGCCAGAAGGGAGTGGTAAGACATGTTTAAAGTTATGAAAGGGAAAAAGCTGCAACTAAGATTACTCTACCCAGCAAGGATCTCATTCAGATTTGAAGGAGAAATTAAAACCTTTACGGACAAACAAAAGCTAAGAGAATTCAGCACCACCAAACCAGCTTTACAACAAATGCTAAAGAAACTTCTCTAGGCAGGAAATACAAGAGAAGGAAAAGACCTACAATAACAAACCCAAAAGAATTAAGAAAATGGAAATAGGAACACACATATTGATAATTACCTTAAATGTAAATGCATTAAATGTTCTAACCAAAAGAGATAGACTGGCTGAATAAAACAAAAACAAGACCCATACATATGCTGTCTACAAGAGACCCACTTCAGACCTAGGGACACATACAGACTGAAAGTGAGGGGATGGAAAAAGATATTCCATGCAAATGGAAAGCAAAACAAAGCTGGAGTAGCAATTCTCATATCAGACAAAGTAGACTTCAAAATAAAGACCATTACAAGAGACAAAGAGGGACAACTTCATAATGATCAAGGGATCAATCCAAGAAGAAGATACAACAATTGTAAATATTTATGCACCCAGCATAAGAGCACCTCAACACATAAGGCAAATGTTAACAGCCATAAAAGGGGAAATCAACAGTAACACAAAATTAGTGTGGGACTGTAACACCCCGCTTTCATCAATGGACACATCAACCAAAATGAAAATAAATAAGGAAACACAAGCTTTAAATGACACATTAAACATGATGGACTTAACTGATAATTACAGGACATTCCATCCAAAAACAACAGAATACACTTTCTTTCCAAGTGCTCATGGAACATTCTCCATGACGGACCATATCTTGGGTCACAAATCAAGCCTTGGTAAATTTAACAAAATTGAAATCATATCAAGTATCTTTTCTGAACACAGCATTATGAGACTAGATATCAATTACAGGAAAAAAATGTAAAAAATACAAACACATGGAGGCTAAACAATACACTACGAAATAACCAAGAGATCACTGAAGAAATCAAAGAGGAGGTCAAAAAATACCTAGCAAAAAAACAACAATGAAAACACGATGACCCAAAACCTATGGGTTGCAGCAAAAGCAGTTCTAAGAGGGAAGTTTATAGCAATACAGTCCTACCTTAGGAAACAAGAAACATCTCAAAGAAACAATGTAACCTTACAACTAAAGAAATTAGAAAAAGATGAAGAAAAAAATGCCACAGTTAGCAGAGGAAAGAAATCATAAAGATCAGGTCAGAAATAAATGAAAAAGAAATGAAGGAAATGAGAGCAAAGACTAATAAAACTAAAAGCTGGTTCTTTGAGAAAATAAATAAAATTGATAAACCATCAGCCAGACTCATCAAGAAAAGAAGGGAGAAGAATCAAATCAACAGAATTAGAAATGAAAAAGGAGAAGTAACAACTGACACTGCAGAAATACAGAGGATCATGAGAAATTACCAGAAGCAACTATATGCCAATCAAATGGACAACCTAGAAGAAATGGACAAATTCTTAGAAAAGCACAACCTTCCAAGACTGAACCAGGAAGAAAAAGAAAATATGAACAGACCAATCAGAAGGAATGAAATTGAAACTCTGATTAAAAATCTTCCAACAAACCAAAGTCCAGGACCAGATGGCTTCACAGGTGAATTCTATCAAACATTTAGAGAAGAGCTAACACCTATCCTTTTCAAACTCTTCCAAAATATAGCATAGGGAGGGAGACTCCCAAACTCATTCTATGAGGCCACCATCACCATGATACCAAAACCAGACAAAAGTGCCACAAAAAAGAAAACTATAGGCCTATATCACTGATGAACATACATGCAAAAATCCTCAAAAAATACTAGCAAACAGAATCCAACAGCACATTAAAAGGATCATACATCCTGATCAACTGGGGTTTATCCCAGGAATGCAAGGATTCTTCAATATATGCAAATTAATCAGTGTGATACACCATATTAACAAATTGAAGGAGAAAAACCATATGATCATCTCAATAGATGAAGTAAAAGCTTTTGACAAGATTCAACACCCATTTATGATAAAAACTCTCCAGAAAGTAGGCATAGAGGGAACCTACCTCACCGTAATAAAGGCCAAATATGACAAACAAACAGCCAACATCATTCTCAATGGTGAAAAACTGAAAACTTTTCCTCTAAGATCAGGAGCAAGACAAGGTGGCCCATTCTCACCACTATTATTCAACGTAGTTTTGGAAGTTTTAGCCACAGCAGTCAGAGAAGAAAACGAAATAAAAGGAATCCGAATCGGAAAAGAAGAAGTAAAATTGTCACTGTTTGCAGATGACATGATACTATACATAGAGAATCCTAAAGATGCCACCAGAAAACCACTAGAGCTAATCAATGAGTTAGGTAGAGTAGCAGGATACAATATTAATGCACAGAAAACTTGCATTCCTATACACTGATAATGAAAAATCTGAAAGAGAAACTAAGGAAACACTCCCATTTACCATTGCAACAAAAAGAATAAAATACCTAGGAATAAACTCACCTAAGGAGACAAAAAACCTGTATGCAGAAAACTGTAAGTCACTGATGAAAGAAATTAGAGATGATACCAACAGATGGAGAGATATACCATGTTCTTGAATTGGAAGAATCTATGTTGTGAAAATGACTATACTACCCAAAGCAATCTACAGGTTCAATGCAATCCCTATCAAACTACCAATGGCATTTTTCACAGAATTAGAACAAAAAAGTGTACAATTTGTATGGAAACACAAAAGACCCCGAATAGCCAAAACAATCTTGAGAAGGAAACGGAGCTGGAACAATCAGGCTCCCTGACCTCATACTATTCTACAAAGCTACAGTAATCAAGACAATATGGTACTGGCACCAAAACAGGAATGTAGACCAATGGAACAGGATAGAAAGCCCAGAGATAAACTCACACACCAATGGTCACCTTATCTTTGATAAAGGAGGTAAGAATATACAATGGAGAAAAGACATCCTCTTCAGTAAGTGGTGCTGGGAAAACTGTCCAGCTACATGTTAAAGAATGAAATTAGAACACTCCCTAACACCATACACAAAAATAAACTCAAAATGGATTAAAGACCTAAATGTAAGACCAGACACTATAAAATCTTACAGGAAAACATAGGCAGAATGCCCTATGACATAAATCAAAGCAAGATCCTTTTTGACCCACCTCCTAGAGAAATGAAAATAAAAACCAAAATAAACAAATGGGACCTAATGAAACTTCAAAGTTTTGCACAGCAAAGGAAACCATAAACAAGATGAAAAGACAACCCTCATGACGGGAGAAAATATTTGCAAACGAAGCAACTGACACAGATTAATCTCCAAACTTTACAAGCAGCTCAAGCAGCTCAATATCAAAACAAACAACCCAATCCAAAAATGGGCAGAAGACCTAAATAGACATTTCTCCAAAGAAGATATACAGAGTGCCAACAAACACATGAAAGAATGCTCAATATCACTAATCATTAGAGAAATGCAAATCAAAACTACAATGAAGTATCACCTCACACCAGTCAACATCAAGAATGGTCAACATCAAAAAATCTACAAACAATAAATGCTGGAGAGGGTGTGGAGAAAAGGGATCCCTCT
Organism: Pseudorca crassidens; assembly: GCF_039906515.1. Lineage (NCBI taxonomy): Eukaryota > Metazoa > Chordata > Mammalia > Artiodactyla > Delphinidae > Pseudorca > Pseudorca crassidens. Next base: position 69,139,940 of record NC_090303.1, on the reverse strand, counting down.
TGCACTGTTGGTGGGAATGTAAATTGATACATCCACTATGGAGAACAGTATGGAGTTTCCTTAAAAAGCTAAAAATAGAACTAACATATGACCCAGCACTCCCACTACTGGGCATATACCCTGAGAAAAACCATAATTCAAAAAAGTCATGTACCACAATGTTCATTGCAGCACTATTTCCTATAGCCAGGACATGGAAGCAACCTGAGTCCATCGACAATGGATAAAGAAGATGTGGCACACATATACAATGGAATATTACTCAGCCATAAAAAAAATGAAATTGAGTTATTTGTAGTGCAGTGGATGGACCTAGAGTCTGTCCAACAGTGAAGTAAGTCAGAAAGGAAAAACAAATAGCTAATACACATATATGGAATTCAAAAAAAAGGTTCTGATGAACCCAGGGGCCGGACAGGAATAAAGATTCAGACGTAGAGAATGCACTTGAGGACACAGGCGGTGGGGGAAGGGGAAGCTAGGACGAAGTGCAAGAGTAGTATATATACACTACCAAGTGTAAAATAGATAGCTAGTGGAAAACAACTACATTGCACAGAGAAATCATCTCAGTGCTTTGCTACCACCTAGCAGGGTGGGATAAGGAAGGTGGGAGGGAGATGCAAGAGGGGATATGGGGGTATACATTTGCATATAGCTGATTCACTTTGTTATACAGCAGAAACTAACACAACACTGTAATTATACTCCAATAAAGATGTTAAAAAATAAAGATACTGCATCATGCTACACTTTGAAGATCAAATATTTTCATAACCATTGTAGGCAATAAATAATGAGTAGAGTTAACAGAGGAACAGATTCTTAAAAAATAAAATTGCAGGCCTCCACAACGAAGAGAGGAAAAGAAAGCAAATTGGTCAGTTCATATGCCTTGATTAGACTGTTCTTTTTGTCCTAGAAGGCCTAAACAGTGGCTTAAAAACATTAAGTCATCAACTCTGAAACAGGAGTGCAGAGGCAGAAGGTTTCCGGAGCTTTCCACCCCACGGAGGATAATAAGTTTCATTCTAATGACTATGTTGAATGGTGGCTAAGTTTTTTCATTAAAGTGAACCCAGGAAAAACAACTGATTTTGCAGCTAGAGGCTCTCTTTTGATTCTTTATGAATTTTATGTCAGGGGGGACCAGAGCAGCCTCAGCCCTTCATTAGGTACCCCCCACTCTTATATCTTTCTCAATTAATTTTAATCACAGATGGGGAGCCATCTCTCAGGAAGTCGACAACATGGTTTCTTTCATTGTTGTTCGTATTTGGTTTGACGGTTTTGTTGTGTTTTATATTTTTCGTTTGTTTTTGTGTTTTGCCTGTGAAGGGTGGCAGAATATGCCACTCCAAAATATGCCACCTTGGCATAAGGATTATTTTGATTTAAAAGGACTTGAAAAATAGCAAATCCTATTCCCTTTTTTTTCTTAAAAGTAGGAGATGAAATTCTCATGTGAGTTATGTCCTCTGTAATAGAAGCAAAGTAACATTCTTATCATCAAGGACAAGAAGCTGAGACCCAGAGAATTCTACACAAATGGACCTTCTATAATAATTCTTATCTTCATTTAGCCTCTGCACATAATTCATTTACTTCTCCATAATTATCTCTCTTTGTTCAGCCAACTATAAAAAATCATGTAGGTTCTGCCTTTCTTTGTGTCTTCATTCCTTATGAGGGCTCCTGTGTAACATAAAGTTTATATAAATTTGTGTATATTTATACAGGTATATTCCTCAGTATCGGAGGGGAATTGGTTCCAGGACCCCCCTCAAATACCAATATCCAGGGATGCTCAAGTCCCTTATACACAATGGCGCAGTACAGTTGGCCCTCCATATCTGGGGCCAAATTTGCTTTTCTCCGGTTAATCAGTTTCTGTCAGTTTACTTCTCAGGCTCAGCTGAAAATTCTAAGAGGGCAGAGGTGAAAATTTGCCTGCCCTATACCTTCGGCATCTGTGGACTGAATCCAAATTTTTTGGACTTCTAAATATGAAGACATTTCATAATCATTACTTCAATAGAAATGATTTATGTTAATAGGCATCCTACTGGAACTAACATTTGACAGATCCTTTACTTCGTGCAGTGAGTGGCTAATTGAGGACCCTTAAGTATAACAAAATGAAGGATATTTCCATAAACTGGTATACCATTGTCCCTGCTCCCCTGCAACATTTATCTGCTGATGCATTCAGCCTAAGAGGAAAGACCCGAGATGGGAGGACCCCTGGAAATATTACACCCAATTAACACTTCTGGCTTTTATAAAGTAGTGTTTATTTTACTCTTTATTGTTATTTTTTGTCTAGTTTCTGCTAGAACTGCTATGAAGCCATGCTTTTTAGCTCTTCTCTAAATGTTTATTTTATGCTTTGCATTTATATATGTACATATAAATATATTTGTATTTTGTCTATTGTAGTTAGCTTTGATATGAATCCACTTAAAATTAACATGAAGGCATGAATATGGTAATATCATAATGCGTTATTTAGAAATGCCTTTTTTTCTTTTTTTTTTTTTTTTTTTTTTTTTGCTTTTTTGTCTTTGCTCTTCCTTCTTTCTCCTTTCTCTTGTGTTAGTTTCCCCATCCCTCACTCAGGTCTATAGCCTCTTGTGTATCCCCAATATGATTTTCTTTATTCTGAAACAGTGCTTCCTATATTCACATTTATATATATACTGACTTTTTGTCAACATTTTTTTCACAAAAGTGGAAACATATCACGTGTACTTTTCTACTTTTATCATTCAATAGTACTTTTTGAAAAATCTCTCAAGTCAGTTAATGGCTTTATTTTTGTTCTCTTTATGGGTTGTACAGTATTCTATGGTATGGGCCCTGCATCATTTATTAAACCATTCCTCTGTTTTTAGTAATTTTCTTTGGTTCCAATTTTTTTTGCCATAATGAACAACGTTGTAATAAACATTGTTGTACCTGTGTCCTTATACAATTATTTTTATGGCATTGAATCCCAGGAGTGGAATTGCTAGGTCATAAGGCAAATGAATTTTTAAAATTTTATAGATGTTGCCAGATTGCTTTCCAAAAAGATTATAACTCTTCATATTTCTACCAGTAATGTGAAAGAGTATACTTTTCCTATACTTCTGCCAGCAGTAGGTATTAAAGCTCTTTTTAATTTTTCAGCTGTTGGTTATAAAGTAGTATCTTGTGTTTAATTTGTATTTTCCTGAATGCTAGCAAATTTGAGTGGTTTTTCATATGTCTCATCTGTAACTTGCCTATTTATATCTTTTACCCATTTTCTGTTGGATTGTTTGTCTTTTTTTTTTTTTTTTTTTAATGTGAGTGACTGTGAGGATATTTTTATGGTGTAGAATTTTCCCTTTGTATGGCATTTGGGCAATTTTTTTTTTCCAAAGCTAGTGTTAATCTTTTGATTTTGTATGGTACAAAAGAGTTTTTAATTCTTAAATATTCAGATATTTGTATATTTTATAACTTTTGGTTTTTAGTCTTGCTTAAAAAGGCTTTCCTCAATCCTAGCTTGTACATGAAGCTTTCAGATTCTTTTTTTTATTTTTTAAAATACTGATTTTTTTAATTGGTTGTGTCAGTTGAAAAAAATGCACAGCCTAAAATTTGAGAGTTAATGTTTTCTTTGGCCGACTTTCTGAGGACTCAAACATGGAGGCAGCCTCTCAGATAGAGCTGAGGGACGGCTCCCAAGAGGTAAGGGAGGAGCCCGGATATATAGAAGTTTTTGCAACAAAAGCCAGGCAGTCAGAACATCAAACGATTACTGTTAATTAAAGAAAGCCAGACATCTCAAGTTAATGAATTTAGCGCTTTTCTATGTATGGGAAGATACCAGAGTCTGTCTGGGCTCATTGAAATCATTCCTTTGACATGTACCTTATCTATCTAGGGCCAGTATCCTGCTTTCCCATCCTGAGTCCTCTCAGGGTGCACAGTCTGGGAGCAGCTATGGTGGCTGATGGCTTGATGGCTGCAAAATCCTTTGTTTACTGATATGGCAGGTGACATTCTTCATCCACAATTGCAATATTATGTACCTTTTCCTTGGCTTAAATTTGGTGGTTTAGGGATGCTGATAATTTATACCCATCATGTTGGATACCCATCATGGATGTTGATAATTTCAGAAATATGGGTATAATATATGAAAGGTATTACCTTTTCCTGAAGACTACCCTGTAACCCTAGCTGAGTTGGATATCTCTTGCCCACCTCCTTATTTTGCCCTCTTTGCACCTGTAACATTGACTTACCACTTTGAGTTGAAATTGTATGCTTAAAAAATAGTCTATTTACTTAGCTAAGCTAAGAATTCTTCCAGGGCAGGTCTGTGTCATATTTATGTTTACATTTATAGTGCCTAACAGTTCTTGATACCACTGGGTAATAAATATTTGTGGAATTAATTTGAATTAGAGAAGTTTTTTTTTCTAGCTGCCTTAATTATTGTATCATAAGAATAGCTAAACTTATTCCCTAATTCTGATAATGAAGCTTACCATTTATTAGGGTCTATTCTGCCAGACACTATTCTAAAAATGTTACATGCCTTATCTCATATGTCATCACACCTCTATGAAGCAGATAGTGTTATCCTCTATTACAACTGATGAGCTCAAGGCCATGCAAGTAGGAAGGGGCAGAACCAGAGTCTGGCTAGTTTGAAAACCTATATTAATTTTCCCTCTGCCACACTGCTTTCCAGCTTCAAAATTGTCTATTATTCCTATTCTAAAGAAATATTTTTAAAGAAGAGCCATTGTTTGGTGATCTCTTTAGCTCTGAGGCATTTATTTTTTGTTTTACTAGTAATTAATCCAAGGCTCATTAATTTTGTTTGTAGGAAATAAAGAGAATAGTAACCATTCCTTTTAATACTAAAAAGTTAAAGTTATAAGACTGGGATCAGAGCAAACAGATGGAAAATTGTTCATAGTTCCTCTAATACCTAAGTATTATTGGACCTTACGTTAAGAAAGCACTGAAATATGTTTACCCCGCCCCCTTCTGTAACTAGCATGTGGGAAAAACCTGTGGAACTAAACGATGAATGATGTGGACACACAGGAAATCATTTTGAAAGAAAACTTTGTAAACAAGCACAACAATACCATTTATAATACATATTGATTTTTTTTTGAAAAATAAAATTATGCATTACAAGTTCATTGTTCTATTTAAATTTGTTTGCTAGGAAGCCATGCGTGGAATGAATCACTATATATATTACATGATAAGATCCAGTTAACAGTAGGTAAACTGATTATGGTATTTACACCTTTGACATGTCATGTAATTGGTGATCATTTTAGCAAAAACTAATTTTAAATATATGTGAGTTAGATACATTATTTACTTTGTGGAGTTATCTTTTATATATTCAGATAGCTTACATAATGTTTATAATTATGCTATATATAATTCAATAATATATTTACCTTAAACTTTTTTTGTTTTTTTTTTTGTGGTACGCGTGCCTCTCACTGTTGTGGCCTCTCCCGTTGCGGAGCACAGGCTCCGGACGCGCAGGCTCAGCGGACATGGCTCACTGGCCCAGCTGCTCCGCAGCATGTGGGATCTTCCCAGACCGGGGCACGAACCCGTGTCCCCTGCATCGGCAGGCGGACTCTCAACCACTGCACCATCAGGGAAGCCCTACCTTAAACTTTTTGACTCAATATGATCTAGGTTAATATTAGGTGTATTGTAATAACAAATAGAATATATGAGAAAAATCAATAATACATTTTTAGAATAAAATAATTTAAATATATTTAATTTTTCTGTGCAATTATAATCATTGAATGTCCTCATTAGAAAGTGAGTTATGAAATATCTCCCTTAATTTATAGTGGTATATCTCCAGAAAATAATGTACTAAGGAAAAAGAAATCTTTTTTTCTATAAGCGAATGGGATTTGAAACCCACACTATCTTCCTTACCTTTTAGGTTTTATCTGTTCTTCATATCTGGATTCAAATATACATAGTGCCTTTTCTGACTATTCCAGCCTAAAACAATATCATCCTTTGAACACCTCTGCAGTTAGCAACATTTGACATTCGTTCATTTATTTATTCCTCCATTCACCAATTATTTTCTTGCAGATGTTTCCAGCTTGTGAAATTTTGTCTATGGTAGTTTAGATTGTTATCTGCTATATATATATAATAGACTGCTTTGTGGCTTATGTTTTGAATCATGGTATAAGTTATAATCTTGGTAGGCCCCTAAAATGGCTAAAATTTAAAAGAATGGTGATTATCAAGTGTCAGTGGTGTATGGAACAACTGGAACCCACACATTGTTGGTACAGCTGCATTGGAAGCCAGTCTGACATGTTGCAAGGCTAAACATTCGGTTACTATAGGACTCAGCCATTTCATTTGTAGATATTTACCCAGGAGAAATGAAAACATGTATCCACATAAATACCTATAGGTTCATGGTGGCTTTATTGATAATAGCCAAAAACTGGAAAGAACCCAAGTGTCCTTGAACTATTGATTGATAAACTAATTGTGGTGTATCTCTATAGCAGTATACTATTAAGAAAAACGTAACAAATGACTAACATGTGCAACAACACAGATTAATCTCAAAAGCAAATAGACTACATTAAAGAAAGAAAACCAGAAATCAAAGAATGCATATAGAATGATCCCATTTATGTGAAATTCTAGAAGAGGCACAACTATGGTGACAAAAAGCTCAGCTGTGTTTGCTGGGAGACGAGGATGGAGGGAGGCAGGTCTGCCTGCAGAAGGGCATGAGGGGCCTTTTCTGGGTGATCGGATGTTTCATATCTTGATCTAGTGATTATGGGCTTGGGTAGATTTTTAAAATTCATTGAACTGTACACTTAAAATTGCTGGATTATATTTATCTCCTAACAAGGGAACTCTGCTGTCAGTTTGCTATTCCTTTGAAGATAATCTCTTTTTTCTCCGGCAGCTTTTCAAAAATTTTTTAGGGAAGAAAGGTTCCTTAGTGTTCTGCAGTTTCATTACAATGTATCACGGTGTGATTTCTTTCCATTTATTTATCTTACTTGTGATTCACTTTGATTACTGAAGCTGTAATTCATGCTTTCATCAGTTCTGGAAAATTCTCCATCACTAACTCTCAAATATTATCTCTTCCTTGTTCCTTTTTATTCTCTTCCTTTGGGACTCTCATTACACTTATATTACATTTTCTAATAATATTCTCCATCTCTCCTACTTTTCATTTCCTTACCTCTCTGTGCTAAAGTCTAAGTAATCTTTTAGATATATATTCCAGTTCTTCTTTCTTTCATTTATATTCATCTGCTTTTTAATCCACCTATTTAATAGTATATTTTAATTTTTAGAAGCTGTTTGATTTTTTCTCAAATATCTGTCTTTTAAAAATGTATATTGTTCCTTGTTCATGTTTTTAATTCCCTTTTTTAATTTTAAAAAATATTTGAATTTGTATAAATTATATTCTATGTTTGAGAAATCCAGCAGTTTAAGTCCTTGGTGGTCAAATTCTTCTGTTTGTTAATGAGTTCTGACTCATTAATGCTGGTTATTTCCTTGTGAGTTCTGTTTTTTGGATTGTGAGTGCCTATTGACTGGGACTTATCTGTAGAAACCTTGAAAACTCTGAATTGAGAGATTATCCCTGAAGAGATTTATAGTTCCTTCTGCCAGATTGAAAACATGTATCCACATAAATACTTATAGGTTCATGGTGGCTTTATTGATAATAGCCAAAAACTGGAAAGAACCCAAGTGTCCTTGAACTATTGATTGATAAACTAATTGTTTAAACTAACTTGTCCAAGATTCCTGGAGCCAATTAAACTTAATTCTTGACTATCCCAGACCACATAAGCAGTGTGAATTTGAACCCGTCTCACCTTGAGAGCAGAATGTGGACTCTCAAGAGAGAATTTTTCCCTTCCAGAGGTCACCCTAGATAGGCAAATGGCCTTTTCATTTTCCTTTCCTGATGGTAGATTACTTTTTTCTAGTCAGTCTATTAATGATGATAAAAGAGATCTAGTTCCAACTCTTGATCTTACTGAATCCTGAGCTCTATACTCATGATCCCTTCTGGACAGTGAAAACCCAGGGGGTCTGGGATCCAGGGAGTGTCCAGTAAACACCTTCAGGGCAGCCACTACTTTGGACAATGAAAAAAATTCAATAGAATGGTTTGAAAAATAAATAAATAAAAACACCTTAATCAATTATGAATTATTAATACTAATTACCTACATTAAGAACGTGTGTGTGTGTATTTGGGAAATACTTTAAATATGAATTTGTTTCCTTCTTGTGACATCAAGGATTACATAGACAATTTTGTATTCAACTGATGACACTCAAAACTGAGACCTAAAAAAAGAAATAATAAACCATTGTTTTCAAGGTCAAATCAAATTGGAAAAAACCATTCTTCATTCCATTTATAAGACCTAGGTAACTTGGTAAAGCTAGTACTAAAAATGCCTTTTTGTAGACAGGTAGTTAGAATACCATACAGAACTCATTTTTGACAGTCAAAACCAAAATTATTTGCAAGCCATAGATACATACAACCTTGTAGGCTGACACCTCACTTAACTGTTAAATCGCCTAAAAGATTACCTTGTCTTTCTTTTATGTGAATTCAGGAGCACAAAGCTATTTAAAATTCCTTCTCTAGAGAGATTCTATTAGAAGTATTATATTTCTTTGGCAGTCCTAAAAGGAACCAGCTCAATATTTTAACGTCATATTTTTTAAAGCTACTTTGGGTTATTTTTTTTTAAGTTAGATTGAAGCCTGAGAAATTAAATATGTGTATATGGCATGAATTTTAGCAGGGTTCTACAGCTCAAAGAGTTATTTCACACCCTGTCTAGTGTCTAGGTGAACCATTCTCTATTAGCATAGCAACATTCAAATATGTAAGTGATTAGTAAGTGAAAACAAATAGATTGTGCTTTCACCTGCTACTCTCTGCATGCTTGCATATGTACAAACAGGTAGATTGTGTTTTCACATGTAAGTTTTAGAATATCCCAGAAGGGCATAAGAATGAAAGAAAAATAAGATTCACTGTACCATTAATCTATAGCCCCAGTGCAAATGTGAGGGAAAGAAATTATTGAAGCATAACTCAGGTAATTTTAAAAGACTGATGCTAATAGACAGTAGAGGCTGAACACATTCTGAATTATAAAATGAAAGAAAACAGTGGACAAAGGAAGATAATAGCAATAATAACTATGGCTTACTGAGTTCTTACTGTACCTAAGAACTAGATTGAGTGCTTTACTTAAAAAGTCTCAACTGTAAGAGAATCCATTTATCAAGTGTTTAATACATGCCACTTTTATCCATAGAACCACTTTTTGACTTAGGTACTATTATTTGCCCCATTCTGCAAATGAAACCAACGCTTGAGTTTTATCAACTTGTCCAAGATTACATAAACTTGGAAGTGTTAAGTCAGACATCAAAGCCAAGATAGGCTGATTGCAGAAACCATGCTCTATAACAACCTCTCCATTATATTCTCATCTAACTACTAACCTGCATCTCAATCCAGTTAGGGCGTGTCTAATCCATCCCATTTCAAAGGTAGACAAATGGAGATAGAAACTAAGTAATTTGCACAAGATTACTTGTAACTGCATAAAGATTAAAACTGGTTTAGTCTGTTTCCAGAATCTATGCACTTTCTTCTGTATTATTCAACCTTTGTGAAAGTGTTTTTCATTCTTCAGTTATACATTCATTTGGTCATTCATTTAACAAATGTTTATTGAGCACTTTGTATGGTGCATTCTTTTGCGCTCTGGGAATACTCTCATGAACATGAAACACAAAGTTCCAAAATTTACGTTCTAGTGGGTGAAAGATAGGCAATAAACCAATAAACTAGGAAGTAGATATCGTGTTAGTGGGTGCAATGAAGAAAAATAAAGCATTGCAAGGGGCTAGAAAATGTTGGGAAGTTGGATGTATTTAAAAATTTTAAATAAGATAGTCAATGCAAGGAAATGTGCAATTGTCACTGGTAATTTTATGATACTGTTATTTTCTATCACAAGTATCTTGACTCCTTGGTTTATATGACATTGAAACTGAATCTGAGTTTTATATCAGATTCATTTTCCAGAAGAATATGCTTGACTTAGAACCTACCATTTAATTGCAGAAATGATCGGTTTTATTTCATATTTCTGCTTGAATGGTTATTTGAGGAGACAAAATAGGTAATTGTTTCCTTTCTAAGTACTTAGCCAAACTAGCCAGCTTAATAAAGTAAACAAATACTTGGACTTATTAGGAGAATGTGCCTTGCCAACAATTAAGTAAAAGGGTCTTCTCCCCATCATTAATACTTGATGTGGGATATTAGTTCTTAGAAGGAATCTCATGATAAAATAACTAGTGATGTCAACAACTAATTGATTTTAATTGAGGAACATTTATATGACAGTATGATGTATTCAACTTGTTTCTGCATTTCTTTTTTTTTTTTTTCTTTTTGCGGTACGCGGGCCTCTCACCGTTGTGGCCTCTCCCGTTGCGGAGCACAGGCTCCGGACGTGCAGGCTCAGCGGCCATAGCTCATGGGCCCAGCCGGGGCATGTGGGATCTTCCCGGACTGGGGCACGAACCCGTGTCCCCTGCATCGGCAGGTGGACTCTCAACCACTGCGCCACCAGGGAAGCCCTCTGCTTTTCTTTAAAAAGCTGCAACTCTTCTTCCCAGTAGTAATTAAAAATAAACAGCAGTCATTTACTTACTGTGGGCTTCTAATGGTCACAACACCTTGCATGAATGATTTAGTGATCTAAAGCAAAGCAATTCAACACTGAAATTATCTTGAAAATTAAAAACCATTCTAGACAGTGAATAGTTTCAATTTCTATAGCACCGACTTATGTACAGTTTTCCTTTTTTATGTATTCTTCTGCATATATACAACTTACTAACAGAAATGGTCTGATTGGGACTCCACCTCAAAGAACAGTGTATAAAGCTCAGTCTCTGGGGTTAAGTCTATAGACTTGGGGGTGACATTTATTCATTCAAATATTATTTATTGAGAAGCTTCTTTAAGCTAGACATTGTCTGGAATGCTTTGGGGAATGAAAGAAGAAAAAAATAGTCCCTTCCCTGAAAAGAATTTATTATTATAGACTTGGGATAATATTTAATCTAATTCCATCCCATTTATTTAATTAGTTATATTATAATTTATGTAACCAATCTCTTGTTGATTATTTAGAAAGATTGTTGTTGTTGTTGTTGTTACAAAAGGCCTGTGTTGAACATCTCTGGTAATAAATATTTGTCCATATTTCTGATTATTTCTTTGGAATGGATTTCTATCAGTAAAATAACTAGGTCAAAAGGCACATACATTTTAGTTTATTAATAAATTTGACAAAAATGGGCCCCCAATGGCAAAATAGGAAAAAAGTTGTATCATTTTACATTGCCACCAACACAGTATGAGAGAGCCTTTCCTTACTTGGTTTCCTTGTCAGCCTTAAGAAGACAGAATGTTCCACTAAATGTATATCGTCGATCATTGCTCTCTAAATATTGTCTTCAAAATTGTTGAAAAGTTTCTCATTTTCAAGAATGATTTATGGGATTTCCCTGGTGGCGCAGTGGTTAAGAATATGCCTGCCAATGCAGGGATATGGGTTCGATCCCTGGTCCAGGAAGATCCCACATGCCATGGAACCACTAAACCTGTGCGCCACAACTACTGAGCCTGCGCTTTAGAGCCCACGAGCCACGACTACTGAGCCCTGCGCACCTAGAGCCCATGTTCTGCAACAAGAGAAGCCACCACAATGAGAAGCCAACGTAGCACAACAAAGAGTAGCCCCCGCTCACTGCAGCTAGAGAACACCCTCACACAGCAACGAAGACCCAACGCAGCCAAAAATTTTAAAAAAAAGAATTATTTATGAAATTGAATGGTGCTAACCAAAAATTTTCAGTTGGCTTTGATAGCTTATATTTGACAAGAGATCATCTAGGGTTTTTTTTTTCTTATATATTCTGAATTTTAAAGTATTAAGAGGTTATGAAAATTCTCTCAGTTGGTTTGAGAAGTTTATTTGACTAAAAAAATGAAGATTGCAGCTGGCCAAGTTGACCATTGAGGTAAAAGCAGATGTCAGAAATAAAATAGATCTGCATTTTGTTGGGGCTTATTGAGTTTTATAAAAACATAGGATATTATGAATTAAGTTAAGTAGCAAACCATTATCTGGTACTAGTGCATCTTGTTTAAGCACAAAATTCCTACCTACAGAAACATGAAAAAAAATACTGTGGATAGGTTTACAGGGTCTTAACCACATCTTATTTAAAAGAAAATTCAAGAGTAGCCTTACATGTAACCTATAATAATCCGTTGCATCTTTACAGCAGTATTTTTACCTTTCCTGAATTTGTATGCTTAACTGTTTGATCTCTGTCTTTTCTGATCTTTTCTCAATGGTTATGCTGTTTATTTCTAGAACTATGGGACACAAAAACCGCTATGTCAAAGTCCCCCGTGGTCACATCTGGGTTGAAGGTGATCATCATGGACACAGTTTTGACAGTAATTCGTTTGGACCGGTAAGTCTTCTTATTACTGCTATGATTGGATTTCAAATGTAGGAACAAAAGTATGCCACACAGGTTGCTCAGGTAGCCCAGCCAAGAGTAGTCGTGAATTTTATAGTGGAACAGTTTATATTTGAAAATTTCCTTTTAAATATCATATAGATAATGTAAGCTGTCAATGGGTGTGTGTATGTGTGTGTGTGTGTGTGTGTGTGTAAATCTAGAAAAGAACTTCGACAACTCAATAAAGTGCCAAAAGATGCTTTCAGCTGACTACCTGATCCCAGTGGCAACGGTTGTTTTTTCCTCACATAAATGCTTTGTACTTTATGTTTTTAGTTAGTGTTTAACAGAAATAATGTGTAAAAGACCTATAGACATCAATTTTCTAAGTAATTAGTTAAAAACTCATGTATAATAGAAATCATATTGGTAACTAACATTTTTCAGCTTTTAATTTATAACAAATGCCCACATTCCTTATACCATGTTTACATTCCATAAAATATGTGACTAAATTCATATATTATAATTTTTTTCATTTTTGAATACGTACAGAAATTCTCTATTTATGAACCCCTGCAACAAATCATTATATAAAGTGAAGAATATTTTAGTTAATGGAAACTGCACCTGATTTCTGGTCACCTATGTCTCTTTAAAAACTTGGATCTTCAACCCATTAGATTTTCCTACATCTAGATGTAGCCATACTTGTATGTATGTAGAAGTTAACATTGAGCACCTTTAGATAGGTTTGCAAAAAAAGTTATCCACATCCTTTTGTCTAAAACTAAATGTTGGTGGTCTCTATGAAACAATTTCCTTCACCTATCATGAGGGACCACTATTATTGTCACAGGAGAAGCAGTCACTTGACTCACTTTTGGCTAAAAGTATAGCAAGAGACTTGAGGTTGGATAAGTGTTGTGCGTAAGTGGAAGGGAACTTTAGGTGATGACCCCTACTTCTTTTTTCTAGCTGCAGTGATGATAAGAAAAACATCTAAGGTCTTTCTTGCTTTTGAGTAGTACTTATTATAAAAATACAATTTAATCGTTGTAGGGTATATCAAAGATGGAATGAACAGATTGGAAATGTTGTAGATCACTTAGAGAGTATAATAGAAGTGACTGTCATGAAGAAGCTTAGTAGCAACTTGAAAGTGAAAATAAATCACCTAAAAGCAGTTTTATTTCTCTCTAATCAGTAAGATTAAATCTATTAAATGTAGCATATTGTCCAAGTCCACATTAAAATGTTAACTTTAGTTTGGGTTTTAATTGGTAGGGTAGTGACTCTGAAATGAAGTGTTAAAAATGTTGTTGTTTTGTTATTAGTTGTGGGGTGTGGGGTAAATAATTACTAATAATAAAGTACTAAAGTTTGAGATTGGTTTGCTTTTTCTGTATTAGTAAATAAAGCTAGTGCAATCTTATCTATATAATTGTATAATTGTCAGTCACTCGTATTCCAGATGCTTTCTTATTTGGGAGAGAAAAATGATAAGGTTGATAGCCAGAATATTGGGAATTGCACATAACCTTCAGTATCATATCTATTGTGTAGTTCTTTCTGGGCTGTCTTTCCTGCTGTGTACTTAATAATAGTATTATGAACCACTGAAGTGTAAGTAGACACATGAAAGTTGAAAATATATCACGTATGGAAATATCCTCTGTCACTTATATCTTAAAAAAATAAAAAGTGAGAACCATGTGGGAAGGCCAGTTTCATTGTGTTTATTACAGTAAGAAACTATGATATGCAAAACACTGACAAATACATTCTGTGCAGGACTTTAATGCCATTGGTTTACATCACGTTTTTAAAAGAAATCTACTCATTAATTTTAACTTGAACCAGTAATATGAGTCAGAGACACAAAACCATTTTGAAATTTAGTGGTTGTTTTCTTTTTTTTTTAAATGGATATAAATATATAGATGCAGAATGGCTTTTGGTTCATAAGTTGGACTAAATATAAATTTCCATTCACTTAATTCATATTGTTTTTACTTGTCAAAATTAGATGAAGAACCTGTACTAGGATGAAGGAAAACATTTGTCACATCATATACTAACCTACTGTATTTGATGAGTTTTAGTACATATATTTTTACCCTTACAGTGAGCTCTCATGTTTTATGTTCCAATAACATTTATGACTAGGAAAAATAATTAATAATGATGCTCCCAAATAAGTTTTAAAAGGACAGAGGGGAAAAAATTGAATTAAAGACCTACAATTTTTATTTAAAGCTAAGTTGTGATGTTTGAGTATAGAGATTTCTTATTTTTTATTAATTAATGGTTATCTGAATAATTAAATTATTTTAATATTTTTATAATTCCCAGAAATAAAAACTCAAGTTTTACAATTCTAAAAAAACCAGAATAATCTTGAATCTTACACTGCATATACACTTGAAAGTTGTTACATTTTTCCAATAATTCTCAGTTGGATTCTTTGGCTTATCCATCAATATATTTGGAGATTGTCTGTGGAAGGTCAGTTCAGTTTCAGGCTTTCTGGATTGTTGATTCACTTCTCCCCTTGGAAGCAGGGAATGCACTTTTCCAGAAAGTAAACATCCTATCTAAAAATCAGCCCTTCATATCTCTCCCAAATAACTTCAGAATTGTATCCAAATCTGTTTAATATGCTTTAACTCTTTGAATTATAATTATACTGTATCATAGCATCTCCTCAGTTTATTTTAAATTGTTGCCTATGGGTAATCACAATGGAGCTTTTTCCATATTTGAATAGATTTTTACTTGTAATCTAGTGAAAAATGAGAAAAGAATGTCTTACTTTTTTTTTCCTAGTTTGTTTTAATATTTCCTATGTATTTCTTAATATTTGAATTTGCTTTTCTGATTTGGTTTATTGCCACTATATGTAGGCTGGAGAGGGAATTAAATAGTTTTATGAGTGAAAGATGAATAATGGATTATGAATTTAAAGATACCAATGTTAAGTTATAGTAATAGAATGCATCACAACAGAATGAGATCCAACATCTGTGCTTTTAACTTGTAGAGGATGACATTATGGAAATAAACTAGTAGACTCCTTTATGAACGTGGATAGAGTAAAACAGGAAATTAGATAACCTTAGTTTTGGACCTCATCAGTCACGTAACTGTATGGGTCTACATTTCCTCATGTATAAAAGGATGAATTTCCTCTCCTCTGAATTCATCTTAAATGATTATTTAGTAAAATGAGCATATATTATATATATATATATATATATATATACACACACACACACATATATAAATATATAATTTATTTAAGGTACTCCTATTTTACATTGCTGAGGATGTTTACTAAAAATTTAATAATATATTTAAATATATATATATATATAAAATCTTTTGATTACGTATATAGAAAAGTTTGGTTTTTTTTGCGGTACGCGGGCCTCTCACTGTTGTGGCCTCTCCCCTTGCGGAGCACAGGCTCCGGACACGCAGGCCCATCAGCCATGGCTCATGGGCCTAGCCACTCCGCGGCATGTGGGATCTTCCCTGACCGGGCCACGAACCCGTGTCCCCTGCATTGACAGGCAGACTCTCACCGCTGCGCCACCAAGGAAGCACTAGAAAAGTTTTAATGAACATCCTCAGCAACCTAAAATAGGACTACAATTAAAGTATGTTTCCTCCAGAGGATGAACTATTATGCAGTTGTTAAAAATCTATATTTGTGAAGAATTTTAATAACATCATGTTCATGATATTGTTTTAGGTGAATACATGAAAATAAAGAAGAGAATACACAGTATTATGTTAATTGTGCCAGTTGTTATGATTATGGTCAATTCTTTTTTATACCTTTGTACTTCGCTATATTCTTAAAGGTCTGCAACAAATTTTTATTACCTTATAATCAGAAGAAAACAAATTGGTCAAAAAAATAAGATTAAAGGTGAGTAAAGTAAATGACTTCTAAGTTTATGAATTTGTCTCCATGGAAGATCTCTGTGCCAAACCTTGAATATATCATCATTGCACAATGATAGAAAATGTCCTATCGCATCATAATATGGATTCACTAACGTATGACTTTAGCTCAGATTTCTAGTTTGAGAAATATATTTTGTTAGTATCCTTTAAGATTGTTGTCTAGAAGTGTTTTTCAGTGCATATTACTACTTGATGTCACTGGATTGTGTATTAAAGATATCTGATGATCGCTTAGAAAATTCAGAAGGAACTTCTGTTAGTAATTCCTTTGCTCTATGAAAGACATTAGTCTTTCCCTTTACCATCCCTACTTCCACGTAGATGACATTAATACATTTCTATTGTGGCCATGTTCTTTGCCAGCACCCAAAAGTAACTGATTACAATGAATATTGATGAATTTTCTGCTTGCTATAAAAGGAAATCACATAAAAGTCAAATTTTATATTTCTATGTATGTGAACATAGCAGTGAATTTTCTTTCTTTTTTTAATGAATTTTATTTTTTTATACAGCAGGTTCTTATTAGTTATCTATTTTATACACATCAGTGTATACATGTCAATCCCAATCTCCCAATTCATCCCACCACCGCCCCACACTGTCACCCCCTTGGTGTCCATATGTTTGTTCTCTATATCAGTGTCTCTATTGCTGCCTTACAAACAGGTTCATCTGTACGATTTTTCTAGATTCCACATATATGCATTAATATATGATATTTGTTTTTCTCTTTCTGACTTACTTCACTCTGTATGACAGTCTCTAGGCTCATATACCTCTCTACAAATGACCCAATTTCATTCCTCTTTATGGCTGAGTAATATTCCATTGTATATATGTACCACATCTTCTGTATCCATTCATCTTTCAGTGGGCATTTAGGTTGTTTCCATGACCTGGCTATTGTAAATAGTGCTGCAAAGAACATTAGGGTGCATGTGTCTTTTTGAATTATGGTTTTCTCTGGGCATATGCCCAGTAGTAGAATTGCTGGGTCATATGGTAATTCTATTTTTAGGTTTTTAAGGAACCTCCATACTGTTCTCCATAGTGGCTGTATCAATTTACATTCCCACCAACAGTGCAAGAGGGTTTCCTTTTCTCCACACCCTCTCCAGCATTTGTTGTTTGTAGATTTTCTGATGATGCCCATACTAACTGCTGTGAGGTGATACCTCATTGTAGTTTTGATTTGCATTTCTCTAGTAATTAGGGATGTTGAGCAGCTTTTCATATGCCTCTTGGCCATCTGTCTGTGTTCTTTGGAGAGATATTTATTTAGGTCTTCTGCCCATTTTTGGATTGGGTTGTTTGTTTTTTTAATATTGTGCTGCATGAGCTGTTTATATATTTTGGAGATTAACCCTTTGTCCATTGATTTGTTTACAAATATTTTCTCCCATTCTGAGTGTTGTCTTTTCATCTTGTTTATAGTTTCTTTTGCTGTGCAAAAGCTTTTACGTTTCATTAGATCCCATTTGTTTCTTTTTGGTTTTTATTTCCATCTAGAAATGGGTCAAAAAAGATCTTGCTGTGATTTATGTCAAAGAGTGTTCTTCCTATCTTTTCCTCTAAGAGTTTTATAGTGTCTGCTCTTACATTTAGGTGTTTAATCCATTTTGAGTTTATTTTTGTGTATGGTATTAGGGAGTGTTTTAATTTCATTCTTTTACATGTAGCTGTCCAGTTTTCCCAGCACCACTTATTGAAGAGACTGTCTTTTCTCCATTGTATATCCTTGCCTCCTTTGTCATAGATTAGTTGACCATAGGTGCATGGGTTTATCTCTGGGCTTTCTATCCTGTTCCATTGATACATATTTCTGGTTTTGTGCCAGTACCATATTGCCTTGATTACTGTAGCTTTGTAGTATAGTCTGAAGTCAGGGAGTCTCATTCCTCCAGCTCCGTTTTTTTCCCTCAAGACTGCTTTGGCTATTCGGGGTCTTTTGTATCTCCATTCAAAATTTAAGACTTTTGTTCTAGTTCTGTAAAAACTGCCAGTGGTAATTTGATAGGGATTGCATTGAATCTATAGATTGCTTTGGGTAGTATAGTCATTTTCACAATATTGATTCTTCCAATCCAAGAACAGGGTATATCTCTCCATCTGTTTGTGTCATCTTTGAGTTCTTTCATCAGTGTCTTATAGTTTTCTGTATACAGGTCTTTGACTTCCTTAGGTAGGTTTATTCCTCGGTATTTTATTCTTTTTGTTGTAATAGTGAATGGGATTGTTTCCTTAATTTCTCTTTCTGATCTTTTGTTGTTAGAATATAGGAATGCAAGAGATTTCTGTGCATTAATTTTGTATCCTGCAACTTTACCAGATTCATTGATTAGGTCTAGTAATTTTATGGTTGCATCTTTAGGATTATCCATGTATAGTATCATGTCATCTGCAAACAGTGACAGTTCTACTTCTTTTCCAATTTGTATTCATTTTATTTCTTTTTCTTCTCTGATTGCCATGGCTACGACTTCTAAAACTGTGTTGAATAATAGTGGCGAGAGTGTACATCCTTGTCTAGCTTCCTGACCTTAGAGGAAATACTTTCAGTTTTTGACCATTGAGAATGATGTTTGCTGTGGGTTTGTTGTATGTGGCCTTTATTATGTTGAGGTAGGTTCCCTCTATGCCTACTTTCTGGAGAGTTTTTATCATAAATGGGTGTTGAATTTTGTCAGCAGCTTCTTCTGCATCTATTGAGATGATCATATGGTTTTTTCCTTCAATTTGTTAATATGGTGTATCACATTGATTGATTTGTGTCTATTGAAGAATCCTTGCATCCATGGGATAAATCCCACTTGATCATGGTGTATAATCCTTTTAATGTGCTGTTGGATTCTGTTTGCTAGTATTTTGTTGTGGATTTTTGCATCTATATTCATCACTGCTATTGATCTACAATTTTCTCTTTTTATATTATCTTTGTCTGGTTTTGGTATCAGGGTGATGCTGGCCTTGTAGATTGAGTTTGGGAGTGTTCCTTTGTCTGCAGTTTTTTGGAAGAGCTTGAGAAGGATGGGTGTTAGCTCTTCTCTAAATGATAGAATTCACCTGTGAAGCCATCTGGTCCTGGACTTTTGTTTGTTGAAAGATTTTAGCACGGTTTCAATTTCTTTACTGGTGATTGGTCTGTTCATATTTTGTATCTTCCTGATTCAGTCTTCCAAGTTTATACCTTTTTAAGAATTTGTCCATTTCTTCCAGGTTGTTCATTTTATTGGCATAGAGTTGCTTGTAGTAGTCTCTTAGGATGCTTTGTATTTCTGCAGTGTCCATTGTAACTCTCCTTTTTCATTTCTAACTTTATTGATTTGAGTCCTCTCCCTCTTCTTCTTGATGAGTCTGGCTAAAGGTTTAGCAATTTTATTTATTTTCTCAAAGAACCAGCTTTTAGTTGTTTTGATCTTTGCTATTGTTTTCTTTGTTTCTATTTCATTTATTTCTGCTCTGATCTTTATGATTTCCTTCCTTCTACTAACTTTGGGTTTTGTTTGTTATTCTTTCTCTAGTTCCTTTAGGTATAAAGTTAGTTTGTTTATTTGAGATTTTTCTTGTTTCTTGAGGTAGGATTGTATTGCTATAAACTTCTGTCTTAGAACTGCTTTGGCTGCATCCTATAGGTTTTGGATCATCGCGTTTTTGTTGTCATTTGTCTCTAGGTAATTTTTGATATCCTCTTTGATTTCTTCAGTGATCCCCTGGTTATTTAGTAACACGTTGTTTATCCTCCATGTGTTTGTGTTTTTTACATTTCTTTCCCCTGTAATATATTTCTAATCTCATAGTGTTGTGGTTGGATAAGATGCCTGATATGATTTCAGTTTTCTTAAATTTACCAGAGCTTGATTTGTGACCCAAGATATGATCTATCCTAGAAAATGTTCCATGTGCACTTGAGAAGAAAGTGTAATCTGCTGTTTTTGGATGCAATATCCTATAAATATCAATTAAATCTATGTGGTCTGTTGTGTCATTTAAAGCTTGTATTTCCTGACTAATTTTCTCTCTGGATGATTGCCCATTGGTGTAAGTGAGGTGTTAGAGTCCCCCACTGTTATTGTGTTACCACTGATTTCCTCTTTTATAGCTGTTAGAATTTGCCTTATGTATTGATGTGCTCCTATGTTCGGTGCATATATATTTATAATTGTTATATCTTCTCCTTGGATTGATCCCTTCATCATTATGTAGTGCCCTTCCTTGTGTCTTATAACATTCTTTATTTTAAAGTCCATTTTATCTGATATGAGTATTGCTACTCCAGCTTTCTTTTGATTTACATTTGCATGGAATATCTTTTTCCTACCCCTCACTTTCAGTCTGTAGGTGTCCCTAGGTCTGAAGTGGGTCTCTTGTAGACAGCATATATATGGGTCTTGTTTTTGTATCCGTTCAGCAACCCTGTGTCTTTTGGTTGGAGCATTTAACCCATTTACATTTAAGGTAATTATTGATATGTATATTCCTATTACCATTTTCTTCATTGTTATGGGTTTGTTTTTGTAGGTCCTTTTCTTCTCTTGTGTTTCCCACTTAGAGAAGTTCCTTTAGCATTTGCTGTAGAGCTGGTTTGGTGGTGCTGAATTCTCTTAGCTTTTGCTTGTCTGTAAAGCTTTTGATTTCTCTGTCGAATCTGAATGGGATCCTTGCCGCGTAGAGTAATCTTGGTTCTAGCTTCTTCCCTTTCCTCACTTTAAATATGTCCTGCCACTCCCTTCTGGCTTGTAGAGTTTCTTCTGAGGAATCAGCTGTTAACCTTATGAGAGTTCCTTTGTATGTTATTTGTCATTTTTCCCTTGTTGCTTTCCATAATTTTTGTCTTTAATTTTTTTCAGTTTGATTACTATGTGTCTTGGCAACTTTCTCCTTAGCTTTATCCTGCCTGGGACTCTTTGTGCTTCCTGGCCTTGGGTGGCTATTTCCTTTCCCATGTTAGGGAAGTTTTCAACTATAGTCTCTTCAAATATTTTCTCGGGTCCTTTCTCTCTCTCTTCTCCTTTTGAGACCCCTATAATGTGAATGTTGTTTTGTTTAATGTTGTCCCAGAGGTCTCTTAGACTGTCTTCATTTCTTTTCATTCTTTTTTCTTTATTGTTCTGTGGCAGTGAATTCCACCATTCTGTCTTCCAGGTCACTTATCCATTCTTCTGCCTCAGTTATTCTGCTGTTGATTTCTTCTAGTGTATTTATCATTTCAGTTATTGTTTGTTCATCTCTGTTTGTTTGTTCTTTAATTCTTCTTTGTCTCTGTTAAATATTTCTTGAATCTTCTTGATCTTTGCCTCCATTGTTTTTCTTAGGTCCTGGATCATCTTCATTATCATTATTCTGAATTCTTTTTCTGGAAGGTTGCCTTTCTCCACTTCATTTCGTTGTTTTTCTGGGGTTTTATCATGTTCCTTCATCTGGTACATAGTCCTCTGCCTTTTCATTTTGTCTGTCTTTCTGTGAATGTGTTTTTTGTTCCACAGGCTGCAGAATTGTAGTTCTTCTTGCTTCTGCTGTCTGCCCTTTGGTGGATGAGGCTATCTAAGAGGCTTGTGCAAGCTTCCTGATGGGAGGGACTGGTGGTGGGTAGAGCTGGATGTTGCTCTGGTGGGTAAAGGTCAGTAAAACTTTAATCCTTTTGTCTGCTGATGGGTGGGACTGAGTTCCCTCTGTGTTGTTTTGGCATGAGGTGACCCACCACTGGAGGCTACAGCTCTTTTTTGGTGCTGATGGTGGATTCTGGGAAGGCTCATACCAAGGAGTCCTTCCCACAACTTTTGCTCAGTGTCCTTGTCCCTGTGGTGAGCCACAGGCACACCCCACGTCTGCAGGAGACCCTCCAACACTAGCAGTTAGGTCTGGTTCAGTCTCCTATGAGGTCACTGCTCCTTCCCCTGCGTCCTGATGCACACACTACTTTGTGTGTGCCCTCCAAGATTGGAGTCTCTGTTTCCCCCAGTCCTGTCAAAGGCCTGCAATCAAATTCCACTAGCCTTCAAAGTCTGATTTTCTGGGAATTCCTCCTCCCATTGCCAGACCCCCAGGTTGGTAAGTCTGACTTGGGGCTCAGAACCTTCACTCCACTGGGTGGAGTTCTGTGGTATATTTGTTCTCTAGTTTGTGCGTCAGTCACCCAGCAGTTATAGGATTTGATTTTATTGTGATTTTGCCCCTCCTACCATCCCATTGTGGCTTCTCCTTTGTCTTTTGATGTGTGGTCTGTTTTTTGGTGAGTTCCAGTGTCTTCCTGTTGATGATTGTTCAGCAGTTAGTTGTGATTCTGGTGTTCTTGCAAGAGGAAGTGAGCTCATGTCCTTCTACTCCACCATCTTCTATAGCTATGAATTTTCAAATAGTGATTCTTAAATATTTCAGATTAGCAGACTCTTCATAAATTAAAAGTGCAGGCAGCAGTTCTTTAATCCATTTATTATAAATATTTATTTAATTACTTATATTGGAAATGATCTCATAGATGTCCATTCCTTTTGGTGAAAACACAGATGGACCTTTTCCATGGCTTCCATTTATCTTGTACATTTCCTATCTTTGAATTTTTTTCTATTCTTTTAATTTAGTTTTAAGTCACAAACCACTGAAATATGTTCACTGCTTGCTGTATAATGATTTGATGTATGTCATAATAGAAATTCTAGGTTTTTAGTATCTAAAATAAATAATTTATTTTAACTTTACTGAGCAAAGTATATTAAGGAAAAAAAATCTTTTGGCTTCAACATTTCAGGGTGAAGATAACCTTTCCACACTGTATAAAAGTATTTTGATTTTTAGGTTTGTGGTCTTAGTATCACCTTGTTAACAATTTGTGTGTAGGAACCATGAAGCAGGACTGAACAATTTGGTGCAGAAACTATGCATGATATACTGCCTCTATCTGAGAGTGGAAACTGGGAGTTGTACTAAATATGAATTCTTTTTAGTTCCAAATCATTTGGAAAAGAGCTAACCTAATCTCTTACTTCATAGATGCCTAATTAAATAAAATACTAGACCCCTAGAATGTTTTCTTGAAGGAAATATGCCTAATAGATGATAGTTTTCAAATAAATGAGTATTAGAAATATTGTTTGTTAATTAAATGAGCTAATGATCTGAAAATGATAATCTATAAGAAAGCATTGAAATTAAGATTAAAATTCCATAGAATTCCTTTTGAACTTAGTGAGGTTCAAAACATTTTTTACTTTTTAAAAAAGTACTGAAAAAGTCAAGGAGAGCAGAAGTAAGCTTTATGAGTTCATATCATGCAGGCCTTTCATTTATGTCTTCAGGACACATTTTGAGCATCTACCAATTATCCAAATTGATTTTGGCCGGGATTCCAATGGGCGGAGTGGATCAGGAGAGATGAGGATTGTGTTAACTACAAAGATGGTGCTAGATTAGGTAATGTGTGGGAAGTGAACTTTCAAAGAGGTTTATTAGTCATGCCTGTTTTGAATTTTCTCCCTATGTTATACATTTTTGGTAAAAAAGAAATACACTATGAGATTAACTAGGGTAGCAAAACAAGATTCTTGGAGACAGAAGGAGTCTGAACGGAAGAGAACGGGAAGCGAAATTATGACATTTTTGAGACCAACTGACAAAGGGTTGAGTTGGAATGGAATTTGGGGAGATGTTTAAAAGCTTCAGAGAGTATAAAGACAGAGATTCAAGTTGTGGATAATAAGGAGTGCACTAAGCCTGTGAGTATTCCCAGTCCTTTGGCCACTGTCATCAAGAGATGCCCTGATGCCTAGGAAGATCATAAGATGGTCAATAGATACAACAGTGACTGAGGTATATAAGGCCTACCTGCAAGGAGGCAGACAAATAATAGGGCAGAACCAACACAGCAGTCTTAAGTAGAGGTGTAAGTCAGAGCCTCTTAGAGGAATAGACATTTGTGTACTGAAATCTCATAAGAAAAACCTATGAAATCTTCTGGGAGGATTTGGTAGAACAGTGTTCTGAAATTGTGAAAATAATAAATATTTGGTGCAATCTTGTATTGCATAAAACACTCTGGATTCTGCATGTTTTGTGAATGAAGTGGTTTATGCCTGGAGTGGTTAATATGTTTCAGCTGCATTGAAAACACTCTGTTTATACAGTGCAGAATAATTTTGTGGACATATGAGAATGAATTGACATTTCATTTTATGTATTGTTGAACTGTAGTATTTTCCTTGTGTAAATTCTCTTCAGCAGCTAGAATAACTTTTACTTAAAATTAGCCATTTTCAAATAAAGAAAAAGGTCATTAGACTATGTTGACAGGATCCAAGGAAAGTGTTCTGTTCACACTTTCTCTAAAACATGTTACTTGGACTTTAATTGATTGTATTTTCTTGTTTCCTTGTGGTACATGCTTTTGTTCATTAAAAATTTTGTTAGGAACTAAAGCAAGCTCTATTTATAGAAAAATATTTGTGACAGAAGTCCCTTGGTTCCTAAAATCATAAAACCTTACCTTGGGGTTTTCCTTCAATTGTTTTTCACAATTCCTTTAAACAGCGCCAGAACCTAGCAACCCCACATGTTTTACTCAGGTATAATTCTTATTTGGTTGGTGTAGAAAAAGGCATGCATTTCATAAAAAGGCCAAAGGCAATGGAAAGAAATGCCATAATAATTAAAATATCTGTATATCCAAAGATAGTTAAGTCTCAGAAAAGAGCCCAACCTCTGGAGCAATATTCAAAGCAAAGAAAAGGAAAAAAAGAAAAGGAAACAAGAAACCACAAAAGTACCTAAGGTTTAGCATCGCTATTGGTTGGCTCTAATTACAATACAGTTAGAACATCAAAAACTATATAAGATTTTTTAAAAAGAGCATGGAAACATAATATCAACTAGAGAACAGAGAGACAAACTAAGCTTCCATTTCTACCAAATCAAATTTTGTTTCTGTCTTAATTATTCTGCTAGTGTAGAAATCATTTTCCACATGATTTCATTTTCAGATAGGAGAGATGTCAGCAGAATTGTCATTAGACTTCATTGCTATGGCAGATACTGTTCCTTTGGGCCATTTAGTTTAGAACTAAGCATGTCCATTACACCAGAAATGTTATATTTACTGACAGTGGGTCAGGAAACAAGATTTAGTGAAATATATTCAGTATTATTAATTTAGCAATTTTATAAGTTCTCAAATTTTTTTAAGTGGGATTGAAATCCTTATTGTATTATTTACAAGACATAATCAGTGTCTACATCACATGTCTACATAGAAAAATAAAATGGAAGATATAAGAAGCCCAAAAGAGAAGGAAAATCTTCCACTGCCTAGCCTAGACAATACAAGGAGAAAAAATGAGCTATTGAATATACAGTGATTCAAGGTATGAGATTGAATTTCCTCATTTAAATAGATATTTACTTATGAAATATTTACTGAGTAATTGGGCTCTACTCCTCATAATATGCAAGCACAAAACTATGGAAATGACTTCGTATTTCGACTGAGCTTCTGGGAGATGACTTTCTTTAGAAATTTTTAATTTTCCTAAAGCTTTTTTGGGTAATCCAAAAAATGACTTTGCTTTGTGTCAGCATCTTATTGGTTTTGTTTTGTTTTGTTTTCCTGAAAAAGAAAACTTGCAAGAGAATTAAAAGATCAGTTTGATTGTCAGTGACTTGGATGACTTTTTTCTGTGTAATGGAGCCTGTAATGAATCACAGTAACCACAGTTTTAGATATTATCCATTGGAAGACCCATGTGGGTTTGTGTTATGTTAAAATTTTTCTAACTTGGTGAATCAAGCAAGTGAAAATGCAGTTCTTTATTTCAGTGGTCAGAATTAGAACCATGTGGTGTGTTCTGTTGATAGGGCATCACAGGCCCCATGGCTTTTTCACTGAAAAACATTGATTCCTGTAACATGAATGATGAGCAGAAATCCTAGGTATTTCTGCTCCAACTCATCCTCCTATCACTAAGAATTTTTCTGAAAAGAATTCCGATCACATCATTCCACTTCTTAAAACAATATCATCAGCCTACAACACTTATCATACTTAATAAAGAAATGTTAGAAGCTTTCCCTTTTAAATCAGACAAAACAAGAAGGTTCTCTTACCACTTCTGTTCAACATTGTGCCAAAGGTCATTGCCCGTGCACATTAAGGCAAGAAAGAAATAAGAGATGTGGCAATAGGAAAGGAAAATTCCAGAGTTTCTTTTTTTCTTTTGTCAAGTATGTTATTGTCTAATTAGAAAATCTAAGAAGCAGACTTCCCTAGTGGAGCAGTGGTTAAGAATCCGCCTGCCAATGCATGGGAAACAGGTTGGATCCTTGGTCCGGGAAGATCCCACATGCTGTGCAGCAACTAAGCCAGTGTGTCAGAACTACTGAGCCTGCTCTCTATAACCCATGAGGCACAACTACTAAGCCTGCCTGCCACAACTACTGAAGCCTGTGCATCTAAAGCCTGTGATCCACAACAAGAGAATCCACTGCAATGAGAAGCCCGCACACTGCAACGAAGAGTAGCACCCGCTTGCCGCAACTACAGAAAGCCCGCGTGCAGCAACCAAAACACAAAGCAGCCAAAAATAAATAAATTAATTAATAATAAAAAAAGAAAATGTAAGAAGCATCTGCAGAATTACTAAGACAGTTCCGCAAGTTTATTAGTATAAGAGCAATCACATACAGTGATCAAACAGGCCTAGACCTCATCAACAAACAGAAAACACACTTTTAAAGAACTTGATATTTAAAATAGCAATAAAAAACTCAGGATAGGGCTGGTAGTGGCTTCCAGTTCCAACTCGAGGCCTTGCCTGCTGGCGTGTGGAACAGCGAGTTGCTCTGGGTTGATTAAGTTTGTAAAGTGTCCTCTTCATTTCTGGAAAAAAATAAAAAGACCCTCAAGATAAGATAATACCTCTTATGTTATAGAAGATGAATTTGAAGGAAAATATTGGAAATTACTTATTGAAGTTGAAGCTGCAGAGCAGTGACTGAAGCCATGTGGCTGACAGGGTCATGGTGCTCCAGCTGGTTGTCAGCCCTGAGCCTCTGAGGTGAGAGAGCAGAGTTCAGGACATTGGGCCACCAACTCCCAAAGATCTCCATCGCAATACTAAGACCCAGCTCCACTCAGTGACCAGCAAGCTCCAGTGATGGGCAACCTATGTCAAACAACTAGCAACACAGGAACACAACCCCATCCATTAGCAGAGAGACTGCCTAAACTCATAATGTCACAGACACCCCAAAACACAGCACTGGATGTGGTCCTTCCTACCAGAAAGACAAGATCCAGCCTCATCCACCAGAACACAGGCAGCAGTCCCCTCCACTAGGAAGCCTACACAGCCCATTGAACCAACCTCACCCACGGGGGGCACACACCAAAAACAACGGGAACTGCAGAACTGCAGCCTGTGAACAGGACACCCCAAACACAGTAAATTAAGCAAAATGAGAAGACAGAGAAATATGCAGCAGATGAAGGAGCAAGGTAAAAACCCACCAGACCAAAGAAATGAAAAGGAAATAGGCAGTCTACCTGAAAAAGAATTCAGAGTAATGATAGTAAAGATGATCCAAAATCTTGGAAATAGAATGGAGAAAATAGAAGAAACGTTTAACAAGGACCTATAAGAAGTAAAGTTCAAACAAACAATGATGAACAACACAATAAATGAAATTTAAAATTCTCTAGAGGGAAACGATAGCAGAATAATTGAGGCAGAAGAATAGATAAGTGACCTGGAAGATAAAATAGTGGAAATAACTACTGCAGAGCAGAATAAAGAAAAAAGAATGAAGAGAATTGAGAAAAGTCTCAGAGATGTCTGGGACAACATTAAATGCACCAAAATTCGAACTATAGGGGTCCCAGAAGAAGAAGAGAAAAAGAAAGGAATTGAGAAAATATTTGAAGAGATTATAGTTGAAAAGTTCCCTAATATGGGAAAGGAAGTAGTTAATCAAGTCCAGGGAGTGCAGAGAGTCCCACACAGGATAATTCCAAGGAGAAACACACCACGACACGTACTAATCAAACTATCAAAAATTAAATACAAAGAAAAAATATTAAAAGCAGCAAGGGAAAAACAACAAATAACATACAAGGGAATCCCCATAAGGTTAATAGCTGATCTTTCAGAAGAAACTCTGCAAGCCAGAAGGGAGTGGCAGGACATATATAAAGTGATGAAAGGGAAAAACCTACAACTAAGATTACTCTACCCAGCAAGGATCTCATTCAGATTTGATGGAGAAATTAAAACTTTTACAGACAAGCAAAAGCTAAGAGAATTCAGCACCACCAAACCAGCTTTACAACAAATGCTTAAGGAACTTCTCCAGGCAGGAAATGCAAGAGAAGGAAAAGACCTATAATAACAAACCCAAAAGAATTAAGAAAATGGTAATAGGAACATACATATTGATAATTACCTTAAATGTAAATGGATTAAATGCTCCAACCAAAAGACATAGACTGGCTGAATGGATACAAAAACAAGACCCATATATATGCTGTCTACAAGAGACCCACTTCAGACCTAGGGACACATACAGACTGAAACTGAGGGGATGGAAAAAGATATTCCATACAAATGGAAATCAAAAGAAAGCTGGAGTAGCAATTCTCATATAAGACAAAATAGACTTTAAAATAAAGACTATTACAAGGGACAAAGAAGGACACTACATAATGATCAAGGGATCAATACAAGAAGAAGATATAACAATTGTAAATATTTATGCACCAACATAGGAGCACCTCAATACATAAGGCAAATGCTAACAGCCATAAAAGGGGAAATCGACAGTAACACAATCATAGTAGGGGATTTTAACACTCCACTTTCACCAGTGGACAGATCATCGAGAATGAAAATAAATAAGGAAACACAAGCTTTGAATGACACATTAAACAAGATGGACTTAATTGATATTTATATGACATTCCATCCAAAAACAACAGAATACACTTTCTTCTCAAGTGCTCATGGAACATTCTCCAGGATAGACCATATCTTGGGTCACAAATCAAGCCTTGGTAAATTTAAGAAAATTGAAATGCTATCAAGTATCTTTTCCGACCACAATGTTATGAGGCTAGATATCAATTACAGGAAAAAAAACTGTAAAAAATACAAACACGGGCTTCCCTGGTGGCGCAGTGGTTGAGAGTCTGCCTGCCGATGCAGGGGACACGGGTTCGTGCCTCGGTCCGGGAAGATCCCACATGCCACGGAGCGGCTGGGCCCGTAAGCCATGGCCTCTGGGCCCGCGCGTCCGGAACCTGTGCTCTGCAACGGGAGAGGCCACAACAGTGAGAGGCTCGCGTACCACAAAAAAAAAAAAAAAAAAAATACAAACGCATGGGGGCTAAACAATAAACTACTAAATAACCAAGAGATCATGGAAGAAATCAAAGTGGAAATGAAAAAATACCTAGAAAAATATGACAGTGAAAACACGACGACCCAAAACATGATGATCCAAAACCTGCAGCAAAAGCATTTCTAAGACGGAAGTTGATAGGAATACAGTCCTACCTCAAGAAACAAGAAAAGTCTCAAATAAACAACCTAACTGTACACCTAAAGCAATTAGAGAAAGAATTAAAAAGAACCCCAAACTTAGAAGAAGGAAATAAAACATAAATATCAGATCAGAAATAAATGAAAAAGAAATGAAGGAAATGATAGAAAATACCAATAAAAGTGAAAGCTGGTTCTTTGAGAACATAAACAAAATTGATAAACCATTAGCCAGAGTCATCAAGCAAAAAAGGGAGAAGACTCAAATCAACAGAATTAGAAATGAAAAAGAAGTAACAACTGACAAGCAGAAATCAAAGGATCATGAGAGATTACTACAAGCAACTATATGCCAATAAAATGGAAAACCTGGAAGAAATGGACAAATTCTTAGAAAAGCACAACCTTCCAAGACTGAACCAGGAAGAAATAGAAAATATGAACAGATCACTCACAAGCACTGAAACTGAAACTGTGATTAAAAATCTTCCAACAAGCAAAAGCTCAGGACCAGATGGCTTCACAGGTGAATTCTATCAAACATTTAGAGAAGAGCTAACACCTATCCTTCTCAAACTCTTCCAAAATATAGCAGAGGGAGGAACACTCCCAAACTCATTCTGTGAGGCCACCATAACCCTGATACCAATACCAAAGATGTCACAAAAAAAGAAATCTACAGGCCAATATCACTGATGAACATAGATGCAAAAATCCTCAACAAAATACTAGCAAACAGAATCCAGCAGCATAATGAAAGGATCATACACCATGATAAAGTGGGATTTATCCCAGGAATGCAAGGATTCTTCAATATATGCAAATCAATGTGATAAACCACACACAATAAAAAATTGAAGGAGAAAAACCATATGATCATCTCAATAGAGGCAGAAAAAGCTTTCAACAATATTCAACACCTATTTATGATAAAACCCTCCAGAAAGTAGGCATAGAGGGAACTTACCTCAACATAATAAAGGCCATATATGACAAACCCACAGACAACATTGTTCTCAATGGTGAAAAAGTGAAACCATTTCCACTAAGATCAGGAACAAGACAAGGTTGCCCACTCTCACTGCTGTTATTCAACATAGTTTTGGAAGTTTTAGCCATAACAGTCAAAGAAGAAAAAGGAATAAAACGAATCCAAATCAGAAAAGAAGAAGTAAAACTGTCACTGTTTGCAGATGACATGATACTATACATAGAGAATCCTAAAGATGCTACCAGAAAACTACTAGGACTAATCAATGAATTTGGTAAAGTAGCAGGATACACAATTAATGCACAGAAATCTCTTGCATTCCTATACACTAATGATGAAAAATCTGAAAGAGAAATTAAGGAAACACTCCCATTTACCATTGCAACAAAAAGAATAAAATACCTAGGAATAAACCTACCTAAGGAGACAAAAGACCTGTATGCAGAAAACTATAAGACACTGATGAAAGAAATTAAAGGTAATACAAACAGACGGTGAGATATACCATGTTCTTGGATTGGAAGAATCAACATTGTGAAAATGACTGTACTACCGAAAGCAATCTACACATTCAGTGCAATCCCTATCAAACTACTGATGGCATTTTTCACAGAGCTAGAACAAAAAACTTCACAATTTATATGGAAACACAAAAGATCCTGAATAGCCAAAGCAATCTTGGAAAGAAAAACGGAGCTGGAGGAATCAGGCTCTCTGACTTCAGACTATACTGCAAAGCTACAGTAATCAAGACAGTATGGTACTGGCACAGAAACAGAAATATAGATCAATGGAACAGGATGGAAAGCCCAGAGATAAACCCACACACATACAGTCCCCTTATCTTTGATAAAGGATGGAAGAATATACAGTGGAGAAAAGACAGCCTCTTCAATAAGTGGTGCTGGGAAAACTGGACAGCTACATGTAAAAGAATAAAATTAGATCACTTCCTAATACCATACATAAAAATAAACACAAAATAGATTAAAAACCTTAAAATAAGGCCAGACACTATAAAACTCTTAGAGGAAAACATAGACAGAACACTCTATGACATTAATCACAGCAAGATCCTTTTTGACCCACCTCCTAGAGAAATGGAAATAAAAACAAAAATAAACAAATGGGACCTAATGAAACTTACAAGGTATTGCACAGCAAAGGAAATCATAAACAAGACGAAAAGACAACCCTCAGAATGGTAGAAAATATTTGCAAACAAAGCAACTGACAAAGAGTTAATCTCCATAATATACAAGCAGCTCATGCAGCTCGATATGATAAAAACAAACAACCCAATCCAAAAATGGGCAAAAGACCTAAACAGACATTTCTTCAAAGAAGATATACAGATGGCCAACAAACACATGAAAGGATGCTGAACATCACTAATCATTAGAGAAATGCATATCAAAATTACAATGAGGTATAACTTCACACCAGTCATAATGGCCATCATGAAGAAATCTACAAACAATAAATGCTGGCGAGGGTGTGGAGCAAAGGGAACCCTCTTGCCCTGTTGGTGGGAATGTAAATTGATACAGCCACTAAGGAGAACAGTACGGAGGTTCCTTAAAAAACTAAAAATAGAGCTACCATATGACCCAGCAATACCACTATGGGCATATACCCTAATAAAACCATAATTCAAAAAGGGTCATTTCCTACAATATTCATTGCAGCTCTGTTTATAATAGCCAGGACATGGAAACAACCTAAGTGTCCATCGACAGATGAATGGATAAAAAAGATGTGGCACATATATACAATGGAATATTACTCAGCCATAAAAAGAAATGAAATTGAGTTATTTGTAGTGAGATGGAGGGACCTAGAGACTGTCATACAGAGTGAAGTAAGTCAGAAAGAGAAAAACAAATATCGTATGCTAACTCATATATATGGGATCTAAAAAAAAGAAAAAAAAATGGTTCTGAAGAACCTCGAGGCCAGACAGGAATAAAGACACAGATGTAGAGAATGGACTTGAGGACACGAGGAGGGGGAAGGGTAAACTGGGACGAAGTGAGAGAGTGACATGGACATATATACAGTACCAAATATAAAATAGATAGCTAGTGGGAAGCAGCCGTATAGCACAGTGAGATCAGCTCCGTGCTTTGTATCCACCTAGAGGGGTGGGTGGGATAAGGAGGGTGAGAGATAGATGCAAGAGGGAGGGGATATGGGGATATATGTATACGTATGGTGAATAACTTTGTTATACAGCAGAAACTAACACACCATTGTAAAGCAATTATACTCCAATAAACATATATATATATATATATATATATATATATGGAAAAAAAACCCTCAGGATAGTGCTTACCTTTGGAAGGGATGGGAGTGAATGTTGGAGAGGGGTGTACAGTGACACCAGATTACTGATACTGTCTCAAATCTTAAGCAGGCTGGTGAGTATATAGCTGTTCATTATATTATTCTGTATACCATTTATGTCTGAAATGTAATAGAATATTTTTAATAACTACAGAAAAATATTAAAAGTTGGCCTCAGTGACTACACATTACTCACAGCAGGTCTCTTTCTAAGGGGCTTAGGGCATGGAGGTCCACATACCACATATCCAAATATTTTATAGCTGTAAATCAAGTTTATAAACTGTTAAATGTGTTCCTTTCTCTTCACTTGATAAATATACCTACACGTGGCTAAAAGCAGCAAACATATCAAAGATGACTGAATTTAATTTTTGTGAGTCTGTATATTCTGCTGGAAGGCTTGGGATGTTTGGAAGTGTAATATAAAAACACATGTAATTCATAAATTATTATATGTTTATTCATAAAATTTTTCTGACCTCCATTTTAGCAAAATCACTATCTTGCTATAATAAAGATTTTCACATAATTTGCATTTTACTTTTAATAATTATATAAAGGATTAAAATAATTGAATTAGAGTATAGAAAATTTGAATATATATTTATTGAAATGTAAATGAAAAGTAAATGAAAAAAATTGAAAAGTAAATTTTTTCAAATTTTTGTAAATTTTTTTTGTAAAATATCTAAAGTACATTTTAAAATCAAAAGGCAAAATAAAATAACTACTAATGAACATAAAAATTATATAAAAATTATTTGAATAGAACTGAATTTTTAAGTATTTAAAGAATTAAATCTTATCACATATTTTTATAAAAGTAAATCTTTTTACAGTTTGAGGATTCAGTTTCCATATAGTTTTTCACAGAAAGAGTCTGTAGAAGGCTTTATGCATATCATATCCTGAACTACATACATGCAAATTTAAGAGGCACTAAAAAGCCATTTAAATTTTTTGCTCAGGAGGGTAATGACTACGAAGAGCCATGTCAGCAAGACTGATCTGGGAACATTATGAATGAAAGATTAGATTGCAAATAGACTACAGGTAGAGAATGCAATTACTCAATGGTATTATTGGTTCAAGTGGGAGATGATTAGTCCTTAGACTAAGGTGGCAATAATAAAAAATATGAAGAAGTGTGTTGATTTGAGAGTCCTTAGGAACCAAGAATTGATTGGATGCATGTTAGATTCCACTGACTGGAATTAACTCACCATATCTGTTAGAAAAGTTCCCCAGCTGAAATACTGAGCTGCCTTCACGCTCACCTGTGGTGGATCAAACCTTAAAATTAAGCATGATAAGCTTAAATCACAGTGATATTATTGTCATCACCTTTATGTGGAAGACCAAAAGAAGTGACAACATGATGTCTCCAAGCTTCTTTAGTTTGCAAAGTACTTGTAGAGACATTGCAGCGGGCAGCCTGGTTATCTGGTGAGAATTGTGCTGCGTCATACTGATTAGACTTGCTGTTCTGACCTTGGGAGAGAGAATTGAGCCTTGCTCATGACTCATTAAAACTTAAAGGCAGGTATTATTCCATGAAATTCTGTTCTCTTACACTTAGCATCCATGTCAGCTGATCCCCATCGATTTCACAGGCCTTCTCTGCTCTTTTTCTAAAGTTCTCACGTATTTCAAAAGGTGACGGGCGAATCCAAGAATGCAGAGGCTAATGAGAGGGAAATAAATTATGTAAATACTTTGACTGTTAAACTCACTGATAGAAAAGCAAGTTTAAAAATTTCTTTTTCACTATTGTTATTTAATATTATTATTTAAAACGTAAACATGTAGGATATAGTTCAAAATTTAAATAGTTTTAAAAAGCAAAAAGAAATTGTTAGTTTCGCTGAAGGAATGATGTAGAATATTTGTACTAATTTCAATTTACATTAACTGATCTTCCCTTTAAATAAAATTACAATATTAAAATAAATATAATGGTATTATGATCAGTGTAAGGCAAGGGGAAATTATAAGCATTCGTCAAGTTGTGGAATTGTGGGCTTAGTCTTTTTTTAATCACTAAACCTGATTTTCAGAAAGATAATAATTATTAACTAGAATTTACTTTAGACTAACAACAACATTAGGCTAAAGTTTTACATAGACCTCCAGTGATTTTATTTATAGTTGAAGAGCTTTAACTGAACCATTTTCAAAGCTACTTAAATCTCCCTCGTTGTGAAATGTATTTGCCTATTTCCTGCAGAGGCTTTAAACTCTATCTGCCTGGTATTTGCTGAGAAGCTGTAGGAAAATGAAAGATTCCTCTCAAATGAGCCATGATTTTATTTTGGTTGTTCACTAAATTAAGTTTCACTTCAAAAATAAACTAATAAGATTATAGATCATGTCATTTCTCCAAGTCATTATGGAATTATCTAGTCTCTGGTCAAGGAAGAGTTCTCATCTTAAAATGTTTGGTCCAGAGGCTCTTAAAACAAACTTAATTCTGTGCCTCTTTTGACATTAAAACAAAAAACAAACCAAAAAAAAAAAGGTATTTGTTCAGTCTTTCAAACAAAGAAAATTTATGTACTTCATAGGGAATGGTAATGCCATTAAATGAACGAATTCTTTACATCTAAAGGCATGGTTTCCGTGGGCTGTTGTTTTCCGATTCAGTGCATTACCCTGAAATGACTGAAAACTAATAGTACAAAATGGGCAAGGCCATTTAAAAGGTCATTCATCAAAGTGCATGGTATTTAAATAAGCTTTTTTTGCCCAGATGGGCATTGTTGGTTAACTGTTACATCTTTTCAAATAGTAGTATACTGTTGAGTCACAAAAGTATACTTTATAAGAACTTTAAACAATTTTTAAGAGTAAGTTCTCATTTGATTTTATTATAGTCACACAATACTTCATTTTAATTTGGAAAAAAAAAAAAACCCCAAAACCTCCCATGCTTTAGCTGAAGTATTTTTCCCTTTAGATGAAACTACTATTTGACTGCAGGGAAGTCTCTCTACAGCCTTTATGTATTTCACATAACAATATTGTATTAATGTGAATTTTTATTATATTCTTCTTCACTCTGTCACTACCCACAACTGTCTCACTCCTCATTCTTTTGGAGTCCGTTGTCCATAACACCTTTTTTTGTTTGTTTTACCAAAGGAAATTTAGTATTTGGTTTTAAGGAAGAATATGAATCAAAGGCCCCTTTATGAAAAGGGTTTAAATAGGATATGCCTGTGTATGAGGACATTACCCTAAATTGATATATCATTATCCTTTAGGTTCAGGAAGATTGCCTTCTTTATGAAGTTATTTTCTATAGTCTCTGTTTTTAATTCCTGAAAGGCTCCAACATGGCTATGGGGACTATTACCATGATCCTTTGATGAGTATATCTGTTTGAATGTGCTTTTCTATAACTTCAGTCTGGTTTAAAAATAAACCAGCCAAAAACATCATGAATCATGCAAAGCAGAATCATTTACAGATGCATGGGAAATATACTCTATATATTCTTCCTGCTCAATTGAAAATAAACTGGGTCTAGAGTAAATTATAATGTCTTCAAAGCTCATTATACATTCTATATTCTTAGCCCCTATTTCTTTTAACCCACAGTAGAAGCCCCTCCTTCTGCCGTAGCAGTCCAGATCTCTCCTGCTCTCAAAATTCTCTTCCCTACCCCTCCCCAAAGGAGGCAATCTAATAACTTTTCAGAGACAAAAAGAAAGAGAGAGTGTGGAGGCATCAGGAAAAATTGGGGGAAAATAAATACTATCTTTTGCAAATATTACTTTCAACTTTTTATAAATGTAGCATGAACCTTTCACCTCCACATCACCATGCAGAGAAAAACTAATAAAGCAGTAGAAATAAGCTAGCAAGCAGAGGAATTATTTGTGCGGTGATGGCTCCCCCAAAGTGTCACAAGGTCCCCTTGCTTGTCCCTGAGGGCGATGTGACCTCCAGCCTCACCCTGACTAGATGCCTGTCTCCCCCATCCCAAGGCCTTCTAAACTGGGGGAGCCCCAATCCCATGGTCACAGCTGTGGACTGCTTCCCAGTGTTACACAGCACCGTTGGAGCCAGAGGAGAGAATACTCTGACCTCAGACTCTCAATCCAGAGGTTCAGTCTGGGTCATGTGCCAATCCTGAACCAATTACCTATGACCTGTGGAACAAAATCTAGTTGAGAAAGGGCTATGATTGGCCCAAGGTGCCCATCCTGGAACAATCAATCATTGTCAAGGGGTGGAACACTATGGAGCCATAGTTTGTATCAGGCATCTACTTCTAGATCAACTAATGTGGCCATTATTACATAGAAATTGTGACAGTCCCATGGAAACCTTATTTTGTTGATGCCAACATAGAGAAAGGGGCTGTTGTTCCCAGCTTCTGCAGGGTGCTGGGCAGACCAAAGAATAATCCACACTATCATATAATAAAAGGTAGAAAGCGTACACCCTATAGCAAGAGACAGAGATAAAACACTATGACGTTCACAGAAATGATTACTTCCAGCAGGAAAGAAATGGATAGGCTTCCATGAGTTCAACCTCAAAGAAAAGACAGGATTCGGGCTTGTGGGCAAATGGGAAAGTAACTTTCTAGAAGTAAAGAGCAAGTTAGAAGCAGGGAGGTAGAATCCTGTAGGACAGGTACTGGGTATCTGAGCAATTTTATTTGGGTGAAAATTCAACCATGGGAAGGGCAAATTCTGAAGCTATGACTAAGAACCTTGAACGTCACAAAAAGAAGTCTGGACATTACTCTTCATGAAGCACCCAGAAGGCTTTTGGTCAGGGTAGAGAAATGATTCCAACAGCAAGTTAGGGACAATAATCTGGCAGTGTGGTGTAAAATGATCTGGAGAATGAAACAAAAGGTGAAAAACCTTATCCTACAAAAATCCTGCAGTATCATCTCACAGTACACAAATTAGGATAAGGGTTCTCAGGCTTCAGAGTACCTAGAAAACACTAAGGGAGCTTATTAGAAATGCAGCTGCCTGTGCCTCCCCCTTGCAGATTTTGGTGTATAAGTGTGAAGTGGGGCTTTGGGATTTGCTTTTTTTTTTTTAAGCACCAACGACCAGGTGAATGTGGCAAAAGAACCACACTTTGAGGAAAGCAGATCTTGGGATGTAATTTGGAGAATCACTTAAAGAATTGAGTATGAAAGAGCCTTGGTTCATCCTTGCAACTTGCTGGGCTTTCAGAGCTCTGGATTTCAGCCCTGGTCTTGGTGTAATATATCCTGAAGTCAGAGCCAAAGCAGAAGGTGAAGACACGAAGGCTCACTTCCCTCTGAAGTTTCCGTGGGCTCTGTTTCATGTAGCGCCAT
The DNA here is from genome assembly GCF_039906515.1 of Pseudorca crassidens. Taxonomy (NCBI): domain Eukaryota; kingdom Metazoa; phylum Chordata; class Mammalia; order Artiodactyla; family Delphinidae; genus Pseudorca; species Pseudorca crassidens. The sequence goes on along the minus strand of NC_090303.1, from coordinate 69,101,143 downwards.
CTCTCTGTGGATAAGTCAACTGGAAACTTTACAGCATGACTCACCCGAAGAACAGCATTGAGATACGTGGTTTCAGTGGGGAGCAGTGCCAGAAAAGATTAATATGTTCTGTTTTAAGACGAAGTGTGATTATTTTATGTGGCTTCAAGATTCCATTTTTTTTTACTTGCAATCTATGCAGATTCAAATTCAGTGCAGTTTAAATGACAAAGGGTGATTTGGGCTGTTTAACAAATGGGAGATTGGTATTAATCATCAGGTTTTTGGAGTGGAGTGGTAAGTCCTCCTAGGAGTACTTACACAGATGCAGTGCTTTAGTAGACTTTGCTTGGCTATTCTTTGTTCAATAATTAATTAGAAGCCTTTTCAAAAATCTCCTTATGTCTCCTGAATTAGGAGCAATAACATTTTTATCCTGTGCTGATAAATTCTAAGCTCTATCTTTGGACTGATTTAGGCATGTGCCAGATAGTATGTTATATTTGTTTTGTTTTTAATTCTATTGTTAGTCGTTCTTGTGTGACAGTTTTAGATTAAAATCTAATAAGGGTCTGAACCTGTGCTAAGATTTTCTTTGTATCTCCTTCCTTTTTACCATGCTACCTTTCTTCGATCATTTTCTTTTGCAGCCCAGCTAGATGCCTAAGCTTTGAAGAGATAATTCACTCGTTTGTCTCAGGGTTTGCCAGGGTTACTTTAGTGTTGCCAAAACCAGTGATCTTTCCGAGGTATTCCTCTTATTCAGCCTTTCAGCAGTATTCGATATAGTTGACCACTTCCTCTTTAAAACATATTGAGACTTCTTTTCTCTTAGCTTTCTTGAACCTGTACAACCAGCATTTTTTTCTCAGTCTCTTTTTCCCTTTCGTCTTTCTCTGTGAGACTCTAAATGTGGCCTGCCCCTGAGCTCTACCCTGATCTTTCATCCCTATTTAAACTCTCCCTAAGAAATGGATCCCATGTCTTTAAAAGATGTTTTTTATGCATTGGTGCTCAGAATTATATCTCCAGATTGATCTTATCACACTTGGATATTCAATAAGCATCTCAAATTTAACATGTCTAGATAGAAATTCTTTGTTCCTTCCCACTCCCGTCTTCTTTCCTCAGATTTCCCAGATTTTAGTAGATGATATCACCATCTACCCAGTTACTCAAGCCAAAAAGTTAGGAGGCATCCTTAATGTCTCTTTTTATCACTCCCACCTGCAACCCACCATCAAAGCCTAGTAGTTCTACCACCATCATATCCTAAACTTGCCCACTTTCATCCACCTCTGCTGCTGCTTCCCTAACCCAGGTTATCATCATGTCTCACCACAAGAGCTCCCTAACTGGCCCACAGCCTTTCCTTCTTCATCTTCTAAACTCCAGTATCTAGATAGCAGCTGGGGTCATCTTACCCTCAAACCAGGTCCCTCTCCTACATGAAACACTTCAGTGGCCTCTTGTTGCTCTTAGAATTAAAAGCCTTCCCCACAGTATTTTCTCTGACTCACTTGACCGTGGCCTTCAGGGGTCTCACACCATGCAGCTCTTGTATCTCAGTCCTTGCTATGCTTTGCACCACTCAGGTCTTTCAGTTCCTTGACTAGGCCACAGGTCTTTTGTATTAGCTGGATATTTTTCCTTGAGTTCTCTTCCCTTAGAGCTTTCTGTAGCTGGCTCCTTATCTTCCCCACTTCAGAGAAGATTTTTCTGTGCACCCAATCTAAAATGGAACACACACACACACACAAATCACTATCATTACTGTTATTTTCTTCATAACTCTTATCACTATCTTATATTATTTTACTTTTTTATTTTCTTTCTTTTTTTATCCCCTTTAATAGAAATTAAGCTTCATGAGGTCAGGGACCATGTCTTCTGGGGTCACTGCTACGAAACAGTGCCTGGCTCATTACAGGCACTTAATACATCTTTTTAAAATGGATAAGTGGATTTCTGATCTGTGAATGAGCTTAGCTCTAATGGTGCCTCCTGGTTCAGAAATAAGAAGTTAGTGGAACATATACAAGGACATCTTTGAAAAAAAGAGACTGTCTGCTTATAGTGCCTATTAGAGGTTGGAATTAGGCTCATGGCATGATGCACTTTCTAGGAAGTATGTCATGAGAGAGTGATATGCATTCCACCTTAAAAACAAAATGATGATCTAGCAATCTCACTTCTGGGTATATATCCAAAGGAAACAAAACCATTATCTCGAAGAGGTATCTGTACTCCCATGTTCATTGCAGCATTATTCATAATAGCCAAGATATGAAGACAACTTAAGTGTCCATGAAAGGATAAGTGAAGAATAAAGAAAATGTGGTGTGTATATATATACACACATGTATATATACACACGCACATATATGTACACACACACACACATACACACACACACAAGTATATTATTCAGCCATGAGAAAGAAGGAAATTTTACCATTTGCTACAACATGATGGACCTTGAGGGCATTATGCTAATTGAAATAAATCAGACAGAGAAAGACAAATAGTGCATGGTATCTCTTATATGTGACTTCTAAAGAAAAAAAGTCAAATTCATAGAAACAGAGTAGTAAAGAGGTTGCCAGGGGCTGGAGGGTGGAGGAAGTAGGGAGAGGGTGGTAAAAGGGTACAAACTTTTACCTATAAGATGAATAAGGTCTGAAGAGCTAATGCATAACATGGTAACTACAGGTGATAACACTGCATGTATAATTGAAATTAGCTGAGAGAGTAGAATTTAAATGTTCTCATCAACCCCATCCCCCAAACTGTATATGTAATGATAGACGTGTTGATAACTAGATGAGTGGAATCCTTTCACAATATGAATATCAAATCATCATATTGTACACTTAAAATATCTTACAATTTTATTTGTCAGTTATACCTCAAAGTTGAAAATAATTTTTAATTCAAAAGATGGTAGGGAAAATAAAATAAAGCTCAACTAAGTAGGTTTTTTTGTTTGTTTGTTTGTATTTGTTTGTGGGGTTTTTTTTGCGGTACGCGGGCCTCTCACTGTTGTGGCCTCTCGCGTTGCAGGGCACAGGCTCCGGATGCACAGGCTCAGCGGCCATGGCTCACGGGCCCAGCCGCTCCGCAGCATGTGGGATCTTCCCGGACCGGGGCACGAACCCGTGTCCCCTGCATCGGCAGGCAGACTCTCAACCACTGCGCCACCAGGGAAGCCCCTAAATAGGTTTTTGCTCTAAAACATTCACACTCTAATACTAACAATAAAAGAAGCTGATCAAAAAAAAAAAAGTGATTTAACCAAAGCAAACAGGACAAGGAGAAACAGCCAAGGTTTCTCATAGATGGAGCACAGGGCTTTTGTGATAGGTAAGTGGACCAGGCTGGCTGAAACCTGGAAGAAGGACATAGTACAAATAAGGGTGGTGGGAATCTTTGGTGACATCAAAAAATACCTTCCTTATATAGAAAGCCAGAAGTAGGACTATAAGATATTGGTGCTCTCAAGGTATTACTGGGATGTTAAGAATACAAAGTCTCATTTAGTACAGAATGACCTGAAATCTAGGGGTTAAAAGAAAACATCTCCCTGAGAAGATAGAAAGAGGGATAGAGCCAAAGTTTCTGATTCCATTCTGAAGCTCTCTAAACCGAATCCTTGTTATCCGTAACTAAAATTTTACAGCACTGTTTTACAAAGTTTAGTGTGTGTCAAAATCACCTGTGGTGCTTGATTAAAAATAGAGATTTCCCATCCTCCATGAGATACTGATTTGGTAGTACTTGTGTGAGTTTTGGCAAGCTGCATTTCAGCAAGTATTCCCCAAGTCAAACTAATGCTGTTCTAGTGTAAGGTCAAGCCATGCCTTGATAAACAGTGGCTTAGAGGAGCCCATAGTTTTCCCTATTGTCACATAGCATTTAGACATAGTTCAAAAATGTTGTGAATGCTTGAACTTTCATTTTGTTTTAATTGTTGGTTATTTAGATATAGTGGGACTCTAAGACATCTCTCATTCTAAAAATCAAACGTTCTCATTTTTATTACAGTTATGCATACTCTGCCTTTTTTCTTTTTTGGTTGAGTTTTGAAAAATGTAATGAGTTTCAGATAACTTACAAATTATTTGAATTTATAGAATCAGACTTTAAATTATAAAATTAGATTGGAGAAATGAGAAAGTATGTTAATTAAATACATATTTTCTCTTATTAGAAGTTTTAATGGCCCCACATACAATTACTTCTACCCACATGATTTTTTTGAATTCTGGGAGCAGAAATTCCACTATTTGGTATCTATGTAAGTGGTTTGTGTATGACCACTGAAGAAACTATTTAAATTGTAAACATGATTGCATACCCTAGAAAAAAAATTGTCTTAGAAAAACTTAGAGCTTCTTAATCAAGACACTATTAAAATAATTGGAATTTTCCTTATTTTTAAAAAAATTTTTCCAGAAATTTTGTTTCTTTTTTACTTTTTTAAATTTCTATTTTATTTTTGGCTGTGTTGGGTCTTTGCTGCTGCATGTGGGCTTCTCACTGCGGTGGCTTGTTGCAGAGCACGGGTTCTAAGCGCTCAGACTTCAGTAGTTGTGGCTCATGGGTTCTAGAGCACAGGCTCAGTAGTTGTGGCACACAGGCCCAGGTGCTCCATGGCATGTGGGATCTTCCCGGACCAGGAATTGAACCCGTGTCCCCTCCTGTGTCAGGCAGATTCTTAACTACTGTGCCACCAGGGAAGTCCCTTTGTTTCTTTTTTAAAAATTTCTTTTTATATTCAGTTCAGAACTTCTTAAAACTTGGCTATTTTCCAAAACAAAAATTGATTACACTATAGAAAGAATAATGGAGATAAGCTAGTTGATTCAAGGAAAATTGTATGTGTAGGAAGCACCAAATACAGTGCTTAGTGGCTATTCTGTGCATTTAATTATTCATTTAAGGACAGTGGCTGGCTGATGCTTGCATAAACAGAGCAGTGCCTGCCCTATGCCAGTTCATATATCCTACTGTTAGAGATTTTCTGAAGATAAAACATGCCTGAGTAACCTTTGTGTCTGTTCTCTTTGCCCAGCCCAAATCCTAACACTCACAGGTTTAATGCATGTCTAGATTAGACCACTGCAGTTTGGAATACAATATGCAATCATTGTACTATGATTTGAACCCTCTAGTCCCTTTTGATGATCAAAATTATAACGATATAACCTACTAGGTTACAGTTATACTTGGGGTGATTGATTGGGGTTCTTGTGGCGAAACTAGCTCAGAGGGTTGTCTTGATCTCACATAGCTACTCTTGCTGTAATGACTGAATCAACAAATTTCATGCCTCTTGTTTCAAACAGAAAAATGGGCTAGGGGAATAAGAAAAACAAAGAAACCCTTAGCCAACATAATATACACCAGGTGTTCTTTTTCTCAGCTTGACTTAGTTTTGTTCATCCAGTACCTCATGTTTGTCTGTATCTATCACTGAATTTTAAAGTCGGTTACACATTTTTTTTTAATTCACAAGAATCTTGTATTCAAAATAAAAAGATCTCTGGATAGAAACTTTTCAGTTTGAGTTTGTGTCTCTTTGAAGGTCAGCTGCCTTTAGTTAATTACTCTGTTTTCTGGCGCTGTATGTTGATTATTTTCATCTGGAGCCCTAAGGACCCACGAGGAGCTCCTAGGGTGACAGAGCTGTGACTGAGCAGTGCGGGTGAAGGGCTGAGAAATGTCAGCCTCGGAAACCTCAAAATGAGGATAATGAATTCAGGCATTTCAGAAACCAACCAGCTTCCGAGAATGGCACTTGAGTGGAGTCATGCTTATTTTTGAAATTTAAGAGCTTGAGGCTCACCTGCTAAAATAAAGAGCTTTCAAACAAAAGCCTGGAGGAACCTGGATTGACGGTTGCTTCCATGTGCACAGGAATGGCCTTGCCGTTCAGCTTGATCCGAAGTGAAATCTAGAGATGAAGGCAAAGAAAAGATACTCAGGAACAGTTAAACTCACAGAAAGTTCTTCTTAAAAAAATAGGTGGTAAGGGGGCTTCCCTGGTGGTGCAGTGGTTGAGGGTCCATCTGCCGATGCAGGGGACACGGGTTCATGCCCCAGTTCGGGAAGATCCCACATGCCGCGGAGCGGCTGGGCCCGTGAGCCATGGCCGCTGAGCCTGCACATCCGGAGCCTGTGCTCCGCAACGGGAGAGGCCATAGCAGTGAGAGGCCCGCGTGCCGCAAAAAAAAAAAAAAAAAAAAGTGGTAAGATTTTTGGGGTAGTAAAAATCTCCCCACATACACATACATTATTCTATTGCTCATACATTTTTTTTTTCTTTTGAGGAGGTGTGAATAAAAATATCTAAATAAAATTTCCTTTAACCAGTAGTGTACATAGGAGTGTAATTTTTCTGGTATATGAAAATTTATCATTGTATTTGCAATTGGTAATTGTAGCTTGAGGTCCTTTTCATTCATTTTGGGTTCTTTGAACATCTTGTAAAATGCTCCATGGCCAGTGTACAGAAAAACAGGCAGTGGCACATGTATGATTTGATTTAGGGAACACTGGAATCTCCCAAGAACCAAGCAATAGATGTGAAATGCCCAAGATGTGAGATTCATTGCTTTAGATTTAAGGCTTTGTGTCTCAGGGAAACTCTCAGTCAAATGTCAATATCCCTCAAAGACTAATGTATTGATACTTCACTAATATTTTTCTCAGCATAGAGTAATCTTTTAAGATTGGCAAGTTCTTATTTTAGAAATGATGGTTAAGACTCTGATAAAGAGGAGATAAGAATAGGGAGGTTTCACAAAGAAGGTGGGGTGTTAGAGGGAAGAGCACCCACGGGAGAGCTCAGATGGCAAAGGGAGAGCCCGTTGGCACAGAGTGACCGGACTGTGCCAAGAGGAGGAGATGCTCTGTTCTGTCTGCTCTGTGGCTCGGTTTTTCTTCTCTCTGCCTCTACTTTATACTGTGAATATTCTCCAACCACTGCATTTGTGTTTTTAATCCTTGCTCTCATCTTCCAGATATTTACATGACTCTTAACACTGTGCTTACCTCCATTTCCCTTCCTGTCACTTAAGCTTCTTGATGAAATTAATGGTTTTCATCTTTTCTTCTCTTTATGCCACTAAGAAATCACCCAAAGTACAATAATAGCAAAGAGCCTTAAGTTTGAACCAAAACAACAAATATAATAAATACTCATGGATAAGGATTTGTGATCAGGCTTTGCTATTGGAAGAAACCACAATTTTTAAAGCATGTCAGTTATGTTCTTAAAATATTTCCGCAAAATTATAGAAATCTCTTTGCTGTTCAGAATCCTTTAATGGCTTTTTTTCAGAGATACTTTTGCCTTTTTTCTACCCCTTTATTTTCGTAGCTCTGAATACTTAGATTCACCTTGACATGCCTAGATGATTTTTTTTTTTTTTTTTTTTGCGGTACACAGGCCTCTCACTGTTGTGGCCTCTCCCGTTGCGGAGCACAGGCTCCGGACGCGCAGGCTCAGCGGCCATGGCTCACGGGCCCAGCCGCTCCGCGGCATGTGGGATCTTCCCGGGTCGGGGCACGAACCCATGTCCCCTGCATCGGCAGGCGGACTCTCAACCACTGCGCCACCAGGGAAGCCCCCTAGATGATTTTTGAAGTAATTCTGCCTTGTATAAATTTTTTAATCTATACTTAAGTGCACTGATACCCACATACTCCTTGAAAAATAATTAATTTGAGGAATAAGTGCAGGACTCTTGCTTTATTTCCCCCATGGAAACTGAAGCTGAAATCAAGTTAAATCCTATAAATAGAAACCTGCTTTAACTGTGAGCCTGCTTAATTAATGAAAAGAGAAAAATACAGAAAAGTCTGTATCTAAGATGACTTTTTTCTTTGGGTTCATCCCTGCTGCCTAGCTGATTGTTTTTTGAAGGAGAGTGTCTTTTGTGATTAAGTCACTTGTCAGATTTGCATTGATATGCAAAGTCCCATTTTATATCTCAAGAAGCTCCACCATCTGTTACTAACATTCTTCCAGCAGGAAGTTCAAGAGGATAGCATTTGTAAGGTAAAAATACATCAGCCATAGCTAGAGCTTCAAACAATTGTTTATAATTAAGAAATAGAACTCAGAGTAAATGCCGACTGAATGCAGTTGATAAGAATGAAATGAAGGATAACAGTGGAGAGCTGAGACAAGATGTGAAAATGCTGAAGGACAGGAAGTATATTTACATTTCTTTCTGGAAAAATTTCAGAAAAGTCTGTCTTAGTTTTTACTTTAAGAAGATGGTTCAAATTTAGGGTTTGTTTTAATTTGTCTTTTCATTCATTCAATTAACACTTACTGGACCCAACAATGAATAAAGAATGGGTGTGTGTGTGTGTGTGTGTGTGTGCGTGCGTGCACGCAAATATGCACTTCTTGTACTTAAAGTCTCATATAAGTAATACAGGATATAGCTAACATTTACTTTTAAATATATAAATTTCAAATACTGAAGTAAAAGCACTTACGTTAAACATGGATAAGAATAGTGGAACAGGACTTCCCTGGTGGGGCAGTGGTTGGGAATTCTCCTGCCAATGCAGGGGACATGGGTTTGAACCCTGGTCTGGGAAGATCCCACATGCTGCAGAGCAACTAAGCCTGTGAGCCACAACTACTGAGCCTGTGCTTTAGAGCCCGCGAGCCACAACTACTGAGCCCGTATGCCACAACTACGGGGCTAGAGCCCGTGCTCTGCAACAAGAGAAGCCACCACAATGAGAAGCCCGCACACCACAACAAAGAGTAGCCCCCGCTCACTGCAACTAGAGAAAGCCCACGCACAGCAACGAAGACCCAATGCAGCCAAAAAAAATTAATTAATTAATTAAAACAAAAAAAGAATAGTGAAACAAGTGAATATCCCAAATAATGTTATATAAATTGCATAATAACAGGTGAACATTAGATATTAAATATTTGGGTATTTAAACACTTAGATAATTTAGAAAATATCCCCTGAACAGAATATAGGCAGTTTAAAAAGGAGGGATGTGGTCGGTAGATCAAGGCACATGGGATTATTAAATTGAAGAGAAAATAGTTAAGGGTAAAAAGACTTGGTAGAATGGAGTTGCTTGACATAGTTCTTAGAATCCCAAAATTATGACTTAATATTATTTGATTAATTCCTTAATATTATTTGATTAACTCCATGTAAGTGTGTGTATTTGAGCTTTCAAAATTGAAAGCACTACTCTGATTTTTTTAAACAAACAAGGAAATTTAGTTAACCTCAGTTTTAGTTGTCTTAGGTTTTCATTTTTCCAAAATGGCTTTAAGAAATGCAAAGGAAGTAGGTAAGTTCACTTACAAACTTTGTTTAAAAGAGAGCACATTATGATTTTGGAGCTGTTGATGACAGATGTAAAGGCAGGTACTGTAACTTTAATCTCTGTATTAGTGAACTGTCAGTACAGTTGTAGCATCAGTGAAAGGATACATTATTTTTCTCCATCTGTATAGAAAATGACACCACTCCTAATCCAGTTACAAGCTCAAAGCCAAGCTTCTGATAATACTTTTATTGTACTAACTATACAGTAGTGACAGACATGCTTTCAGGGAATAGGAAATTTTTTCTTTGGCTTCCAGGAAGTACGTTTTTCAACTCTATAAGTGTGTCTGTCAACGTTAAATTGGCCAATAAAAAATATTACCCTCAACTTGGCATTTTATTTTAACTAATATGAGGGAATCCAAGAACACACTATATATGCAAAGCCTCTCTATGGAAGATAATATTTACTATCAACTTACCTCTTTAGTCATAGCATATTCAAATGAATGGAATATTTTAGAAATATGAGGGAAAGTAGAAAATGTGTTACTTATAAGTTAGGTGGTTTAATCCTCTTGTATTTTCCTTTTTTCCCCCAATCCAGTTTGTTTACCTTGCTTATTCTACACAATAGAACATAATGCTGCCCCGCAGTTGATTTGTTTATTCTGACCAGCCTAAACATTGATGTTGATCTCTACTTAATCAATTTGGAATAGACTAAATGTTGATTATAACAATAGCAAAAGTAAATAGTGATTCATGTTGCAGATTAGTTCATGAATTCCTAATATTAATATTTTAGGCTAAAAATATAACAGCCATTTAAGTCCATGGTAGATAAGATCAAGTAATAAATTTATAATTCAGAATTCTATATGATTGTGAAGAACAGTCTCTAATAACTTGGATACTTGTTTATTCTAAGTTTCAAACTGAAAAACTATACCCCTGGGAAAGGAGATGGTTAAGATTTTATTTGCATGACATTTTACTCAAAAAAATACATATTTTTTAGTAGACTTTAATTTTTAGAGCAGTTTTAGGTTTACTACAATATTGAGCAGAAGGTACAGAAATTTCCTTTATATTCCCTGTGCCATATCCCTCACTATCAAAATCCCACACTAGAGTAGTACATTTGCTACAATCAATGAACTTGCACTGATACGTCATTATCACCCAAAGTCTATGTTTTACATTAGGGTTCACTTCCTGGTGTTGTACATTCATTCTGTGAGTTTTGACAAATGTATAATAACATGTATTTACCATTTTAGTATCACACAGAATAGTATCACTGCCCTAAAAATCTTTTGTGCTCTACCAAATTCATCTCTCATTCCTCCCTAATCCCTGACAATCACAGATTCTTTGTTATCCCTGTAGTTTTACCTTCTCTAGAATGTTATATAGTTGGAATCGTACAGCGTGCAGCCTTTTCAGATTGACTTATTTCACTTAGTAATACGCATTTAAGTCCTCTCATGTCTTTTCATGGTTTGATAGGTCATTTCTTTTGAGCACTGAATAAAATTTCGTTGTCTAGATGTACCACCATTTATTTATCCTTTCCCCTGGTGAAGGACATCATGGTTGCTTCTGAGTTCTGGCAATTATGAATAAAGCTGCTATAAACATCCATATGCAGGTTTTTGTGTGGACACAAGTCTTCAGCTAATTTGAGTAAATACCAATGAGTGTGATTGCTGGATTGTTTGGTAAATGTATGTTTGGTTTTATAAGAAACTGCCAGACTGTCTTCCAGAGTAGCTGTACCACTTTTGTTTCTTTTTCAATTAGCAATGTATGAGAGTTCCTATTGCTCCATATCCTCTTCAACACTTGGTGTTGTCAGTATTCTAGATTTTGGCCACTCTACTAGGTGTATAGTGGTATCTCATTATTGTTTTCATTTGTAATTCCCTAATAACAAGTAATGTACAAATTTTTTCATATGCTTATTTGTCATCTATGTATCTTCATTGAGAAGTGTCTGTTGAGAGGTCTTTTGCCTATTTTTTAAATTGGGTTGTTTGTTTTCTTGTTGTTGAGCTTTAATAGGTCTTTGTATATTTTGGATAACAGTCCTTTATAAGACATGTATTTTACAAATATTTTCTCTAGATCTGTGACTTGTCTTCTCATTCTCTTCACAGTTTCTTTTATAGGGCAGAAGTTTTCATTTTAATGGAGTTCAGCTTTTCAATGATTTCTTTCATGGATTATGGGCTTCATATTTCATCTAAAAGTCCTCCTTTGTACCCAGAGCCATCTCGATTTTCTCCTGTGTTGTCCTCAAGGTGTTTTATAGTTTTGTGTTTTACATATAGGTCTATGATCCATTTTCAGGTAATTTTTGTAAATAGTATAGAGTCTGGTCTAGATTCACCTTTTTGCATGTGGATATTCAATTGTTCCAGCACCATTTACTGACATATCAAATTTTATTGGCAAAAAACAGTATGTGCACTAAACATTTTAATCTCATTTTTGGCTCTGAAATATTTTCTAAGAATTTTCTTTGCCTGAATTTCTAAAATTTTGCATTTAGGTTTTTCTGTGTGGCAAAGATACAAGACTACCATAGTTAAAGACTGAATAAAGACTTTGGAAAACTCTAAATTCTCTAATAGTACAGTTATTTCAGTTAAAAGCCTTTAAAGAGACCTTGAAATCCACAGAATTTTGATGAGCACTCTCAGTTTGATTATGAAATTGTCATTTTGGCCTAAAGAATTCTAAATTCCCCTGTTACATTAATCGAAGGAGGTAACCCACTAGTCATTTCCAGTTAAATGAAAAAGAAACAGTAAAGGAAAAGAACATGAGCCAGTTGTTTATGTGTTATGAACTATCTATACACCAAAATTGTTGATCTAATGATCTTAGATGTGATCAGAAAGCAGAACAGTGATTTCCAAGTTCTTCCAAATTGGTACAGGCTTCTAGCTAGGCTAACAGGCTTCAGTTAATCCTGTGGGTTCCAGGTATTTCTAATACACAAAGCTGAATTCTGAGTCATGACTTTGGATTGGCCATGGGCCATAGGTTTCAAACTGGTTAATAATTGTTTTTCATTCTCTCCCCCTCTGCTATTTCAAGGAATTTTATTTCTTTTAGAATGCTCCAAAACCTTCAGTTTGGAAACAGTAATCATCTCTCTGGAGTTCTTAGTGACTAAGGATGGCTTGTGACTAATCTAGATCTACAACATTTCTGTACAGGTAAATACATGGAGAAAAATAGAACAAGCCCATCCCCAAATTGATACCAATTAATAATCTAAATCAAAGAGGACAAAAATTATAAAACCACTATAATTTTTATTTGAGATTTTTTTCATATCTTTCTTTTTTCTAAGAGAACTTTGGGAGTTTTTTGTTTTGTTTTGTTTTGTTTTTGCCTAAAAACTATTAATACAAATGTCATTGAAAGGGAAAAGAGATAGAAGAGAAGGGAGGAAACAAGTATGCTTACTGTGAAGATGAGTGTGATTGCTATAGTTAGGCATCAGTTTGGTTCTGAGCTTCCTGGCAGCCCAGGGGAAAAGAGAGATATTATGACTAACATAGTTTTTATAATCAGGAAAATGAATTCATACCATTTCTTATAAAGAGAGAGCGTTGACCCTGGGTGATGTATTAGCAGTGTCCTTCACATTTTTATGGCAAAGACAGAAGAAGAAATCACATAGCTGATTGTGATAGTGATCAAAATAAAAGATTATGATGTAACATTGAAAGAAACACTTGTAAATCAAGCTAATATTTCATATGGTGAAGTTGTAGTTAATCTCAGCAGAGGTTTAATGAACCCAAAGACAGAAGAGCCTTGTATACCCTGAGGACTGACTGGATTCTGAATCCCATAGACTGGTCATTTTCAATTTGAGTATTCATAAGAATCAAATAAAGTTCTTGTTAAAAATACAGGTTCTTTGGCTCTATTCCTGGAATGTCTGATTTAGGCAGTTCAAGATGAGATCAAGTCATCTGATTTTTTTTTAATGTTTGTTTATTTATTTATTTGTTTATTTGGTTACGCTGGGTCTTAGCTGTGGCAGGTGGGCCTCTTCGTTGCGGCTCATGGGCTCCTTAGTTGTGGCTCACTGGCTCCTTAGTTGCAGCGCACAGACTCCTAGGTTAGGGCATGCAAACTCTTAGTTGTGGCATGCACGTGGTATCTAGTTCCCTGACCAGGGATCGAACCCAGGCCCCCTGCCCTGGGATCACAGAGTCTTAACCACTGTGCCACCAGGGAAGTCCCTCATCTGATTTTTTAACAGGTCCGTGGTAGGATTCTAATGCAACTGGTCTGGCGTTTGAGAACCACTGTCTTGGATTCTCTTTTTCAGATTTCTTTTATGTGAGTTAAATTTTTTATAGGAATTGGACAACAATTAGCTCAATGTTATACTATCTGAAGACAGCCTAGATGGCAGATATTCTATAGTACTGATTAAAGGCAAAACTATGAGTGATCAAACAGATGGTAGGGCTTTCATTCTATTATGAAAATTATAGAGTGAGACCAGTACCCTAGGCTAGACAGGCCAGCCACCCAAAGGTTTCTTCTGGTCAAGGCCAGATTTTCCTCAAGAAAAGGTTTTGAGTTTGCTCCAGCACTTGGGTCACTGATGAATTCAAATGTCAAGTTAGAGCAAGTCAGAGATAGTTTTTATTTGGAAATCTTTGAAGAAGTGTTACCAATGTCACACCATAGCTATCCACAAAGCCTTAATATGACCCTGTGCAGGTGTCCAGATGTGTCTGCCAGGATGAGTGAGCTGCTAAATGTTCCCCAGACAATTGAACACATTGACCTGTTACATGGTGTGATTTAATATCGATCAGATGAATGTCTGCCAGAGACAGTAGTTTTTGTTACATCAAGGTTAATGAAGAGTCATTCTTCCAAACAGCTGGTGGATCCCAGAACTCCTTGCCTCTTAAGACCACTCCTGTTTAATGAACATCAAGCCATTTCATTAGCATTTAGGAAACCTAAAATACTGAGGTTTTTTGGGGTTTTTTTCCTTATTAATTAAAGGGCCCTGGTCTCAGCCTCTGTTGGTTAACTGCTAACATTCCAAAGAATATCTTCATATAAAACTTCATTTCACATACATTACTGTTTTTTTATTTTTTATTTTATTTATTTATTTTTGTACCAGAAAGAAAGAGAAAATGGACATTCTCCCTTTTCCAAATCAGTTTCTCTTAAGTAGAAAACTGATTGGACATGTCAGGTCTTGCTAGCTGCTCAAGACACATATAATTTTTGATCTTTTATAAGAAAATACCCTGATTTTCCCTTTTCATGAATTTGTAGCAGATAAAATAATGTCACTCTCACTATACATCAGCAGGCTTATGGACGGCTGCTTCTGTCTTGCCTTCATTTCTAAGTGGGCATGTTCTAGGTGATTGGTTTCCCTTTTAGAAATTAACATCATTTTGTCTACCTGCTTGGCAGTGGCATCACTCTGCCCTTAACTAAGTGGACTTATAACCTTTTAAAATCTGTACACGCTTTTTAGCTGAGGACTGTTTTAAAAGTTTGACAGGAAAAGGAACCCTTGCCTTAAAAAGATAAAGTCCCTTAACCTGCTTCTCTGTACAATCTCATTTTAACCAACTTGATGATGAGTGTTTTTAAGTGGTAGTCTTGATCCAGTTCTCACTGTTTTTTTTTTTAACTGAAAGTTCAATTATTTGGTAGTTTTGGAAGAAAGTACATTTAGTCCGAAGAATACTTGCTGTAGTGGATGAGCCACTCAAAGCCTGTAAGAGTTATGTGAAAAAAGCAGATCGAGACTTTACGTATTTTCAAAACTTTTTCTAAAACTTCAGGAAAAATACAGTTTACTATAAGCATATTGTTTTCCATTGATGGGTCTGTCACATTATTTTATGAGCCTTGAGTTGATTGATTAGTCAGTGCTCCTATATTAAGTATAAGTTGTAAAGAGATTACCCAGATAGGTGCCCATATATAAATTAAAATATAGATTGACAAGTTCATGTCTAATTTTAACTTTAAGGAGTGGCATATCTAACTGAATTATTGTGGGACTGATTATAATGATCAAATAAAGGTGAGATGTTTGGCAAGGAACCTTGGAGAAGATGAGTTTTGGCAGAGTTTTGAAAGAAAGAGGAGGGACAGATTTGGACTGGGAAAATAGAAATATCATTCAAGTTGAATAGACAGATGGCTAAGGGTACAAGGGATACCAAATGTTCCCTTAGAATCATGAAGAATTATCCTCCTTCTTTTGCAGAGTCTGCTTCTGCTCAGAATGGTTTTTAGTGTAGAATTGGGTGTTTGAAAGATTGTCTCATTCATTTTGCAAATTGCACGGTATAAAACAGCCCTGAGAAGTGATCTGACTTCCCCCCTGCCCAAACTACTGGCAGTGGTGGAGGTGGAGCCAGAATGCCCAATTCTAATATAGAGTTTATTATGCTGCATTGCAGTACTGTATCACCCCCTGGGTGTTAGATCTCTATTATCCTAAACATTGTAGTCTTATAGAGAAGATAGAAGTGTCTATTGTAGAGGGCTTTAGGTTATGTAACTTAAATTGACCTTTTTTTTTTTTTCCTGTTACAATCTTATTTCTTCTTAGGCAGAAACTTTGGTACTCATTTAAGATCTCTTTCTAAATTGTGATTGACCTTGATTCTCCACCACACTGGTATATTTTGCCTGTTATCTTCTAAGCGTGTCTTCTCAGATTGACTGAATGTTTTTGGACTGTCTCCTGTTGGTGTGTTTTCTTAAATCATGATGGAAATGGCCTTCAAAAATGTAAATGTCCCTTCTCAGGTTTTATTGTTAACATGGATTTGATTTTGGAATATGATGAATATTCTTTAGGGGAAAAAGCCCCACAACTATAGAAACCTCACTTTCTTTTCTCTTTATTCAAGGGCAGATTGTTTTACACTTGCCATATATCAGGCCTTGTCTAAGCTCTGGGAATACAAAGCTGTATGTGGACAGTCACTGTCTTCTAGAACATTACAGTCTAGTAGGGGACAGACATGAGTAAGCAGACAATTGCTAGAGACTCAGGCATACTATTTTATTTCAAGAATGTGGCATGCAATTTGAGGTCTGACCATTTGATAAAAACTCCTTTTAGCTGATTTTTATGTAAATGTATGCAGAGTTTGTGTGAGTTAGATATGTTTTGTAAAGTGATAATCTTGAAATTTTAATGTGTTCGCATATCAATTAGTCTTTATTGTTATTTCATTTGGCTAGATTAGCTATTTGTCATGAGACCCAAGGTCTAGTCATACAGCGTTCTATTCAGTAACGTTTTAAGTGTATGTTTCAAGTTACAACATGATTAAGACGGATGAGCAAAATACGCATTTGTATTATTTTGACACAATAAATTTTAATGCAGAACACTTTTAAAGACCAGCATTTTATATTAATAATAAAAAAAAGACTACATTGTTCTTTCCTATGGATTTTCAAAAATTACTCAGAGTAAGTACGTGTTCACTGTTACTATTCCAGATTCATTCCAGAGGGATTTAGTAAAGTATAGTGGGTTTAATATTAAATTTGTCCTTTATGTTTCCCGCTGATACATAACAATTGTCAAAATTTTTTTAAAAAGGAAAATATAAATATGTTAAATGAAAAAAGTAGGTAGTTACTATTTCTTTCTAAATTTATGTTATTCTTATGTACTTGTAGAATATTAGAATGCATATATTTAAAAGATATGTGCACTATCTGAGTAACACTAATTCATTTTAAGAATTTGGAGCTATTTATTGATGATTATAAGAAATACACTCTTGTTTTTAGTTGATTTAATAATATTCTTAGTAAATATTGAGCCCACAGTTTTAAACAGAAAAATTATTGCCTAATGTGAGAACAGCATTTTTAATATGTATTAAAGTCAATAGATTTTTGTGGTTATTACTTACTATGGAAGTTATAGTTTCTTTGGCTATTTCATATTTAAAGCCAGATAACCTACATAATTAGTCATTATTGACTATTTTGCTTTGAAACTCTCTTTAATGGAATATTTATTTCATGATAAAAGTTAGATAAAATTATGTCTACCATTTTATTTTTAACAATTGTAATTTCAATTTTTAGCGTTTTCTTAAATCTGTCTTTAACAAGGTACTTCTGAAAAGAAAAATAGGAACATGATAGTCAAGATCAAGTGTCAAAATAATGATAGAACAGGACATATTTATCTTCATGTATAGGAGAGCACTTTCTTCTTTAAAAGTCCCCTAAAGGTCCTATCATCTTGTATGCTATAGAAAATGGCCTGACATTTCTACTTTAAAAGAAACCAGCTTTTACTGTCTGAAAGCATTCCCACTGCTATCCTGATTACCTCACATCACTATAGATGTACTCAATGCCTACTGTTTATAGAAACTTTGGGAGGAAGGAAGGAACTATAAGGAAGAATAAAAATTCATGAACTCATAATCCAGAGATTAAGGTGTATACACACTATTTTATAAAAGCAAAAAATTTTTTTCTAATGAAACTAATACATATCTTTGGTTTTTTAAAAAATAAATCAACTAATACATATATGTATAAAACAGAAATTTCAGATCCCACCAGAATGAACAATTTTGGTATATCATCATAATATTTTTGTGTTTGTGTATGTTTGTGTTTGTCTTCTTCCTACTTCTCTGTATGCATGTATGTACTCAGAGATATATCTTCAAATGAAACCAAGTTATAATTTTGTTCTACAACTGCTTGTATAATTTAAGTTGTCACAGACATTTTCCCCTGTTGTTCGATAATCTATTAATGCATAAGAAGCCACCTCAAATTTTAGTGGCTTAAAACAACAGCAGCATCTCCAGTCTTGGGTGGGGCTTACTGGGGACAGCCCATCTATGCTCCACGTGGCATCAACTGGGATGGCTCGAAGTCTGGGGGCTGCAATCATGGGAAAACTTGTTCACTCATGTATCTGGCAATGGATGCTGGCGCTTGGCTGGGCCTGTCCTTTGGAATGTCTCCACTTGTGCTCTCCATGTGGCCTGGCTTCCTGTTGGGAGACCATTCTCCATGAATATTTCATGTTTCTGCATGGTCCAGGTCTTCTGAACAAAGGCATTTACAGCCAACTTTTATTTTATATTTTATAAGGAGAATATTTTCCTTATAAGAATATTTTATAAGGAGATATTCCAGGATAGTAAAGCTTAGAGACATCTCCCTCCCTGGAGAGCCCAAGATAGTGAAAATAAAAACCTGTCCTTCCCTTCCCCAGAAGTTTTCCTTACATTCCGGAGCCAAGATAAAGTCTCTCTCTCCCGAGGGGAGGACTGGACATCACTAGCAGCCCTATGTTAGATCAGAGTTTCCTAATGTGCGGTTCTTCTCCTACAGTGCACCCCACTGCATGGGCAGGTACCATTTGGCCTCCTCCATGTTACCCTGAAGGGACGGGGGTTTGGGAAACTCATGCAAGATGTTGCTCTGGTTGCTGCTTTTACTGTGAATAATAAACTATCTTTGTTTCTAACCCTGAGGCCTCATGTTTTCTCTCTCTCTCTCTCTGTGTGTGTGTGTGTGTGTGTGTGTGTGTGTGTGTGTGTGTGTATGTGTATGTGTGTGTGTGTGTGAGACAGAGAGAGAGAGAGAAAGAGAGATAGGACTCAAAATATTATATGTATATATGTATGTACATAAATACATACATACTGTGTCAGTCTAAATCATTTACTTGCAAATAAGGTTAAATCTCATTCCCTTCGCAGTATCTGACAATGGTTTCCTCACAAAGTAGTCTCTGTGTTCAAAAGGCAATTGTCTAGAGAGAGACAGAACCAGGTGGAAGAAGTATCACTTTGAATATCATAGCGTCAGAAGCCATGCTATGTCAGTCTGGATGGATTTCATTGGTTGATCACACACAAGGGCCTGTCTAGGTTCAAGGTTAGAGGAAGTAGACACAAACTCTTAATAGGAGAGTGGTACGATTCTGGAAGAAAATGTGAGACCAGAAATATTGCTGGGACATTTTTGGAAATATCAATACAACTTGGATCGATATGATCAATAAAAGTTGTCTATCAGTACAACTGAAGGTATCTCATCCTGTTTAACTTCTGCATAGTTTAAGTTCCTATTGATGGACATTGAGAAATTCCACTTTTCCTTTAGCTTGGGATTCCTAAGATAGTAATGTGTAAAGCAAAGGCTTATATGCCATAATATTATAGGTTTGTCCAATCGTAGGGGGTTAGTGAGAGAGAAAAGGGGAGTGAGACAGGATGGCGGGAGAGCCAAACTGGGGATGATTTATTGAGCTGCCCACTGCTCAGTATCCAGCACAACTGATCACTCAGTTTTGCAGAACCATGTTCTAAGAGGCGATATAAACATTGTCTCAGGACAAGGAAGGAAGGGAGAGTAATTTATCTGCTGACTCCCATCTCACACTGTTCAAAATCTTCTCATGGGACATCCTTTCCTCTGCATCACGTGTGTGCTTGGGAGCTGCCACTTGTACCTTAGACTCAGTAAATATGAAGTACTTACAAGAGATGTTGAATATTTTTTTAACATGTCCTGAATTTTGGTATAAAGATCATCTATCTACATAAATTCATGTGTACTTTCCAAATTATATCCTTAAAATAAGTTACAGAATTGAAATGTCAAGATTATCACATGTACATTTTAAATTTTGCTTTCTACTGACAAATATTACTAATTTTCCCCCTGTACAATTTATACTCTACCAAGGAATCAGAGAACTTAATCTCATATTCTAGACTTAATTAATGTCCTAACTGCTAACAATCTAAACGGAAAAAAGAATTTTTTTGTTTTCCTAGTTTCTGTCTGATTTGTTTTCTGAGGATGAACATCTTTTTCCATGCTTATGGTTTATCTTCATTTTTCCTTTAGTAAGTTGTTTTTCATATTTTTAAAAATTTTTTTCATGGAGGGTATTCCCTTTTTCTTTTTGATGGTTTAGCTATATGGATAATGAAGAAGTAGTGTTTGTCTAAGTTTGCACATATGTTTTTCAGTTCTCATTTCTCTTTTATTTTAATTTTGTTTTTCATCTCTTTTACCAAACAAAGGATGAAAATCTATCACTCTTTTGCTTTCTGACTATTAAGCCTTTGATCTTATATTTTATTATATTTTCTAATTTATCATTGCCTGGTATATATCTTTTTTTTCCCTGAACTTATTTGTTCATTAGACATTATACTATCTGTTTCTAGTAGTTTTCCCATTGATTTTCTTTGAATTTCTAGTTAGATAATTACATCATCTTTAAATACTATTATTTTCTCTATATATTTACATGTACATATTTTCAGTTTTTTAAAATATTTTAAAATTATTACATTATGAAAAATTTCTCAGACCACTAAAAATATGAATTTAAATTCATGAATTATTTTCTACCTGTGTACCATAATCTAATTCTGGACCCTCAGTTTGTTAGTATTTTTTAACATTTATAAGTAATGCTATAATAGCTGTCTTTATAAATGAATCTTTTCTACATTTCTGAAAATTGCCATGGAACCAATTTCTAGAGGCAGAATTAGTGGGTTAAAAGTAGGACCAGTTTTACACCTCTTAATGCATATTGTTATATTGTCAAATTGCTTGCCAGAAGTGTTTATTGCTACTTAATTCCAGTGGCAGTGTATGGGAATGTCCATCTCACTTGTACTTTATTACCACTGTGTTCTATCACTTATTTTAATTTTTATTAATTTGATAAGTGATAAATATTATTGTTTTAATTTACATTTTGCTTTGATTCCTAGTACAGTGGAGTATTTTCTCATATGTTCATTTGTGATTTGTGTTTCATCTGGGATTTTTTTCTTTCATGAACTTAGTCCATTTTAAAATTTCAGTTTTTTAAAAATATTGATTTATATAATAAGTACATTAATCAATCATGAGTTATACTTGGGGGCAAGTATGTTTCCTACATAGTAGTTTGCATTTTAATTTCATAGACACATATACTTTTTGTTTCAGTAAAGTCAAATCTCTTTATTATTATACCTCTCTGATTTCTTTTGGTTCTTGCAAATTCTCTTTCATCAAAAGGTCAGATGGATAAATATACTGATTTTTTTAAATTAATAGCATTTATTTTTAGAGCAGTTTTAGATTCACAGTAAAACTGAGGAGAAAGTATAGACAGTGCCCTTATACCATCTATCTCCATACATGCACAACTTCCCCCAGTCTATATTCTGCCCCACAGTGGTGTATTTGTTACAAATGATTAACCTACATTAGCACATCATTATCACCCAAAGTCCATCGTTTACATTAGGCTTCATTCTTGGTGGTGTCCTTTCTATTGGTTTTGACAAATATATAACATGAATGCACCATTGTGGTACATTCATAACAGTTTCACTCCCTTAAACATCTCCTGTGCTCTGCCTATTCGTCCTTCTCTCCCCCAACCTCTGGCAACCACAGATTCTTTAACTATCTCAATAGTTTTGCCTTTTCCAGAATGTAAAGTACAGTTGACTCTTGAGCAACTGAGGGGGTGTTCAAGAGTCAACTGGGGGGTGGAGGTGGGGTTAGGAGCGCTGACTCCCAACTCAGTGGAAAATCCTACTATAACTTTACAGTTGGCCCTCCTTAACTACAGTTCCATATCTACAGATTCAACCAATCTCGGATCATGTGGTACCATAGTATGTATTTAGTGAAAAAAATCCACATGCAAGTGGACCTGTACAGTTCAATAAATTCAGGAAGAAAAAAAAAGATATATACCAGGTATGATAAATTAGAAAATATAATAAAAATAAAATATAAGATTGAATGCTTAATAGAAAACAAAAGCAAAACACTGATAGATTTTCATTCTTTGTTTGATAAAAGATGAAAAACAAAATTAAAATAAATGAGAAATGAAAAACATATGTGCAGACTTAGACAAACACTACTTCTTCAAGGGTCAACTCTAGTTAGAATCACAGTATGCAGCCTTTTCAGATGGGCTTCTTTCATGTAGTAATAATCATTTAAGATTACACCATTCCAATTTCTCAGTCTTGCAATTAGTTCAGCTCTTTTTTTTTTTTTTTTTCCACTTTGGTTTCTCCTTTGCTGTGGGGTTGATATACCCTTGGGAACTTAGCATCTCCTTAACCTCAACTTTCAGCCCTGGTCATTAATTCTGGGTCGAGACTCATTCATTGCCCTGTTACAGCGAAACAAAATTGGAAAACCATATATACCAAAATATATTACAGTGATTAATAGAGAAAGGAATGAATTTTACTTTCTTCTTTGTACTTTCTCTATTATCTGAAATTTTTTCAAGTAAGTATGTGTTACATTTATTATAATCAGGCTAAAAGAAATATATTTAAAATAAAATATATGTTGCTAGTGCAAAAATACAAGCAGAAAGTCAGTTGCTTTATGTATATTATATTACATTTTCCCCCACCCATGCTGTACATTTTTAAAAGCTTTACAACAAACCTTTTTTTTTTTATTGAAATATAGTTGATTGACAATGTTGTGTTAGTTTCAGGTATACAGCCAAGTGATTCAGTGATATATATATATATATATATATATATATAATTTTTAGATTCATTTCCATTGTAGGTTATTACAAGATATTGAGTATAGTTTCCTGTGCTATACAGTAGGTCCTTGTTGATTATCTGTTTTATATATAGTAGTGTGTGTATTTTAATCCCAACTCCCAATTGATCTCTCTCCCCTCTTGCCCCTTTGGTAACCATGAGTTTGTTTTCTATGTGAGTCTATTTCTATAGCAAACCTTTTTAATGTATACTGGCTAAAATTTTCTACATCTTACTGAAACAATCCTATAACTTTAATTTAATAGAATGTATTTTAATTCTTAAAAATTGGCATAATTCAACAAGTATTTCCTGAGTATGTGTGATAAGCAACATTTTTTGTGCCCATGTTGTGAAACATATAGAAATGCAATATTTGAGAATGCAACATAACAGGAGTTTATAGGACAAGAGTTCTTAACCTGGTTACAGAGGAGAATTACCTGGGAGCTTTTTAAAAATACCAATGATCAGACCCCACCCAAGATAATTCTGAATCTGGGGCTTGGGGAGTGGAACTGATACTTTTCCAAAGCTCTCAGACTGAAACAAAAATAAATAATGAACATGTATTTTCATTCATCTGTTCATTCATCAATTGCTATCATTATAAATGAACATTAAACAGATATTAAGTGTGTACTGCTTGCTAAGAACTGTGCTAGATGCTAAGGAAGACTGATATGCAAATAAATAATATAAGACAATGAATGAAAGAGAGGGGCAAGAAAGGTGAGAGAGAGAGGTCTGAGCATGTTCTGGCGCAGAATCAGCTGCTCTCTTGGATTTTAGGCTGAAATGCTAAAATTATGGCGCACGTTACTTTAAAATTTCAGCTTCTGAGAGTTCGGAGGTAGAAACACACGCCATACAATTTCGTAGACAAAATGAGGAAGTAGGGAAATTTGTGCCTGGGGCTCCCTGGTCTCCATTTCTGGGACTCTTCTTCTAATCTTCCTCATTGCATCTTGACTCCAGAGGTTCTCACATTGTCTTTGTTGTGCATATAATGGAAACCCGTGGCTCTCCAGTAAAATTCCTGGCCATAGGTGGTTGTGGGAGAAGCAAAGATAGAAGTATAAAGGAATTGGGAGAGCAATTCTGTCCATCCTTGGTGTCTCCACACTCTCCCTTGTGGTAGGTTATGCCTTTACCATCTTAGTCAGCTTGGGCTGCTATAAAAAACGAACGCAGACTTGTTGACTTATAAATAACAGAAATTAATTTATTACATTTCTAAGGCCTGAAAATCTGAGATCAAGGTTACCAGTATGGTCATATTCTGGTGAAGACCTTCCAGGTTGTAGACTGATGACTTCTTGTGTCCTTACATGGCAGAAAGAGAACTAGTCAGGTCTCTTGCCTCTTCCCATAAGGGCACTAATCCCATTCATGGGGGCTCCACCCTCATGACCTAATTACCTCCCAGGTGGCACCTCTAAGTGCCATCACACTGGGGATTAGATTTTAACATATGAATCGGTGGCGGGGGTGGGGGGAACACAAACATTCAGTCCATAACAACATCTCTCCTCTGAACTACTGGAGAAATTTCTTAACTATCCTCCATGTTACTATAGTAGTACCTTCCTCCTCGTTACTCTTCTGCATGGGTCTATAATTATCTTTCTAAAATACAATGTCTGGTCTGACTTGAATTCATCCAAGTTTCCTCATTAACCATAGGATAAGGTTCAAATCCCTTAGCACATAAAATCGCCCCATCCATCCCATCCATTTGTCACAGGTTTACCTTTCCCAGCCTTTACTTTTTTTCTAAGTTCAGCATTGCTGAACTTCTTTTGTCTCCATTCCATTCCATACTCTTATATGCCTCCATTATTTTGCAATTGCTACTGGCTGGAATATTTTCCCCTTATAAGACACAGTTCAATGTTTATTACTTTTGGGCTTCCCTGGTGGTGGAGTGGTTAAGAATCCGCCTGCCAATGCAGGGGACACAGGATCAAGCCCTGGTCTGGGAAGATCCTACATGCCACAGAGCAACTAAGCCCATGCGCCACAACTACTGAGCCTGTGCTCTAGAGCTTGCGAGCCACAACTACTGAGCCCATGTGCCACAACTACTGAAGCCTGCAATGCCTAGAGTACATTCTCTGCAACAAGAGAAGCCACTGCAATGAGAAGCCCATGTGTGCAAAGAAGAGTAGCCCCCACTCGCTGCAACTAGAGAAAGCCCGTGCACAGCAATGAAGACCCAATGCAGCCAAAAATAAATTAATAAAATTAATTAATTAAAAAAATGTTTATATCATTTTTGTAACATTTCCCCTTGTTTCCCTTAGCATTTTTTTTTTTTTTTTTTTTGTACAGAGGCCTCTCACTGTTGTGGCCTCTCCTGTTGCGGAGCACAGGTTCCGGACGCGCAGGCTAAGTGACCATGGCTCACGGGCCCAGCCGCTCCATGGCATTTGGGATCTTCCCGGACCGGGGCACGAACCCATGTCCCCTGCATCGGCAGGCGGACTCTCAACCACTGCACCACCAGGGAAACTCTCCTTTAGCATTTTTTTTTTTAAATAATATTCATTTTTCTTTTTTTTTTTTTAAACCCCACATTTGTTTATTTATTTACTTTTAGCTGTGTTGGGTCTTCGTTTCTGTGCAAGGGCTTTCTCTAGTTGTGGCAAGCGGGAGCCACTCTTTATCGCGGTGCGCGGGGCTCTCACTGTTGCGGCCTTTCTTGTTGTGGAGCACAGGCTCCAGACTGGAGTCCAGACGCATGGGTTCAATAGTTGTGGCTCACGGGCCTAGTTGCTCTGCGGCATGTGGGATCTTCCCAGACCACGGCTCAAACCCGTGTCCCCTGCATTAGCAGGCAGATTCTCAACCACTGCGCCACCAGGGAAGCCCTCCCTTAGCATTTTATATATGCCTCTAAATACACATTTACCTCTAATAAATCATATTTATTTAATAATGTGTTATATTTCTGGAAAGCAAAATCTAAGCCCGTTTGATCTTTGCATTTCCCACCTCTTCAGTGGAACTGGCAAACAATAGATGTTGAAAAATGTTTCTCAAATGAATATTAAATGAATGCACTAACTGGTGTGCTCTAGGGATCCAGAGACCTTTCTGGAAACAGTGTTGGCTCAGCAATGACAGCAATCTTTTAAAAATGCAAATCTAATCATGTCACTTTTCTGCTTAAATCCATACAAAGGCTTCATGCTTCACTTAGATCCTAAGCCTTGGTGTGAAATCCACAATCTTTACTAGCCTGTCTCCTCTTCCTCCTCCTCCAGGCTTGTCTCTCCTCACCTTCCCCGACCAGTCAGCAGGCCTCAGCTGTCCTCGCTCCCTCTGCCTGGGATATTCTTCCCTGGGCACTCGTTAGCTGTTCCTTCCTCCAACTTCAGGTCTGAGTGTGGATACCACTTCCTCCTTGAGGCCCTATCCAAATCCTATTTCCCTAGCATCATCTCACTTCGGTGCTTTATACATTTTATGGTGCTTATTTCAATGTGTACTTTATATTTATCTCTGTCATTTTTGTTTAAAGTCTATCCTGTTTACTAGCCTTTAATCTCCACTATGGCAGGGACCTTGTATATTTTGTTCTAAGATGTATTCCCAGCATAGTGCTTGAGACTTACTTGCCCAATAAATATGAATGAACGAGTAACAAGCTTTAGGATTGTACTTACTATAGATATTTTTCTCCTCCTCTAGTCTCTCTTTATTTTTAACCCTAATGCCCCATTCTTATCTAATAATTATAGTATTCTGTTAACTGTTTGGCTGGCCCCTTCCATATCCATACTATTATCACCTTTGAATCACCCAGTGTTATATAAATTTCTAGCTCTCAAATGAATAATAAATTGGTGTGTTTCTTCTAATATTTTGCCCAACAAACTTGAAATTAAGCTTTTCTTTGCTTACCTTTTTGGATTTCTTCAAGATAATATGGCAGAAGGCAGTTGCTAAATCATCTTCTTAAAACCTTTACTGTAATGTTAGGAATGAATGCAGTACTATTTAAAGTTCACGCTCACTATCCTCTTTGTCTTTTTGTTATTGTTGTTACTCCTTATAAAAGCTGAATTTTAGCATCACCAGTACAACGCTGTACAGACCATCATGAGTAATCCAATAATAACCATGCATTTTATCTCAGATTTTTTTTATCTGATTCGATAAAGCTAATTTAGTTTTTCTAAGCTCTGGTTTTAAATCTAATTAAGACATCTTAAATTGCTCCATCTCCATTTGGGTAGTCTGCTTTGCCCATAATTTTCAGGTTTCAAGACTTCTCTAATGAATTTCTTCCATTGCTTTTTCTGCAATTAAGCTTCTCTTCCATTAAACTGTCAGACTTAGTCATAAAGCAAACTGCTAGCCAATCAGTCTCATTAATTAAGAGCAAAAGAAGATTTTTTAAGAAATTCCCTTTTATACAAGGTAATTTAGAGGAATGACTTATCATTTCGCAAATGTCCACATATCCTTTTTCAGCATGGCCAGTTATGGGTATTTTGGAAACTTATTTCTTCCCCCTCTTCCTCACATCTTTTGTGTCTCTGACCTCTCAAAATCATCTGTCCTTCCAACCCCCACTAAAGGTTAAAACACGGTAGCAGCCACATACTAAGAGGCAGGGGCTGAGGAAGGTGGCCTGTGGTTTGCCCTTTGGCTGCAGAGTACAGCAGCACTTGCCAGCCCCAGGCCTTCCTAGTTGAATATGTCACTTCCCCATCACAATCTGCCTCTGTTGTCCTGTGGCCTGAGGACCTGAACTCAAGCTTCCATTTCAAAGGCATTATGCTACGGCACACCATCTGGTCAGCTGGCCCCGCATCCAAAGAGATTTGGAATCACAGTGCAGAGGAGCTAATTATGTTCTGTGAGTGTTTCGTGATTTGCTATTCTAGCCAAATAAACAAAACTAAATTATTTAAATATTTCCTTTCTGTTCTCCCTGTTCATCAGATTCAAAAGTATAGGAGAAAAAAATCTCTAAATAGTGAGAAAATTATTGGAGAAGCTATTGAGTCCATTTTGCATAACTGATCCTGCATATGTCCTAAATTGTAACCCTTTTGGACTTGAGATTGATAAGAATATTTAATGTGTTTCTGCCCTATTTTACAGCAGACGGTTTTCATGCTAAGTGCTTTAATATATGTCTGTACCGTTAATGTATCACTTGAGGCTCTACAGTTGAAAGCTTTGAGTGTACTTTATGAATTTGAGATTTACTGACCTAGTGTTTATTTTAACGAAGACATATTTATGTTTGTACCCTTTTGAAAAGCAGGCCATTGGGATAGAGGCACATTTTAAAATCTTAAATCTGTTCTTAGATGTAATTTGATAATGGACTCATTCTTTCCGGTTACTTCTGCAAATGCTTAAGCACCTTCTGTTTGCCAATCTAGATACTATCCAACTTGTACTCAGTAGCTCTTACCTACAAATTAATTTTCCCCTAAACCCCAGTTCTTAAAAGAAGACTTCAAGCAATAATATTTCAATATTTGTTAATTCTATAATATGTCTACTGAAGTTGTGTAAAATTTGATTTGAAATGCAGTGTGAATGGCAAATCTATTATGATGAAGGAAAGCCAGGAAGCTATAAAGCAAGCATGAACATATTCATGTGGAATATTTGTCTAAAGTCTAATTAAACTAAGTGATTCTAGATTAGCCTTACTAGTTATCTAAAAATAAATACCTATAGACAAAAGATCCTGCTTTGTAATCTATCGTTAATTTTCATGCATAGATTTCTCATTATAAACTTTAAGGATACGAGCTATCTCTTTTCAGTCATCTTATCTGTTGTTCATATATTGAGAACATATAAATGTCAAAACTTTTTTTTTTTTTTTTTTTTTTTGCGTTACACGGGCCTCTCACGGTTGTGGCCTGTCCCGTTGCGGAGCACAGGCTCTGGACGCACAGGCTCAGAGGCCATGGCTCACGGGCCTGGCCTTTTCGCGGCTTGTGGGATCTTCCCGGACCAGGGCACGAACCCGTGTCCCCTGCATCGGCAGGCGGACTCTCAACCACTACACCACCAGGAAAGCCCGGGAAGCCCTTTTGTCAAAACTTTTGAAGTAAATGTTCTATTGAGAAGCATGTATTAAACGCTTGTTAATCCATCTGGTATGGACTTTAAAATCCAGGGGTTTGGGGGCTTCCCTGGTGGCACAGTGGTTGAGAGTCCGCCTGCCAATGCAGGGGACACGGGTTCGTGCCCCGGTCCGGGAGATCCCACATGCCGCGGAGCGTCTGGGCCCGTGAGCCATGGCCGCTGAGCCTGCGTGTCCGGAGCCGGTGCTCCGCGGCGGGAGAGGCCACAGCAGCGAGAGGCCCGCGTACCGCAAAAAAAAAAAAAAAATCCAGGGCGTTAAAATCTAAAGCTAATTATACATGTAAAAGTGCTACTTTTTTCTACTTTATTGAATGGACCCCTGAATTAAATAAACATCATTACATAGTATCCTTTTTGCTTGAACACTTAGTGCCTTCTCACTGCTAGAACCCAGCCAATTGTTTGTAATAATTAAATATTACCAAAATTGAGTTTATCCCCACCAGATTGCTAAAATGTATAATTAAAAGTTCCATTAATACCAGATAGTTTTAAGTATTCTTTGAGAGAAAGTTTAGCCTGTGGGCTTGTATGCAGAAGTTTAAAAAAAAAGCATATAGTGGAGCGGCTAGGCCTGTGAGCTATGGCCGCTGAGCCTGCGCGTCCGGAGCCTGTGCTCTGCAACGGGAGAGGCCACAACAGTGAGAAGCCCGTGTACCGCAAAAAAAAAAAAGAATGTGTATGTGAAATAATCATTTGGGGCGAGGGCACATAATTTTTTATTGCCCTTTCAAATATCACATTGTATGCGCACAAATTATAAAAGACAGACACTTTAAAGTCTTGATATAATGTTTCTAAATATAGTTTCATTCTGTCACATGTAAATTTAAATTATTTCAAGCCAGCATATAGATAACAAGTCATCCCATGGAATATTCTACCTTTCTTTTTTCCCCTTCTCAATCATATCTAAACAGAACTTAACCAATATCAGATGAACCACAGTTATCTCCTGTATCAGACTGTAAACTGTTTGAGAAAAGAATCAATTTCTAATTTATTTTTATATGTTATAGAGCTCTTAATAAATTCTTAGCATATCAATGGGTGGGTCAGGATCCCATAAGGAAAGAGATGGTACACTTCATTGGTGTAATTGTGGAGTGTTTAGTAAGGAGACTAGTTATAAAGATATGAGCAGGGATAAGGGAGAGACAGCAAAGATGGTGAAGCACTCTTGGACTAGCAATAGCGGGAAGCTATTATCACTCCTAGGTCTGAGGGCCAAAAGTGGGGAGAGGTTACTAGGATCTGAAAAGAGCTGTGGCTGAGATTGTAGCTGTAGGAGAGAACTGCTGGCAAGAGCTGTGGCCTTTTGAGGGGTTCAGGCTATGGCAGAAGTGAAACCCAGCAGAAATAGAGCCTCATTCCCTTATGCCTTCTCAATGCTTTTCATTGGCCTATTACTGGCTAAACCCAAACAAAAGCCAGGGACTAGGGAAGTGCATCAATATACTCCATCAGAGACTGCATCCACAAGCACACAGAAAGATGGAGAAAGGTAAAGAGTAGATGGAAACAAGGGAAGGAGGGTTGTGTGCAAGCAGGGAATGTCTGTCTTAGTAGATGCTCAGTTAATGAGTGGGACAATGATGAAGTCATGTGTTAACTCAAATATGTTTGCTTAATTGTGGTGCTTAAATTTCACTGCACTCTCTCAAACCATTAATCTGGGTGTATATATAATTGAGTACTTGGGTAAGAGGAAAGCTGTAAGAGAAGGCAGCAGTTCAGGGAGACATACCCCACATACACTTTTAAGGACTGATCTTTTCTGTCATAAATATGATTTTTGGTAAATCTATACCCAGGTCAACAGAGAATGAAATTTGTGTTAACCTAAGTTGAAAATGAATTAACCTTTTAGCACAGCCTGTATTAGTCTAATATGCCTTCTGTTTTCTTGTTTGATTGGCTAAGCATTGTTTACAAGTCCTAATGATTACTTTGTTCATTTGATGTTTCTGCTTATGTCTATCTATAACTAATGCATATAAATAGCATAATTTTACAAATAACTAATGGAGTTAGTTATTTAAAGATATTCCAAGATCTGTCTTTCACTGAACAAAATAATCCCTTCATTATGTGAATCAACATCTCCTAATTTATCTTTTGTTTACGTCTGTATGTTCGTATATTAAAATGGCTTAAATCAAGGGATTTAAGGGACAAACAACAACACTGAAATGAATTGTTGAACTGAAGAATGCAGTGATATTGTGTTGTTAAATCAGTCATATTAATAAGGACATCTAATAGACCTAAAGTGTTAAGTATTTGTGGGAAACAAAATTACTAGATCTTAAAACATTTAAGGCTACATTAATTGATGACAGAGATTTCTCCTTGTGATTTTTTCTTTTTTCTAGCTCAAACTAACTGTTCCATGTTTCTAATGGAACTTATAAGTGCATTTAATAGATGAATCATTAGGACCTGTAAAACCATAGATCCCAAAGAAACACAAAGAACAATCCATTGGGATACATTAAGAAAAACTAATAATATATCTACTTCTATTTAATTTCATCAAAAATTAAGTCAAAATGTTGATCAACAGTAGAACGTATATATTGGTTATAAATAAATTTACATTTATTAGGAGGGCATGCTCAGAGATTCTTTAGGAATATATGATTGAAGGCCCAGATAACTACTGGCTGAACCTGATGATTTAGGAGGCTAAGAATTAGTCTATTAAAAATTGTAACTACTATTTCAACCTAAGACCATAAGTATATATCTTAAGCCAAGGCTTCTTCTGGCAGAACGGTAACATTTACTCTTCCAGAGATTTATTTATTAGGAAAAAACAAAATGGATCCCCCTAGTCTAGGCCCCAAAGCCAGTATGTTCATAGTCTGTTGGTCTGTCACCATGAGTCATCCCCAACCTATAAATTGGAACTGACAGGTAGAAATTGAAGACCAAATTGCCAGGCCTTCTGGGCATTTTCATGTCCAAACCATGCTGGAATTCCTGCTGGGAAAGAAAGCACATTTAAGTCTTCACCCTCAACTCCACCCCAATCATCTTATAGCTTCAACCAACTAAAAAGTAGCTGGAGGTCCCTACATGGTCTACATCACCCTATCTTCTTTAGATTGTATTACTGTTTTTTTTTTTAAACAAAGGTGAGCAACAATAGTTATTGTTCTCTGTGTCAAATAAAACCGTACTGAACTATCTATGTACAGACAAATGAACAACTTCACCTTCTCTTCTTCATCTCATTCCTCTGAGTAACCAGTGTTAGATAGTTATCTTCAGCATAGCGTCCCTTCTCTATGCTCATTTAAAGATAGATACACACCCACCAAAACAGATTTTTGCATTTTCCCTTCACTTACCTGTTTCCTTCTCTCTCTCCCCCCACCCCCTGCCTGCCTTTCTCTTCTTTCTCCCTCCCTCTTTTTCTCCCTCCCTTTACTAAACTGGAATGATACTATATACATATATTCTGTCACTTGCTCCTTTTTGTACAATGTATCACATTCATTCCCCTGATGTCAATACCTATAGATGTAATTCATTCTTTTTAATAGCTGTATGATATTCCATAATATGGAGGTAGCATGTTTTCTTTAATCATTCCTCTATTGATGAACGTTCAGGTTGTTTCTAGCTTTGTGCCTCTACTGACAATACTGCAATAAACACCTTTGTACAGAAATCCTTATGTATGCTCCTTTAAACGTGTATGAAAAAATCCCCCAAATTTAGATTACCAATTCAAAGGGTACCTTTACCTTTAAATTGTAATGTATATTATCCTATTACTTTCCAGAAAGGTGGTGGCAATAAACATGGCCATTAGCAGTAAGTGAGTTTCCCTTCATCCCTGGGCATCCTTACTAATACTGGACGTTATCAATCTTTTCCATTTTTTCCAATTCGATAGGTAAAAATAAAATAAAATTTCATTAATGCTTTATGTTTCATTATACCACACCAGCTACCCGAGGTACAAGGGCAACAAATAGAAGGCCTAGGGTCACAGAAGTTTTTAAGGGGTTTCTCTAATAATTGATGATGCATGAGACGATTTTGCCATGTGTGTTTATGCATGTACCCCCCCCCCCTCCAAATTACAACAATACTTGTACATTCAGGTCTTACCCTCAGAGAAATTCTGGGAAACAGTCAACTGGAACATATGAATTGAGTAGGCTGACAGAACAGTGAGAATACAAGGGCTAATATTAATTCAACCTTATCATTTCTTCACTCTCTCTAGAGGAATTCCATCCTACCAAGTCATATGTTTTCAAAGAGCTCAGCTTCTCCTCACCCCAATTTATGCAATACTGGCTGAGATTTGTTATCCTATTAACTCACCACAGGATCTGTAATTCATTAAAACATGTCATTTGTAGGTGCTTCCAGCTACAAATGAGAGTGAACAATTGGGTGTTGCCCTGGGTCTAAATGTAATTACAATGTTCAATTCAGCATATGCCATACTCTACAAAGTCAATGACCCATCAGGGTAGACAGCAACCCCCCTAATGTGATATATGTGAAGAAAGATTTGTTAAATGAGAAGAACAAGAGAAAAGAGACAATGAGAATAATTCACAGGATTATTAAAAGATTTTAAATCTTCTATTATTTAGCATTTATTGAATGCAGTTTCATACATGCAATAAAAATAGATCTTATTATTGCCCAGTTAAATTCACAAAGAAAGAAAAAAGATTTAGGAATAAAAATATAGCTACTAAGTTTAGCTCAGAACTATCTTTAGGGAACAAAGTCAAGTATGTCTGTTAGGAGAAATAATTTGAAATTTACAACCAAACAGCTTCATTTTCCTGGCTCAGCTACCCCGGGTTGTTTTCTCCACTTTCTGGTTTTCCGTGGTCCCAGGGCTCTCTGGATGTTTGAGGAGACTTTTTGGCAGCTTTCTAAGAGTCTTTGCTTGATAATCTGAGACTTTTGAGGACAAAAATTTCAGAGTCTGTATGCCATACCCCATATTTGGTTGGTGTATCAGATCTTTGGTCTCAGGTAATAAACACCTTTATTCCTCAGCATACCATAGTAGAGTCATACTACCCCCATCCAGACAAGTTCTTTCGCATCACCCCTAAAATGGGTCCCTCAGCCCCACTTTTTTTTGAGACTTTTGCAATAAGGATTTGTTTTGTTTTTTGTTTTCTTTTGTTCTATTTTGTTTCTTTGGTGAAGCAAATGCTTCTTCTGCTCTGAGCACTAGAGGTGATTTAGTTACCTATTTTACATAATTATTCCTTCCTTGGGTGTCTTGTGGCGACATTATGAGCTCACATGACACAGATGACTAGTCCATAGTCAGGAAGAAATTTCCAGATGAGTGTTTCCACCTGAAGCCCACCCTGCAGATGGCTCTCAGTGTTTACCCTCTCATCTGTTCTTCTGAGACTGACTGGTTACATGGTAAGGGAGTGGACTTCTGGCAGGAGGCAAAAGGCACCTGTGTCATGGAACCATATTCTGGTTTGCTTCAATAAGTTAGGATCTCTGAAAGGTTCACCATTGCCTACTGTGATCAGTTCTTCTATTGCTTTCTGTTAAGGTTTTATTAACCCCTACAATTCTCTTTGTAGCAGGAGACAAAGCCAACCCTAGTCTATTTTCATAGCCTGTGCTGTCACAAGCCATAAGTTTCTCTTCTTTAACCTGACTGGAATTCAGCGATAAGTTTTTCATTATATAATGAATACTAAACTACAAAAACAGTAAACATAAATATTTAGTTCTTTGTTCCAATAATGGTGACACAGTTGGAAGAAAGGAAGACAAAGCTTTCTTCCTCCCTGTGACTGTCTGCTATTTTGTCACAGGTTTCTCTTATGATCAGTTGTTAGAACAATGATTAGAAACATCCTTGCAGGACTGTTTTGGGCTCATTTGTATATGCGTTCGTTGTAGGGGAGGAAAATCTTCCTCTGTCCTCTTAAGTTCTGTGGCTGGGCCTGAGAATTAAATTGATATAAGACAGATTAATGAGAGAAAGTTTTTAAATACTTTATGGGCACATGAGAGTCCTCATAAGAAAAGGGAAGACTCAAAGAAGCAGTTAGGACTGAGAGTTTATATACATTTTTAACAAAGAATGATAAATTTGTAGAGAAATGACAAGACAGGGATTTCAGTTAGGGGCAGTAAATTGTGGGAAAATGATTAGGAAGTGTATGGGGGAAACTAATGGAAGACAAGGGTTATTTTAGTGGGTTTGTTTGTATAGATCCATTTCTGCATAGGTTCCCAGTTTCCAGTGATAAGAACGTTCTCTTCCTGGTACAGGGAGGTCATCTCTCTCATGGGAAATTGTATGACCTGCTTTTAAGTATAAAGGAGGAAGAGAGAGCCCTTCCTACATCTGCTGTCTCTTAAGTGCCTTTAGCTCAAAATAATCAGCATGCCAAAGTGGCACATTCTGATCCCCTTAGGTATGTAACGTGTACATTGGCTTAAGCCCCTCTTAACTTCTTTGTGTTAATATGGCAGATGAGGCCTGATTTATGTCTGGTGGCCATTTCTTAAATGATAGACTGCTGTGCTAGGCTGGGAAAGGGCTGTACTAAATTGAATGCACTACAGAGGTAACTACATCTGGTATGTTTCTTTGGAGGCCCCTATTTACAAAATATCATTTTTATAATAAAAACTTGAGGAAACTTTATGAATAAATTGCAGTAAAAACTAGGAAATTCGAAATAAACTCAGAACAAGCAATGAAATTATACGGAGGAAAAGTTAGAAGCAACTTCAAATGCATTTATTAATGTGGATGAGCACTAAACCTAACTGAAGTTACTGGCAACTAAAGTAAAAAAAAGAAAATACTTTGGTTTACCTAGTTCTCCTTGTTGAACTCAAGAGAGCTTTCATATTCGTCTCAGGGGTCCACAGTGCACAGGCTGGTAAGCAAAAGTGAGAAGAGGCTTGGTGTGAACCGTAGAAAATGGTATAGCTTGTGTTTGCCCCATGCAAAGAAATTCAAACTAAAACCAAACCAAAACCGAGTCTTTCCTGGCCAGATAAAACCAGAGGCGGGGATAGGGATAGATACCAATTAATAACTCCTGAGCTAGAATTGAAATCCAGGAGAAATTTACCACATAGGTCTGTCTATTTGGCATTCTGTAATATAAAATGCAATGGATAATGTATAAATTATTTTATTGAAAGAGCACAGAAATGGCTGTTGCTATAAAAGGTCTTTCTAATATTGAACCTCTGAAAAAGCTGAAGATTTAATATTATTGTTTTGCCTTAATGAATATACTATGAAGTTGCTAGAAATCAGACATGCCCCCAAATGGTCTAAGAATGCCAGTAGGTGGAAGGACATAATTAAGGATACTTCAATTTAGTGATAGAGTTTTTCTAAGAGATCCACTTTCCCTTAATTCTGGAGGGAATATCTCCCATGATTTTGAGTGAGCAGTGTAAAAAACCTTCTGCGGCCCTTCAGTTAGATATTTAAGAGCAGCGCCATTCAAGGTGTATTGATTACATCTTGTGTATGAGATAGGGGATGGCGGGGAGGAGGCAGGCATTGTACATCATCTGTAGAGTTCCCAGAGGAAAACAAGTCAGCAATGCACTGGAAGGAGCAAAGAAAACACGTCTAGTCCTTTCTCCTACTCACTTGGTTCCTAACGTCAGCTTCTCAGGTCAGAAAGTCATCTTTACATCATACGTGGTTATGTCCTTTAGATGGGGAGAATAAACTGAATCCTGCTCCCCTCCCCCATTTTCTTACTACTCAGTGATTTTTCATCTCTAGAATTTCTATGAAAAATTCTAAGTTGCTTGCTGGTACTTGTGGGGGAAAAAGAACCTTTTCACTATTTTCACCATTCTGTGTCAAATACCTATAAAATGCCTGTTTAAGGTTAACTGGCAGGTCATGTGATATAAACTCAGTTCTTGGTAGATGTGGGGAGGAGGTACAGAGCACACTTGGGTTTCACATTGTTCTGAGCCAACCCAAGGTCCCCAGACCAGGTAAAGCAACAGAGAAGCTACAAAACATGCCACCAGCAGTCCCCTTTCAGACTGTGAAAGAATTAAGGGAGGCCAGCTTGTCTCCTGAAGACAGTGGCGAAACCTTTGACCACTGGCCCCAGACAAAGGAAGTGTTAGC
Organism: Pseudorca crassidens; assembly: GCF_039906515.1. NCBI lineage: Eukaryota > Metazoa > Chordata > Mammalia > Artiodactyla > Delphinidae > Pseudorca > Pseudorca crassidens. Next base: position 69,063,935 of record NC_090303.1, on the reverse strand, counting down.
TCCTGGGAATCCCTGGCTTCCAGGATGGCTGACTCTGCTCAGAGGTCATTTAGTGAAACCCAAGAATATGCAAGGATAAAGACAGTACAGTGCAAACACTGGCTCAAATCAGAATGACAGAGTGGGCAGGTTAGTTTGGAAGCATCTCAGACCCCAGCTGGAAGCTTTAGATTCAGTTAAGGACTTTCACCTGGGCCTTTAAACGTCTTTGTTTCAAAGCGCTGAGCACTTTAGACTTCGCCTGGCAAAAAGTAACACCTGGGCACCTCTCAATAAATCAGTGGCCCCAAATGTCTAAAGAGCAAATGAAACTTCTGAAGGCTCTTTCCCTCTAGAATTTTTGTCGGTCTTCCTTTAGTGCATGCTTATTTTCATACTTGCTACTTCAACTCTTTGAAGTTTTCAGATATTTGTAATGTCTTGTAATAGTCCTCTTTGATATGTTTTCATTTCGTTCTTCATTTTGCAGTGAGATCTTAATTGCCAACCTGGCCACCTGTGAGTTCTGGCTAAATGTGCAATATAATTTAGGGGATGTAAGGAATGTCTTTGAGGGGCTAAGAATTTGTCATTACAGTGAGGTACGCAGAATACTAAAGGTGTCCTCTCAAGAGGACGTTTTTCAATCAAACCCTCCCCTAGGAACTGCTGTGAAAGGACTTTACAGACAGTTAAGGTTAATAATCAGCTGATCTTAAAAGAGGGCGAGGAGCTTGGGTTTTTCCAGGTGGGTCCAGTATAATCACGAGTCTTTAAAATCAGAGGAGGAAGACCAGCGAATCGGTCAGAGGGATGCAGTTGGAGAGAGGGGCAGAGAAGGAGGAGGCGGAGGGAGAGGTCTAGAGATGTGGGACACGAGATGGACTCAGTTCATTGCCGCTGGCTTTGAATGCGGAGAAAGGGGTCCAGGAGACAAAGTGCGGTCTCTAGAAGCTGACAGTAACCCCTGGCGCACAGCTAGCGAGGAAGTAAGACCTCCGTCCTGCAGTTGCCTGGAAGTAAATTCAGCCAACGACCTGAATCATTTTCCAAGTGGATGCTCCCGCAGAGCCAGGCAGCGGACACCTTGATTTCGGCTGTGGGAAACCCAGGCCCACCTTCTGACCTTCAGAACTGTAAGGTAATCGATCTGTGTTGTTTCAAGCCTGCGTATGATCAGTTGTTTGAAGTTTGCGTAATTGGTTACGGCGGCGATAAAAAACTGATACACGTAAGGCTCAGAATGCCTAGGAGTGCCTTAGTGCCCAGGGTGACTTGAATTCGACTATAACTAGTCAGGAAGAGGGGTGGCTGAATGAAGGAAAGAGAGAATGAAAGCAGAAGGAGGAGAGAAGGGGTCTAACATTACAAAGTGGAGGCACTTCCGCCTGCATTCCTTTTCTAGAGACTGTGACCCCAAGTGGCTTCTCGCATGCCTGACGGTATTAGTTTCTCACAAGACTGATTCTAATCTTTAAATATTTCAATGGCTTTTGTGGGGGGTACAAGATGGACTTCTTGATTAGAAACTGTATACTATCAAGTACATTGTATTTATGTATAATTAGAGGGTTATGTTTGGAAAACCATACCTACTGTACTTTAAAGAAAATATAAGGGATTTTCAAGGGTATTTTGATTTCAGGCTATTTTTGCCTAATAGGCTGATTTTAGAAACCAACTCCCACATTAAGATGCAACCATTGTCCTGCGTGCTACCTCTCCTGGCCACAGCCTCAGGAGAACTTGGGCTTCTAGAGGGAGGCAGGCTGCAGGAAAGTGGAGTAGCCTCACTCTCTGTTGCTTAGGAAGTCATTTGACTCATGTGCCCACTGTCAGCCCATGAATTCCCCCAACTTGCTCCACACAAGAGTGGAATGTACCTTTCTCCTTTCCAAGGATTCCACAAATTATTCCTTTCTTACCTTTCTCTCATAAAAGGTAACCTGGGACATTAGTGGTAAACAACCTTATTTAATCTGTGAACAGTTGGAGAGTGAGTGAAAGGGAAGAGAGCCAGGCATACATATGATTTGCTCCAGTGCTGTTCGCCCCTTGGTATCCTCTAAACCCAGGGAAAATAAACTCATTGAGATGAATTTCCTCATCCATATTAGCCTTTCTCTTTGGATAACCAAGCTTCGAATTCCTGCTTTCTCAAATCTCTTTGTAGTTTTCTTTGAAGGAAACTGTGGAGACCTCCCACAGATTGACTCATTTGAATAAAAATGCATTTCTTCTGACCTCTATGACCTTCAGGAGTCTTCAAAGATGAATTTAATTATACATATTAAAAAAACGAAACCAAACTCAAAATTTTGAGGGTTTCAGCTCTGAAACCAAATTTATTATGTTCAAAGTTGTGTCTGGATAAAAGGCAAGTATAACATTAAAATATTAATCCATTCATGCCATTTAGTGATTTGAATTATTCACAGCTGCTTGTATTTTATTTTTATAAGAATATGGCTTTTGTCTATGAAGCCAATCAAATTGAAAGGAATATTCTTTGCTTTTAAAATCCTTCCTAGTCGAGGTTGTTTTAATATAGAACACCCCGTCTCCCCATCGTACGTTTTATGAGCTATCTTCATAAAGCATCTACATTTGGTTGAAGCACTTAGGAAAACTAGGTAAATTGAACGCTAAGAGCTAAAGCAAAAGGCTAGGCAACTATTTCCAAATTTACAGTGCTTTGTTGCTGGTAAGCTGTTAAATCCCACTCACCCAAACTCTCCTTCCTCCTAGAATACAAAGAAGATGATGCTTTACAAAATATTTTTTGGTGTTTGTTTTTTAGTGTTCAGTATATACTGTCTAAGCTGATTTGGGAGCTTAGCTTTAACCCCTCCCCTTTTTATGACATATGTCAAGAGTCTTCTAGGTGGAGGGCAATCCTTTTGAATTTGGGTTTCTTATTTGTAAAAAGGCAATAGTATTTATCTTTGACAATCTCATAGGGCCAGGGAGCTCGAATGATATACTACACAAGGATATAAACTCTAAATGATATTACTTCAATGTTATTACTAGCAATGACTTTACAGACTTAACATATTACAGAGTTTCAGAAGGCACAGAACTTAAAATTGGTCAGAACCAAGGACTCAGAAATATCATTCAGACCTAGGATGTTTTAAGTTCTAATCTTTGTTTGATTCCAAGCATTTGAAGAAGAATATTATGCCTACTATATTTCTGCTTTACTCTTTACACGGGTCTTTCAAACCTATTTGATTTGCTAAAATTTCCAGAGTTTGTTAGGTCCCTGGTTGCTTTCTTATGGACAGTCTTTTTAGTGTTTTACTCATAATTGAACTTTACCTTTATGGAGTGAAGTAGACCTGCCCTCTTTTCATTTGAGGTAAACGTTTCTATTAATATCATTGAAGGTCACACTGTTTATTTCATGATGGAATGAATTAGGAATACTGTGGGGAAGAGAGTTACTTTGAGGTAATTCTTTGGAATTTAGGAAGGGCCATTATTGATCATATAATCTAAGGATCCTCGATTTGATAAAAGAAACACGGGCCAGAGTAGTAAAGCAATTTGCCTAAGATCACCCAGCTGGTTATGAGCGAGGTAGAATTAAAAGCCAGTTCTCCTGATTCCAAGTCTAATGTTCTTTGCATTATACAGTGAAAAGGAGGAGGGCATAAAAGGAAAGATGGCTTAGAGCAGGAGTCAGCAAACTATGGCCTGTGGGCCATATGTGGTCCACTGCCTGTGTTGTAAATAAAGTTTTATTGGAACCCTGCCATGACCATTCATTTACATATTGTCTCTGGCTGTTTTCACACTGTAAGGCAGAGCTGGATAGTTATGTCAGAGATCATCTGGCCTACAAAGCATAGAATATTTACTGTCTGGTCCTTTACAGAAAAAGTTTTCTGACCTCTGGATTAGAGGAAAGATGGCTAAAAAGTCTGGTTGGGGCATTTTGTGAACAGTCTCTTTAGTTTGTGCATCTGTCCCTAATTGTGGTTTGGCATAAGCTATTTAGATATTAGGCAAAATCAGCGGGCTCTCATGATTATTTAAAGGCTGATGTTAACAAATGTGAAAATATATTTGGGACTTCCCTGGTGACACAGTGGTTAAGAATCCACCTGCCAATGCAGGGGACACGGGTTTGAGCCCTGGCCTGGGAAGATCCCACATGCCGCGGAGCAACTAAGCCCGTGAGCCACAACTACTGAGCCTGCGTGCCACAGCTACTGAGGCCCCCGCACCTAGAGCCCATGCTCCGCAACAAGAGAAGCCACCACAGTGAGAAGCCCGCACACCACAGCGAAGGGTAGCCCTCACTCGCCACAACTAGAGAAAGCCTGTGTGCAGCAACAAAGACCCAACCCAGCCATAAATAAATAAATAAATAAAATATTCTTTTAAAAAAGGAAAATATATTTGCAAAAGAATGATAGATACATATTTTTAGAAGACATTTCCCATAATAGAGGGATTTATTTCCTATATTCATCCTCTTAATACATTCTTCAAGCAATGGAAATACTTAATTCAAAGAAGTGAAAACTTATGCAGGACACACAGTAGCTGTATTCAAGTATGTGAAGGACTATCCCGTGAATAAAAGGATTAGAAGATGTATTTGTCCTTCAAGTCAGACTCAAATGCACTTTCACTCTTAAGCCCCTGTTCACCCTCTCCCCCTCCTCCCTTCTTTGGACGGAATTAATCACTCTTCTGTGCTTCCAAAATACTTTGTACGGAGTACTACTATAGCATTTATCACACGCATTACAGGTAGTTGTTTACACATTTATCTCCCCAGTCAATTGTGAACTCCTTGAAAGTGAGGACAATACCTTATTCATTTTGGCATCCCCATCATGGGGCTCAGTCCCTGGCTCATAGTAGAAGCAATCTAAATACTTGATGAATGAATGTATATTATGATATCAGAGGGCAAAGCAAGGACCAATGTGAAATTTCAGTGAAAAGAACTTTGTGACAATTTTGGCAACAATATGTCCTAAGCAGTGCTGCATAGTCATCAGAAACCGGAACTTGGGGTTAGACTGCCTGGGTTTGAATTTCTGCTGTCCTGTTCACTGTTTGTCTTTAGGTAGGTTACTTAATGTCATAGTTTCCTTACTTTTGAAATAGAGATGATTTAGGCAGCAGTTTTCTAACTGTGGTCTGCAGACCCCTGGGCATCCCAAAGACCCTTTTAAGACGTCTGTGAGGTCAAAACTATTTTTATAAGAATGCTAAGGCAGTATTTACCTTTTTCGCTGAGTTTCATTGATGGTGCAAAAGCGATGGTGGGAAAACTACTGGTGCTTTAGCACAAATCAAGTCACAAAGTTGAACTAGTATTAATGTTTTCTTCATTATACACTGGCAGAAAAAAGTATGCCAGTTTCATTTAAGAATGTCCTGGATGAAGGAGTAAAATTACTAATTTTATTAAGTCTCAACCTTTGGGTACAATGTCCTTTTTAATACTCCGTGTGATGAAATCAAAAGTACACATTTTTGCTACAGTTTGAAGTACAGTGCTATCTTGAGGAAAAGTACTTGTGCTATTGAGTTGCCAGCTGAACTAGCCACTACTGTACATGGTAACACATTTTTTACTTGATTCACTGATAAATTACAGTATGGTTATCCAGACTTTGGTGTTTGACAGATACCTTCCCAAAAGTTGATGAAGTGAACCTATCATTTCAAGGAAAATGACTAATAGTATTTGTTTCCAATGATCAAATTATGCTTCTAAGCATTATTTTTAATTTTGGAAAACTTATATCTTTCACCATGAGCTTTAGAGCTGCTCAATTCATAAGGACTTCTGTGAAAATATCAGTGGTGTTATAAATTATTTTAAAATATTATATAATGAAATAAAACAACATTTGGAAGATCTGCATAATATAGTGAACTGGGATTTCCAAATGACCAGTACATGATGTTACAAAAGTATGCATTAAAATCATGCATAGGTAAAGATCATTCAAAGTACATATTACAATATGGATGCCTCGAGACCAATAAATATATTTTAATGTAAGAGAGCTATTACATTAAGATCTTTGCAATTATTCTTTAAGAAACTACCACTGTCAAGTTTTGGTGTGCTATCAAAGAAGAATATCTGCAGTTATGTGAAAAGACTATTAAAGTGCACCTCCCTTTTCCAACTACATACCTGCTATGTGAGGCCAATTTCTTTTCATATACTTCAAGCAAAACAACATATTGTAAGAGAGTGAATGCAGAACCAGATATGGAAATTCGGCTTTCATCTCGGAAACATTAAAAAGATTTATAAAAAATGTAAAACAAAGCCATTAGCTTCACTAATTTTTTTTGTTGTTGTTTAGTGTAGGTTACTTAATCTTTGAACTTCAATTCAAAGTTCAGACTATGATTACTTATCAAAATGTTATTTATGTTCATATGTAATGGGATCTTCATTTTAATTAAAATATTTAATTGAAAATATTTATAATATTTAAAATATTTAATTTAAAAATAATTCAAAATATTTAAAAAATATCTACAATTGCCAAGATACGGAAGCAACCTAAGTGTCCATCAACAGATGAATGGATAAAGAAGATGTGGCATATATATATATGTGTGTGTGTGTGTGTGTATATATATATATATATATATATACACACACACACATACAATGGAATACTACTCAGACATAAAGAAAATGAAATTTTGCCATTTGCAGTAGTATGGATGGACTTGGAGGGTATTATGCTAAGTGAGATAAGTCTGATAAAGAAAGACAAATACTGTACGATACTACTTACATGAGGAATCTAAAAACTACAACAAACTAGTGAATATAACAAAACAGAAACAGACTCACAGATACAGAGAACAAACTAGAGGTTACCAGTGGGGAGGGGGAAAGGAAAGGGGCAATATAGTGGATTAAGAGGTACAAACTATTAGATATAAAATAAGCTATGAGGATATATTGTACAACATGAATATAGCCAATATTTTATAACCATAAATGGAATATAACCTTTAAAAACTGAATCACTATATAGTACACCTATAACATATAACACTTACATCAACTATACTTAAATTTTAAAAATGGTTAAAAAGGAAAAGAATAATAACTTTAAACTTTTTAATATCTCAATTTTAACTTCTAATATGGTAAATTTGGATAGATGCAACTCATAATGAAAACTCTTTAAGTTCCTCCACTTTTAAGAGTAGGAAGAGGTCTTGAGCAGATGTGGAGAAACATATTTTCATATACTTCTTTGGAACTATGAAAATATTTCCAGGATATTAAAGTACTTTTTTAAAAATACAGAAAATTATTCTGAATATGATATCATGTGTAAATAATTAGTGGATCTCTGTAGAGATAAATGCCTAGAAACTGGAAACCAGAATTTTGTTGGGGGAAAAAATGATGAGGGGTTGAGAGGGGTGGAAGGAGGCATTCGTTTTTCATTTCATACCTTTCCAAGCTTGATTTTTTTTTTTTAACTACATTCAATTTTTTGTATAAAAAATTGAGGTGAGGGCTTCCCTGGTGGCGCAGTGGTTGAGAGTCTGCCTGCCAATGCAGGGGACACGGGTTCGTGCCCCAGTCCGGGAAGATCCCACATGCCGCGGAGCGGCTGGGCCCATGAGCCATGGCCGCTGGGCCTGCGCGTCCGGAAGCCTGTTTGTTGTCCGCAACGGGAGAGGCCACAACAGTGAGAGGCCTGCGTACCGCAAAAAAAAAAAAGAAAAAAAAAAAATTGAGGTGATAATACTTGTAATGAAAACTAGTAGAGATAATGTTTAATCTCCTGACCTATAGTGAATCACTCTGTAAGTATTGCTTGGATAAGTGAAAGACTGCTTCATGAACTTGTGTGGTGCCATCAATAGACCATTCTCCAAGCGATTACTGAAGGATAGCTTGATAGAAATATCATAAAGAATTCTGCCTAATTGACCTCTAGGGTTGAATTCTGATTACCTTTGATCCTGCCTTTTTATGAAAGAATAGCTGTAACATTTGAAAATGAAAGTTCTATACCAAATGTCTTTCAGATCTCTGAGCAACTTTAAAATTTTTCAGAACTTCATTTGCGGCTATTAATTGTCATAGCATTCACGTTTCCCATTCAATTTTGTTCTCAAAGAATAGAGGGGGGCTTCCCTGGTGGCGCAGTGTTTGGAAGTCCAACTGCCGATGCAGGGGACATGGGTTCTTGCCCCGGTCCGGGAAGATCCCACATGCCGCAGAGCGGCTGGGCCCATGAGCCATGGCCGCTGAGTCTGTGCGTCCAGAGCCTGTTCTCTGCAGCGGGAGAGGCCACAGCAGTGAGAGGCCCGCATATCGCAAAAAAAAAAAAAAAAAAAAAAAGAAGAGAGGTGCCACTGGGACAAATAAGCCAATATTCTCTTAGTTTTGTACTATGCCATGGCAGGAGGCACTTTTTTATAATCTTATGACAAGAATTTAGTATACTTGTCTCACAATTGCCAATTCCATAAAATAGAATTTATTTAGTAGAATGCCCCCATTCTTAGGTTAAACTTATTTTACAACAGGTTGAGGGTAAGAAAAAAATGACGCAATTTGCCTTCTTAAAATAGAGAACGTTCCAGGTTTTACTCTATTCCTTAAAAATTACTTAGTGATGGCCAGTACTGCCTTTTGAAGAGTCAAAATACGATTGCACATATAGACTGTGTATGCAATATATTTTTATAAATCAGGGCTTAGGTCGTTGTGTGAAAAATGGATTTACCTTTCTGGAAGAACAGATTAATAATTTATCCCAAACATAGAAAGAAAAAAGCCAATTTGAATAATGTTGGGAGATGAAGCATACCAATATTATTCTTTATTTCTTTTATTAATGAGTTAGGATATGAGAAACTCAATAAAAATTACATTAAAAACTCAAACATTGTTCAAATCTTCTTTCCCCATCAGTCACATTTATGAAACTGGCATTTCTATTTAAATGATATTTAATAAAACAAGGTTTTATATAGTGAGGCAAACAATTCATGGGCTCATTCATTTACTCACCAGACGCTTGTTGAGTGCCAGACTGTGTACCAGGTACTGAGGCCTCCATGATGAATAAGGTATATTTCTTGTATTTTAAGAGTTCAATGGCCAGTGGAGCAGACAGACGTATAAACAAATAATAACGTCCTATGGTACAATAGGAAGAGCATGGGATTTTGGAAATATCAACAAATTTTAGACCTGGCCTTCACTTCTGAATTCTATAGCCTTCTAATCTCTCTGTATTTCAGGGATTTCATCTGTAAAATGGGATAATATTTTCATTGCATGGCTGTTTTATGGATTAAAGAAAACATATTCAAAACACAAGACCTACACAACAGTGAGAGGCCCACATACCACAAAAACAAACAAATAAACAAACAAAAGAAAACACAAGGCCTAGAACTAAATCTCATCAAATGGAATATATTACCCTAAAACTACAATATGAAAGGTACCATAATATGGGCATGGACAAAAAAAGAGTAATTCATGTGGGGATGGGGACAGAAAAGGAAAAATTTCTTAGAGGAGGAGATGTTTAAGATAAGGAGGTGCTCATAACCAAGAGAAGAATTCCAGGCAGAGAGATTTTCATGCATAGGAGCATGGAACTTGTGCTAAAATATAAGGAATAGTTCGGTGAGGTTATAGCCTAGGGTGTAGAATGAGGATGGTGAGTTTATGGTCCTCAATCACAGAGGACCTTTCATAGCCTGCAAATGATTCAAGATTTTTAGCAACAGCAATGGGAATGAGACATATAAACAGATGTGAGCAATATTTTGAAGGTAGGATTTGTGGAATTGAGTGACAACATGGGATTGATGGAGAGAAAGAATAGACTTCCCAATTTGGGGTTTGGATCAGTAATTGTTGATATCATTAACCAGAAGAAGGAATTTAGGAGAAAAAGTAGGTTTGAGGAGAAAATGATGAACTATATTTCATTTTATAAATTCTGATTTGTCAGGACCTTAGGCAGGAGAGAGACCTACCTTGCAGAAAGAATTTGAGAGGGCTAAACATTTAGGCGACAGTAGAAGCCAGGAATCTGAAGTTTCTAACTGAGCTGCATTGTCCATTGGCTTTGTGACTAGTTTGTTTTACCTTTCCTTGTTCTATTAGAGATTTAACGCAGCTTAACTTTGTAATTTGGAAGTCTTTAAATGTCTAGGTCTTAGCTCTAAATTCTCATAAATGAAAGGAAAACGTAAAAAACTACTAAATATCCTTCACAAGGTTGTTTTAAGAAACATATTTTTTGATAACTGAAATCCCTATAAAATGTTGCATATATAAGTAGAGAGTTACAGATGTAGCACTTAAAGATTTAAATTAAATTAATATCAACAGAAATGGAACTATTAGTAAATTCATTGATAAGGACTCTATAGTTACACTGAAAAGCATGATCAGATATTGTAAATTAGCATCAGTTAGGAGTGTGGGCTCCCAGTCAAACTGCCTGTGTTTGATGTCAGCCACTTATTAGCTCTTGACTTTAGGCAAGTTGTTTAACCTCTGTTCTAAAATAGAAATGACCGGAGTATCTACCTCACAGGTTGCTGCGAAGATTAGATGAGTATATATAAAGTATATAGGATAGTGGCTGACGAATAATTAAGGCCTCAGTGTGTAATTGACATCATTAGAGGCAGTAGCAGCATCATAATCATTTATTGTCATAAAATGGCAGCATTTTAGTCAGTGAGGGGGATGTTGGAGATACAGTAATCATATCAGTGTTATAGATGAGAAAGAGGAAGCCCGCAATCAGTAAGATATATTCAAGCATGAACACCTAGCGAAAGACAGGCCTGAAAATCTAATACTGCTCATCTCAGTGTCTTTCTTGTCACCATTTGTTAAACAGGACCTTGTGCCTTCATGAGTAGGTTAGGAAAATGTGTAATTTTAGTTGATAATTAGTATGTGTTACAATAGAATAAAAATATTCTTTATTAATGAATTTGCTAATGGTCAGAAGTTCAGTCTTTGTGGATATTAGTTCAAGTTAGACATTAACTATTATGGCTGTGTGTGTGTGTATGTCAGAATTATCTATTCATAATATTGGATATTATGGAATTGATCTAAGTAACACACATTTATCCAGTCTAATTTAAGCACACCATTAAAATGAACGATTACAGTTTTACTTGGATGATGGAGTTTATGATTATTTAACTAGGCGTTTCACCCTCTTCTTCCTTTTAATTTGCACTATCACTCATTTCTTTCTCATTCTGAGCTCCTTTAGCTCTAAAATTCACAGGATTCTTTGCAGTGGGGCATTTTATTTAGTAAAATCATTGGGGCCTTGCTTATTAAAAAAATATATTGGGTAGTTTAAGTTTGTAATGAATATTTCAGCGCCTCACCTGCTGTGGTCACTGCTTTTGTTACTTTTGATCTTGGGGCCTTGGATTTGACCAAGTGGATGAAACAGTGGAAAGCAAGTGGATAAAAGCAACCCTTCCTTCAACACATTTATCGAGTCCCTTTCCTTGCTTTTGCCGTGTTTTTGCCAGACCTCCTGAGCACGCTTCACCTGCTCCCAAATGGACATACTTTTGCAGATGAGCCAAAACGTGTGCCTCACATCTGCATGTAGAGTAATGTCCAGATCACACAGCAGCTGCTTCAGCCTGAAGGCCTTGCTCAGTTCCACTACAGCCTCATTCCCCGCCACCCCACCCCCCAGGCCTCTGAGCCTACCCAGACAGACACCAAGCTGCTTCTCTTCTTTGACTCACCTACACCCTTCTTTCCATCAAGGGCCCGCACAAGTCTCAGCTCTTGCATGAACCCTCTGTGGACTCCTACAGTCCACGTTGATTTACTGTGTCATACTCCCAGAGCACTTTTTACCAGCACCTCACAGCTGAGCAATTATTATTCAGTGTGGTTTTATGAGGCTTGCTATTATCTCAATTATATTTTAAGCTTCTAAAGGAAAAGGACCATGTGTTTCATTTCTGTAACCTGCATAGTACCCAGCACAGTGAGGAAGAGATAGATTAAACATCATAATAAATGCCTGTTAGCAAGTTAAGTACTGTGACTGCATTGTGTCATAGAGTTCATTGTATATTTACAATACCCGTTTATAATGAGATTAAATTTTTCTGAGCAATAAATTACTAGAAATCTACATGAAATTATATTTTAATTATACATAGTTCAATACTTGACAAATTTTTTTGTTGAAAAAGAAATCAGGATTTTTTTTTGGTAAATACAGGACATATGCTAACAACCAAGATAGTTTATTGGTTTGTGATAGCATTTTTAGACAAAAGCGTTACCTGATTTAATTCTTAGAATATTATACTCTGATAATTTTTTTTTTTCTGCTACATAGAACTGTTTTCTCAGAGTCATGGATGTTTTAATCCTAGAGAGGACTGAATTGAGAGTAGATGCTGTTTAATTTTTGTGTAGTCATAGTGAAGTATATTTAGATGCCAATATATGCAAGACTCTGATCAAAATATAAAATTTGAGTGGGCCCTCAAAGATTTTGTTGTCTACCAAAAAAAAAAAATAGGAATTGTGTATAAAGACATTATACACCATCATTTCTGTGACACTGGAAAAATTCCCGTTAGAGGAAAAGTAGAATGGAATTTGGAATGTTGCTTGACTCTCCATCCAGAACTGGTCCTGAAAAGAATACAGTGAAATTGAAATGTAGCAATTTCCTGGCTAATTGCATAAGCACAGAGAGCCCAATCTGGCCCATCAAATGAACATACTTGTGCTATTGGTTTCCTTGGGGATTGATGCCTTTAGTTAATCTACACTCAAAAGCATGAAAGATAGTTTATGTTCTGAATTAAGTATAGAAAATATTTTTCTGTCTAGGAAGTTAGTTTCGATGAAATTATTTTATCTGAGGAAACAGCACAGTAAAATGACTTCCCTTTGGGTGTAATTTTAGTGTTCTTTTTTATCTTAAACTCAGTTTAAAAAGTACTAAAAATGTACTTTAGTAGAACTTAATAAATATTAAATTAGCCTGGGGCAGTATCTATATGGAAATGATTAAATTCCTGAGTATTTACTTGGAATTTCTGATCTTTCTAAGCAGAATTAAAATCTTTAGTTTCTTTATGTCAGAGCTACAGTTAGCTACAGTAATACATTCTTCTCCCATTCTCCCTGGCAGCTCCATTTTGATTAAACTTGATGTTTTTAGATAATCCAAAATCTACAGACAATTAAGAATTACCGTACGAAGTACAGACATGAAGTAAATGCTGCAAAATGGTAAATTTTTCCTGCTAAAATGGTTCAATCGAAAAGGAACAAAAGTTTGACCCGTTTTCTCTTGCTCAAATGAGAGAAGTTTCCACTTAGAATGGGAATTAGTTATTGAATAAGGTACAAAAATAAGATGATCGGGAAAGTTAGAAAAACTCTTCATGTACTTCTTTGTACTCAATATCCTTTGATTTTTATGACAACTTTTTTACAGTGTACTTAATCCTGAAAAGAGAGGATGGTGTTAAAGCAAGGGGAAAAACACGTTACTGCAGAGTGATTTTACATAACTTTTGCTCAGTTTCATGGTGCTTTAGGTCTCCTGGGGGGTTTATTAAGTAAACTAGCTGGCAAAAAATTCAATACCATTTGAAAATGCCACTTACATGAGTATACATGCATTTTGATATAATAAAAATAGAATTGGCATTTTGCTTGATCTGCCTTTTTGAGAAGGGAGAAATGTGTAAGGAAATATGGTCTATATATAGAATTTTAGACAAGAATAGAAGAAAAGCAAAATGGAGCCATTATAATCTTTCTTCAAACCATCCTGTTCTTAGCTACTTTGCAAAAAAGATCTCATCTTCATGGAATAGTATTACGGATTAATGTACTTGATCTTGAAATGAGTTTTTTCTTTTCTTCTTTAGGCTCTTTATCCTCCATTTCCTTTTTCATTTCTTCTCCCCTTTTTCTCTTCTCCTTTTTCCCCCACTCATTATTGCTCACAGATAACATTGAACCAAATGTATTGGTTAGGCCAATCACATGGCATATGTGCCAGGGATATACTACAGAATTAAACGGATGTGGTTCCTGTCCCAGAGGAACTTAATCCTATAAACTAAAGACTAAGCAAATCATTGCAGTTAATTAAATTTTCAATAAGTATGAAAAAGTAAAGGGTGAGGGGATATCAATCTTCAGTAACTGCTCTGCATATAATATATTGTGTGTATGTAAAAACATAATTTTTGTGAATATTAAGTAAACATGAGTCCTGACCTAAGGAATTAATACTTTAGGATGTACTAGTTGCTATGGTTCACATATGGAAACTTTCTGTTTAACAATCAATTAGATGAACACATGCAGTTTTGGACTTCGATAAGGCCAACTCACATGTTTTACATATGAGCCTAATGAACAGCCAGTGGTCCCCTAGGTCTCAGTCTTTACATACTTGTAATTTCCTTGGATCCTGCATTCATTCACCACCAACTTCCATCTCCTTTGAGTCAACTGAGATCTTAATCCCAAACTCCCAATCCTGATTCAGGAGTTGGGGCTCAATTCCAAGGCCAACCTAAGCCTGGTTTTACTAGAAGCAAAGTATGATTTTTTTTGTCCTCCTGCTAAATAAAGCCTTCTGATGTTAAATTCTGCTCTCTTGGGTGGGAATCTGAGGAAGATAGCAGTGAGACTGGGTGCAAATGACATCTTTTTTTTTTCCCCCTGAGTTTTACTGAATTTCTTTACCTTTTCTCAGGCCCAATTTATTCAATAGGACTCTCTCCCCTCAGCATTGACTACTTCTAAATCTTATGGCATTCCTGAGGTGCCAAGTAATGATAGTGCTTCAGAAATGAGGTTATTGCTTTAGCCAGTGTTTATGTCCTATCATAGCTCACTGTGGGATAGAATACCCTACTGGTTATGTTATAAAGTATGTCTTTTCTATATGATAGAATATTATCTGTGATTAAGCAAATTAAGCTACCTCTGTTGCCCTAAAATGAAAAGATGTTAAGTAAAAGAAGTAAATTAGTTTCATATACTTTACCACTCTATTTAGAAACTTTATATGTGTATATACATAAATATCAGTATGTATACATATGTATGTATAGGCTTATTTTATTGACAAATATATGTGACAGAGAAATAAGTCTGGATGGAAACATACCAAACTAATATCAATGATTATACCTGGAGAATGGAAATAGAGGCAGAAGAAGCAGCAGAGTTACAAAATTGAATCTTGGTAAATGGCTTATGTCATTGGCTTACATGTGAGCCAGTCTCTTTGGCCAGAGGATTAGAGTACTGTTATTACGTGGGCTCACCCTAAAGCCGGGAGGTGGTCCACCCAAACCACAAGTATTAACAGCTGGGGAAGGGTGGCTTTTCCATGAGCAACACCAGGAGGCTGTTTCCAGAAAGGACAATCAATGCTGAACAGTCAATACAGCAGCTGTGCCTCCCCCCGGATTTCTTGCTTTGTTTATAACATTTGTGTACTACTATAGCAATCAAAGGTTCGTAGGGTAAATCTTAAAATATATATAAAACAAAAAATACACAGAAGATTTTCAATTTGAAGTAAATTTTTTATGCAAGTTGAACTAATACTTATGACAAATCAGAAGAGTAAACATAAACAGTAAAGAAAAGGAAAAGTTTTTTGTACACCCACCTTTCACCTGTATAGGCGCTTTGATGAATAAGCCCAGTATGCTATTTATAATAAATTACCACCCCTTAGTTGTTTCTGAATATGTTAGCCTTTATCACATTTCTCACTAGACTGATGTTTCATTAAGGCCGTGTAGATGTGAGTTTTAGGATTTCCTGTGACATCGTCTTTATTAGTCGCTAAGGTTATTCTAGAATTGGCAAAGTGAGTCTTTCTGTTCATTAAACCTTATGGTGCTTTTGGATTTCATGCAAAAATTAAAGTATTTTGCAATGTTTTAGGAATAGAGAAAATAGCTAAAAAGTAATAGCATTCCTTAGGAAAAAGGACCAACAATCCAACAAAGAACTAATAAATTGTACTGGTCTCATTACTTAAGCATCATTACCTGCCAAGCAAGTAAAAAGTATCCAAGCATATGGGGCGTGGCATCATCAGAAACCTGCCTGGAAAGTCTTTCATTCACCCCAGGCTCTGTTCCCTGTGCCCTCACTTGCGCTTCTTGTGTCATCCTAGGGTAGGCACAAGGTGTTCTGTGTTGCAGACCTGACACAAATGGAAATGGTTTCAACTTTACCCATCTCTGTGCATTTTCAGGGAAACATAAGCTTTTAATAATGAGTTATGGTACCCATAATTGAAGTTTCACAGAGATTAATTGTATTATTATTTTGAAGAAAACCACATATTTGAGACCCAAATAATTTCCCAGTACTATGTAATGAATTAAGGTGTCTCTCGTCATGACTAACCCATTCTCAAGCTGAATTAGGCCGTAGACTCTTTCTCCTCCAGCTTCAAGTTCTGCTGCTGAGAAGCGCTAGGACCCTTAGGATATTTGAGGCCCATTAAAGCCCTCCTCACGGCCAAAGGACTGACAAGCAGCTGTGTGTATTAGACTTAAGCATTAATTCCCATGTCAACAACTCAGCATTTCTTTTTAGGCGGGTTAGTAACTAATGTAACCAAAAAGGGATCCTATGCCTCCCAGTATATTAAGATCACCTTCCCAGCTTCTTTGGAAACGTAGTCTATCAAATTTTAATCAATTATTTCTTCAGTGTGTTATAGCACAACTTTTCTGGTTGAAGGATTCAAATGTGAAGCGTCTTTTTACTCATTGGGCTGCAACTGATAGCAGCAGCCGTATGTGAATTCTGTATAGTCCTTTTTAGCTGAACATTGGTAAGATAATTAAATGCAGCCGTGGTAGTGTTTTACCAAGTTAAGCGAAAGGCAAGCAAGTGAGAAGAAAGGAATTAAGAGGAGTAAACAAGGGATAAGCAAAACAGTTTTAGCTGGAACTTGGGAATGAGATGGATGCTGGCAAGGCAGAGCAGTGAGGATGCCGGCTCCAGGTGGCAGACATTTAGGAAAAAAGACGTCACATCAGCGACCAACCATTCAGAGCTGGCGTTGGCGTGCTTTGTCTTTGCTTTTTTTCCATAATGCAAGTCTATTGCTATTTGCCAAAATGTGTGAAAAGCTTATGAAACACAAATATGGGGAAGAGTAGAGCAGTGGAGAAGAGGAAGAGTGCATTTTCATGTAGGTTATTTTGGGTTTGATCTCATTGGATAGTAGGGCTTCAGAACATAATTTGACTGAATCGTTTTGCTGTTTACAACTCAAGAACTGTCCAACTGATGAACTGCATAGTTGCTCTGTTAGAGAAAAGCAGCAACTGTTTATTTCAGTTATGAGGAGCTCTTCATTTAAACACTTGACTTTGAGGAAGTTTGGAAACACAAAGTATTCTAGGGCTTCCCTGGTGGTGCAGTGGTTGAGAGTCCGCCTGCCGATGCAGGGGACACGGGTTCGTGCCCCGGTCCGGGAAGATCCCACATGCCGCGGAGCGGCTGGGCCCGTGAGCCATGGCCGCTGGGCCTGCGCGTCCGGAGCCTGTGCTCCGCAATGGGAGAGGCCACAGCAGTGAGAGGCCCACGTACCGCAAAAGAAAAAGAAAGTATTCTATTTACTAAATGCATAACTTACTTCTACATAAAGTAATACCACCTTTGGGTTGGGACCTGCTTATTATTAATAAAGTATATGACATAGTTTTTTAAATAACTTTTTACTATGAAAGTTAATTGTTTATTTTAGAAAGTCCAGACAGCATCTGACCAAAAACAAGTCAGTTAAGAAAAATTATCCATAAGTACTTGCCATAATCCTATCCATAATTAGGAACTAAAAGTGGTAGTATTTTGGTGTTCTTCTTTCTAGTTATGTATGAAATACTATGCATGTGTATTTATATGCATGACAGTTACTGCTGCAACCCAGATGTCTAGAAGAGTATCAAGCATGTTCAGATAACTAGATTTGTGTTTAGTGTTAATATCTTAGTGCTTTCCAGTGGACTTAATATACTATTATTATTTCCTAGCATGTTAACAGGCCAAACCCAGTCATTGACAGGACTTTGCTCTCTTCCTGCCTACTGACCAGTCTGCAATGTAGTATTTTCTTTCTGTCACAGTAGAATAGATGATGTGAAGTTGAAATGGTAACCAAGCTTCACGGTACATTTTTATTGAAAAGGAAGCCGGTACGTTATGCTGCCGCACCAAAGAGAAAGAATGAAGGTTAACAGATGTTGCCATGATTTTCAAGTACCTCCTTTAGGGCAAGGTGATTTTAGCTTTACTCATCTCAGCATATTTTCAGGGAAACCTAAACTTTTGATGATGTCGAGGATTATGAATCATGACACCCATAATTGAAGTTTCAGAGAGATTTAATTATATTGTTACTTTGAAGAAAACCACACAGAACCATATTTAGGTACAATTTCAAAATCATTTTATTCCATTTTCACATCTCTGTTTTTCTTTTAAACTATCTGGTAAACATCCAGGGTTTCTGAATGCTTCTCTCTGATAGATGCAAAGAGCATTTAAGCTAACACTCAGCTGTTTGTTTGTTATGTTTTCAAACTTTTTCCAGTTTCTGTTTAGTATTCAGTGAAATGGTGTAAAGAAAACCATCTGCACTGCAGCTGCAAAGGGATTACCTTCGGTTCTACTTTTCAAAAAGAAGCCAAATGCCCCCTGTGCGTAGCCCTGGACAGTTGCTTGGATCTTACGCCATACGTTTTATACAGTCATCCTGGAGCTAAGTCAATTAATAGCTCAGAAGATACAGTTAGCCTTTTAGTGACTGCACTCTTTCATAAAGTGCTGCCTAAAATAAAGAAACCCTTGATTCCCTGCCCCTATTATGATTTCAGGCTAAAGATCTGAAGTGTTGGATGACAGCAAGTGTACTGAGATCATCAGCTGCTGGTAGATGCTCTGGCTTATACAGCCTTCTGCCACCATGTCAAATTCCTAGGTGTGTGTAGGATATGGGCACAGAATAAAAATGAAATTATTCTCCACAGAACATATTTAAATGAAATTTTACAGTCTTTACTGTATCTTGATCGCTTTTGTCTCTCTCCAAATATATATTTTAAGCAGACTTGAGTGAGGAATATATAGTGAAATGTCATTATTATAGTGAAAATTCATTATTTTACAATTTGCCGTCTTTACCTTGGCAATCTTCTTTTTTTTTTTTTTCAGGTAAAATTAAAACCCTTTGAAAATATTACACCCAACTCGCTTGTAACTTTTTCTTAAGCAAAAGCCTCTAGGCATTGTGCAGCTTTAGAAACCATTGTAGTCATAACACACGGATACCATCAACTGGAGCAGAAGTTACACTGATTTCTTGTGACTTACATCTGGTTTGAAGGAAGGTCCAGAATGAGTCAGTGGTGTAGCTGGGGGTCAGTTTTGTGAGGATGACAGGACTTGCATATGAAATTAAAAATTTACTTTTTCCTAGGTAGGATGACACCTTTAATAACTATAAGGTTAATAAGGTAGTATTCAAAGGATAAATTTAGATTTCTGTACATAGAGTTTGAATCATTTTTAAAACATAAGTATACATGTATTTAAATGATTTTCCTGAATAACTGTTTAGGGAATACCAGTAGTTTTCATGTGAGTCCTAAGTAATTTATTTCAAATTTTCTTATACTTACTTGGCAGAAATTAGACTTTGTGTCTGGTTGACTACAAGAAGGAAGGCGCCACTAACAAGGAAAGTCATTAGGAAGAGATGGGGATGTTTTTTCTTTTCTGTTTTGTTCAAGATGGAGATGGGTAAAACAAACACAGGACATGGGACTGAGTGAACTGATGAGGATGATGATAATTTTTGTGACTTTCTGTTTGACTAAAAAACAAACAAAACAAACAAAACCCACAGGATTTTCTAATACACAGACAATTCAGATACACCCTTCAAATTGGTTTTTCCATGGCCAAACAGAGAAATGTCCTCCTAGGTTGAGAGTAAGGAAAAGGATACTGCATTAGACAGAATGCAGCTAACTGTATCAGCATTACAGTGGGGCAGAACTCCATGATGACTAGAAGAATCAGCTCCAAGAATAAAGGTGCTGAGAAGAGGGAAACCAAAGTAAGTATCTACAAGGAGTGTATAAAATTAGAGCCTTCCTGGCTTTAATGTACACACAAGCAAAATTTTAACACTAAGACCCAAAACAAACCTTACCAACAGTGACCAAAAAGTGATGCGGAGAATGGAGACTACTTGATTATCAGAGCAATTCATCCTAAGAAAATATTTAACATTTTTTTCTGAATGCTTCTTATTGGGTTGGCCAAAAAGTTTGCTTGGGTTTTTCCATAATATCTCATGAAAAAGATGTCAAGGGAAAACCCGAACAAACTTTTTAGCCAACCCAGTACTTTCTAAGATTCCCTTATACTTTCTGGCAAGATTAATATTTTCTGAATATGCCAGGATATTTGAACGGGGGGGGTTAAAAAAAAAAAGGCGTTTGAATTGGAGCATATTTCTATATTGGGAAGTTAACCAGACATTGGCAGTCATAGAGCTGAGCACAGAAATATTTTATTATCGTAATTAATTGCTATTTTAGTGTGTAGTATCCCTTGAATTGGATACATATTTTTTGAGACCATTTTTCTTTCTTGCTTTCTTCTTTTTTTTTTTGGAAAATTTGTTAAAAATTCTTCATGCTTAACCTAGAATGAAGAGCATTATCTTCTAAAGCACAGAAGTAATGACTGAGACATGGAATACTTTTGAAACTGGATAAATCTTCTCAGTAATAAAATAGGTTTAATGCTATCTTGGATCCATACCATCTCTTTCTTCCATAGTCCCTATTCTATTTTAATGCATTTTGTCCTGTTATTTTGTTAATGTTTCTATGAGTTAAGGGATGGGAAATAATGTCTGCAGTAAACATTGAAAACTTATGGCATAGTGTAGTCTAAAGCGAGTCACCCTGAATGATGAACCTCAGAGCCAGAACATGAGCCAACTCTTTTTTTTTTTAAACATCTTTATTGGAGTATAATTGCTTTACAATCGTGTGTTAGTTTCTGCTGTATAACAAAGTGAATCAGCTATACGTATACATATATCCCCATATCCCCTCCCTCTTGCGTCTCCCTCCCACGCTCCGTATCCCACCCCTCTAAGCGGTCACAAAGCACCGAGCTGATCTCTCTGTGCTATGTGAACTAACTCTTTTAAACTTACACTGACACTTGAGCTCATTACCTTAAACAGTGCAATGGGGTTGAGCTTTTCCTAATAATTTTATAGATTTACCTATCCATCTTATTACTCACTAGGATCCCTCTGTGATCAATAGCAACCATTCCTAGTTGAGTGTATTCTTTGGGCTTAAAATGGAACAAAGATAACTGGTTCACTAATTGACTTATTGAATTAATGGTTTTGCCCACTTTAGCAAGGGTTGATCCTACTAGAGTAGTTCACTGAAGGCCTGAAGATAGACTAGATAATGACGAACCTAAAGTCTTTTTGATCTTTTTTACCTGGTATAAAGTATGTGCTTTGGGTTTAGCATTATACCACTTCATTCATTTGTAGATTTAAGAAAAGTTTCCAAATATTCTCTCTAAAACATAGCTATAGGGCTTCCCTGGTGGCGCAGTGGTTGAGAGTCCGCCTGCCGATGCAGGGGACGTGGGTTCGTGCCCCGGTCCAGGAGGATCCCACATGCCGCCGAGCGGCTGGGCCCGTGAGCCATGGCCGCTGAGCCTGCGCGTCCGGAGCCTGTGCTCCGCAACGGGAGAGGCCACAGCAGTGAGAGGCCCGCGTACCACCAAAACAAAAAAAAAACAAACAAACCCCCATAGCTCTATACAGTAAAAGCCATGTTTAAAACAAGCCAGGATTGTAAGGCCAGTATTAGTCCAGTATTATAAGGGAGTTCACTGTTTATTTGATAGAATACAATTTTATATTCTACTACATTTTTCTTAAGAGTTCTAGGAGTTCATTTTTCCAATGACAGCTGCTCATAAATCTTGAATTTAATCAGGAAGTCCAATAGCAAAAGTTTTGTGAATTATAGAGTCATGGGATTTTTTTTTCTTTATGTAATTTAAACAAATAGACTGTGGTTGATTTTGAGAAGGTTTAATGTATTTCAGGATAGATGAAAATCTTTCAATACTCTCTCTGTAGGTATTTGTTCTGGTTTTTTACAAATGTTAGACCATGAAAGAAGTCACATTCATTCATTTGGCAATCTTATACACTGCCCATTATGTACCAGGAATATTTTCTAGGTTCTGTGTATTTGGCAAACAAACCATTCACTACTGTCATGGAGCTTACCTTGTGGTAGTGATTTATACTATTAACCAAAAGTTATCAGATACCATGCCGGTAAGGCTTGGTCTTAGAAATGTTCTACTTACAGAAAATTTCTATTAAGTTTTCTGTTAAACTTTAAGTAATTTACATTATGTCAGTAATAGATAAAGCACTTCCTGCGTACTTTTGTTACTTATTCATCTGAATTACCTATCTTAAAACTGGTTTGACTTAATTTGCACTCTCTTCGAGAACAGGAAATACTTCCATATGGCATCGATGATGATACTTGAAATTAAGTTGAACTTCTTTCCAAGTGGTTAAGGAGCATGAAGGACATCAATGACCTTATTTCCTTATTTAATTCTAAGTACTTTTTTCTGACACAGCCATAAATGTACAATTTAGAATAAAGGTTAGGCAGTCAAACAAAAAGAATAGACGTCTGTTTCTCTCTCACGTAACAGTTCTGTCCTAGAGTGACAGTTTTGTTCTGCACATTTAGGTCATTTGGAGGCCCAGTTCATTACATGCTGTACTTCCATCTTCTAAATTGTCCTCATCTGCCAAGTTGAAACTAGACTGCTACCTCATCTGCATTCCAGCCCCTGATGGGAGTGAGTTGGGGAGGAGTTTCGGGGAACGCTGATTGTCTTTAAGTTGAAGATAAGCAGAAGTTTCATGCTTCACTTTTCTTATGTCCTGTTGACCTACACTTACGTGGCTACACCACACCACAAGAAAGGCTGGGACGTGTAGTCTCCAGATGAGCCACCATGTGCCCAGGAAGAATAATAGCAGAATGCGTTTGGAGGACAGCTAGTGTGCCACAGGAGGATCCAGTGTACGTTAGAAATGAGAGTTCCAAAGTACTGGGGCTTTTGACGGGGTTTTGTCAATCCTACGGGGGATAGGTGAATTATTACTCTTCTAGACATGAGACTCCGTGAATTTAGGTTTTGCTCCAGTAGCCTAGGACCAGAGTTCATTGTGATACGAACATTTGCTATGCAAATAGTCGGTGTCCAGAAGGTTCTCTTAGGAATGCTGCACGGAATGTTTTTTTCATCTGAAAACAGTAATTGGGGTAGAAGAAGGATCTAGCATTTAAATGAATATTAAATCTCCAACAACATGATCATAAAGTGAGCGTTTACCACCCAAATCCTGGATATTTAAGTCTATTAGCATGTGGATAATAAAAAAGGGGGGGTATCTCCTATTTCATTAATTTTAAGAGCATTTACATGTAGATTCACAGCAGTACAACTAAGAAGTTAATTGTAGAACTCTGGGAAATGAGACACTCTTCTTTAGTTTACTCAGTGACTCACTCATCTTTCAAACACCCATTTTACCAGTTTCAGCTCCAGAGCTTCTTATGGAGTCAGCTGACTTCTCCCTGGGCTTCATAATGCTTTCTGCTCCTTCCTGTCTAAGTGTTAACCCCAAGGGCACTCTCTAATAAACACCCTGAACACCAGACTGTTCAGAGTCTGTCTTTCTAGAGACCTCAGTCTGTAACAGGAATGATTCAGCCCACAGTGTTTCTCTGTGGCCCATCAAATTGAGTCCACTCTCTGAGTTGATACTCAAGGTTGACCTTCAACTAACCATCCCTAAGCTCTGCAGCTCATGGCTCACAGCCACTTTATAACCCCCACCTCCTGTCTGTCTTATCCGGAGCACGAACCTGTGTCCCCTGCATCGGCAGGTGGGCTCTCAACCACTGCGCCACCAGGGAAGCCCCTGCCTTAGGGTTTTTATCTATTTTGTTCTTAACACCCAAAATGCCTCTGCAGAGCTGTCCCTTTACCTGTCCGAATCCTATGTGTCCTTCAAGGCTCAGATCCAAACTTGCCTATTTCAAGAAGCCTTCCCTATTAAAGCACTGTAGAGCTGATCTTGAGAATCTCCTAGTAATTATGTTTATAATCTGTACTTGTGCATATTTCTATAACATTATGTGGTATTGAAAAATGAACATTTTTAATATTCATTTGTCTATCCTTCTAGACAGTGAACTCCCTGAGGGCAAGGATCATACCTTTAGTTATCCATGAACAGATAACTGGCCCGCAAGTATGTCCTGTTGCACAGGGCCACTCAGTGTGCTCATGCTACCTTGTAATTTCTCTACTACTACTCCTTACATATCTTTGCACTTCATTCTCTTTACATGCTCCTCAGGGACAAGCTTTGTTTTTTAGCTTTATGTTCTCATGGTTCTTAGTGCTGCACTTTGAAGAAAGCAGATGTTCCATTAATACTTACTGAATAAAGGAACCTTGTATATAGTTGGTGGTCTTTATGGCCCATACAAAGAACATGCTAATACGTGTGAGCTCTCTGTGTCAGATGTGCATGGTTTTGATTTTCTAGCCAGATCTAGAAAGCTGGTAGAAACCTAGGACTGGCATCATTTTCAGCTATGTACAGCAAAGTCAATGAGTTAAAGGAATCACAGATAATAGCCTGCTGCCATCCATACATAAAAAACGAATCTATCAAATCATGGACTGTAAGCCATGTGCTTTGATTTTATTTGATTAGGATTTTAAAAAATACTTGATCCATATTCCCTATTAAGGTACCCCCCTATGTCCAGTGGCCCCCATTTATGAAATAGTGGTCTAAGGCTGTGGAACAGACCAGGTTCATCTTGGGAGCCACTCCTTCACCCTACATCATTGGCATTCTACCCTTACCAACTGCACCATGTAAAGAAGTTATGATTGATTAATATCCAGTTGCATGAGTCTTGCAATGGTTGGGGCCAAATGGTGCTAACCTGTCATTGTTTTCAAGAAAATGTACAGATGCCCTTTGTGACAGTGAGTAAAAATACTATGATAATCTTAAAAGTATTATCTTAGGGAAAGTTTCTTATGAGAAAAATGGTTTATATAAATATATTTTCATTCAAACAAGAATATGAACTTTGTGGGGTGAAACCATACTTCATTCTTTTTATAATTTACCAAGGAGTTGGTGGGTATGCACACACAGGTGACACTATATGAATTTTGTAGATTTAATATTTTTTGTTGCTTAAGATGTGTCTGCATGTTTTCTGGTTTTGTTCTCATTCCTACTTGGTTATTCAAAAATTCTCTACAGATCCATGGGAAAATCTAAAAATTAGCTTCCACAGGAAAGAGACATCACTAGATCAGATGCACATGCCGTTCAGCTGTGGGTAGGAGGGAGCTTGCTTATTTACTCTCTGTAATGTCATATTCGTTCTCAAACTGCTTCTAATACTCCAGTTGTACCTGTTTCCTCAGATTTCTCACTTAATACTTCCTCACATTTCCTGATGATCTCTATTAGATAAATGCTTCGTTTGTGGAATATACAGCCACCACAAACTAGAAACTTGGAAGTTATAAGAAAACAGCGATCAGAGAAGAAACCATCAGATTCCTCTTTCAAGTGTGTGAATTCTATTTGAACAGATATGACTTTGCAATAAAGAATAAATGATTAATAAATATTTTAAACATTATGCATTTAATATTTTAGCAAATCTTTAAGGTCAGTTTCGTGTTAAAATAATTTAGAGCACAATTTCAGGGAACTTTTATGGCAATGCATTTCAGAATCCACCCTCATTGTCATTGGATGATGTACAATGGAGTTGGACTGGCATATATTGCTGCTAAGTTGGTTATTTTAGAGACTCTTGGGTGAACCGCAGCAAAGCTTCAGCCAGTAGAATTGGTAATTCAGACAAAGTCGTCAATACTGCCAATCTCCTTGGCCTATGGGGATTGACTTTGCCTGCACATGCTACTACTGAACATTTTCTATCTTTAGTTGGTGTAATAAAATTATTGATAGTAAGGAAAAACAGTAAATTGTCATCTTCAGTATTTTCTTCTAGAAATTATATATTCTAGTTCCTTGAGTAAATGTGACTCTACTATGTTCCTCCTTACTAAGGTATTCGGGAAATTATGTAGATAATTAAACATGGATGATAGTTCATACTTTACATGAAGTGCTTCCAAAAATAAGTTCAAAGATAGAAAAACAGAAAAATTTTAATATCTTTTAAAAAACCTTAAGGTAAATTGGTTTTATGATATCCTCAATAAATTAGTCTCAAAGATATGTTCTGACCTGAATTTCAGAAATAAAAGCAAGTTGTTCACTTAAAATGTACTGAATTGTCTTTAAAGTTCCTTTTCACTTGGTTTTAGTGAAAGAGTTCCCTTTTAAAACAACTGGTTTTTAACACCCTCAAATTCAGGCCTTTATTTCCCAGCTCTGCTTACCACATGTATGTTTAAAGCTTATTCAGTGAACAAGCCTAGGAGCCTATTCTCTGAGCATTCTTCACCGAGACCTCAACCTTGAAGTGACTACTGTCTAGCTCCTGCCAATAGAATAACAGGGAAACTACTGGTGTTTGAGACGGGTCACAGTCACCACTTATTCCTCTACATTTTCCCCAACTTTATGTTAAAACCACCACCAGAAAGCAACAAGCTTAGCTACCAATAAAAATGCTTTATTTGGGTTACAGTTTATTACCATTCTTTTAGTTTTTATCAAAAGACACTTAAAACAGTTGACCACAGGAAGAGCTTTTCTCCATCTTCTGCAAGAAGGTATTGACATCATTGCCCATTAAGTTACCCAGAGTTCCTTTTCCACAAGAAAAAATTTTCTTATAGTTCTAAGAAAATGTCTTTCTCTAAAGACTGGTGTTCTCCTTTAGTCAGACAATAAGAACTGCAAAATTATTTCCCTTTTTCCTTGACTGCTACGTATCTCAGAGAGATGATATTCAGTTTATGTAACCATCTTTCCTCAACTCTGAGTGTTTTTTCTCTTTCCTTTCTCTTTGGGTTCTAATCTTTTTTAGCATTGATCTTATTGTACCAACTTGCAATTGGAAAGCTATTTTTCTAGGAATAGGTTGAAAATAACATAAATGCCAGAAGTTAGGGATTCAGTCATTCATTCATTCCTCTGAGTTTATTTCCTAAAAGTACTAACTGATTATCTCCTTTGGACCAGTGCTAAGCACTATGGATAGACTTGTGAATAAGGTATATTCCCTACCTCCAGGAGCTTCCCCTCTGATTCTTCTCTATACCTTCCATAATGGTAGGCACAGGGTGAATGTTCAACAGATCTGTGTTATGTGCTTACCTCTTCTCTTAATTATTTTTCAGGCTTGCTTTCTTTGAGTGTTTCAAAATAAGATGATTTTTCACCGGTCTGTATAGTTAATTATAGCACCTAAACTTTAAAATGTACGTGCATTTTTTTCTGTATTGTGTCATGGTATGGTTAGAATCAAACACAATATTTTATATTTTGCTTAATAAAAACTAGGCATAAACTCCAAGACGTCCAAGAATTCTTAAGACTTTGTGATTAATTGCAAAGCATACCTTGTGCTTTGATATTTCTTTTGCTTAAATAACCATTGTTTGCCCTTCTGTTACTTCAGGGATCGTAGTTATTCTTTAAATCTGTCTTCCTGATCATTTAATTTTTTATAGGCAAATGCAGGAATTCATTTCAAAACAAATAACTTATGTTAGGTGATTTGGCATTTCTTGAGGCAGACATGACACTTACAGTCACGCACTGTAAGCCTTCACACATGTATTTTACTTCTGTTAGTAGATCTCAGCTTCTAAGAGGTCAAGGATTATTTTATAACTTGACTCTCCCATAGGGCCTTGCAGAGTGTCTTCCAAATGGTGAGTAACGAATAAATATCAGATGAATAAATTTGTTCCTAATGTATAATATAGGTGTGTAAAACGTTAGGCATTCTTACACTAGTACCTAGTGTGCTCACACTTACAGGCATGCACTTTCTCTAGCACAACAGAAATGTGCTGTCTGACTGCTTCTTCTCTTAACTAATTTTCAGGCTCGATTTACTTGAATGTTTCAAAATAAGATGAATTTTATCTTTCTGAATTAGTTAAAGCAAGGACAAGAAAGATATAAAAAGTATATTTTAATTCACACTAAAAATTTGAACTTTTTTTCTCGTAGCTTTTTATCCTTATACAATGGCAGTTTCTTAAAATTAACACTATTTCCCCCCTCAAGCTGCTTCTGGTATTTTGTGTATGGCATATCATACGATTTTGCTGAGGATTCAAATTAGGTGAGATGGTCCATTTAGAGGTGGTGTTTTTTGTTTTTTTCATTTAGATGTTTCAGTGTGTTGCAAAAAGATAATGGTAATTTAAGTTTCGTAGCAATTTTTTTTTTTTTGCATGAGCTGAGACAGAAGCAAAGACAGAACTTATTCCCTGAGCAAAAGGATCATGAAAGATAACCTTGCTCTTAGCTTTTAAATTGAGAAGCCAAGCTCTCTAGATCCCTGCATTTTAATACTTACCTAGGAGTTCTTTACTAATAGGGGGTGAGGAAAATGAGATACTGAAGGGGACCTTTCTAGGAGAGGGGCTTGTAGTAAATTAACTCATTACTTGCTGAGCTTCCAGTTCTCATTAAGAGAGCAGCTAATGTGGGTTAAGGCATTTAGCTCTGCTATGTATATTTTGCAAATGCAATATTTTCTGGAGGTCTTGGGTAGCACCCTATAAATAGATAATTTTAATCAAATATTCAAAGAAGAAACCCTGTCTTTTCATCTGTGGTCTTGCTTATGAGGTAACAAGAGCTGTGGGTTGTGACATCAGATTCCTGTTGGTATGCAGAATCTGTTCAAGTCCTTTCATATCTAGCTTCAACGGTTTCCTCTTCCTTTTAAATATATTCTGTGATATAGCATAGGGTATATTTTTAATATTGGGGGGAATCTCTCAATCTGAAATTGTTTTAAGCTATCATAGGATGAGGACATGGTTCAGTGAAAAAGTTTTGGCTAGCAAACCTCCTTCTAAAAGTCAGAAACAAAGATTTTGAACCCTGAAGAAAAGAAAAGATGGTCAAATAAAGTGTATTTTCATTTTGAGCTCGTGCATTAAAAACAGCTCTCAGGGGCTTCCCTAGTGGCACAGTGGTTGAGGGTCCGCCTGCCGATGCAGGGGACGCGGGTTCGTGCCCCGGTCCGGGAAGATCCCACGTGCCGCGGAGCGGCTGGGACCGTGAGCCATGGCCACTGAGCCTGTGCATCTGGAGTCTGTGCTCTGCAACGGGAGAGGCCCCGGCGGTGAGAGGCCCGTGTACCGGAAAAAAACAAAAAAAACAACAACAAAAAAAACCCAGCGCTCAGCCAGGAGTCAGGAGACTGGAGTTCTGTTTCTGCTACTGCCTTGAACTCATTACCTTTCTGTGCTTTGGCTTCTAGGGGGAGCATTGGATGAGTTCTAAGTCCATCTATCTCTGCCTCACTGCAAGACTAAGCATTGCTTTGTAGTGCTGTTCTTGAGGGTAAGAAAGGTGCCTTATCCTCTGTATTCCAGAGCCTGGAACTTAGTAGCTGCTTCCTGAATATTAGTTAATTCCTACTGAATTCCCAGATGCATAACCGGTCTTAGACTGATCGCCTGATTCAATGCACAGAGCATCAGCTCTGGGGCTAAAAAGCAGGATATAGACTTGAATCCCAGAGCGCCTGTATTTCCAGAGCTGTCTTCTCTTTTGGTCATAGATTTAATGTGTCTTCATATTTCTGGCTCAGCAGATGTTTCTCTATGGCTGCTATGCCTATGCTTGAATTGGTTATCAGGGCTGATAGGAAAAAGCACTGTCAGCACACTACCTTGCCCTCAGGAGACAATTGTACGACAGTGTTCATCATTACTCATACAGGAAAGGAAGTCCCGTGCCTATTTCTAGCCCACTTGCTCAATATCTCTTATTTAACCCATGCTAGGATACTGATTTTTACAAATAGTGTGCTTGCTTTAGGTTTTTAGTCACAAAGTAGAAGAATATGGAATCCTGTGACA
Organism: Pseudorca crassidens; assembly: GCF_039906515.1. NCBI lineage: Eukaryota > Metazoa > Chordata > Mammalia > Artiodactyla > Delphinidae > Pseudorca > Pseudorca crassidens. The sequence continues at coordinate 69,033,658 of NC_090303.1, read as the reverse complement.
AATGTTGAGTCAACAGCCAAGGCAGCTGTACTAGCTTGCTTCTGTGATCAGGATAAGAAGCAGGGCCAGGTACAAATAGCAAACTCAGGAGCACAACGTAGTCACAAAGCATATTTTGCTTGGGACCCCATCACAAAGTTAGGCAGGTTTGTTTTCAGAATGTTCTGGCCACTTGCAGTCATCTCTTTTATCGTTCTCTTTGTTCCCAAAGCACTTGTCTCTAGTCACCCCTGAGTCCCAAGTGCATCCCCTCCTCCATATTTTTCTCCCTGTGTCTGAACCAGAGGTAAGAGCACTGATCTGAGAGTCAGAAGACCAAGTCCTGTTGTTAACTGCTAATTGTGTAACATCAAGTCATTTAAACTTTATATGTATGTAATTTTTTAAATTACAGGGTTGGAATTATAAAGTTCTTTCTAATTCGATATGTATGATTCTGTAGGATCTTCATCGTATGATCAAAACATTCTTCTTTCCACATGCCCAGTATAAGTAAACCTGGAAAGTACTGTGTCCCAAGGTGGAAATGGCAATGGTCATCTACTGTGGTAGAGTCATCAGGATGCTGAGGATGTGTGTTTTGTGGTAGTGGTTTGTTTTGTTGTTGTTGTTGTTGCATTTTCTTTAAAGACACGTCTTAAATGTCTTAACTAAAAACAAACAAACAAACAGAAGAAAGAATAGCTGAAAGAATTTAAGCACTAGGTGAGAAAAAAGGAAGATGTATTCTTTTTTAAAGTAATCTTTCATCAGCACTGAAAACAAGACTACATAAGCCTAAGGTTTAGTCCCGATGACTATGGAGGTCAACCAAGTGACACAGTCTAGAAAAAAATTGTGGAATTTGGTTCAGTACAAATTTTAATCCCTGTCCTAGTACTGAATCAGTCAGGGAAAGGAAGAAAGTGGCATTAATTCAGCACTCATATGCCAAGCCTTTCAAATTTATTTCCATTTAATTCTAATAAAACCCTAGGAGATGGTATAGCCACTTTTCAGGTTTAAAAAAAAAAAAAAAAACGGTACTGGGAAGACAGTTTATTTGCTGAACTTCATAAAGCTATAGATGGAGGGAGTAAGTTTCAAACCACTCCGTGTCTCTGCCCAGCCAGTTGCCTCATTCATGTATGTGAAGAAAAATGAAAGGGGGAAGCTTTATGTAGATGTTGGTAAAAATCCAGCTCTAGAGTTGAAGATAAAATAGTTCCCTCCTCCAACTTTGGATGGTGAGGTGGAACATTTATTCCTAACTCCTCATGTTTTCATGGAGGAAGGTAATTTCCACTCCACTCTCCAGGAGAGTGCCTGTGCCTGTGAGGAAGGTGTGTTCTTCTCTCCACCTCATTATTTACTCCTTCCAGGACAGGAGGAATGGCTTCTTTTTAAAGTGGAGTTTGGCAGAAGGAAATGATTGTGCCCAAATCACTCTTTTCAGCAATACAGACATTCTCTGCTTCTTGGGGAGCTTTCAGTCCAGGGTCTCCCCTGAGAGACTGGTTGGCAATTGTCCAACATTGCTGGAAACTGCAATTCAGGGGGATTAGAAGGTATTAGAGGGATCACTAGGGTGGCATCTTTAAGCCACATTCTTTGATCAGCTTTGTCAGTAAGAAAGCTAGCATTTTGATCTTCTTTGTCTATCTCTCAGCTGGTTTCAAACTGGGAAAAGAAAATTATTTTATTTTTTGGCTACTGGAAACCTCAAAAATAGGCAGGACAAAGTCCAGAGGATCAATGTTGTTTTAAAAAAATTCATATATAGATGTATACATATATTTATGAATTTCATATATAAAATTATCACTAAAGATAATGTAATAATTTTCATTTCTACTTCTGAAGGAGAAAGAAAAATCACTGCCAAAATATTTTGGGGAAATTGAATGACTAATATGTTAAAGGAAGAGCAGAGAAAGGATGTTGAGGTCAGCTTGCTTTTTCTGCTGGGATAACACCAAGTCAGCAGAGCCCATTTTAATGGCTGCTCCCTACAGAGCTGTACTTCTTATGATGTTTCAATATTTTACATTCCTTTTTAGCCCTGGTCAGCAGCTGCCCTACAAATTTGTTTTCTTTTATGTGCATGTTGGGAGAAAGACATGGGAGTACTTCTTTGTATGAGTGGTTTCATATTAGGGTTTTAGTGTGATTTTTTTTTTTTCCCCCAGAGTATCTGTAAATGTTCTGAAGAGGTGTGTCTCTGCGGACAGAAGTCTGTCTATGAAATTTTCTTGATGGCTCGCCTGCCAGATATAAATCCTGTCAATCTTCAGGGTGTCCAGTTAGGCCATCTGTGCATGCAGGTGTCAGGGGTGCTTCTTCAAGACAGTGGCACACACAGGTCTCTGTTATGTGTGGGTGTCACTATTAATCTCTTGGTATATTTTTATTCCAGTTAGGTATTGCGTCCAGGGGTCTCTGAGAATCGAAGAATTTACCCATCAGTTCTTAGAACTTCTGTTCATCTAAACTATCATATGTTTGAACATTGCTTTGGAACTTGCTTGCCAACTCTGAATCCATCCTATGAAAATAGGACCCTTTAAAGTAAAACTACTCCTAAAATAGTACCACTGTTTAACCACTTGCTAAGGCCAAAAATCTAGGCGTAATCTTTGATTGTTCTTATTATCTTGTATCTAAACTATCAAGTCTGTTCAAGTCTACTTTCAAAATATATCTTGTATCTGACCACCTTGGAGTCCTCTGTCATTATTATCACAGTTCAAGGTACTATCATCTTTTGCTTGTCTGAATTACTGCAAAAGCCTCCGGACTAGTTTCCCTAGCAGTGCTTCCCCTCTGTTCTTCATACAGGCTATTTTCTACAGACATTCAGAATTATATTTTTAAAAGGCCAATTAGATCGCATCACTGTCCTTCAGTTTCTTCCCATTAGTCTTTATCATAGCCTATAAGGACCTGCCTGATGTGGCCTTTGATTTGTTCTGTTACCTCATCTGATTCACTCTCCCCCATACACATTCTGTCATGGTCACACTGTTTCTCACACAAGTCAAGTTAGTTCCTATTTCAGCATCTTTGCACTTCATTGTCCCTCTGCTTGGAACAGTCTTTAACAAGCAATGCTTACCGAGTTCCTGCTATACTAGGGACTACCCCAGTCCTGGGAACTAGAGCTTTCAACAAGACAAAATTTTTGTTCTCAGAAAGCCTTCATCAAATAGGAGAAAAACGGACAATAAGCAAAAAACCAAATGTATAATAATTTAGGAGATCGGAAATCAGGAGAAGAAGAATAGAAAATGATAAGTATAAGACACACTATTTTATGTAAACTACTTGGCGAAGACCTCTCTGATGAGATGACTCGTGAGCAAGACCTGGAGGGAATGAGTGAGTGGCCACGTGGCTATTTGGGGGAAGCGTATTCCAGGCAGAACAGCAAGTACAAAGGCCCTGAGGCATGAGAGTGCTAGATGCTTTTAAGGAAGAGCAGGGAGACCGGTGTACCTAGAATGCAACAAGCAAGGCAGGGAGAGTGGTAGGAGAATAAAAATTAGCAAGGTGGTGGAGGTCCAGATCATGAAGAGTTCTGTAGGCCATTAAGGACTTTAGCTTTTAAGCTGTATCACGAAGAAAGCCATGGGAAGGTTTTGAGCATTGAAGTAACATGATCTTACTTAAACTTTTAGAAGAGTAATCTTCCTACTCTGTTTGAGAGTAGACAGTATAAGAGGGAAGATAGAAGCAAAAAATGACTAGTTAGGAGGTGTCTGTAATAGTCAAGACAAGACGGATAGTGGTGTGAAGTCATAGATCCTGGATGTATTTCAAAGGAAGACCTAGATTTCACAGGGTCTGCTGATAGATTGAGAGAAAGGAAAAATGGAAGGCAACTCTAAGGATTTTGGCCTCAGCAGTTGGTAAATCCATCCTAGTTACTATTGTTGTAATAAACTTAGTGACCTAAAATACCATATTATTTTGCTCTCAGGTTCAATGGGTTAGGAATTCAAACAAGGCCCAGGAGGGAGCCCTCGTCTCTGTTCCACAGTATCTGGAGCCTCAGTTGGGACAACTCATTGATAAGGGACTAGAGTTATCTGGAAGTGTCTTCATTCACATGTGTAACAGCTGATGCTAGATTTTGGTTAGGGCCTCAGCTTTGTTGTTAGCTGGAACACCTACCCATGGCCTCTCCGGGTAGTCTCCAGTTTGGGCTTCCACATAGCAAAGCAGCTAGGTTCTAAGAGCGAGTGACCCAAGAAAAGCAAATGAAGATGCATGGAATTTTCATAATCTAGTCTTAGAAATCACATAAGGCTACTTTCCCAATATTCTATTGGACAAAGCAGTCACAAAGTTCCACCCAGATTAAAGGAAGAGGGGAAGACACATTACCACTCAATGGAAGGCATGTCAAGGCAAGAGGAGCACATCCAGTGGATGTTATTGTGGCAGCCATCTTTGCAATACACAGTCTGCAATGGGGAAGACTGTGAGAGTAGCAAGTATGTGTGGGATCTCAAAATTAAGAATTAGATTAGAAGCATTTTATTTGTGATACATATTAGACAACTAAGTGGAAACGTCGATTAAGCAGTTGGATACCTGAATCTGGAGACGGTCTGTGGGCTGCAGATACATTTGGAAGTCATTAATCTACTTAAAAACATGGCCTGGATGATGCAGAGTGAGTGTAAATAGGGAAGAGAAGTCCCCAGGACTGAGGCCTGAACCACTTCAATGTTCCAAGTCAGGAAGATGAGAAGGAACCAGCCAGGAAGACTGAGATGGGTAGTCAGTCCTGCTAAGAGGGTGGTGTGCTCAAAACCAAAAGAGGAAAAAATTTCAAGAGAATGCACTGTGTCAAGTGCTGTTGGAAGATGGAGACTGTGGATTGACTTTAGCAATAAGACAGTTATTGATGACTCTGAAGAGCTATCTCCTTGAGTGGTGGAGCTCAAAACCAGTTGGGGTGGGTTCAAGAACAAATTGGAGGAAAAGAAGGCTTTGAGTAGAAAGAGCTATTTGGAAGATTTCAGCTGCAAAGGGAAATAGATGAACGGTGTGGAATGGTTTTTAGAGGGAGCTATTAGGTCAAAAATAAATATGATTTATCTTTTCTCAGGATGGATGATATTAGTGCATATTTGTATGCTAGTGGGGAAGAAAGTGGAATAAATAATGGAGAGGGCACATCTGCAAGAGTGAAGTCCTTGAGCAGGCAAGAGGGTATGGCATGCAGTATAATCAATATTTGCTTGTTTCCCTTCCTCAGCTCATCCAGATACCTGCTCAAATGTCCCTCCTCAGAAAAATCTGCTCTAACTACTATGTAGAAGCTCATACCCTTCTCTCTTAACCTGCTCTATTGTTCGTGGCATTCTGCCATTAGACATTTGTTTCCTATCACCCATCAGAATGTAAGCTCTATGAGAGCAAGGATTTTGCCTGTCTTGTTCATTGACCTATTCCTAGCACCTAGAACCTGGTGTGTAGAGGGTATTTAGAAAAATGTTTTGAGTGAATGACTGCTGAATGAATGGAAGAGTGTGTATTTCTATGTGAATCTTTTTGTTTGGCTTAGTACTTTTTAAAAATTATTTTATAAACATTAGCAGTTCAAATGTGATTTTGACATCACTTTTTAATTAGGACATCATTTTGAGACTTCTAGGAATGAAAGCATGACTTAATGGGAAAATAATTTGGCAGATTTTATACAGCATAATACTCATCCTTCGCAACTTGATGACTTTGGAAAATGGATCCTCATTTGACAGACTCCCTAGATAAGAAATTGTCATATACACTTGTTTAATACCCTCCTACACCCTCCAGTGTTCACGTTAAATAGCAGTTCAGTTGCTCAGGAGAGGGGACTGAATATCAAGAGGAAAGATATAAGGAAGGTCCTGCAAGGTTCTTAGAAAAGTACCTGTCCATCCTCTAACCCATCTTACCTGCTAGGAAAATGTGCACGATAACATGTTGGTAGTTCACTGGGTAAAGAGAGTATTGAGACATTTCCAATTAATGTTAGGGAAACATTTTCCTCAGACAATCGTAAGTTCACAGTATCGTTATCTTGGTAACTATGACAAATGAAAACATTCACTCCACTTTCCTCTTTTATAAGTCACTTCTTATTGATTTGTCATGTCAGGCAGTACTGGATTTTCATACACTTCTTTTTTTCTTTAGAGTAAGAACGTAATTTCACAGCAAGAAAAGAATAATATCGTTGTAGAATATCATCCTGTATATCCTAAGTTTCTTTTATTTGGCGAGCACTCCAAATTCAACTATCGACTTACAAAGCTGTGTTATTTTTCATGATGTTTTTGGCTTTCAGTATTATGGAGAAATGCCTGATTAAAAGGAAGTCTGCAAGTAAATTCCCAACATGCCCTTTGGCGGCTTTTTCATTTCACTTAGAGGTGGGAGCAGGTGGTGTCATTTAAATTAAATGCATCATGTCTCAGTTGGCAGGAGAACAGCGTTCAGTGATGAAATATCCCTGCAATGAATCTCATTAATTGTTTACCAATTTGTGAACTTTATTTATATTTGCATACAGTAATACAAGTACAATGAGGTGTTGTATATTTGGATTACGCTTAGTGTTAAGTTTAACTATAAGCTGTAAAAGGCCTTTGGTATAACAGCACTGAAGTGGTGATGTATGAGTGCCAATCCATCATCTACACAGGCCCTCCCCGCCCACCCAACAGACTTGTTTCATTTCCTCCATTTTCCAGTGAAGTGATAGCAATTTCACAAAACTGTGGCCCAGCTTAAGCCCACACTATTTTTAGCATCTTCACTCTGGAAGAAGATAGAACAGATCCTATTTGAACTTTCATGTGTTTCCAAAGTCATAATACTCCTGCAAATTATAATGTTTAGCTAGCATGTAAATGTTTTTAAATGTCCAGTTGCAACTAAAAATCCATCTGGTCTTTTTACTGAAAGATATACTTTTAGATTCAAGTAACTATGTATTATATTCAATACAGCTTATTAGAAAAATAACTCTAGGAACATTAGACTAAAATAATTACTTTCTTTTTATGTGGCTGTTTCCATCATGGAATATTTGAGCAAATATAAAAACTTACAGTAGTTAAGAAATATATATTGGTAGGTAATGTGCAAAAAAATACAGCATTATTTCTTTTTGTTGTTTTGTTTTTATTTAATACTATTTTTTATTGAAGTATAGTTGATTTATAGTATAGTGCCAATCTCGGCTGTACAGCAAAGTGACTCAGTTATACAGATATATACATTCTATTTTAATATTCTTTTCCCATATGGTTTATCACAGGATATTAAATATAGTTCCCTGTGCTATACATTTGGACTTTGTTGTTTATCCATTCCAAAGGTAATAGTTTGCATCTACTAACCCCAAACTCCCCTCCCCCTTGGCAACCACAACTCTGTTCTCTATGTCAGTGAGTCTGTTTCTATTTTGTATATAGGTTCATTTGTGCCATATTTTAGATTCCACATAAAAGTGATATCATGTGGTATTTGTCTTTCTTTCTGACTTCACTTAGTGTGATAATCTCTAGTTGCATCCATGTTGCCGCAAATGGCATTATTTTCTTCTTTTTTATGGCTGAGTAGTATTCCGCTGTATATATGTACCACATCTTCTTTATCTATTCATCTGTCAATGGACATTGAGATTGTTTTCATGTTTTGGCTATTGTGAACAGTGCTGCTGTGAACATAGGGGCGCATGTATCTTTTTGAATTATAGTTTTGTCCAGGTATATGCCCATGAGTGGGATTACTGGATCATATGGTAATTCTATTTTTAGTTTTCTGAGGAACCTCCATACTGTTTTGCATCCATGCAAACAGTGGCTTTACCAGCTTAGATTCCCACCAACAGCATAGGAGGGTTCCCTTTTCTCCACACCCTCTCCAGCATTTTTCGTTTGTAGATTTTCTGATGATGCCCATTCTGACTGGTGTGAGGTGACACCTCATTGTAGTTTTGATTTGCATTTCTCTAATGATTAGTGATGTTGAGCAGCTTTTCACGTGCTTCTTGGCCATCTGTATGTCTTCTTTGGAGAAATGTCTATTAAGGTCTTCTGCCCATTTTTCGATTGGGTTGTTTATTTTGTTAAGTTGTATGAACTGTTTGTATATTTTGGAGATTAAGCTCTTGTCTGTCCCATCATTTGCAAATATTTTCTCATTGGCTGTCTTTTTTTTTTTTTTTTATGGTTTCCTTTGCTGTGCAAAAGCTTGTAAGTTTGATTAGGTCCCATTTGTTTATTTTTGTTTTTATTTCTATTGCCTTGGGAGACTGACCTAAGGAAACATTAGTATGTTTTATGTCGGAGAATGTTTTGCCTATTGTCTCTTCTAGGAGTTTGATGGTGTCATGTCTTATGTTTAAGTCTTTAAGCCATTTTGAGTTTATTTTTGTGCATGATGGCAATATTTGTAATAAGTATCCTTTTTCTGAATTCATCATTTTCATTTCTAAAAGGACTTATGTGCCAAGGTCTGGGCTGCCTTGTGGAAAATGTGAAAAAAAACTTAAGATAGCCTCTCTCTTTCAAGGAATATAAAGTATCTTTGAAAAACTAGGTACAGACATATGAAAAAAAGAAATATCAATGTACAATTGACAAATTATGTGGAACCAAACAGGTATTATTACAGATCAGAGTAAAGACATTTTGTTGCAGTACTTTCCATCATTAAAAGTTTTTACTTATGATAGGTACCTAGTGATACAGCCTATTGGACAATAAGACATTGCCCCAATAAAATAAAGCCAATATGGTTTATAGTGACTTTATATTGTTAAATATGCATTTCTGTCATTGGTGAGCCAAGATATTATCTTGAAAAGACTAATAGGGGATGGAAGACATTGATTCTATCTTTGCTTCACCACTTGTGCTATGTGGCCTTGAAGAAGTCACTCCTTTTCTTTTCTTTTTTAAAAAAAATTTTTATTGGAGTATAGTTGATTTACAATGTTTTGTTAGCTTCTGCTGTACAGCCAAGTGAATCATTTATACATATACATACATCCACTCTTTTTTAGATTCTCGTCCCATATAGGTCATTACAGAGTATTGAGTAGAGTTCCCTGTGCTATACAGTAGGTTCTTATTAGTCATCTATTTTATATATAGTAGAAGTCAGTGATTTTCTGATTATTTATCTAGTAATAAAATGGGAAGTTGCGTGGAAAATCTAATGTGTTAGAGCTCATTTTTGCTCTCCCAACTGATCGTATAGTTCTAATTCTGGAAAAGATCCATGGGACTCTATACCACTGCAGAGAGTGAGAACATCTGATTTTCAAGTTTACAGGAACCATTTCTAAGCCCAGCCATGTTAATGCTGAATCACCAGCAACAGAACTAGAAATATAAATAAGAAGGTATGCTATTGAAAAATAACAAAGTGATAAGTGGGAGATTACATTGATGCAGATTTTTAAAAGATGGTAAGTTTTGTTTCGAGGATATTTGTCTGGTTAAAACACACGCTTTCAGTTTTAATCTCTTTTTACCAATAGCTTTTGGGTCAAAAGGACCTCAGCCATAATTGAACATTCTGAATTCTTCTGCTACCTGTTGTAATTTTAATACCAAAATTTATGTATTACATCTGAATCTAATCCTCTAAAAAGAACATATCATGGAATTAATGACAAATTACAATTGACTTTATTTCTGACAAAATATAACTTCTAATTTCATGTATTAGAAAATATATTACAAATATGGTTAAGTGTCCGATTTAAGAAGTATTAAGACTTTATTTAACAGGAGAATATAATTAAAATTTTAAGATTTCCAGTGGAGAAATACACATGCATGCACACACACACTAAACTTCAAGTTAGAACTGTGTTTGGCTTCCAGCTCTGCTTTCTATGCCTGTATGACATTAAGAGAATCATTTCATATAGCTGACCTCAACTTCCTCAATTACTGAATGGGAAGCAGTAAGAGCTACCTTACAGAGTTCTTGTTAGAAGTCATCAGGTAACATATATGCAAGCATATGTAAAGCAAGATGCAGTTATAAGAAAAAAACATTGATCTCTAAGAATTAAATATTGTAATAAAATTTCAGCTGGGAAGTTGTCTGCATAGTCTCCTTTTGATGAGTCCATGGTTACTTTTCTAGAGCCATTTACTTTTCTTCTAAATCTGGAATTAGCCAACAATAGCTCACAGGCCAAACCCAGCCCACCACCTATATTGCAGTAAAGTTATATTGGAACACAGCCGTGCTCATTCGTTAACCTGATGTCTGTGGCTGCTTTCATGCCATGACAACAGAGATGAATATGTGCAACAGAGACCATTGGGCCCCCAAAGCCTAAAATATTTACCATCTGGCTCTTTATGAAAAAAGTTCACTGACTTCTGACCTAAATCATCACGTTTAGCTGAATCTCATTTAATGAAGAATGAGGAGAAGGTTAATTTTTCTGCTGTTTCAAACGAGAATTTGAATACAGTTATTGGAGATTATGTAGGACAAAGTAATTCTCCAACTAGGTCAGTGGCCATATAGTTTGATACTTTTGCCTTGATCACCCTCTTGGGAGTTATATCACACACTCTTAAAATAGGAAAAATTGGATCTTGGTAATGGGCAAATCAGGAAGAAAATGAAGAAGGCTTACACCTCATTGACCTCCCTCAGGGAGACCCAGTTTAGCAGAGCAAGGAGCTGACGGAGACTCCTCAGCTTGGTTTGTAGAGTAAGACCGGGGACGAGGGTCACGTTAGCTCTTTTTCAAGTCTCTTCTTGCGTTGAGTATCATCATTGCCTCTTCAAACTGTAATAAAATAGAACTCATATATTTATTCGGCAGTAAACTCCAAAGCTAAACAATGATTCACATTAAAAAAGAACATGGAGGTTACTCTTGAGCAAATTTTACTCAGGCAAAGAGGATTATTTGTTAAAATGTTGGAGAATTATATGCTTTCCACTCTGAAATGTGGACAGACTTTCTGAAGAATCAAGCAGCATTCTTTGAGATATTTCCTTCTGTTCATATAGAAAGTAGTATCTTTCTTTAGTATCTTTATAAAAAACAAAGTTTCTATTGCCATGATAAAGCAGATTTTTATCCCTGTGAATAGATTTTAGCAATAAAATATTAAAATATGAAAAATAACCTTAAGAACACAAGTATACATGTAAATATATATGTACAGAAATGTGTGTATGTATATATGAATATATGTGTACATAATTAGCTTACACTCCCAGGGTATCACTGTGGGAGGTGAAGAGTATACGTGTCCTAATCCACAAAGTTATCTAAAGTTTATTTTACATATTAGCAACGGACTCTCTGGCACATGGACAAATGTTTTGTAGATTCAGTATTTCTAATATGATAGTTTCTATACTTTTGCTTCTGGTATTATATCATTTATTCAGCAGATACTTAAATCTGAGTCATGCAAAAGCAGATATTAACCTGTGTTTACAGAGCTTACTAATTGGAGAAATGGACATTATATAGTCTCTGAAATATGTGTGTGGGAGAGAGAGATGCCCATATTAAGGGTGTGTGGTGTATTATCCCTTCAGATGAAATCTGGAGGATAACTTGGAGTTAACTAGAAAAAAAAAGAAGGAAAAGAATAAAGCTCAGGCAGAGAGCATACAAAGACCTTGTGGTGAGAAGAAGGAAAATACCGGAAACTAAGAGAAGGCGAGGGGCAAAGCAGGAGAGGGGGAGTGTAGTGCTCGATGAGGCTCTTCAGTGGTGATGTCTGATAGAAATAGAATACAAGCCACATAGGTAATCTTTAAATTTGTTAGCCATGTTAAAAAGTGGAAGAACATGGAATTACTTTTCATAGTGTTTTATTTAACTCAGTATTTCCAAAATATTATCTCAACATGTAATCGATATTAAAAATTACTGAGATATCTTACTGTTTTTCACACTGTCTTTAAAATCTAGTATATGTTTTATAGTCACAGCATGTCAATATTCAGACCAGCCACACTTCAAGTGCATAATGGCCACATATGGTAAGTGGCTACCACATCGGATGATTGAACTCTAGAGCACTGGTTCTCAGCCCTGGTGGAACAGGAGAGCTCTCAGTGGAACTTGTAAAAATCTGGCTGCCTAGGCCCATCCCGGACTAATTACACCAGAATCTTTGAGCATCAGAGTTTTTATTAAAGTTTTCTGAGCGATTCCAGTGTGCAGTCAAGTATGAGGACCACTGTGTGGACTGGGGACCTTGTTGAGGGGTTTTGCATTTATCCAAGAACAATGATAAACCTTTAAAGAGTTTTAAACAGGGATATAGCATGATTGGATTTACATTTTTATAAGAGCACTCTGGTGAAATCACAGAGAACAGACGAGAGGGAAAAAAGTAGATAAAAATGCTGGCTGATCCTTTAGGTGGCTTTGGCAGTAGCCCAGTTCAGAGATAATGACTTCATGGTAGATAGAGATGGAATCAAGAGTTTTTTAGAAGATAAAGAGTCTTGATTACAGATTGAATGTGGAGTGGGAGGGGAGAGATGCTGTTCAGTGTGATGGAGGAAGCTGCAAAAAAAGATGCAAGAGTTACATGACTTTTACATGGCTTTTTTTGCATTGTTAGTTTTAACTGGAAACTTTAATAGCTTGGCTACTGATAATAAATTATAAAACTTTGATAGTTAAATTGTGCTATCCTTTATGAGTTGTTTATTCATTTTGTAGACCTGAAAGAAACTGCACACTTGTATTTTCTGTTCACCATTTCAGAGGAAGATGATGAAGAGAGCATCTTAAAAGGCAAATATAAACGTTTTTGCATATCATGAGTTTTGAGTCTGTGTATCCAGATACTTTAAAATGTACAATAAGACCTTTCCATTGCTGAAGGAGCTTATAGGTTTTTCTATTATTTATTCATTAACTGACACTGTAGGAGTTAAGAATTTTATCATTGAAGAGGAATATTACCTGTTTAATTTTTGTCACCTAAGTCATCCAGGGGAAAGGCAAATTGGAGGGTTAATTCTTCGATTGTCAGCCTCATGATTCATTTAGGTCCTTGTGAAGAAAAGATTTATTTGTTCCAGAGTTAGAGCATGTTACGGTCTTCCCTGTTCTGTATATCCTCTGACAGCTGAGTTTAAGCTAGTTAGACCCAAGATAGGGAACAAGAAAACATGTTAGCATATATACTCCTCTGAAATTCACCGTTCCTATGCCAACCCCAGTGTACTCCAGTACTCCCATCCCTAGCTCATATCCTTCCAGGAAAAATCACGATTCTTCCTTATTTATTCCTCTTCTATTACTTGAACCTATGCACTGAAATTTATTTATCTTCACTAAGGCTTCTGGGTTGTTATCCTTTCTGAAGTTTTATTTTCAGGGTCTCTTCTGTTCTTTCTATACCTCTGTTCTGCAAACCTCTTTATTCTCTTAGTCCCAGGAGGCAACAAATCTCCACACTCCTGAAAATACCACCTGGTCATATTATCTATCCAAGGCAAGTGAGAGTTTTGTACATCACTCAAGATTTAATGCAAGTCTAAACCAAGAATTTCTGGAGGATCTGGTGCTCTTAAACAAATTAGATATCTGGCTGAGTACCTATTGTTAGCTTAAGTGTTGAGTCTATATGAATATAAACAGAACTTTCTCATATATATTTTTTTAATTGAAGAGACATTGTGTTAAAATAAACATGGCTTAAAGGGACTACTTGGTCAAATTGCCTTAAAGACCATCAAAACACTGTTTAAAAAAAAGTTTGCAAATAACCTATATGGTTTTGGTGCTCATCTGTTCCCCTTTCCCAACGGAGTTGCATTAACACACTTAAGCAAATGACACGTTGTCAGGAAATGAAGCTGTCAATTGGAAATGCTAAGGTAAAGCCTCCTAGAGCTGTTAGAATCATACGGCCAGGTAGACTCTTATACGCTGTTGTTGATTTTCCCTGTATTGTTAATTCTAATCGAAAGTAGTCATGTCTTTTGTCTGTTTTTGAACATATAATCTTCCTGAGGATTGGAGTTTGTACCCTGTCCACCTCAGGCTTAAAATATGTTTGCAGTCATAAATTATAAGTCCAGTGAGTGTCTCAGAATCTTTTTTTTTTTTTCGGTATATGTCTGGATTTAAAGGCCAGAGATGGCCAAGGAGTCATACTGAAACAAGGCTGAATGGAGTGGAGATTTTTCTGCCTTGGACTCAACCATACCCCATTTAGGTCCTTATTGGGTGGACTCAACCCTATAAATTAATCTTCAGGTCACATCTCTTCTACCCACAACCAGGTTAGAAAGAAACTTGGATAAGAAGCTAATCTTTTCCCATTTCATATTCAAAGAAGGTACCTTTAAATTAATTGAATAAAGTGATTATTCTCCTTTATTGGAAGAAAGAATTTGATTTATATTGCCTATTAATTTTTCAAAGAAGTTTAAGGGCTATATAGCAGATCACCTCAGGTATATAACTATAATGAAACTTTATGTGTAATTTTTGTTATTAAAATAAGTATAATTAGGCTGACTTCCCTTATAATTATCTCTTTAAAGTTTTATTTCGGGCAAAGGCTATTGTTAATATTTTATATGGGTCTGTTTTATTTTGGATCAAGATTTTTGACAATTCATAACGTGTTGTCAGATAAGTTCCATTTATATCTTGCCTAAATTTTACTTGAATGTGGAAAAGGAGTATTTCAGTTCATTTTGGGAACATATCCTGTGGATGGTTTTCTTGAAATAAATTATCTTTATTTTAGAAATAAAAATAATATATTGAACTAATATTTGATGTTATTGATAACTAATAATACCATAATGGCAAATTAAAATTTGGTAATTTATTTTTTACCATTCTGAAGCTGGAGATTAAGGGAAAAGCAATGCATTCAATTCATTTAAAATTATTTGAAAAATGTACGTCTTTTAGCTTATATTTGCAATATGTGGAACAAAACATAGGCTGCACTAGGCTGAGAATTTTTACTTAGTGTAGTGAATATAGATGCTCTACATTATTGGAGAAAAGAAAGGAGCACATTTCTTCAACTGCTAATTTAATAAATGGATGATTTTTGTAGCACAGGATCATATACATTACTGAGGGAAGCGTACAACTTTTTGGTTTGCCCTGTATTAATGTCAAACCTGGTATATATAACTAAAAGCCTCTTCAGCGATCCATGAGTTCCTATAAAATCATGATCAAAATTATCCTTACATTCTGCAAGGTTAACAAATGGTGTGTACGTATAAATCCTAACTTCAAACATTTTAGTCTCCTACCGAAAATCCTGCATTAACACGTAATAAGCCCACACTAGTGGAGCTACTGTCTTATGCAGCTTGTAAACTCAGGAGACAGAGAAGCCAAATCATAAGAGGTAGGGACTCGTGCAGAAGCCTGGCACCTGCCCCTTTGCTGTGAGGAACTAGAAGGGTGTGGTGAAGGCAGCCTCCTTCTCTAAATAAGATAGGTACACTTGAGTTTAGCTAAATAAAAGTCACATTTAAATGCAGATAGGTTTAAGGTAAGGCTTCCAGACTTCTTTTTAATCAACTTACACTTTACCAGGAATCAATTGACTGACTCCTAATTAAGAACAAACCACAGTGAGAATGGAGAAGGGGCACTGACCATAGGGAGAGGTATTGTGAGGGGTTAGGCAGGTTGTGGGCTTGAAGAATTGTGACATGAGAGGGTGGAGGTGCCCAAAATAATAGGATCGATCGATGTCTGAAAGTTTACCTCTGAATATACTCTTGATGTCTACATGGGAGTTAGTTCTACATCTGCAGAGAAAGACATCGGGAAGATGGTTTTTTTAAGTAGTACTTTTCTTTTTTTCCGGTGGTGAATTATCACATCTCTTTATAGCACCAGTGTAAACCATAACAGTTGGTGTTTTTAAACACAATATCATTTTTCCATCTACTGTATAGAGAAATAATCCAGAGAGTCAGCTTCTAATTCAATTACAGGAATTAAACAGTACACTTAATTTTCTGAATACTAATTTATATCAACCTTGTTTCTGAAGCTTTGGTGCAAGGCACTCAAAATACAATGAAGTAGGAAAGGGAACAAGGAGATCTCAGAGCTTCCTAAAGAGATTCATATCTAGGCAGCCAGATAAATAAATTGTGTATCAAAGATGACTTTAAAGACAGTACAAAAAGTAGAAAAATGACCTACCAATTTTATTTAATTAGCATTAGAGGATATGCTCTTAGTAGTACTCATGCTAAAAAGCTTGTAGGAAATACTCATTCCATGTATTTCCTTTACAGCCAACCTGTGGTTTAAAAAACGATTGACCTCAAAGTTCCGATCTGCTACTAACTTCTTGGGTAGAAAATTCCCTAGGAAATTTATTCCTCTGTTTCCTTTACTGTGGAAAGAACAATAGTAATTATTGCTGTTACCACGGCCCATGGAAAACTGTTTAGAGTTTCAGAGCTAGCTACATAGAGTAGCACATGACCAAAAATGCCCATGAGTTAGAAGTACAATATTTCCTGTGCCATGCTTCATTCCAAGTCATGCCCTGCTCAGTGTCTGAACCTCCAACATGTTGGAAAAGAATAGACGCTGTTTCAGTTCTCAGGGCAGTGATGGTATCTCAAGTGGTGGTTCTTATAGCACCTATGTTACAGCCCTCTCCTGGGCTTGTTTAAAACTGTAGTTTCTTTGGTCCCACCCCTGACTCTCTCAATAGGGTTCTTTTGTCCAAGTAAGTTATTTTCTACACTAAAATTTGAGAACCATTGTCTCAGAGGTTTCTAAATTATGGAAGAAATAAAAATAATTTTGCTTTGCTCTGTTTTCGTTTATTTTTACATTGAAAAAGGATAACTGATAAGAATAATATCAGAGCAATGAGGATAAAAACATTGACTAACTTACAACAGAAGTAAATGATGATGCATGTATATCCTAAGAGATTGTCTTCATCTTTATATCTCCAATGCTGCTTTCATTATATGGCATAGGTGCTAAGTAGGTGTTTCTTGAATAGAAGACGACGTTCTGAATTGTTCAGTGTCTTCTATTTGCTAATTTTGTTTTAAAAAAAACTAGTTTCTTTAAGATCTATATTTACTCACATGTAAAAACACCAAATTTTAACTCTATTTTTTTTTAATCCACAAAAGCTTTTGGATTCTCTGTCCATTAGGTTTTCCACCAAAAAACTTTTACATGACAAAATATTTTTTACATCCTACATTTTTGCCTTCATTTGGTGCCTCTAGAAGCCAGATGTTCATCTTAGTTAAGTTGACATACTCTCATCATCTTCTTTCTAACCCAGCCTTGCCTTAAAAACTGCCAAGAAGTTTTAAGTGTGGGTGTTCTCAGTAAAAGAATTCACTGCTGTCCATCAGTTGGAAAATGTTAGGTTTCCTTTTTTAGACTAGCAGAACAATAAATGAAAAACAAGTCAAACTCTTAGAACAGGAAAGACTTATTTTCTGCTTCTTAAAATTAAAATAATCTATTCATTTTAAAATAAGAGACTGTACCCACAACCACCGAACCGTATCTTTTTTGGCAGTTTATTTGGTATTAAGATTATTTTCTCTCTTGTAACTGTCAATATGGAAATTTTAGTGTAGTGGATCTGCAAGCCACCACTATAACATGCTCAGAATAACACATATTGTAGCAAAAATAATGCAGAATGACACTTCTGCCAAACACATTTATAGAATGAAGCTTATATAATACAAGACATCCTATTCTAGAAGCAATGTTCATTCTCTAGCTCTGCAGCTTTCTTAGCAGCATTCCTCAATATTATTTTTGGTATAGAATGTTCTCACTAAATTAACGGGCTAAAGAAACTATTCGATTTATGGGGTCTTACTGGAGCAGCAAGATTTAAACTATTTTTTCTAGGGAAAAAATATAGTGTAGGAAATGTGTATGAGTGGGAGGTTTGATTGCTCCCAAAGTCTCCAAAATAATTGTGTCTTGCTTATTAGTATTGCTACAAACTCATTTTTTCCCCTCATGGGAAACAATAGCCTGTGGGGTGGCAATAGCCTAGAGGGGTTGCATTCATGTACTTGTTGTCTGTATCTTCCAAATATGGCCTGACCAGGTGATTGTCAGGCACATGAGGTGGGCTCCTATGATTTTTGCACAGGGATACAGAGTTTTTATCCAAGAAGCCCACAGCTCAGAATGGGGTGCTGGTGAAAAGAAGGCACGTGGAAAAGGATTTGAGACATTCCCAGGAATTTTCAGCGATGCTAAGCCCTCACTTTCTTTTTTTTTTTTTTTTAACATCTTTATTGGGGTATAATTGCTTTACAATGGTGGTCAGTTTCAGCTGTATAACAAAGTGAATCCGTTATACATATACATATGTTCCCATATCTCTTCCCTCTTGCGTCTCCCTCCCTCCCACCCTCCCTATCCCACCCCTCCAGGCGGTCACAAAGCACCGAGCCGATATCCCTGTGCTATGCGGCTGCTTCCCACTAGCTATGTTTGATAGTGTATATATGTCCATGCCTCTCTCTTGCTTTGTCACAGCTCACCCTTCCGCCTCCCCATATCCTCAAGTCCGTTCTCCAGTAGGTTTGTGTCTTTATTCCTGTCTTAACCCTAGGTTCTTCATGACATTTTTTTTCTTAAATTCCATATATATGTGTTAGCATAGGGTATTTGTCTTTCTCTTTCTGACTTACTTCACTCTGTATGACAGACTCTAGGTCTATCCACCTCATTACAAATGGCTCAATTTCGTTTCTTTTTATGGCTGAGTAATATTCCATTGTATATATGTGCCACATCATCTTTATCCATTCATCCGATGATGGGCTCTTAGGTTGTTTCCATCTCCGGGCTATTGTAAATAGAGCTGCAATGAACATTTTGGTACATGACTCTTTTTTTTTTTTTTTTTTTTTTTTTTTTTTTTTTTTTGCGGTACACGGGCCTCTCACTGTTGTGGCCTCTCCCGTTGCGGAGCACAGGCTCCGGACGTGCAGGCTCAGCGGCCATGGCTCACGGGCCCAGCCGCTCTGCGGCATGTGGGATCTTCCCGGACAGGGGCACGAACCCGTGTCCCCTGCATCGGCAGGCGGACTCTCAACCACTGCGCCACCAGGGAAGCCCAACATGACTCTTTTTGAATTATGGTTTTCTCAGGGTATATGCCCAGTAGTGGGATTGCTGGGTCATATGGTAGTTCTATTTGTAGTTTTTTAAGGAACCTCCATGCTGTTCTCCATAGTGGCTGAACCAATTCACATTCCCACCAGCAGTGCAAGAGTGTTCCCTTTTCTCCACACCCTCTCCAGCATTTATTGTTTCTAGATTTTTTGATGATGGCCATTCTGACTGGTGTGAGATGATATCTCATTGTAGTTTTGATTTGCATTTCTCTAATGATTAATGATGTTGAGCAGCCTTTCATGTGTTTGTTGGCAGTCTGTATATCTTCTTTGGAGAAATGTCTGTTTAGGTCTTCTGCCCATTTTTTGATTGGGTGGTTTGTTTTTTTGTTATTGAGCTGCATGAGCTGCTTGTAAATTTTGGGAATTAATCCTTTGTCAGTTGCTTCATTTGCAAATATTTTCTCCCATTCTGAGGGTTGTCTTTTGGTCTTGTTTATGGTTTCCTTGGCTGTGCAAAAGCTTTGAAGTTTTATTAGGTCCCATTTGTTTATTTTTGTTTGTATTTCCATTTCTCTGGGAGGTGGGTCAAAAAGGATATTGCTGTGATTGATGTCATAGAGTGTTCTGCCTATGTTTTCCTCTAAGAGTTTGATAGTTTCTGGCCTTACATTTAGGTCTTTAATCCATTTTGAGTTTATTTTTGTGTATGGTGTTAGGGAGTGATCTAATTTCATACTTTTACATGTACCTGTCCAGTTTTCCCAGCACCACTTATTGAAGAGGCTGTCCTTTCTCCACTGTACATTCCTGCCTCCTTTATCAAAGATAAGATGACCATATGTGCGCCCTCACTATTTTTTTTTTAACTAAAGTTTCACATAGAGCCACTGTCAAATTTATAACTACAAATATTGAAGTGCACCATTCTGGGATGAAGTTAAAATGGTCCCTACTCTAAACTTTTAAGTGTAAAGAAACACACAATCAGTAAAGACGTACATGCCAAAAAAAAGAAAAAAAGTCAATGCTCTGCAGTATGATATAATAAATACAGTACCCTGTACCGTGGGAAGCATAAAGGAGAAAAGGGAAATGTTGGCCGAGAAGGTGACCCTTGAGCTGAGTTATGTAGTTGTCAGGCTTTTGTGTTAAATACCAGTAACTTCCAGAAATTGAAGGTAAATGAGAGATACAGGTTTTTCCCCCTATATTAAAATGAAAGCAAATCTTAGTCTGAATCCTGCCATACTTTTATTAGCATGCAGGCATAAAAACAGTCTACTCCTTGCCCACTTAGGAACTCCTGACAATTAGCTTTAATGCAAACTTCCCTCGGAAGAAGATGCAAGATATTAAAGGTGGCAAGACCACAGGTCCTCTGTTTTCTCAGATAGATGATGGGGTCCTCCATTAAAGGGGCACACAGCTACAAGAGATGTTACACCTTGAGCGCTACTTGTCCCGCTGAGTTCTTCAATTTCGTACATGGAAGGGCAGAGATATCTGTATAATTTTTCTAGGAACCCACCTCTCAAATACCACTCATTTTATTAGAATAGTTACTTTTAACATTACTCTGACCCTGTGGTACAGATATACTGGTGATATTTGAAGTGTATGACACAGCCATCCCTAGACTGTGAACTCTTGATAATGATATTCAGATGCTAACTACGGAGTGTGAATTCTGATTAGAGTACTTAGGTGTTCATTAAACTTACACATGGTATAGGTTAAAGATAATTTACACGTGCACAGTCACTGTTCATTATTGATTTTATTTTTTTTTTTGTAAATTGCAGACAATTTATTATTGGCCAGAGTTTGACTTTTAACTCTGTTTTGAGGTTTATAAGTTCTTTCCTCAAGAAGTTATTTTTTCGTGGGTGTTTTGTTGTTGTTGTTTGTGTGTGTGTACTTTGGTTTTCAACAGCAAGTTGACTTTGTTGCTCTGGGCTTGTGCAAAACCAGGTTGATGTGTGGGCATGGTATTCTGAAGGAGAGCTAGCTTTCCTTCTCAAGGGCAGCTTCCTTTTTTTTTTTTTTTTTTTTTTTTCCTGTAGGAGAAAACTGAGTTCTTTTCATCTCTGATAGCTGCTTTACTTTAACTGTACATTTACTTTACACTTAATGTTTTGTTTTCAAGTAAAGAAGAATAACATTAGGTACAGCAAAAACAGAATATCTTTTTCTTCAGCACTTTCACTTATGAAAGAATAGCACTTGAACAAGATGGAAAGTATTTGAGGGTTCCTCTAGGAGTGGCTTTGAACTAAAGACAAATGTGTTTGAGAGTTTAAATTCAACATACATTTTTATATGGTGGAATGACAGAATGAAACCTGCATGGCCTTTTCTCTAGTAATGGTTTCTCTATCCAGTTTAGGTCTAGAAAACATTTCATACAATTGCGTCCTTCTTTAGGTTTCCAATTCTCTCAGGTATTTACTTGGAATTTAAATAGAATATTTCTATTTCAGGTGACATTAACCTTAACAATGAACTTGACCCTCTGTCATTACTATATTTGAAACTGTTCACACTTAAGCAACAAATACAAGCTAATGTTAGATCAGAACCACACATGCACATGATTGACTTAAGCTTTACATGTTCACAGTAAAAAATTTGGAAAATTCAGAAAAGTGTAAGAAAACATGCATAATCTCACTATCAAGAAATGGTTAACACTAATGTCCTAGTATTTTTTATATGCATGCATTATTTTAAAATTGCAATACAACATATAAAGTTTTATGTCTTCCATTTGACCCACTATGGGCATCTTCCTATATCATGAAATAATCAATGAAGGAGGTATGATTTTTATTGGCTGCATAATATTCTATCCTATGGATTTTCCATGATTTATTTAGCTCTTTTGCTATTTTTCTTGACACTTAGAATTTTTGTTTGCAATTTAAAATTTAGTCTCTAAAGACATGGGCATACATATACATATGTGTTTAAATGCAAAAAAAAAGGTTTTAAAACAGATTTAAATTATTTTATCATACAATGATGGTTAATTTGTTTACATCTAAGTAAAAGTAATAAAAATTATCTTTAGAGATAAAATAATATTTTTATAGGTGATCATTTGCTTTGGGATGTGGAAAGGCAGCTGGGAGTATTCACTTAGTGCCATATTTACATAGGAATTTTGCCCTTTCCATCCTTGCTTGGTGAGATTTGCAGTGCTGAAAAGCAGTTTTGAAACCACAGAAATGTGTCTCAGGGGGCTCTGAGGAGCTCCAGTTCTTTATGTCTCAGTGCGGTAAGAATTAGGAGAGAGGCAAAGCGATAGACAGAAAGTGATTTATTAGAATAGGATGCTTGTGAGGCTTACAAGTGGGTGGGCAAGAGGATGCTGCCCTGAGAACTTAGTGGGCTACAGTTTCATAATCAAAGGAAGAATGGGGAGGGGGAGAAGACCACCTCCTTCCTCAATTTTGAGTAGACAGCAGGCTTCCACCATCAGCTCCTCCCCCACAGCAGATGAGGGAGTTTTCTTGTCCCTACATGGTCAATCCGGGACTGTCTTGGCGCAATGGAAATGAGCAAAAAGGCAGTAACATATGCTAAAAATGGTAAATCATCTCAGGTGTTAGTCTAATGCCATCTTTTCCCTATATTTTTGTTTTTAGTGTGGGCAGAGGAGTATGTCCTGGGAATCATTAACTTACCTCGCTGACAGGATGTGGGTCTCATTTTACAATTATTTTATTGTTTGGGGGCATGTCTCATGCTTCTGTTGCATGGTTTTGTTGTTAGGCAAGCCTGCTTTCTCAAGTGATCATTAACTTACAGGGGTCTTCCATATTTTTTTCTTTACTTATGATCCCTTAGTGGGATTAACTATTTAGTCATCTACTTTGTCCCTTTACTCTGTCCCTATCAGTTTCGACTTCTAGCTAACCAAAGAGCATGATCGAATTTTGGGTAACCGAGGGTTTACCAATCCCTGATTCCACTTTCTTTTCCCTTGCAAAGCGCTTTCCACTATTCTGTAGACTCGTTGTCTTTAAACTTGGTGAAACTACAAATTGCTAGACAATATTTTTACGGGGCTCACGTGTCATTTAAATACAAACCATCTCAAACAGCAACAGTTATCAAAGACAAAAAGGAAGTAATTTCATTTCAAAAGATACAGAAAATAAATGTTTCCAATACTACCCTTTTTTAAATGACTACTCATAGAAATTTTTAAATTATTTTCCCCAATGTTATGATTTGGAACTCTAGTGAAAAATAGTTTTAAAATTACAAGTGCAGAATCTTTAGAAAATTTAAAAATTGAAAAAAATAGCAGGCTGGTCAGTTGCCGTTGAGGTTGCCTGATTGGCCTCCAGGAAGATCTAACTCCCAGGTGAAATGGATGATTGAATATGCTGGCCCTTCTCACGTACAACTCTTAGTTTGGATGGCTGTGTTGCTAGATACATTTCTGGACAACCAGGTTAGATTGTGTAATAATATTAGCATAGCTTTTTTGTTGTGGTTGTTGTTTTTATGTTTATAGCTCTTTGAAAATACAGTCGAAGGAAAATTGTTTGTACAGCAATATATTAGAAGACAGCCTTTGGCCAGATTTCCAAATTTAATCTATTTCTGCACCTGACACTTAATGACTGATTTTTTTAACCTTATAGACAAGACCCCCGATGTAAAGTATTCCATAATATTCGATTGATATGCTGGTTCAGGCTACCTTCAGAAAAGAGTGATCTAATGAATCATTTTAACTGTTTTCTGAAATAACCGGAATTTTCTGTGTGTCTCAGCCAATTAAGAGATAGATTTAGCGCTGTTTGCTTAAAGCAATTGCAAGATTATAGCCTCAGGCAGCTTGTGAACATTTTGTCAGTATAGAGACCTTGAAATATTGAAAGGTTTAAACCTTCATTTGTTTATACAGTTGAAAATCCTTGGTTTTCTAGCATACACCTACTAAACTAATAATGCCACTTTTTCTGCTTGGCAGTCTCATGAAACCTTGCTCCAAGATGACCAGAAACCTTTTTAGGTCTTGTTATTTGAAAAATATATATTGCCTTGGGACCATCTATGTACATGTACATATATATATATACACACACACACACACATATATGTACATATGTGTATGTGTTCACATTTATATGTGTGTATGTATATATGTATATTCACACATGTTAGTAGAATTACTTCCTAAGATTCTATGTTTGTAATTATTTCAGGAGTAACACACATTTGAAAGGACAAAGGAAGAAAGAAATGAGAACGGCAGATAGTTCTAGTTCTAGCGTTTCCCTCGATACAATTCAATGCAAGTACTGTACTGCAGTTAGTCCCTAGAATGCTGCGCTTGAGACCTCCTACCAGTAAGAGTGTGAAGACTGGAAGTCTGAGTTTTCCCCTCCCACCGATCTACACCCTAGATCAGGGTTGTGTGGTGCTTCAAACGACAGGAGCAAGGGAGTCAAGACTGACTTGGTCCTATCTCACAGTAGTCAAGAGGCCCTGGCTATTGAATAGAACCTTGGTGAGCTTTGTCCAAAGCCAAGAATCCTGAACAGAATGCCCCCTCCAGCAGAAACCACAAATGCTGAAGCAGCATCTTTCCTTTTGAGAGAGAATTTGCTGACTCCTCAGCATCACATTCATTGATGGACACCCAGCCAAGCTGGCCATGTGAGGAACAGCTGTGGGTTAAGGAAGCAGGTGGCTGCCAGTGTTAGTCCTTGTTTCAGATGAGGAAACTGGGATCCGGGTAAGTTCAGTAACTCGCCCGAGGGCACACAGCTAAGTGGCAGAGCTGGGTGTCAGGCAGTCTGGTGGTCCCTGTTCCTCACCATTCTGCCATTCTAAATCTCCACTTCCAAGGTCTTTTCTATTTATTTAGCAGCCCCATATTCCCCTATTAGGATCAACCTTGCTTTTTTCTCATTATTTCTCAAAGGTATAGATAGCCTAATTGGTTGGAGGTATTGCTCCCTAGCAAGGAGGCCCGGGGCAACTCCCTCATCCTACTTAATAACAGCATCAATAATTTTGCTCCACTGGATCCTACTCATGAGATTCTCTTCCAGTATCTCAATCCCACAGTGGCTTTCTTGACCTAATCTCACCTCCCAACTTGAAGTAATTCTGCCATAAAATCACATAAACAGCAATCCCTTCTTGAGGGCAATTCAAGTTATTTACCATTGGGATCCTCCAGAGATGAAGTTTCCCTGGCCCTTGTCATGTTTTCTTCCCCTTCTTACTATCAGCATTTCAGTCTCCTGCCCAGGTCTCAATGGTTAAGCCAACTTTAGGTGTCCCTGATGGACCCTAGGAGTATAGCACAGGCCCACGGAGCAAGTGTGTAAATATTACCAAGGACAAATCGGCTCTGTGGGAGTCATATGAATTACATGGTGATTTTGCCAGAGGGATATTCTTTTCACTATAAAGTGATGTGTCCTGCACAGGAGCCCCAGATCTTCCTGGAATATCTTCTATAGGGTCAGATATTCCAGGAATGCTCTATCTACCTGATAACACAATGCCTTCAGGTAAACCTCCTTCACCCAACAATGGCCGTTTTCTGTATATCCCTAAGGTAATAATTACCCAAATAAGCACAGCTTTCAATACCTTCCTTTGAAGATTCAGAGCAGTTCAAAAGGAACATTTGCCATATTGTATATATAAAAATAACTCAGGAAACATCTACTACTACCAAACACATCAAAAAGATTTTGACAGGAACAAGACAATGCTTGACAGTGTAAGGACTTGAACTTCTATGAGGTTTGACGGGGAGGTGGGAGAGGGCATACTTCATTGTTAATCAATGTATTCATAAAAGTCCATGAAATAAAATACATTTTCACTGATGTTTTCTACTTATAAACAAAGGCTAATTTTTTAAACCTTTTAATATATTCACAGAAGTGTACGTTTGCTAATGAGTACCATTATATTGAGGGGCACATTGCACACAGAGGATTGCATTAATGCAGGAATGACCCTGCATAAATACAGATGGCTTCATATTAGCTATAAGGGAATTAAGGATGAGACCCTCCATCCTCGTGCCTAAGACTTCATAGCACTATTAGATTTTTCTTGTAGATTTTCTTAAGAAAAAAATTCAAGTCTCTAGGTCCCTTTGGGATTAGGAAAACACTACGTATATGCCATATAGTTGTGTGTGTATGTGTGTGCGTCTGTTTGTGTGAGCATTTGGGGGCTGGGGACTCTTCAGTGGCTCATATCTACTTGAACAAACAAGACCGCTATAGAGCAGAATGGTTCAGACAGTCAACCTGTTGGCTCTTTAGTCTATAGTACACTAGATAATCAGTACAGCAGATAAATACAACATCAGATGGATGTTTATCCACAGATTTGCACTGTTTCCCCATCCAGAAACACAGTGGAAACTGCTTCAAATCCAGGGCGGTCTCCACCCAATCTTTGGTTGAGCTGTATTGGACTATAACTACTCTCTCACTTCTTGCTCTCTCTTTTCATTTATCTCTGAATTTTTCCCCCTTCTGTCCATTTTCTTTCCAATTATCCATGTTAAATGATGGCCAGAAATAACATGGATAGATGACATCCACTGACAGTTTATAATTCTCCATTAAACCAATTATTTCATCCTTGTTTTCCATCAAATCCTTTTATGAGGGCTGCTCAAAATGGATTCACTTGCATTTCACTGCCTCTCTTCACCTCATATTATCTAGTGAAAATACAAACATGCTGTGGCCAGAAGATGGAGAATGAAGTGGGAAAATGAAGGAGGAGACCTTACGTAGGAATTAGCTGACTACTGAATTACAAGCCTGTATGCAAACAAAGGGTGATAGGGAGCAAGCGAGGGTTCCCTGTGCTGGAGGTCATTCCTGCCACACCGGATGATACGGAATGGCTCAGGAGTGTGGCAGTTCATGAGCTTAAGAGGCTGGGCGTAAAATGAGAGGTGCAACTAGGAAAGAGTGAGTACTAGTCTAGGAAGGTAAAGGAAATAACAAGGAGAGAGCACTGGCAATCAAGGAAATAATTTAGAAAAATAGTAAAGAAGAGTTGGAGAATACAGTTGCACTTTAGAAATGTGTGCTGAGAAAATGAAAATGCATTCAAAAGGTTGGACCAAACATACTGACGTACTTAAGAAACTGTGCTATGAGACAAAGAGGAACCAGGACATTTACAAGGAGTTTTGGAGCATACTCTGTTTATTTTCTTTGAAACATTTTAAGCATACCTACTTCTATGCTTGTTTCCATAAAGCCATCTTTACCTGTACGCACTCAATAGCCACTATTACTTTAAAAAGTCACTATATTCATTCAGAAAATGGTTTGAATGCCTGCTCTACATCAGGGCTCTGTGCTGGTGCAGAATAAACAGGAATTGCCTAGGCAATGTGTGTTTTCAAGAAGTTGATGAGCTAGTGAGGGAGATAGACAGCTAAGGAATCTCAACGTGTTGGAATAACTGCTATGAAACTGAAGCTTGAAAGCGTAGAGAAGGGATACGTGTCTCATTCTGGGAGGGAGCAGAGACTTCCTCCAGGCAGTAATGTCTGCACTGAGAGGTCCAAAGGATAAATGGAAGCCGGCAGGAAGAGACAGAGGAAGGCAGGTGCGGATGAAGTATTCTAGGCAGAGGGAGCCGCATGCACACAAGCCTGGAGAGAGAGCATTGGAGCTTTGTGGGACCAAAAGTAGTTCAGCATGGCTACAGAATCATATGAGGAGAGAGGAGGAAGTAGAAAAGGCTGAAGGGATATTTTTAAAAATTTTTTCCCCAGCTTTATAGAGACATAATTGACATAGAACATTGTGTAAGTTTAAGGTACACAATGTGATTATTTGATACACATTTATATTGTGAAATGTTTACCACCTGATGTTAGCACATTCTTCACCTCACATAATTATCATTTTGTCATCGTTAAGGTGAGAACATTAAAGCTCTAATCTCAGAGCAACTTTCGAGTGTACAATTCACTATTGTTAACTACCATGGTCACCATGCTGTATATTAGATCCCCGGGATTTATTCATCTTATTATTGAAAGTTTGACCAATGTCTCCCCATTTCCCTCACCCTCTAGCCCCTGAAAGCCACCATTCTGTTTTGTTTCTATGAGTTCGATGTTTTAGATTTCACATATGAGATCATACAGTATTTGTCTGATGTATTTCACTTAGCATAATGCTCTCAAGTTCCATCCATGTTGTCATAAATGGGGGATTTTCTTTTTTGTGAATGAATAATATTCTTTTATATTTATTCCATTTTTAAATATATATGTATATATATCACTATATTTCACATATAGATCATTATATATCATATTTATATTTAACATATAAAGATCACATATCACATTTTCTTTATCCATTCATCTGACAATGGATACTTAGGTTGTGTCCACATCTTGGGTATTGTTAATAATGCTGCAAAGAACATGGGAGTGCAGATATCTCCTCAAAATAGTGATTTCACCTCCTTCAGATATAAACCCAGAAGTGGGATTGTTGAATCAAATGTTAATTCTATTTCTAGTTTTTTAGGAACCTCTAGGAACCTCCATACTTTTCCCATAGTGGCTGTACCAATTTATATTCCCACCAACAGTGCAAAAAAAAATTTTTTTTCTTTCACATCCTCACCAGCACTTCTTATCTCTTGTCTTTTTGATAATAGCCATTTTAACAGGTGTGAGGTGATCTCATTGTGGTTTTGACTTTCTTGATATGCATTTCTCTGATGATTAGTGATGTTGAGAATCTTTTCATGTACCCATTGGCAATCTGTGTATCTTCTCTGGAAAAACTATTAGAGATATATTTAATTCCTCTGTCCATTTCTTAATCAGATTTGTTGTTTGTTTTTTTGCTATTGTGCTATGTGAGTCCCTCATATATTTGGGATTTTAACCTCTTATCAGATATATGGTTTGGAAATACTTTCTCATATTCTATAGATTGTCTTTTCATTTTGTTGATGGTGTCTTTTGCTGTTCAGAAGGTTTTTAGTTTGATGTAGTCCCGCTTGTTGATTTTGGTTTTGTTACTTATGCTTTGGGTGTCATATCCAAAGCATCATTACCAAGATTGATGTCTAGGAGCTTTTCTCTATGTTTTCTTCTAGGAGTTTTATGGTTTGGGGTCTTACGTTTACGTTCTTAATCCATTTTGCGTTAATTTTTGTGAATAGTGTAAGTTATGGGTCCAGTTTCATTCTTTTGCATGTGGTTGTCCAATTTTTCCAACAACATTTATTAAAGAGACTGTCCTTTCCCATTGAGTATCTTGGCTCCCTTGTCAAATATTAGTTGACCATATATGCATGGGTTTATTTCTGGGCTCTTGAGTCTGTTCTGTTGATGTGTCTGTTTTTATGCCAGTAACATACTATTTTGATTACTGTAGCTTTGTAATATAGTTTAAAATCAGGACGCATGATACCTCCAGCTTTGTTCTTCTTTTTCAAGATTTCTTTGACTATTTGGGGTCTTTTGTGGTTCCATAAAAATTTCAGGATTGTTTGTTCTATTTCTGTGAAAAATGCCATTGGAATTTTGATAGGGATTCCATTGAATCTATAGATGACTTTGAGTAGTATGGACATTTAAACAATATTAACTCTTCCAACCCATGAATACAGGGTGTCTTTTCATATATTTACATTATCTTCAACTTCTTTCATCAGTGTCTTACAGTTTTTGGCATATAGATAAGGGAAACTTTTAATCTTGTAAATCAGGTCACCCCTCTCTCTAATTAAAACACTCCAGTGGTTTTACATTGCAAGTAAAATAGAATTCAAACTCTGCATCATGACCTTCAAAATCCTGTGCATCTGGCCCCCTTTTAACACTCTGGCTTCATATTTTTTGTTTTGGCTTTTTTTTTCCCTGTCCCTTAAATATATCAAGCTCATGTCAGTCCCAGCGTCTTTATATCAGGATTTTCTCTGGTTTTCACATGTTTCTGCTTATTATTCAAGACGCCACTCACATACCACCCCTTCTTTGATGCCTTCCCCAAGCAGTGTATAATAAACCAGCATTCTAACCCACTCTCTGTAATGTCTTATTTTTTCATAGCACCTATCAATCCTAAAATTGGAAAATACATGTTCATATATTTGTTTTCTACCTTCCTTCACTAACAGTGAGACTTGGTGGGCAGAGACTATATACCAATTTACTGCTGTATTCTCAGTATCTGGAACAGTGTTTGGCACATAATATGTATTCAATAAAATTCCCCTCAAGCACTGATAGGAGAGTAAGCATAGAACAACTCCATAAAGTGCCTTATACACCATGCTTAGGGCTTTACGCCAAAAATGCTAGGTTTTTAAGCAGAGTAGGGGCATTATCACAAGTGCGTGTCTTAGAAAAATCATCCTGGCAGTATCATAAAGCACGAATGTGGGGCTGGATGAAAGTAGAAAGACTGGTTAGGAGAGTGCTGAGATTGTTCCAGTCCTCTCCCCACTCTAACTGCTGACTTGAACCAAGGGAATGGCATTGGAAATAGAGTGGGGTAGAAACAAAATACAGTTGACCCTTGAACAACATGAATTTGAACTGCATGAGTCCACTTATATGTGGACTTTTTTTTAAACAAATATGTACTATAGTACTACACCATGTGTAGTTGATTGAATCTGTGGACGCAGAACAATGGATA
Source organism: Pseudorca crassidens (assembly GCF_039906515.1). NCBI lineage: Eukaryota > Metazoa > Chordata > Mammalia > Artiodactyla > Delphinidae > Pseudorca > Pseudorca crassidens. Next base: position 69,002,834 of record NC_090303.1, on the reverse strand, counting down.
TGGAGGGCCAACTGTAAACTCCTCTTTAGATTTTCCACTGTATGGAGGGTTAGCAGTCCTACCCCTCCATTGTTCAAAGGTCAGCTTTACATTGTACTTGATTAATTGGATAAGCATAGGAGGGAAGAGGAGTCAAGATGATATTTAAGGATATTTAGGTGTTTTTCTTCTATAACTGAGTAGAGGGAGAGAGAGAGATGTAACAAGAGGTCTGGATTTGAGAGTTATCAGCAAAGAGATGAAAATGGATGAGATCATTCTGAGGGAGAGGGTGGCATGAATGAGACTGAGAGGGTTAAGGCTGAAATCCTGAGGTACCCATGTAAGTTCAAAATCAAATTGAAAAAATTTAAGCCCATATCAAAAGCATTTTTAAAATTTACATTTGAGAAAGTTCTCCTTTGTGTGAAGTCTTTCTAGTTCCACCTGCTTGTGTCTCTGGTCAATTGTCAACTTCGCTAAAATAGGTAACCTGTTCTCTAGTAGGTAAGGTTACATTGAGGTAAGTCTCCCTGACTCATAAGCAACAACAGTATGGCTTAATAGGATAAATAAATTATGTGACAGACTGAAACGCCACTTTTGCATCTTGCAAAATAAATATTAGCACAAGAAAAACAGGAAATACTGATGGCATCATAATACTCTAATGCTTCCAGGTAATCATTAATCAAATCATTTTAAATGCCAAACAAGCAAGACCTTGTTTCCTCCCCTCATACAGACAGGATCCAGTGGCCCAATTAAGCATGAAAACTGCCAGAAGTTTCATCATGAGCACCAGGAACTCAAACACCAGGTCCTACCCTCTGAATACTTATTGCCTGAAGTTTCTGATTACAACTCGCCAAGTTCATCAGAATTTCTAATTAGTTATGATTGTGTTTTCTTTATAGGAGACTAGAAATCAAGATATTAAGCATGTTCTCTTGAAGAACTAAACAACCACATGTAAATTCTCAATTTTCATAAGGGAAACATAGTTTAACGGGATTTAAAAATGAGTGTGATTTTTATTCCCTATCTCCATCCCCACCATAAAATCTCCTATTCCCAAATAAGAAATGAAAAACTGCTTTTCTAGGTCACATACATTTATATTGTTTCACTAATAGTTCGCAAATAAAGCCCTTCAGGATTGGAGTCAAATATGTTTATTAAGAGCCAGAAAATAGTTGGCAATAGCCTACCTTTAGCTTGCGTTTCACCAATTAATTCATTTAATTTATTCTATTTGTAGATAACTCAATAGCCAATACAGTCACAACAAATTCTATCATTTAATAAAATTATCAGAACCGATAATTATATATCAAATAAATTATAACCAAGCAATACAGAATTTCTGACATAGCATGATATATGTAGGCTTGAAAATACCCACAATCTGTAAGACCACACACCAAAAATAGCCAAGTTTATAGGGAAAAATAGACCACTGAAAACTTTGCGACCAGAACACTACCAAAAACAATTTTTTAAAAATCTAGTAAAAATACCAGCCCAGTTGAAAAGGCATGTTCAATTCCAGTTTCATAAATAGATGAGTATTATAGTTTATCCAGGACTTGGTGTTGAAGAAATATGGAAGGTGTCTTGATGAAAGAGGCAGAAGGAAGGATTGAGGCTGTTCAACTATGAAAAAAGACAAAATGAAGCAGTGTGTGGGAGAAGTAAACCGCGAGCCCTTCCCATAGGTAGTGTAGCAAACCTGAGTTAGGAAGGATTGAATGAGATGATTGGGTGTCATGCACAGTATTGTATCCAGATATGTGTAGCTGCTAATTCTTGCTGGGGAAAATGTTAGAAAATTGCGTATGAAACAACGTTACATCCATGTTTTTCTGACTTCATTCCATAGCAGAAGAAACTATACCTGCATTTGAGTAACTAGTATAACATAGACCATATATATATAACATATAATGGAGGCTCAAATTGATACATAAAATAGAGCTAAAGCTGTAAAGTTCTTACCCTAATGATCTCTGGGTAAGATCATTTATAATTTATAATAAATTATAAATAGTAAGTTTATAATTTCTGATATCTGAGAGAGGAACAGCATCACCTTTGGAGACAAATTACCTGATTTCAAGTCCAGGGTTGTTCTCCTCCAGTTTGGGTTGTTTGGGGCAAGTTGCACAACTTCTGTAACCCACTGTCTGTTGCTTATCCTTAAAACAGAGCAAGTAGCATCAGTTGTCTCCTACGTTGTTGTGAAGGTTAGAAAAGATAAATGTGGAGAAGACACTGCCACAGTAGCCAACCCACAGAAAGTGCTCCATAAATTATGTTGTTATGATTAAGTGAAACTCCTTTTGACAGTCAGCCCTCCAAACTGGCTACATTCACTCCTTACCAAGAAGGCCTTTCCTTAGAGAATATCCCCATTTTCAGCCAGAGGATGTCATCCTGGTCAACCTTGCACCAAAGGCTTTTTTCAAAGGAGCAGGTTAGATCTCCAAAAGCATCCAGATGAGTCCTAGTTCTATCCCCAAATGATGGATCCCCTTGGGGCATTTCCTCACAGTGAATCAGAGCAATTAGGGGGAAAAAAAGTCTAGATTTAATTGATAAACTTTCCTTTTTGTAGTAAATTTAGATTTGTTTTGAGATATTTATAATATAGACTTTTCTCCAGCCCCCATAAAGGAATCTTAGGAAATGATCTTTGGGATTCTTTTGGTCTCTACTTCTGAAAGGATAGTATACCGAATGGAATATTTCTTTTTTACCAAGTAATAATGATGGAGTTTTACTGTACAGTCTTATGACATTAATTGCTCTGCCATGAACTTTGTAGGAAGAGCAAAAAAGCCAGAAATTAAAAAAACAAAAATCTCCCTGATGAGTTTTGCTTCTGGAAGTGTAGGAAACTGTAAGTTCTGAAGCACGTTTATAGCACTACAACTAGATGTGGAAAAAGTGCGCCAAAAATTATTTTTTAATGCCTTCTAGACTTAGAAGAAAATAAGAAATTTCCACAGATTAAAACAAATCTCATTCATAAACATATTTAAGATTCTTTAATTATTAAAGAATTTTAAAATTCTTTAAATAGTGTAGACCAAGTCCAACACTAAATAAAAAGTAATCTCTCATGACCACATGGGTTTATTACATAAACAAAGGATTTAACATTAGAAAATATAAAATGTATTTCACCTTTATTAGCAGATTAATGGAGAAAAGGACGTGATCTTCTCATTAGATGAAGAAAATGTTTGCTAATATTTTACCTTGATTCCTTATTGTAAAAATTCTCCAAGCAAACTAAGAATAGAAGGGGGGGCCCTGTTGTCCTAATAAAATGTATCTACCAAAAGCCAACGACAAATACTACTCTGAGGTAAAAGTTTAGAAACATTCCCTTTAAAATCAGGAAGAAAACGATATCCGTTGCCATCACTTCTTAGTGACGTCTTAGGCAAGACCTCTTAGGCAAGAAAAAGGAAATGAAATAAAAGAATTGGAAAGGAAGAAATCAATAAAATATGCATAGTTACATTTCTATGCAAATCACCAAAGGAGTACATGTAGATGTAAACTGCCGAGCCAGTAAAAGAAAAAAGTGAAATTGTACAACATAATCAGTGCAAAAGAACCAAGAGGGAGAAACGTAGAAAAATAGGAAAGGTGGAATGGATTTAAAGTGTGTGCACGCACATATACACACACATGCACACGAAGATGCTGGGAAAAAATCTGCATGTATCAGCAATGGAAGTAAATGAAATTGAGCTAAAATCAGTTAAAAACCAACATTTAAAAAAATCAAAAAATGATAAACACAAAAGGCTGGATAGGGATTGCCTCTTGGTGGGGGCAGCAAAGAATGGAATCGGGATGAAGCATAGATAGCCTAAACAATATTTGTCATTATCTAATTCTGATATATATTGATGAGGCCTTGGGTATTCTTTTTATTGGTATGCTCTATACCAAATATTATAAAAATAACTATATCAAAAACTATATATCAAGTATTACAAAATTAAAGTATATATATTTAAACTTCCTAAGAAGCCTTAAAATATAAACTAACCCCTTCATTTCAAATTAATATAACAAGTTTAGCAGTATAAGAATCCTGTAGGTAAAATGGAAGAATACTTCAAAGAAATAGAGTATTATTGTTAGAAACTGCTTATGACACCAAAATACGCTGTCTCAGGACTGTTCCCAGATTTGAGAATCAACCATAGGAAGGGCCAAAATCCAAAAAAGATTTCAAAAAAGTTATTAAGGATATTCTGATTAATGTATAAGAATGATTAGGGATTAAATCAGAAATAAGGTAAATCTCATTATTCAGATTTTTTAAAAAATGTGTTCTCCACGACTATGGAATTTGTTGTCTTAATACAGCTTAGTTGACATGTAAAGATTTATATAAAAGTAAGCTTTATATAATATAAACAGAATTTTTAGTAGGTACTTTAGAGATTTCTTGAATGAATGAATTTTATCCCCAGTAGTAATGACCTAACCATTACTGCCATCTAGTGACAGCATACCCTAATTATAGGCAAAGCACTGAATACTGAATTTATACTCTTAAGTAATCATGGTAATGTCAGGTTGGGGAAAGTCATTTGAAAAATATTTGGCATTCTCTTCTGTCCATACTGCCTCCCTCCAACATCATTTTTAATGGGCATATATTGAGAGTCATGATAACTGTTTCAGCCTACCCAACAATTTTTGCAAACTTGGGATCTCATTGGAAATCTTGCCTTCTCTTCTGGGGTATAAACAGGTCTGTCACTTTCCTCTATAAGTATTTAATTTCCTATGATAATGTTTATGGTCAGAAACTTCTGTTCATCATTAACCTTAGTGATTTGACTTATTGTAGGCATACAATATTTTATGAAGGGAAGAGGAAACTGTTCCTCTTCTTCTACCCAGTTTTGCATAGCAATTATGCACCCTTCAAATCTACAGAATATCTGGCACCTTGATCTTGCACTATAGTACAGACATTAAGTCTTTTCCCTTCAGATTGCTGACTAAGATTATACCAGTAGAATGTCTAGGTCAGCAGTATTTCTTCATTTTACAGGTGAAGACATTGAGGTTTGGGATTCGGATTTGAGCCTTTACTGAAATGGTGTAGTTTTCAGTCTTTTCCTGTTGTCACCTTGGATCCTTACAAGAAATCACAAAGATATTATGTCGTTTTTTTAATGTTTTTAATCACATCTTGTTTGGCTAGAAGATTAGAAGTAAAATAATAGTAGCATTTGTTTTGAGTTTGATGGATTTATGAGTATCACATTCGGGGGTAGTGATGCTACGTTTAAATACTAACATTTTCTCCCCAAGTGATTTAGTAACACAGAAAAGAAGCTGGATATCTGTTTTCCCTCTTTGGAGTCATAACTCTCTTTCACTGACGTACTCACTTCTTCTACATTTGAATTTTTTATTATTGTAATTAAGTGCTACTTTATGAGCAATCATTTCAAAATAGATGTTTGTTGATTTGGTAAGTTCACATTTTTTTACACAAGTTTTATTGAAATGAAATTAACTGTGCCTTGTAATGAGGGTTCCCAGTACCAATGCATTATTGAAAAGTTTAAACATGTTATGCTGATGCGGTAGAAAATATTTTGTGTAACTATATTATCTCATCTACTCATTTTCTTTTTGGTGAAATCATATAAATAGGAATTTTTGGCATTTTGGAGGAGGAGAGGTTCTTATGCTGTTTTATGACTAAACGAATTAAAGCCCTGACAATCAGAAACTGTCTTTAGTTAATATGCAGTAAGGTTATAAGTACTTATGTAATAGTGTGAGCCTGACTGCACGTGAGAAAGGAGAATACGTCACTTTCTGTTCCCCTTCAAACGGTGTGTAGTTGCACTGTCAGTGGATGGTCAGAGCCCTCTCATTTTGCCAGGGGTTAGACTTTGAAGGTGATTTCAATGTTGGCACGTAGTTATCCAGCTCTGTTACCCTGCGATCAAGACAGATTTACATTTCCTGACTGTTATTTTCATTAAATGGAAACGAGGATGTGTGGCTTCATTTAAGCCTCCTGTGAATTCAAAGCTTTGAGGAAAACCTCATTAATCTGTACCCCATCTGTTCAGAGGATGTAATAATTTAGAAAAGTGCTGGGCTGAAGTTTACTTTCCTGGTATCTATAAAGAAAGGATTACTAACCCATTAACGAAATTAATAGTGCAAACAAGATTGGAAGAACAAATGGTATTAAACACCCTAAAGCACTTTAGAAGCACCCATATACTTAAGGCCTATCTCAACTCAAAATATAAAATATTCCCAGAGTTTCTTAAAGCAGGATCACTGTCCAGCAACAATGATGAGGATTTTAAATGTCCCTTATTTGGAACAGTCCCCTAATTCACTATTCCCCTGCTTTCAACCCGGTTATTCCAAATCCCTGAGGCTAGGTTGAACTTGACAAACAAGTTATTAAGTTTGTGTAAAGACTAGGTTGCTTGTCAGTGTTACAAAGTGATCCCAAAGTGGAGACCATCCTTCCCAGTGAGCAATGTTCAGGTGGACTTCTGGTGTCCAGCTTCTAGAACAGTCAGAGATGAGAACATTCAAATCATTCTGCGTATAATACTTTTTAAAGGTTTTAAACAAATTTTAAAGACTTCAGTTTTTTTAGAGGAGTTTTAAGTTTACAACAAAATTAAGGAGGTACAGAAGTCTCCCGTATGCTCCCTGTCTCCACACGTGCAAAGCCTCCCCCGTTATCAATATCACTCACCAGAATGCTACATTTTTTACCAAGAATGAACCTACATTACTACATTATAATCAGCCAGAGTCTCTAGTTTAACTCAGGGTTCACTGTTGATGCAGTACATTCTATGGGTTTGGACAAATGTTATAAGAACATGTATCCATCATTATAATATCATGCAAAGTATTTTTACTGCCCTAAAAATCTTTTGTGCTCTACCTATTCATTGCTCTCCACTGCCCCAGCAACCAGTGATCTTTTTTATAGTCTCCATAGTTTTGCCTTTTCCAGAATGTCAAAGAGTTGTAATCGGGGCTTCCCTGGTGGCGCGGTGGTTGAGAGTCCCCCTGCCAATGCAGGCGACATGGGTTCGTGCCCCGGTCCGGGAGGGATCCCACACGCCGCGGAGCGGCTATGCCCGTGAGCCATGGCCGCTGAGCCTGCGCGTCCGGAGCCTGTGCTCCGCAACGGGAGAGGCCACAACAGTGAAAGGCCCGCGTACCGCGAAAAAAAAAAAAAAAAAAAAAAACCCATAGGCTTGGACCCTAGCACACTACCTACCACGGGGCTTTGCTTGCAAATACTAGGCATGTGAATTTTGAGCGAGTGAATGAATTAGTCTATTTCTGTATGCGCTGGAAAGTGTGGCATCATGGTAGAGAGTTCTTTTCTGCTTTCTTGAGTAGGAAATGCTTTTTTCATCTCTCTAGGGAACTAAAATAAAGGATTTATTTCAAACCTTGAAATTCCATAACTAGTTTAATAACATTTTAAGCGTGATCTGTCACTTGACCATATTTTCCTTCCCCACCTCCCAGTTACCTCCTGAGACTGCAGATTTCTTTCTCAGGATATTATCCCAAGGAAGGAAAGAAACTCATCATTTCCTTATCCTCCTTTTCTGAACTGTGATCACACACTGAAAGCTCCATCCTGAGCTGGTGTTTGAGAATCTGTTACCATGGAGCTATTCCCCAGCTCAAAGGATGGTTTTATTGCATACAGTGTTATAGGAAAAGAGAATGATAAAAATTAAACTTAAAAAAAAATCCTTATTAATAATGGAAATGGGGAAAATGTTTTTAAAATCAAATACATGTTGAAGTACAATGCATTTTTATGGTCTCCCTTTCTCTCCTAAGGGCAAAACATTGGGCAAAAAGTAAGGGCAAAACATTGCCCTTATTTTTTGCTTTGTGTTTGTGGTAATTGTGTTGTGTTGTTTTTAAAAGACCCTGCTATCTACTAGCTTCTGGGCATATGTCCAAAATACACTTGGACATTAACTCAATTCAGCAGTTCAGATTCGTAGAGACCTCCAGAAGACTCCACTAGTCCATTCCTACCAACCTGCCTCTGACCTGTGCCCTCCCAGACAAAGCTACTTAAAGAAAAAATAATAAGATTCAGTGCTTGTGTGGAGGTCAAAAAGGATACAAAAGAGTGAAAGATAAATACCAGATTTTGAAGCAGAGGTGACTTTGAGAATGAGGGTAACCCTGACACTGAGGCAAGTCTGAAGGGGACTTGATGTTGAGGCAATGTGATAAGCTATTCAAGTGAAGTATGCATCAGCCCCAGACCCCGTCACTTTGCAGCCAGTAATGAGCCTACTGTGATGGTTGTGATCTTTTTTCTTACATGGATTGAGTGATCAGGATTTATTGTTTTTGTAAACCCACAAGTTTAACAGTTCAGAGTTTTTCAGCTGTACTCTATTTCAAGTATTTTGTCCATTTTGTAGCACTTGGAAGCACATTAATTATGGAAGAAAAAATGGTATGTTTACCAAAAGTCTCTTTTCCTGGTAAAACCTCTGAAAAGTTATTATTATTATTGTTTTACAACTTTTAGGAGAAATGAAATTTAGAAATGCATTAGGAGCAAACAAAATGAGTTGCAATTAAATCTTTCAAAATGTCTTAAAATAGCTGTTAAGATAGTTGTCAAGTTTCCTGATTCTTTGGAAAGTAAGGAACAATAGCTTTGTTGGAGACAGAATTCAAAACATTCTCTGCTTCTAGGACCTTGGTCTAGATAGAAATTCAGGAGTGTGTCAGGTGCTGGGAGATGGGGTGTGGACCCACTGTTGGCCAGGAGCAGTATTTAGCTTTGGCACAAACAACACGAGGTATGCTAGACAGACCTGACAATTGTCCTTGTGACACCAGGGATCAGAAGTTAGAGAAATGAACAGGTTGTGACTGGTAGCATGGAATAGAGGTTAAGAGCTCAGCCTTCCAATTAATGGTTAAGTGTTGTTTAAACCCTTTAAGCCTCAGGCTTCTCATCTGTGAAACTGGATTCATAATTGTATTTACCTCATAAGGTGGTTGTAATGATGGAATCAGACAATATGTGTAAATTAGCTTAGCCATTTACACATAGTATGTTCCAGCATGGAGTAAGCATCCGCTAAATATGAAAGTTACTTTTGTAAAACTCCAAAATCTCTTGAGAGGTACTTCGTGGATGCATATCTACTTCAGCTTTACGGTGATACGGATCTCCCAGGAGAATATGTTGAATTTTGGAGATCATTTTGAAGGATTCTATTATATTCTTGATTTCTTATAACTAGTGTAGATGGGTCTAATTCTATATCTCAATCTAGGTGGAGAGTTCAAAATTTTTCTGTCATGGAAACGGCATCACTGATCAATGGAAAGCTTCATGCTGTACTTATTCATCAGGGCTTGATGTGAGGTAGATAAAGAGGAATGGCTATACTTTCCTTTTTTTCTTTTTCCTTTCTTTCTATATATATATATTTTTTTAACCATCTCCATCCTCCAGATATCATGATTTCTATTAAGCAGTCTCTTGTTTCTCTGGTGGAGTGCTAGTATTCCACAGATGGAGAAACCACTTAATCTGAAGTCTCACATTGTTAGAGATATTCGCAGAGACCAACAATTTAAAATCTGGTTGGCTGAGCAGTGGACTACTTTAGAATCTCAGCTGTCCAGAGAGAGCTATTCTGATGCAACCAACAGCTCCCCTTCTCAGTGATCCACCAGCAAATGCTCTTAATTCGCTAATTTCCTTGCTATAACTGCATTGCGATATTTGCTCTCTCTTTTTCCTTCACCCCAATAGGCCTATTTATGTAACATAGAAATCTGGTTTGACGTACGGTCTGGCTGCTATGGTTGGTTGGGCCCAGAATTCCTCTGGGGTCTGCATGACGCTTGTGAGGCACTGATTGCGATTACCATATGCAGTGTTCTACACTTGTCCTAAGAAATGGGTGTTTAGTCAGAGCTGTTACAGTAGTCAACAGACCTTTGCAGATTTCCGAGGTATGGAGTGCTGTGAGAGATTTTCAAATAATCATGTCACAGAACGAAAATAAAATGCACACAGAAAACCAATTCTGTGGTGTGTTCAGAGGAAAACAAAACCAGAGCTTTGTTTTCTCCCTTTCATTGTGGTCTGGTATCTTCTAGACACTTAATTCCTTCCCAGAAGTTGCCCTCCTGGGAGATGGGGACAACAAAAGCTCTTTTTTTTTTTTTTTTTTTTTTAATAAGTTGAAAGCAGTAAGTGGTAGATGAGAGCCTCTGACTTCATAGTGATCAGTGTGGGCATTTCATTTCTGACCTTCAGTGTATTTACCTCCACAAGCCTCTGTAAATGGAAAACATTGGCTTCAAAGCCCTTCATGGCTCTGAAACATTTTCATGTATTGCTGAATGATTATATTTCCTGGAGACTAGTGGGATATAGATTATCTTCACTGGGAAAAAAAATGTTTCCAATTTAAACTTAATGTGGAGGGTGGTTCAATACTGGATATAAACAGCATGCGTTGAGGCAGTTGCAGATAAACACTAACAGAAAGGTAATGAATCTATCTTAGGCCTGGACGTGGGGGAATTAAGACTGAATTCTCAAGGTGGCACAAAGGCAAGTGAATTCTCACCCCAAGGCTGATAAATAGATAATAATGAGAAAAATAAAACTGTTTGCTTATTTGTTGACAAAGCACAGATGTCTCCACTTGATTTCATATTAAATGGAAGGTTTAACTGTCATTCTGGCGGGGAAATGAAGCTTTTTTTTTCCCCCTCAGAAAATGCTGAAGCAGATTGTCTATTAAAAAGCCTAATGGAGAATTTGAAGACAGAAACCTCACAGCAAGGCAAAGAGAGTAACTAGGCTGGGAAAGAGTGAATCTAATAGTGATAAGTCAACTTTGCTTCTGCCAGGAAGTTCAATGCTGAAAATTCACATTATATAAACTCGATTTATTTATCTCCTTTCTTATTTGAGAGTATTAGAGCTATGGCTTCAATAGTTCATTGCTGTCAGTATTCTCCTAAAATAAAAGGTGGTCAAAGGCATTTGTGTATTTTCTTAAGGAAATAAACCCCTAAGTCTGTTTAACATAGTTACCAAGAGAGGAAGTAGAACAGGTCAGAAATCCGTTTTTAATATTGAATCAAGAAAATGTCTCCTGACTCTTTACCAAAGCAGTCCTTGAAAACTAGAGTCTTTTCATAACACACTCTGAACTGGTAAGTATATGTACCACGAGTCTCCCTTTCTTGTGAACATTTACACAAGCCTCCTATCTTAGGACCCATTTACTCCATTTCCTTCCTTGCGTATCATGCCATGTTATTTGATCAGCCTCCATTCGGAAATGTATACATTGAAGTTCATTCATTCAGCAAATATTTATCTTCTGTCTACTCTGTGTCTACACTGACAACTCAGGGAAGAATAGGATAAGGTGCTTATAAACTGGAAGAGGAGACAGAAATGTCAACAGATTACAGCCTGGTCAGTGTCATAGCACAGGTGTAAACAGAGTGCGGTGGGGACACACACAGAGAAGGAGATATTCTCCTCAAGGGGACCCAGGAATGCCTCCCAGTGGTGGTGATACTTAAGCTGTATCTCCAGGGATGAACAGGGTATGTTTAGAGTCTGTAGTCAAGCTCAGCATGTGAGAACCTTGTGGAAATAATGGCAACTAGAAGGTTATAAACGTATGTTGTTTATATAAAAGGTAAGTCTTCTCAGAAATTAAACTTAATTGTAGAGGGTGTTAAGACATGGAGAGTAAATATCTTTCATTTGGAGGAAATTTCAGATATACAAGCGGGAATAATACACTATGAAAAGACCTGTACGTGGCTATTGCTAGGTAGACACTGGAGTCTACAAGTACCTTTCTTTTTTTTTTTTCCTCTATCTGGAGTTCTACAGGAGCAAGAATCAGAGAGATTTGGTGCCTGGCTAGGCTTACTTAGATAACTTATTAATTTGCCAGGCACTACAATGACCAGTAGATACTGTATTTCATAATTAAAAGCAAACTAAGTCAAGGAGAAAGGTTGGATGTCTTGTTTGGGCGGGGGGGGGGGCGGTTTCAGAGCTCATCAGTGACAAAACCGTGAATTGAACTTGAAGCTCTGGGTTATGTACTAATGCCCTAACTGTTCACAAAGTATTAGAAGGTTTCACTGTAGGAAGACTGAAAATCAATATTGATTGACTGAGTATTTACTAAATAGCACAGTGTCACATGCCCTGAGATGTCTCCCTGCAGGTCGCTAAGGCTGGTGCTTTCTTACTAGACCTCATCCCCTTTCACCTACAGGGACATAGCTTGAGCAATTCTTTCCCCCTCTTCCTGCATCACCAATATTTTCCTGTCTATAAGATTTTTCCTAACAGCATACCAACGTGCTGGTTTTTATTCCATTATTAAAAAGAAAAAAAGGCTGAGTACAGAGATTAACTCTAGCAATTTTTCTCATTTTCGTCACTGCCCAACTCAGAGTGGCTGTACTCCTGGTCTGTGTTTCCTCTCCTCCTATTCTCTCTTAAGCCCGCTCCCATCAGGCTTTTCACCCACAGCACTCCACAGAAACTGCTCCTGTGAAGCTCATCGGTGACCTCCAAGTTGTTGACTTCAGTGGTCCCTTCTTCAACCTCATCGTCATGGACCTGCAGCTGCACTGAGCAGTAAAAAGGCCAATGCAGTAGAGCCTTCTCCTGCTCTAGTAGAGCCACCTTCCTTCCTTCTTGAAACAGTTTCTTCCTTACCTCTCCTATGAGATAGGAGGACAACACATTTTCCTCCTATCTCATAGCTACTTGGATGTTTAATCAAACTTGAAAGCTCATAATGTCTGACCTCATGAGCTAAGCCACTCTGACTCCCACCCCTAACCCTATATCCCTCTCCCCTTCCACCAACTTCCCCACCTCAGTTCACGACAGCTCCACACTTGCAGTTCCTCATGAGAGAAAATTGTGGCTCAGCTCCTTTTTCTCACACTCTACGTTCAATCCATCAGCAAATTAACTTGGCCCTGTCATGACTGTGGTGGACTTTGACCACTTCTCAGCAGCTCTGCTGCTACTAAGCTATCGTCACTTGATTCCTGGCTTATTGCAGTGGTGTCCCCTACCCCTACCCCATCTCTCAGCCTTTATCCTTGCTTAAGACTACTTTTAAGGCAATAACCATAGTTATCTTGGTAAAATTTAAGTTCTTGCCTCAAAACATTCCATAGGCTCTTAAGGCCCCATATCACCTGTCCTCCTATTTCCTCTGTGGCATTGTCTTCTACAACTCTCCCCCTCACCCACTAAACTCCAGACTCTCCAGCCTCCTTCCTGTTCCCCTGATCTAGGGATTAGCAAACTATCTGTAACGGAAAATATAGTACATAATTCAGACTTTGTGGGTATGTGGTTTCTGTCACAACTACTGAACTCTGACATTGTAACATGAAGATAGCCATAAACAGTTCACACATGAATGGATGTGGCTTTGTTCCAATTACACTTTGTTTATCGTAACAGGCAGCAGCTGGATTTGTCTGCAGGCTGTGGTTTGCAGACCCTTTCTGATTCACCAGGTAACCCCTCCCTTAGAATCCTGGCTGTTTCCAATGCTTAGAATTGTCTTCTCCGGATAGCCACATTGCTTCCCCCTCACCTCTCACCAGAATCTACTCAAGTGTCACCTTCTTAACGAGGTGTTTTTCAACATGAGTACTGGCAGGACAGACATGGCATACTCAAATGAGAAAAGTTTAAGAAAGGTCTAATGAAGGTATGGGCAGGGAGTAGGTAGACCAGGAGGCGTATGTATATGCCAGGCCTGGTAAGTAGATGGGCCTTAGATGGATAAGGAGTAGAAGCAGTTGTAGCACCTATAGCACAAGAGAAGTGGGTAGCCAGGATATCCTGAGAAGCAGTGACTTCTTGAACTCCTGCTTGGGTGCCCTATTACTGGGACCAAATCTTCAGCCAGAGGGCAAAGGAGGTCCCTGATACAGTCCATGTGGTCAGCCTCCTGGGACAGAAGAGTTCAGAGAAAGGTGGAGAATATATCTGATGAGCCAGAGGAAAGATAAGACTCACAAGGGGCTTCCTCATCCACCATTTTGAAAATTACAACCAGGACCAAGTGTACCATTTAAGGGGCCACTTGTTTAAAAATTAAGAAGTTCTAGACAGTGGGAGTGAAGCACTGCACCCAACGTGGAGCCCTTCTGATCTCAGGGCCCTGTGTGATTGCATAGGCTGTGCACCCATGAAGCCAGCCTTGATTTCAACCCTTTCCCCAGCACTGAATTCCCTATTCCTCTTCTCTACTTTGTTTTCTCCACTACACCTGTCTCAGTCTCACATGCTATATAATTTAACTGATTTGTTTAGTTTATTATCCTTCTGCTGCACTTGAATTTGAGCCCCCCAGGCAGAGATTTTAATCTTTTGTTACATGCTGCATATAATGTCTTAAACACTCCCTGGTACATAGTAAATGCAACAGATATGTGTAAATATATGCAATTCTCCTGGAAAAGGGAAGAAGAAAGGCCACAGAAAGGGATCATCACACTTATTGATTTAGCTTGGTTCCCTTTCCATAGCCCTTCTCTTCATAAGCCAAAACCCAAAGCTGAGTGCAGGCCAGTATCTCTCACTGGAAAGGATAATTTTTAAAATTCTCGGTATTTAAGATCATCTGCCTTAATAATTTCTTATATAGAGGAAGTAATCAAAACAAGACCTCTAACTTAAATTAACAGTTGGCATTTAGAATAGAAATGTGTGCATGAGTATAATTTTTAAGTTTTCTAAGGATTATTTCCATGTTATGAACTTAGCTAATATTTATTCTTTGTGGTCTGCCTATCCTAGAATGATTGTTTCTCAGAGTTCTGTGCTTGGCCTACGTCTTCTCTCATTATACACACTTCGCAGCAAACTCATCTGCAGCCAGTGAATCAAAACAGCACTTAAAGTAGATGAGGCACAAACACGATCTCCAGCCTGTATCTTCCACCTGGGCTTCAAAATGTGTATGCTACAGTCCAACTGCCTACTACATATCGTTACTTGTAAGTCTCATAGGGATAGCAAACCCACTCAGAACGGATGTCGCTGTATCCCCCTTCTCCCACTCCAGCCACCAGCCTGCTCTTCCTGCTTTGCCTCTGAGAACAGCATCTTCATCGCTCATGATCCCTGCCAGAAACCTAGGGGTCTCTGGTGACTTCTCCCTCTTCCTCATTTACCATCTGATTAGCCCAACAGCCTATTGTTTTTCACCTCCTAAATACCTCTCATATCTGAGTCTCCTTTTCATCTTCACATCTGTTACCCTAATTCATTTTGACAGTAGTCCCCTAAGTAGCCTTCTTGCCTTTAACCATGCTGTTAAATCTGTCATTCACCATGCTGCTAATGCAGGCTTCTTACCATGTCTCTTCTGTTATTTTTTCAGTAGCTTCTCTTCACCTATAACATAAAACCTGAGCTTCTTTAGATGGCGAGTAGAATCCTCCAATGTATTATCTCCCTCAATGTCTTGCCAATGTATGATACTTTAATGAGTGACTTGTACTTATCCAGCCAAATCTTTTCCATGGTCTCTAATGCCTCTCCCTGCCTTAGCACCCAGTGTTGTTCCTCCTACAGAGAATGCTTTCCCCAGTATATCCAACCCAGCAAATTTCTGCTTCTCCTTTAAACCCACCTCTTTCCCTCTGTGCCCCCTGCACATTGTAATGAGCCCATTACAGCTTTGCATCTCACATTGTGACAGTTGGTTTAGATATCTGGCTCTCCACTAGATTCTAGGTTCCTTTGGAGAAGAGACATCTTTTTATATTTGTAGCCCCATGTCTAGCACAGTGACCAGCACACAGTAGGTGCTAAATAAATGAGATGAACAGATGCTACATTTCCATTTTGGCTATTACACAATGTTCATATGTGTGCATAAATTTAAACCACAGGTCTAGAACTACACAATCATAATTTGAAATACTTAAGTCTTAAAGTCTTTTAAACAATATTCAAAGTAACTATTAACTACTCTCTAATGATTTTTGCCTAGAAAGTACTAAAGGAAGCTAATTTTATTTTTTTCTTAATGACTGTGAAAAAGTTACCTTTTAAACAAAAAATTAGTAGTTTATAACTGTCAAATTTATTTATAAGCTTCAAAAAGAAAATACAGTATCTCTTCAAATGTATATACACAAGTACACAACACTTAATCACACTTAGGAACAAAATATTTCAAGAGTTTAAAAAACTATAATTGTATAGACTAAACTGAGTATCAGTCATATTTAATTAAAAGTTAATATTTTAGACACATAGTTTATGTTGCAATTATTATTTATGTCTTAACCCCATAGCTATGTCATTCTGCTTCAAATAATAACTCCTTTTAGTTCAGATATATACTAATTTTAGAATGTATTGTCAGAGCCTAAAGGCCAGATTAAAATTTGGCTCTAATATTTGAAAAGAGTAGCATGTGCTATAACCATGCCATGTTCCCTGGTTTTCTGAGGGGCACATTAAAAGGATTATATTCTTGTTGGAGGAATATATAGGGCAATAAACAGTTCTGTGGGTAATTAAACAGTGCAATGAAGCCGAATCTTCCAATTACCAGCAAAAGGCTCTTATTGCAAATATGTTATGGTACCATGAAAATTTCCTTTTGTATATTAGTGTTTTTTAGAGATATATTAGTTTTTATAACGTATTATTTTAAGAGCTTGATTATTATTAGCTTTATACTGAGCAGTAGCAGATGTGTACACTGAAAAGCATCTTAAACTGAATTTCCAAAATTCAAAATCCAAGTTAATATCACTAGATCCAAAAATAACTTTTCACTTTCTATAAACTATTTCTGTACCCATAGAAAAGCAGGGAGAAGAGAAGGGAGGACTGACATTTAATCCAGAATAGATATGCCTTTGGGTAGAGATAGCTGCTGAGTAAAGCTGACAGATTTGTACAAAAAGTGCAGTTCGTAGATGGAAAAACTGTATCTACAGGCTATTAAATCTGAACTTTCTGAACAAACACAGTGTAGCTAACCCTAGTCATCTCTGAAATAAGATATTATTCATCTTAGAGTAGCAGTGATATTCACGGATTATAGTAACTGAATTATGATTATTTAAAACATAGTAAAATATACAAAAAGAACTGGAAAATCATTACGTTATTTTTCTTCTCTGGCACTGTGAATTGAATGTTGATATCTTTTACCCTTTGACTCCATTTTTAAAGACTGGCTTCAAAAAGAGAGACATTACTTGACAGGGATGTGTAAGCTTGGAGAAAGTTTGGAAAAATGGTAGCTGGAAAAATTTCCCTGATACTGTAATACATGTGATGGTGGTTTTATTCTGTGCACCAAATTTTGTAGAAAGAAACTCAATACCAGTCTGCTGGGAAGCTTGGCTGGCACTCCAGAGCCTTTATGACAGGAAGTAGGGTTGGCTGGGCCTCCATCTATCCATCCACATTCATTGTAAAGTGACTCAACTCTCCTGAATAAGGACTATTCATTATAGTGATGTTCAG
Source organism: Pseudorca crassidens (assembly GCF_039906515.1). Taxonomy (NCBI): domain Eukaryota; kingdom Metazoa; phylum Chordata; class Mammalia; order Artiodactyla; family Delphinidae; genus Pseudorca; species Pseudorca crassidens. The sequence goes on along the minus strand of NC_090303.1, from coordinate 68,985,232 downwards.
ACACAATTTTCTTCTATTGCTCACATTCTCTTCTATTTCATCTCTCTTCTTGTTTCCCTAACTATACACACACACACACACACACACACACACACACACACACACACACACACACACACACACACACACACACACACACACACACACACACTGACACACATAAATAAACTTTCAAACAAAAGGTTCTCACCTCTACGGCCATTTCCCTTTGGCTGTTCTTTGAAAAATCAGACATGATGTGCTATCACATGTCCTTGTTATGTCCCGGTATGCATGTCCATTTAAGGGCCATCAGTCATGAATAAGTTATGATTCCTGTGTATGGTTGTTAGAAAATTAAGATATCTTGACGTTGCTCTGATAGTTTAGGATTCCACATTTCACTGAAGCATGGGCTTCTTCATATATAGTTCCATTATAACATTGTGTGGGATCTTGTCATAAGAGTTAAATGTCAGATGGCAAGTGCCCATTTGCAGGGGTCAGTAATGAAAATAAACTGAATCTCAGCTTTTTGGTTATGAATTAGAAAATGAAAAAAAGTATTCTGATTGAGGGAAGTCACCATGGATCACTTATAATCCCTCCTATTCCTTTTCTAACATCTAGATCTTTTTTTTTTTTTTTTGCGGTACACGGGCCTCTCACTGTTGTGGCCTCTCCCGTTGCGGAGCACAGGCTCCGGACGCACAGGCTCAGCGGCCATGGCTCATGGGCCCAGCCGCTCCGCGGCATGTGGGATCTTCCCAGACCGGAGCACGAACCCATGTCCCCTGCGTCGGCAGGCAGACTCTCAACCACTGCACCACCAGGGAAGCCCTAACATCTAGATCTTTTTGAGTAGTCTTTTATTTGAGTAGGTGGTTTGAAAGCTAATTTGACTCCTTAAGTAGACTATTTGAGGTAGAAATATTCACGGAGATTTAAAACGTAACTTGATTTACAAAAAAAGTGATCCGTTCAGGGAACATTTGCAGTATTTTCTTTCATCCCTTTACCTTCAACTTTCCCAAGATTGATCAAGCATTGCCCATAGAGTATAATTACTATGGAGGGAAAGCTTACATATTCCATTATGGGTTAAAGAGACTTCATGGAGACCATAATAAACAGTGTTACTGTGGTGATCCATAAGATCTTCTCTTTTAAAGGATCTAACAATTTACTTAACTGCTCCCTGCTTTTACTTTCTCATTGGTAAAATGAAGGGCCTTATTTATATATTCCCTTAAATCTGTTCTAGCATTAGTAGTCTATAATCTATGATGCTTGATTTGCTTCCGATTCGGTTCTCCTGTTTCCCACTGATGGATGGGGATGTATTCTCAGCCCAACCTCTTCTTTTTTTTTTTTACATTGTTTATTCAGGATATCTTGTTAATTCTTTTTTTTTTTTTCACATATAGAATCTAAAAAAAAAAATGTTTCTGAAAAACCTAGGGGCAGGACAGGAATAAAGACGCAGACGTAGAGAATGGACTTGAGGACATGGGGAGGGGGAAGGGTCAGCTGGGACGAAGTGAGAGAGTGGCATGGACATATATGCACTACCAGGCTCTTTAGACAAGCTGTCCCTTCTCTCCTACACATCTCTTCGCAGTGGGGCTTTCCTCCTTGACTGCCTAAAGGTGGGCCCGCCTGCCTCCACCACTGCCTCCCTCAAGTGTTGGCAAAGTGTGTATCAGAGGATCTTCATGCTGCTAAAACAACCATGCTGCCATGTCAATGGAGGACTGAGGGTCCAAAGATCTTGAAATATTAGATTTGAAAACAATAGCAACATTAACAGTGAGTGTCTCAGTCATTTTCTGTTTTTTAACAGAATTGAAACCAAGATTTAAAAATATAAATAGAATTATTTTATATATAAATAGTGAACAAGTTAGTAATCATAAGCTTTCATAATGTATGACACTGACACATTAAAAAAAAAAAAACCCACCAAAACACTGTAATCTTTACTTAGACATTCCAAGACTGAGACAGTGAAGCATTGGAACACACTTTTTAAGGTTGTTTTTTTTCCCTGCGATAATGGCCAATTATGCTATTGTAATTACCTAAGCAAGCTATTGTAATTACCATCAGTCAACCTCAGTTCGACTGAATCAGAGGAAGAGATCTTAAATCCTATCAAATGCTTTATAGCTGACTATTTCTATAGTACTAAACCTCAGAATTTGGCCCATGAACTATTTCCATCATGCCTATTTTTAAAAATCCAAATTAAAACTCTACCCTCAGCAATGGTTCTCAAACTTGGATTTATAAGCATTGCCAGGGGTGCTGTTTAAAAGTGTAGTTTCTCGTGTCCTAACCCTAGAGATACTCATTGAGAAAATTTGATGTGGGAATTAGGAATTAGCAATTTCAATAATCTTACCTCATCAAGGAGATGAGAATTTATCAGATGAGAATCTAGAGTGGAATAGAGCAACTCAGAGGTTAATCAATTTTTTGGATATGTATAATCTTCTGAAGTGATATTCATATATTCATTTATTTTAAAATAGTATTAATTTACTTTAAAAAATCTTCCAACATTTAATATAAATGAAGTATTTAAATGTTACATGTAATCACTGAATTATTTGGAAGTGACCATTTTCATTCAAAGAATATAGTACAGGTTTAAACGAAATAGTCTTTAGTTCACTAAATATCAGAGTTTCCTAGTTTTTAATTTGATATGTCCCAACTCTGCAGTTACGTTCTTTACCTTATTATAACATACTATGTTACAGCTAGATCTTGTTTCAGTGTTCCAGAGAAAATTTCCTGGAGCACTGGCTGGTTATCAGGGCTATTCTTTTTTCTAGTCAGTGTTCTTACTTTTGTTTCTTGTGTATATTTCATCTTATTTCCTCAAGGCCTCTCAGAGTGGCTTGAATGTTGGCTTTCAAAAAGATTGCTTGTGAAAAGTGTGGGGAAATAAGTTGAAATGTCTAGACAATGAAAAAAAGGAGGTTAGCCAAATATTAAATGCATGTTTCTAAAGGAGTATCATAATGATTTCTAAAAAAAGGTTCTCTTTCTGTAACCATCCATCATAAAGAATGAGATTTGCTTTGTAAATACCAATGTGTTATTTTTCCATAATGGCTTTCTTCTGAAGACCCGCCTTATCTTACACATGGTTTCCTTTCTGTCTCTTAATGAGGGACAAAGCTGAAATATTCTGGATGGTGTTTTATCTTGATGTTCTCGAGAGAGAATTATGTGAGATCCTAAAGTCTTAAAGACATTCTATGGAAAAGGTTTATCTTCTCTTCATTTTAAGAACGTTTTTCCTGTAATTTTAAATTCTTTTTTAATTGCAATATAGTTGACATATAACATTATATTACATATATGTTTCAAGTATACAACATACTGACTTGATGTTTACATCGTGTATGCTATTTGTATATACAACAGTATACACAATGTTTACATTTGTGTATATTGTAAAATGATCACCACAGTAAGTCTAGCTAACATTTGTCACCATACATAGGTGCAATGTTTTTCTTGTGATGAGAACTTTTAAGGTCTACTGTCTTATCAACTTTCAAATATGAATTACACTATTATTAACGATAGTCATCTTGCTATATATTATGTCCCTATGACATTTATTTTATAACTGGAAGTTAGTACCTAAAAGCATTTTTTTTTTTTTTTTTTGCGGTACGCGGGCCTCTCACTGCTGTGGCCTCTCCCGTTGCTGAGCACAGGCTCCGGACGCGCAGGCTCAGCGGCCATGGCTCATGGGCCCAGCCACTCTGTGGCATGTGGGATCCTCCTGGACCGGGGCACGAACCCGTGTCCCCTGCATCGGCAGGTGGACTCTCAACCACTGCACCACCAGGGAAGCCCTAAAAGCATTTTTTTTTTTTTTTCGGTACGCGGGCCTCGCACTGTTGTAGCCTCTGCCGTTACGGAGCACAGGCTCCGGACGCGCAGGCTCAGCGGCCATGGCTCACGGGCCCAGCCGCTCCGCGGCACGTGGGATCGTCCCGGACCGGGGCACAAACCCGCGCCCCCCGCATCGGCAGGCAGACTCTCAACCACTGCGCCACCAGGGAAGCCCCCTATAAGCATTTTTTGACATGTAATTTTTTTTTTATCATTTCCATTTGAAATAAGTAGTGTTTGGTACATGCTTTCTGACAGGTCTTACCTATATTAAAATTTGGATAGTTTTATCATGCATTTCTTGCATTAGTTTTATTTTTTAATATTTCATTAAAGTATCGTGTATCTTGATTAATAAGGGTTTTTTTATGACCCTTAAATTTGGTTCCCGAGGTAAATGCCTAAGTGGCCTTACCCTAGACCGGCCCTATTCCCTATTAGTAATATGCTCTGTAGAGAGAAAGCACAGTATTAAAGAAGCATTAACAGTGTATCTCAGCAACCACTGAGGTATCTAATGTGGGGCAGAACCTCATTAAATTGAATTGACGTTTTGGTCAGCATTTAGTTGCAAGTTTTCCTTATTTTGTGTTATCTTAAATTTTCCAGAATGAATCACTGTAATTGCCACTGATTTATTATTTTCTTTATGGTATTTATATTTCTTTCTATTGTGAAATAAGGACTTTTAGTTATGTGAAGATATATGCAAAAAATATATATTTTAAAATACACTCTTTGCTTTTATTTGTAACATAATCCAAAAATATCCCAATAGATATTCTGAGTTTTCTCCAAAGTTGTCTGTTCTTCCAGGGGTTTCAGTGTTCTTCAGAATCATTCTTTTAGAATCTGCCCTTGAACAATCCCTTTTGGAAGTGAAATAAACAGTGCTGAGTCTTCCTATAATGCAGTGACCTTGCTTTGTATTGACAAAAATATCTCTTACAGCTGCTTCTTATGTACTGCATGTATTGATGTGTTTCTGAAGGCCCAGATCAGTGAGTAGAAGCTATAACTGTACACTCTCTTTGTAGATGTTAGAAAAAACAAAAATCCTTTAGACCACAGAGATTTTTGGCAATATCATTTCAGATTGAATTTGCACTTGGAAACTTAAACCAGGTAATCCTTGTAGTGTTTAGCTATTGAAAAGTTTTTATATTAATGATATATTTATGCTGTTATAGTTTGGTCCTAGTAGTTTTTCTAAGTAAAACAATTACTTTCTTGGAGCTGAATCTTAGCTGCAAAAGATTTGCTCTGATCTGAAGTTTAGCATAATGGCTGTTGTGTAATATAACAGTTTAAATAAATAGCATACCTTATTTTGATGAACTTTTACTTAATACTCTGAAAGTTACCTTGAAATAATATAGGTATGGCTTCTGCATATTCAGATTCAAATGCATTATTTGATAATACACTGTTACTACAATATGAATAATTACTATCTAAATTATAATTTAGACATTTCCTGCCACGTGAAGTAAAATTGACTCTCTAAATGTCCTTTAAACTACCCTTTCTCCGACCCAGAAGCCATGTGTCTCTCCATTGCCTAGCACTATAAACCTATAGGTTTCTTTTTAATATTTATTAACTATGAGAATCTACATGCTTACATTTTCTTTCAAGATAACTTTCTTTCCCCAGTTAATATTACATCATGTATTTTTTATGTCATAAAATAGTCTTTGAAAGTACAATTTTTAGTACTTGCAGAATGTTTGATTGTATGGCTATATCATAATTCACTTAACTATTTTTGCCTATTTTGGGGTTTATAAGCTGTTTCTAATTATTATATTGTATTATACATTGGTTTTCAATGCACATCTTTATTTATAAATGCATTATAAATATATCACCCCATCTCAGATTCTTTCCCTAGGATTAATTTTTAGAATTTTATTCATGAAATAAAAACATTTGTAAGGCTTTTGGATACATACTGCCATTGTACTTTCCAAAAGCATTGGTATAATTTCATTTTTAGAAACAAGTCCCCATTTAGAGAAATATACAAAGATAACCTGAAAGTCTTCATGTACTAACACCTAGTAATTTATATTGTTTCTGCTTTCCACATTGTTCTATAGGACTGGCGTTTTTGCATGCTAACGTTCTGATCCTTGCAGTGATGCTGAGGCTTTTTTCTAGTCTAGCCAATGCTCAGAATTAGCCCAGCTGTCTGAGTGGTCACTTTTCTCAGTGGAGATAGGCTTTTCCTCAATAAACTGGGGAATAGCTCATATCCATATAGACTTTCTAGATTCCGTGACTATTTCCTTGACAATCTGAAGAAGTAGAATCTAAGTGTTTTTACTGATTACTTTGTAGAGCAGTAGTCTTTAAAGTGATGTATACATTACAATCCCCTGAGGTTTAAAAAGACAGTATAAGAAATTTTAATTTTAGTTTTTAACAAAATTCTTTGTCCAGATTTTATAAATTCTATAAACTAATAGTATAATAGAGTGTGTATATAATTTATAAATAAACATATATTGGGGTTAAATGCTCACATTTTTAAACTCATGAGTGTGTACTTATGGCAGAGATTGAAAATTGCCTTCCAAAATCCATCTATCCTTCCTTCCTTCCTCCTTACTTAGAAAAACACACTTTTTCGGTTCGGCACTTTGCCACATGTCTAAAAAATTGCACTCCCTGGACTCTCTTTGTAGTTAGTTGGAGCCTCATGACTAAATTTTGGCAAATAAAATTTCAGCAGAACTGTGTACAACTTCCCAGAGGGTGCCTTGAAAGGGAAAAGACATGCCATTCCTCACCTTCTTCCTCCCTCTTACATCTTAAACTCCAGATGTGATGCCTGGCATCTCAGCAGCTAGTTTGGACTATGAGGTGACTATGAGGGGAATAACACCTACCGTAGTAGAAAATAAGATGGAAGGAGATTAAACCCTGATAACCCTGTAGAGCTGTCATACTAGCACCCACCAGCATAATTACAACTTGTATCTTGTTTAAACCACTGTTTTGGGGGCTGGGGGCTCTGTTTCTTGCATGCAAATCCAATCTTAATTGATAATGTATCAAAGATTTGGAGTCCATTGTACTTGAGTGTTTCTCCTTTCCATTTAGCAACTCTTATACCAGATGCCTGAGCCATTTATTAGGCAGGAAGAATGTAGGTGCTTGTTCTGCACTTAGGAAATCATTTGTCTATCAATAAATTGAAACTGTTGAGATGTTTCTAAAAGTCCATGATTTGGCTTCAGGAACATTAATTTTTCCATGAGTTCCTGGTGTTCATGGACAGAGTATAAAATCTTTATAAAGGCACACTAGTATAAGGCCAAAGGAAAAGGCTCCTTTCTGCTATCTGTCCATTCTTTCTAAGAGAAGGTGAAATCAGTACCATTTTCCAAGCTCGTAAATCATAATGTACATTGCCAAAAGTGGAGAGATGTAGTTTTTTGTGGCCTCTCCCGTTGCAGAGCACAGGCTCCGGAGGCGCAGGCTCAGCGGCCATGGCTCACGGGCCCAGCCGCTCCGCGGCATGTGGGATCTTCCCGGACCGGGGCACAAACCCGTGTCCCCTGCATCAGCAGGCGGACTCTCAACCACTGCACCACCAGGGAAGCCCGAGGTGCAGTTTTAAAGATCTCTTTATTGTTGATTAGAAAAGGATTTAGAATGGCTTCTTTTAGGTCTTACACTCTTTCTTTTTGATTAAATTTTGAAGTTTTTAAAAAAGCAACTAGCTATTGTTAATAATAATAGCAGGCAAGAAAGGAATATGTTTGACGAACAGGGAAATACTTTTATTCAGGATTCTTAAAGTGTTTCCTGAGGAGTCATAGCTCCTAAGGCATTTTATAATCCCTGGTCACCTCTTCTGCCTGCCCCTTCCCACTCGTACTCGCCCAGGTCACTGAATTCTTCATGCTGTCCAGCTCCCTGAACATTCGCCATCGTACATGTTCTCACAGTACAGCGCCCCTCCCCCACCATCCAAGGCTCAGCTTTGACATCACTTTGCACAGGGACCTCTTCCAAAAAATCCCTCTCATGGGTTCCTATGGCCTTCAGAACTTACGCATTCCCAGCAGATATCATACACTTTCCTAAGTGCTGGTTGATCGTGTGTGTTCCTAACTCATTGAGAACTCCTCAAAGGGGCCACTCTTTTATCCAGCACTTAATTTAAGTACCTGGCACATAGTAGATACTTAATAACAATGGAATGATGAATACATTATACATTATTAGTGATGGCACTTTTATCTATCTCATGCTAATGAATAGGTTTCTCCATCTCATACTCAAGACATAAACACCATAATATTTGAGCATGTCAATAATCCTTCACCTAATTATTGCAAGGTATTATTTTTAATGTCACTTTTCATGGTTGTAGTTGTACATTTGCCAGTGTGCTTACAGAAGATAAAAGCTACAAAAACAGTAACACGAGTTTGAATTCCAGATTCAGAACCGTTGTATATACTGTGTGTCTTTGTAAGCTTCTCTCTCCTGTGTTTCCTTAAACTACAGAGGCTCTAGGTAGAGTTCATTATCGTAATAACAAACATATGAGGTCACTGTTCACCTCATTTCTGAATGCTAGATGCGTTCGTGCCGTTAGTAAGGAACTAAGAGCATCTGCCTCTATTAATTAACATTTTGAAGCACCTTCTGTATCTCAAGCATTGTATACATTTGGGCAGCTAAATATTTATATTTAAATTTTTGATGATATTTTGTATATTAAAATACAGTAGTATCTCATAACAAACAAATGCTAACATTTTGCAGCCTTTTACAGCTAAAAAAGTCATTCTTATATGTATATACATACTTTAATTCCTCTATATGTACATAATACTTTCCTTTTATATGTATATATATACTTTCATTTAAATAATCCCCATTTTAAATAGCAGGGACCTGAGGCTAAGAGAAGTTAAAAGAAGGCATGAAGGAAAAACTGACTTTTTAGAAGGGTTTACCTGATTGGATATTGTGCTTTAACTTCATTTAAATTGCTACCTCTTCTTATTCACACCCATTAAAGAGTGAAGCGATCAGTTACAATATGTGTTTAATTACTGTTTGGCTTTGTACGTGCTCTAACATGAAAACCTTTCACTTGAAATGAAAGGGCAGTCTGTTTGATTTTGCTTCATCATGTCCAATATATTCTAAAGATACTTCTTTGATATGACTAAAGAAGGATTGCTTCTTCATCAAAGTTGCATTGCTTTATTTTGAGTTACTCGTAGTCTTTAGTGAAATCCCTATGAACATGTAGCATATTACATATCTGGCCCCCAAAAGAAACTAGTTTTCATTAGCAAAATAATTTTTTGATTACCATAAATTGACGAAAATGTTGACAATAACCATTTATCCTGGATCAACCACACACAGTTGTTACTGTGGACGAGGTTCTTAACCTTTCTAAGTCTTCGTTTCTCAAGAAGAAAATGCAATAATAAGAGTAGCCACCTCCAGGGGTGTGGGAAGGAATGAATGAGAGAATGTGTGCAGAGCCCAGAGTACAATGTGTGGTGATAGCAGGCACGCAATAAACATTAGCAGTTAGTATTCTTATTTTTGTTTTTTTGTGGCTGGATTTACTACCTTGGTCTTGGTTGGGAGGGGCGGCAGCGGCAATATTTGGGTCTGTTGATTCGCAAGTGGTTAGAAGTTTAGATAAAACATGATACTGGTGAGCTTCCTGCTCTGGCTGTTCTTTGCAGGTAAGGTGGGTCCAAAAGAACCTTTTACTGTTAATAATGATAATGACAACTAGCATGGCAGGTATCATTTGTGGAGTGCTTACTAGGCACTACATTAAATGCTTCCGCTTATTGCTTCATGTAATCCTCCCAGCAACACTAAGAAGTATACACTGTTATTACTTCTGTTTTACAGATAAAGAAAGTGAGGCACGCTCGGGCAAACTGGCTCCAGAGCTCAGACCCTGAAGCTGTTTGTGCCGCCTTTTACATTGTAAATAGAAGTGAGCAGAATTCCATGTGTACATGTGCTCAGTGCAGAGATGGTCACATGTGTAGCTGCCTTGTTGACTACGCGCAATTTGTTAAATGTAATTATAAAACAAATTTTCTTTAAATCCCCTTACATCCACTCTATGCAGCAAGTTTTTTCCTTGCCCACTGATACATGTTCAGGCAGGCCTCGTGACTTTTCTGGACACTCTTGGATAATAATATGTGTTATAGTACTTTTTAGGCAAAATCACAGATTCAATCTAATAATTTAAATCTCCAAGCCATGTAATATTTAATATTCTAAACTTTATTTAAAGTTTCTCCCCTCGAGCTCCAAGCTCAGGGCTCCCAGAGACAGGAACTATCCCTTTCCCTGCCATGGTCTCCTGTCTGTTTCACCACCTGGCTTTCTGCTTCTCCATCCTGTTTGGTAATATCGGGTTCTGACTCCTCTGGGTTTGGATCACTGGGATGGAGGGAAGGATAGGAAAGTTCTTCCTTAATAAATACCATAGTGTTAGTCTAGCATGCCTGCTCTCTGAACTTGGGGAAGTGGGATTAAAGCGACTTGATTGTGAAAGCTTCCCTTGGTTCTGTGTCCCTGCTGCAGTTGTTTTAATGGGGCAAAACATCTCTCTTCTGCCTAAGAAAGGCAGTGGTCTGTCCAGTTTTTGAGATCTGTTGATCCTATCCAGATGGTCGTCTTGGATATGACCCATTCTGATTCCCTCTTCCAAAATGCCCACATCTAGTCCAAAGAAACGACTCACACATTAGGAACCCCAGTGTATGCTGGGAATTGGTAATTCTTAACTGAGCAATCTTCCTTTTGCTCTACCATAAATGGAACTAACCGATCACTTGGCATTTAGGTATCTTGTGCATGAGTCAGACACCAATCCACATGCCCATCAAACTGCAGGGGGCAAATATTGAGGTCTCCATGAGGTCCTGTTGAAGTCTCTCCCCAGTCTGAGGTAAGGGGTAGACATCTCCTATCCTCCAGAGTTGAATTCACAGCTTACCAATAACTTTCTCCAAAAAAAATTCTCCTACCTAATTTCCAGCTCTAGAAGTTGAATGGGGATGTGGCATTTAAGAATTGCATAATTGGTTCTTAGAATCCTCCTTTGGGAATTCAGCATATGGTCTAACTCCTCCTTTGGAATGTGTTAATTATTGTGTTGGTGCTTCAGCCCAAAACTCCTATTTTAATATTCTACTATGTATGTAATAATTACTTTCAGATAAACTGGATTTCCATTGTGTGCTTTCTTTTCTTCAACCATTTTCTTCCCTTTCTCTCTCTCTCTCCTCTCAAGAGAACTGAATTGGAGGCATATGGTGGGAAGAATAAGGGAGTGCTGTATATTTCACATATCCACTCACATGGGGAGGGAGATGTTCAAGCAGCCCAGTGGTTGAAGATAGCACCATCATTTATCTCATAACTCATCCTCTGTTACTATTCCCTGTGTTTAGGTTGGCTTGTTGACTCTCTTCCTTGGTGACTTTTTATAGGAGGGGCAGTTTACTATACAAGTTGTGAACTACAGACTCTGGGGTTAGATCATCTGGATCAAATCCCAGCCCCACCACTTATTAGTTTTGTGTCCTTGGGCAAGTCATTTAATCTCTTTGAACCTCAGTTTCCTCATCTGAAGAATAGGGATAATAATACTTGCTTTATAGCATTATTGTGAGAATTAAATGACATAATATACATGGGGCTCTTAGAGCAATGCCTGGCCTATAGCAAGACCTATGTAAGGGGTAGTAGCAGTAGTTGTAATTATTGTTATTACCAGTACTATTACTATTCATCTTTTAAGATTCAGTTTAAATATCTCCTGCTTTCTGAATTCTTGGGGGATCATCCCAATCAGAATAGGCTAGCTCTTAATCTGTGGTCTCACAGCACTGTCTTTGCTTTGCTGCCACCCTTGTCACAAGGTACCCAGGTTAGTGCTAGCATATTGCCTTCTCCACTAGCCAGTGTTCATTTCAAGGTCATTGTATCTCTTTCTGGGCACAGTGCTTAAACATAGCAGACATGGTCAACAAACGATAATTTCTTTCCCCTCTCATTATTGTTGAATAGTTTAATCTAACTCTTAAGATCTAAAAATTAATTTATAATATTTAAAGAATATTATAAAATAGGAATATTCTTTTAAAAATGTGTGCAGAAGGCAAATACCATGTAAGTTAAAAGAAAATAATTTTCTAATTATTAATAAAGTCTGCCAAATATTTGCAACCGATATTAGACCAAGAAAACATTCTGTTTTGTACATATAGTAACAAAAGCCAACATTTACCAAAATATTGGCTTCTTAAAGAAAGTAGAAAAGCAAAATATTTAGAACAAGAATGTGTTTAGTAACTGAGCACATGTTAATGAAAAATGTGAGCCTGGATTCAGTTGTTTATACATATTGTCACCTTTGGTTTTCTCTGTATAAAGCAGAGATGGGCAAGTCTGATCTTTGTCTGAAATGCTTTTGTGGCAGCAGTGATAAGGTGAACCCTGGCATAATCAGCATAGTTTCCAGAGCAAACACTTTGAAAACACCACAACTAGTTATAACAATGTGTTGTTTAAATAGGTTCTGCCTCATTTTTTTTTCTTTTTTTTTTTTTTTTTTTTTTTTTTTTTTTTTTTTTTGCAAAACTCGGGCTTCTCACTGTTGTGGCCTCTCCCGTTGCGGAGCACAGGCTCCGGACGCGCAGGTTCAGCGGCCATGGCTCACGGGCCCAGCCGCTCCGCGGCATGTGGGATCTTCGCGGACCGGGGCACAAACCCGTGTCCCCTGCATCGGCAGGCGGACTCTCAACCACTGCGCCACCAGGGAAGCCCCAGGTTCTGCCTCATTTTATCTGTCTACGCCAAGGGGCTTGGAGCTTTACTATTCTCAAACTCCCTCAGTCTCAGCCCTGTCATCCAGTATAATGGTCTACTTAAATGCACTGTACTTGGAAATGCTTTCACTTGAGTCAAGGTCATGAAGGTCTTAACATCTCACAGCCAAGTCATGATAAGCCACTCACAGGTATAGATGCCCTTAATGTTAGTAATTTGGGGGTGAAAAGGGAGGGGTCAGACAATTATTGATTAGGAAGAGGCTTAGTTCTTGTGAATTTGGTAGTCATTAAAAAAGAACCTGAGGGGTAAGAACTCTATTTCTGAAAACACATTTACAAAACTATTGAGATTATTGATTGGAATGCCTTTTTTCTTTTCTGAATCTAACTTTTAAAATACCTCTTTTGACACACACAAAAAAAGGATGAGGACATTTTCCCCTCATCCTTAGCAACCTTGAAGAGTCCACACCACTATTCCTCAGGGAATCTACAATATTACTCTAAAAGAAGTTTTACTAGTGTACTATTATACTATTGTATATCAGTGTCCCTGACAATTGCTTTCCTTCACTGCAACAAACAGACACTTTGTTTCCAGAATATTCCTGAGTGCAACTCAGTAAAATTTTTTGATAGGAATGCTTTGCCAAAGATGTCATTGACAGGAATCAGTTTGGAAGTTACGGGGTTGAGTCTGACAGTAGTTCCTCCCCCAGCCTCCCCATTAAGCTTAGTTTGGGAGAATTGGATATGGGAAGGATCTAGCTAATAGTTCTTCTTAAACTACTGAAGCATAATTCTATCTCACATGGAATAGCGCACCAACAAAAACTTTGAACCAAATAAACAGTGACCGTTTGAAATCTGTTTTATAGTTATAAATCTCAAAATACTATGCATGCTTAACATATGAAAAGATATTTTGACAACCACAAATCAGTTCAAATATCATGTGTTCTACAGTATTTTGAGGGTTGTTAAGAATTGCATAAGGAACAGAAAATAACTAGAAATGATATTCGTCAAAGATATCAAAATTTAGCATAAACACTTCAGTTACTATTATAATTCTATAAATTATTTATAAATCCTTTCTCCTAAGCATTTGCAAGTGTGTGCGCTAAATATTTGCAAAGTAGTGTTTCCCTCCTAAATTCCTTGTTGTTACTAATCCAGAATATCTATTCCTGGATGTGGGAATCATTCAAGATTGAAGCTGAGGGTTCCACAGTTTATCTCTATAATTACCTCTGTTTTCTAATTCATTTGTCTCCATGGCCATAACCAGAGACTATAAAATAAAGGTTCCAGTAAGTATATCTCAATGCTGTGGGTGTTTTTTTAATATGTTTTTCACAGAAAGCATTTTTTTAAAACATATTGTCAGACGTATGGGCTGTGTCTTTCTCCATCAGTCATTTTTAAGAACTGCTTCAATTGCTAATCAACAGAGATTCATTAAGAGCATAAAAAATAATAATAACCCCAAAGGATGAGTCACTACCTGTTCCTTTTTATTCCCTTTGGTCAGTGAAAATATCAATCTCAATTAAAAACCGGACACTCATACACATGTGGATTTCAGTTTGCTTGTGAGTAGGATTGTCCTGTGGCAGCTACATACCAACTATAGGATCAAAGTCTTGGGTCAGGGTTTTGCATCAGACTGGTGGTGGCTTATTCCATTAGCTGATGTGACAGTGACTTCCAGCCATCCTCCCTGCTTGGAGGGGAATGTTTACACACATGCATAACTTGTGTCCCTATTTGTGAATACCTCAAAATCCTCACCGTAATTCAGTTTGGCATCCCCATTTATGGTCCAATGACTAAAGTTTCAGACTATAGTGTATCGGCCATTTTATTATTTATTACTTATAAAAGTGTTTTTTCAGCTTTCAGTTGGCATGTCTATTTTAGAAAAGCACTGCGATATACTACATACCAGGAAATCTTCCTTTTAAGGAGGACTTGATGAGTAGGACAGAGCTAAAGAGAGCTTTGACAGGTTTGCCAAGGTTGCCAGCACCCCAGCTTGAGTATTTTCTGCTCAGGTTGTACCAAATTCCAGATTTTAATGGCATGAGAAGCACAATAGTGAAGAATGAAAAGCTTTTATTTTCAGAAAATTGTTTTGCCCACACATTTCTGTGCTCCAACACCCTAACCCAACCTCCTACCATTTATATCTTCAAACCATCCCAGGTGGTAATTTTAGGAAAAACTGGCTGAGTTAGGATCTATTCTCTTCTCATTGTAGCAAGGACCTAGAAGATAGGCCTTTATTTCCTTACCAGAAAGAATGATATATTTTAAGTTTGCCTTTTAAATTTTTAATAACATTTTTTCATAAAAACAAAAGTTGGAATATGTTTTCAGACTGATTACAATGTGTAGCGTTGTAATTTGCAAAAAAAAAAAGAGAAAAAAAATAGTAGATACAACTATGTGGAGAAGATGGATTATGTGATGTCCTAGTTTTCATATCAAAGAGAAAATATTCATGTGAATTAAGTAAATGGGTTTTGGAGTCAGTGAGATCTGTTTGAACCCCAACTTACCATTTATTACTTGTATCACTTCTGGCAAGTTTCTTAACTCCCTTGAACCTGGTTTCTCATTTTAAAAATCAGAGACGGTACCTATCTTAAAGAGTGGTTTTTAAGCAATAACTGAGATCAGGAACATGAAACTCTTATTAAGTGCCTGGCATGTAGTGAATACTAAATAAGCATTAGCTACTTAACTAGTCCTACTATTCCTGACAGATTTCTGCTGCTTCTCCCACTGCTGTTTCTATTCATATTTTTTTAACATCTTTATTGGAGTATAATTGCTTTACAATGCTGTGTTAGTTTCTGCTGTATAACAAAGTGAATCAGCTATATGTATACATATATCCCCATATCCCCTCCCTCTTGCATCTCCCTCCCACCCTCCCTATCCCACCCCTCTAGGTGGTCACAAAGCACCGAGCTGATTTCTCTATGCTATGCAGCTGCTTTCCACTAGCTAGCTATTTCACATTTGGTAGTGTATATATGTCCATGCCACTCTCTCACTTCATCCCAGCTTACCTTTCCTCCTCCCTGTGACCTCAAGTCCATTCTCTACATCTGCATCTTTATTCCTCTCCTGCCCCTAGGTTTTTTTTTTTTTTTAGACTCCATATATGTGTTAGCCTATGGTATTTGTCTTTCTCTTTCTGACTTACTTCACTCTGTATGAGAGACTCTAGGTCCATCCACCTCACTACAAATAACTCAATTTCATTTCTTTTTATGGCTGAGTAGTATTCTATTGTATATATGTGCCACATCTTCTTTATCCATTCATCTGTCAATGGACACTTAATTAATTAATTAATCTTTGCTATTGTTTCCTTCATTTCTTTTTCATTTATTTCTGATCTGATCTTTATGATTTCTTTCCTTCTGCTGACTTAGGGTTTTTTTGGTTCTTCTTTCTCTAATTGCTTTAGGTGTAAAGTTAGGTTGTTTATTTGAGATATTTCTTGTTTCTTCTTTTTTTTTTGAATT
Source organism: Pseudorca crassidens (assembly GCF_039906515.1). Lineage (NCBI taxonomy): Eukaryota > Metazoa > Chordata > Mammalia > Artiodactyla > Delphinidae > Pseudorca > Pseudorca crassidens. The sequence goes on along the minus strand of NC_090303.1, from coordinate 68,968,941 downwards.
TTAGAATTTTATTTTTTTTACAGCAGGTTCTTATTAGTTATCCATTTTATACATATTTAGTGTATGTATGTCAGAAGAAGAAAGAGAAGTCTGTTTTTGGATGGAATGTGCTATAAATATCAATTAAGTCCATCTTGTTTAATGTATCATTTAAAGCTTGTGTTTCCTTATTTATTTTCATTTTGGATGATCTGTCCATTGGTGAAAGTGGGGTGTTAAAGTCCGCTACTCTTAATCTGTTACTGTCGATTTCCCCTTTTATGGCTGTTAGTATTTGCCTTATGTATTGAGGTGCTCCTATTTTGGGTGCATAAATATTTACAATTGTTATATTTTCATCTTGGATCGATCCCTTGATCATTATGTCGTGTCCTTCTTTGTCTCTTGTAATAGTCTTTATTTTAAAGTCTATTTTGTCTGATATGAGAATTGCTACTCCAGGTTTCTTTTGATTTCCATTTGCATGGAATATCTTTTTCCAGCCCCTCACTTTAGTCCGTATGTGTCCCTAGGTCTGAAGTGGGTCTTTTGTAGACTACATATATACGGGTCTTGTTTTTGTATCCATTCAGCCCATCTATGTCTTTAGGCTGCAGCATTTAATCCATTTACATTTAAGGTAGTTATCAACATGTATGTTCCTATTCCCATTTTCTAAATTGTTTTGGATTGTTACTGTAGGTCTTTTCCTTCTCTTGTGTTTCCTGCCTAGAGAAGTTCCTTTAGCATTTGTTGTAAAGCTGGTTTGGTGGTGCTGAATTCTCTTAACTTTTGTTTGTCTGTAAAGGTTTTAATTTCTCCATCGAATCTGAATGAGATCCTTGCTGGGTAGAGTAATCTTAGTTGTAGGTTTTTCCCTTTCATCACTTTAAATATGTCCTGCCACTCCCTTTTGGCTTGCAGAGTTTCTGCTGAAAGATCAGCTGTTAACCTTTTGGGGATTCCCTTGTATGTTATTTGTTACTTTTCCCTTGCTGCTTTTAATATTTGTTCTTTGTATTTAATTTTTGATAGTTTGATTAATATGTATCTTGGGGTGTTTCTCCTTGGATTTATCCTGTATGGGATTCTCTTTGCTTACTGGACTTGACTATTTCCTTTCCCATGTTAGGGAAGTTTTCAAATATAGTCTCTACAATTTTTTTCTCAGACCCTTTCTTTTTTCTCTTCTTCTTCTGGGACCCCTATAATTGGAATGTTGGTGTGTTTAATGTTGTCCTAGAGGTCTCTGAGACTGTCCTCAGTTCTCTTCATTCTTTTTTCTTCATTCTGCTCTGCAGTAGTTATTTCCACTATTTTATCTTCCAGGTCACTTATCTCTTCTTCTGCCTCAGTAATTCTGCTATTGATTCCTTCTAGAGAATTTTTAATTTCATTTATTGTGTTGTTCATCATTGTTTGTTTGCTCTTTAGTTCTTCTAGCTCCTTGTTAAACCTTTCTTGTATTTTCTCCATTTTATTTCCAAGATTTTGGATCATCTTTACTATCATTACTCTGAATTCTTTTTAAGGTAGACTGCCTATTTCCTGTTCATTTGTTTGGTCTGGTCGTTTTTTACCTTGCTCCTTCATCTGCCGTGTGCTTCCCTGTCTTCTCATTTTGTTTAACTTACTGTGATTTGGGTCTTCTTTTCGCAGCCTGCAGGTTTGTAGTTCCCGTTGTTTTTGGTGTCTTCCTCCAGTGGGTGAGGTTGGTTCTGTGGCTTGTGTAGGCTTCCTGGTGGAGTGGACTGGTGCCTGTGTTCTGGTGGGTGGGGCTGGATCTTGTCTTTCTGGTGGGCAGGGCTGCATCTGGTGGTGTTTTTTGGGGTGTCTGTGAACTTAGTATGATTTTACGCAGCCTCTCTGCTAATGGGTGGGGTTGTGTTCCTGGTGCTAGTTGTTTGGCATGGTCTGTCCAGCACTGGATCTTGCTGGCCATTGGGTGGACCTGGCTCTTAGTGTTGAGATGGAGATCTCTGGGAGAGCTCTTGCTGACTGATATTATGTGGGGCCAGGAGGTCTCTGGTGTTCCAATGTCCTGAACTGAGCTCTCTCACCTCAGAGGCTCAGGCCTGACACCAGGCCAGAGCACCTAGACCCTGTCAGCCACATGGCTCAGAGTAAAAAGGAGAAAAAAAGAAAAAAAATAAATTAAAAAAAGTATGAAAATAAAAAATAATAATAATAATAAAGAGAAGAAAGCAACCAAACCAATAAACAAATCCACCGATGATAACAAGCGCTAAAAGCTAAACTAAGATAAACATAAAAATCAGAACAAATCAGTTGCAGACAGCAAACCCAAAGTCTACAGTAGCTCCCAAAGTCTACTGCTTCAGTTTTGGGATGATTCATTGTCTATTCAGGTATTCCACAGATGCAGGGTGCATCAGGTTGATTGTGGGGATTTAATCCAGTGCTTCTGTAGCTGCACAGAAAAATTTCCCTTTCTCTTCTTTGTTCACACAGCTCCTGGGGTTCACCTTTGGTTTTGGCCCCACCTCCGTGTGTAGGTCACTCTCAGGCACCTCTTCCCACCCAGGCAGGATGGGATTATAGCAGCAGCTGATTAGGGGGCTCTTGCTCATTCAGGCCAGGGGGAGGGAGGGGTATGGTAGTTATAATTGGAATGCAGGGTGAGCCTGCAGTGGCAGAGGCCAGCGTGATGTTGCAACAGCCTGAGGTGCACCGTGTGTTGTCCTGGGGAAGTTGTCCCTGGATCAGAGGACCCTGGCAGTGGCAGGCTGCACAGACTCCCAGAGGGGTGTAGATAGTGGCCTGTGCTTTGCACACAGGATTCTTGATGGCTGCGGCAGCGTTAGCGTTTCAGGCCCATCTCTGGTGTCCAAGCTGATAGCCATGGCTCATGCCTGTCTCTGGAGCTTGTTTAGATGGTGCTCTGCCTTCTGTGGGCAAACAGGAAAGGAATCCCCTCTCCTCGCACACCCCAAAACAATGGTCTCTTGCCTCTTAGGTCCAGACTCCCTCCCGGCTAGCTGTGGCACAGTAGCCCCCTTCATGCTGTGTTCACACAGTCAACCCCAGTCCTCTTCCTGGGATCCGACCTCCGAAGCCCAAGCCTCAGCTCCCAGCCCCCACCTGCCCCAGCGGGTGAGCAGACAAGCCTCTCAGGCTGGTGAGTGCTGGTCAGCACCGATTCTCTGTGCGGAAATCTCTCCGCTTTGCCCTCCGCACCACTGTTGCTGCGCTCTCCTCCGTGGCTCTGAAGCTTCCCCGCTGCTCACCCCCCATCTCCACCAGTGAAGGGTCTTCCTAGTGTGTGGAAACTTTTCCCCCTTCCCAGCTCCCTCCCAGAGATGCAGCTCCCATCTCTATTATTTTGTCTCTGTTTTTTCTCTTTTCTTTTTCCCTACCCAGGTACGTGGGGACTTTCCTGCCTTTTGGGAAGTCTGATGTCTTCTGCCAGCATTCAGTAGGTGTTCTGTAGGAGTTGTTCCACATGTAGATGTATCTTTGATGTATTTGTGGGGAGGAAGGTGATCTCCACATCTTACTCTTCTGCCATCTTGAAGGACCCACCCTCTATTAATATTTGTTATTTGTCCACCATGCTACTCAAAACCCTTCAGGCTTTCCATTGCTCCATCCTCACCCTATTCTATTTATCTGACCATTGCCCTTACCTATGTTTTCCCAATATCCCAAAATAATTTTATCCTGTTGTTTATTCTTGGAATGCTCTCTTCCCTCCCACCTGTTGAAATCCTATTCATCTTTTAAGTACCAGCTGAAATGTGTCTTCTCAACTAAATCTTTATCAGTGTACCAAGGTAAAAATCAATCTTTCACACAGCTTTCAAATCCCTAGGTCTTCACATTTATTATAGCATTTTTATTCTTATCTAATGGTTGTTTACACCTCTCTCTCTCTCTCATTATATTGTAAAGTATTTGAATACTTTCTTACTTATCTTTATTCTCTCCCGCTACATACAGTCCTCACCAGTGAGTACAAGGCTTTTCTGTTTGGTGACAACTCAATCAATACTTGTTAAAATAAATTGTTATCCAGAATTCTCTAATAGCAAGGATTTCCATTCTTTGCTGGTAGAATGAAAATTGATGGTCATACAGATAACTCTAAGACAATATAAGAGACCAAAATACTCTCTAAATAACCAAATGACCTTCAACATGTTTTAGAATTGTGGGGGGATTTTTGTCATACTGTTATTTTGTTAGTTGGTTACCCATAGATGGTGTATCAATTTACTAGGGCTGCTCTAACAAAATACCACTGACTGGGTGGCTTAAACAGAAGTTATTTTCTCATCCTTCTGGAGGCTGGAAGTCCAAGATCAAGGTTGTTGCAGGGTTGGTTTCCTCTGAAGCCTCTCTCCTTGACTCAAAGATGACTGCCTCTTGCTGCTTCTTCACGTGGCTGTCCCTCTGGGCTCATGTACCCCTGGTATCTCTCTGTCTCTCCTAATCTCTTCTTAAAATGACATCAGTCAGATTGGGTTAGGGCTCATCCTGAGGGCCTCATTTTAAGTAAATGCCTTCTTTAAAGACTCTACATCTAAATATAGTCACATTCTGAGGTATTGGGTGTTAGGACTTCAACATATGCATTTGGGGAGAACACAATTCAGTCCGTAACAGATGACAACTCATTTTCTAATCAGAATTTTTTGTTTTCCAGAAAACCTCATTTCCTAATAATTAGTCCCTCTCATCACAATATAACTTATGGTCCTATGATTCCTCACACATGAAATTTTCAAAGTGAGTAATAGAATAAGAGTACCTGTGGGGTACTACGTACTGCTTATTAGTAAGAAAAAACCTTATATCTTCATTTCCTATAATTTTTCATGGTTATTATTGTCAATTTTTCATTAAACAATTTGCAGGGGAAAATTGCAAGAAACATAAATAATACTGGTAACAGTAATATTAAAAATGACTGGCTTTGATTGAGTACTTCCTACTTGCCCAAGCACTTCACAGAACATTATTTCATTTAGTCCTTGCAACTACCCTAAACAATCTGAGACTTAGGGAGGTTAAAAGTTTCCCAAGGTCACACACATATAGAAAGAGATGGTGTTGGTCCCTTTTAGCTTGTCTCTGGTATAGGCCAGAGTCTATCTGATGCCCAGGTCCATGTATTTGACCAGTATACTACAACTGCCACTCAGTGATGACACCAGATATAGGAAGGGTCTAGGATAGACCCTTCCATTGGACGGGAAGCAAGAGGACTCTTCCTGAAACTGATTTTGCGTAACAGACACTATTTTTATGTATCGTGTATTAATCTTTTTTTTTTTTTTTCGGTACGCGGGCCTCTCACTGTTGTGGCCTCTCCCGTTGTGGAGCACATGCTCTGGACGCACAGGTTCAGCAGCCATGGCTCACGGGCCTAGCCGCTCCGTGGCATGTGGGATCTTCCCAGACCGGGCCACAAACCCACGTCCCCTGCATCAGCAGGCAGACTCTCAACCACTGCACCACCAGGGAAGCCCCCGTGTATTAATCTTGATTAATGTTGGGTGTGGGGGGGCAGTGGGACAGCTGGGAGAAAGGAGACCTAAGCCCTCCCAAAGCACCAGTTGGTTCTACAGTTCTGGCCAATCCAGAGTCAAAAGTAGAAATCTGGGTTCCTAGGTACTTAACGCAAGTTCACCTTTGGATGCCACCAATTCTGGAAAACCAGGGTGGCATGAATCAAAAAATATTTCTGTGTTGTTTTAAAGTAGTAGTCACAACCACTAAGAGAAATGCACTTAAAAGATTTCAGAAATATTCAGCATAAATTTTGAGTTTCCAAGGGTTATGTTCCCATCAGTACAAGACAGCTCACATAAAAACAGAAGGGCCACAGGCCCAGCTCCCCACCTCTGGTTGCTGTCAGTATATTTCTCAGCCATTAGTAGTAGAGCAAAGACTACATTACATCTTATTTTCCAGAATTTAAATTGTTTTAGTGCATGTGTGTAAATCATCCTGTGGCTTCATTAAATTATTTTCAGATAATAATACTGACAGAGTCACTTTTACTTACAAAACCTCAAACAATTATAACAGTATCCCCCTGTGGTGCTGAACTGTTTCATTAGTGTTTATATTCTTGCTTTAGCACATCCCTTTTGTCCTCTTTTATTTCTTTTACTAATTGTTACAACAGGCTTAAATAAGAGTGATTACTTTCTACATAAATGTTTTGTTAGTATAATTACCAGACTCACCTGGGACTCTGACTCTTTCACCTTAGCTGACTTTCTAGAATAAACCAATATATCTGTATTTTATCATCCTGTAATAGCCTTCATTCCAGTTTGGGTATCTCTTAAAATTTTGTTTTTTATAATCTCTTACTTTTGGTTGCTTAGTCAATGGCCCCTTACTATGATTGTCCTGTGGGTTTCATCCAGTAACAATGATCTGCTTATGGCCCGCTTAGCTAATTTCCCAGACATCATGAAGTTTCCAGGATTTCAGTTGGAATGTATCCGGTCATCCAAAATTGTGATTTTTTACACTTCAAACCCTGAAATGTAAAATAACTCTCTGGTTTTACAGCTGTCAGGAGCAAGAACATATTGAATTGGTTTATGCCAAAAATATTTCATCCTCAATTTGATTTACTGGATATTTTGGCCACAGGTGCCGAAATACCATAAATAGTGGGTAGCGATTTACAGCGTAACTGCATAAAAGAGTGCTATAATTCCGAACCACAGGATAGAGCATGTGATGAGCTCTTGTATTGTAATATGGCCAGATTGACAGCTTTTTCTCATTTAAAGCTGTTTGTTTTCTATGAAGATCACAGGCCAAGGTCATTTGACAATACAAATACAATTCTGCTTCTTTGATCGTTCCTTCAAAGATGTTCAAGCAGAATAAAAAGCATCTTTAATTCTACCGACACAAAAAAATGGTTATTCTTTTTTTTTTTTTCTTGCGGTACGCGGGCCTCTCACTGTTGTGGCCTCTCCCGTTGCAGAGCACAGGCTCTGGACGCACAGGTTCCAGACGCACAGGCTCAGCAGCCATGGCTCACGGGCCCAGCCGCTCCGCAGCATGTGGGATCTTCCCGGACCGGGGCACGAACCTGCATCCCCCGCATCTGCAGGCGGACTCCCAACCACTGTGCCACCAGGGAAGCCCCAAAAAAGGGTTATTCTTACAAGCATCCCAGACTTAAAAGAACTTTCTGTTAGTTTGTGCAATTGCCAAAGAGAAAAACGTTAGGATATATTCTGAGAAGTGAACTTTTGTATTTAAACAATGGGTTGGATTTTTTTCCAGAGCCCTATTATTTCATTTGTAAAAACTCTACAGCTTTTAAATTACTTCTCTTAAAAAAAAAATTCCTGATCGCCTGTAATACTTGGTTGTGTATTATATGAGTAATTTAAATTAGTAGGAGAAAGCCTTACTTCTTACCACCTTGAAATACTCATTCCTGAATTCAAGGACTCTAAATGTCACCTTCATGTTGGGCTCACTTCTGTGCTGACTCATTCCTACACCACGAGGCCCACGTCAGGTGGCACACAAGGCCATCAGTACAACAGTCATAGATTCTTACGTTATATCCTATCCTTGCTTTTTTCTCCTAGGTCTACTTCAGTGTTTGCTTGGATTTAGATCCTATTATCTTTGTTTTGAACCTCTCATCATTACCTTTCTGAGCTATGTCAGTAGTAATTTGATTACCCTGATTTGACCTTCAATGTTTCCTAAGGCAGTTTTCCTAAATCAAGTGTGTTCTGTTGCCTAGGCAGTGAATAGATTGGAATGAGTGACAGGTGTCTGGGATGTGTGTCACGGAGTAGGACGCCTTGTCAGCAGTCACTGACAGCTTCAGGCAGCCTCGTTCTTTTATTCGGGGGTGCCAGACAAATATTAGCATTTTTAATGTGTGTCCTGACTGCCCTTAGGTGCTTACACCCATCGTCCTGTTCTTGCAGCTTCTGCCTTTTTCATTTAAGCCCTGAGCTGACCTACTGTCTGCACTGAAGAGCCCGTCTCAGTCTGGAACCACATCCAGATAAGTCTGCCTTTCTTTCTTTCCCTCCCTAAGGGAAGGATTCAGAAACATAATTCTTTCTTATCCTTGAGGCTTCCACACTCCCTTATTCCCTCTAATTCCTCTTGCCCTTCATACTCTTGAAGTCCTTTCATCACTTCCACCCCCTCCTTTTAAACCTAAAATGCTAACACCTTTCTCTCTCACCACGCAGCCTAACTTCCAAGTGTGTCGATTTCAGCACTGTCAACTCCCCAGTTCCTACCCATCCTATTGTACTTCTCTGCCAACGTCCAGCCTTGGATTAAACCTGCCCTTCACCTTTTGGTCCCTATACCAGGACTGCTGAATGCCAGTGGAGAAAACTAGACTGTTGAATCCAATTGGTGCTGTCAACCCAAATTTATCGTCTCCTCTTCAGCTGCATAGTGGCAGCCCTTTCCATGCATCCCTGTTAACTTCCCTAATCCGGTGTCAGAGTTTGCCCCAAATATCTTCAAAATCCCTACTTTACCCTTAACCCTTCTAAAAAGATGGCTTCATTGCTGCTTCACTGAGAAATCTGAGGAATAAGTGCCCTCAAACTTCCTATTTTTATACCAATAAACATGCCTGTAGTTGCCCCTATTCTTACCTATCGATGGAGGTTTGAGGTAAGAGGTATAGACCACCGCCGTATACCAGAAGCCTGGGAGTGATCTTTGACTCTTCTTTTCCCTCACTCTCGACTTTTAATTGCTACATGGATAGAGAGGACGTGCCTCTGGTCTTAGACTGATTCTTCCATCTCTGCTGTAGAATTTATCTCCTCCATGTCCCAGCGACCACACTTTATCAATTATGCCCTTTTTGGCCTTTTCCATTCTTCCTCCTTTTGGCTTATTTCCCAGCACGTACACCTTCTCAGATCTCCCCCAACTTACAAAAAACAGTTCTCAATAATGTTTCCTCCTCTATTTTTTTTTTTGTTTGTTTGTTTTGCGGTACGCGGGCCTCTCACTGTTGTGGCCTCTCCTGCTGCGGAGCGCAGGCTCCGGACGCGCAGGCTCAGCGGCCATGGCTCACGGGCCCAGTCGCTCCGCGGCAGGTGGGATCCTCCCGGACTGGGGCACGAACCCGTGTCCCCTGCATCGGCAGGCAGACTCTCAACCACTGCACCGCCAGGGAAGCCCAGAATAAGGGCTTTTAAATCTCCTCACCTTTCACTGCCACAGTCTATTCAACACTTTACTGACAGCTGTCAAAGCACTTCACCCTTCATTGCAAATATGTAAGAACAATTACTATGTCATTCGCATTTACTTAAAAAAATATGAATTCAAGGTATTTCTCGAAGTAGCTTAGATGGACACAAGGCCACAGACCATCCAGGCACGTGCTGGTGTCTTTCCGTACTTGGATATTTGTGAAAACCTTCAAATGAATTGCAAACATTATAGCTTTGAATTACGCAGCATCTTAGGCCTAGAATGGTGGAGTGAAAAGGTGAGGAGGTGAATACTGGATACATAATGTGTGTATTAGTTGTGGTTAAAGTTAACTGTATATAAGAAAAATCCATGTGGCTTTCTCCCACTCTTAAGAAGTCCAGAACTCCATCTGTCTTCCAGCCCTGCCATCCTTAGAGCACAACTTTTAGTCCTAATGGCAGGTAACTGAAATTTCTATGTCCATTTCTCTGGCTGCTGAGTTTCTGAAGCCAGCCATCACTTCTGAATTCTAGGAAGGATGAAAGAGGAAGGCAATAGAGGGTAAGAGAGACGGTATCCTCTCAGCCCCCTTTTAAAAAGCCTTTGTGGAAATTTTACCCATTAACTTCCATTTTCATCTCCTTGACCAAACTTGGTAATGAAGGAGGCTGGGAAACGCAGCCTTTACTGGTATATTGCCACAGGAAGAAAATCAGTGTTATTGTAATACGGAGAGGAAGCGCGTTGATTTTGCAAGTAGCAGTCTCTGCCACATACTGTAAACTCTGATCTTGTAGTGGTGTCTAAACTGGGGAGAAGGTTACTTATCTATCCATCCATTTATCCTTTACAATTCTGGATTCTAAAGGTAGAGTTATAATGATATAATATGACTCATATATTTAGGGGTAACTACTTTGTAAGTGCCAATAGTAAGGGATAATGTAACTTATGTTTTATACTGAGACATAACATTAATATCTCAATGACTAAACCTATTTATTCCATCAGGCAGCAGTTAGGGATGATGGATTTCTCTTTGCAGAGAACATGTTGTCTTTGTTAGGCACTTTTCTAATACTTTATTTTCAGTGTGTTTTGCAAATTATACATTGGCTCTTTCTGCCAGTACATAGTGACTTTATGGTGGAGAGTTTGGAGAGGAACTCAATCTCTGCATCTTCCCTTGTGCTTAATTCCCAGACCCTGCTGACTCCTCATGGAATTTTACTGATAATTCTTCAAATGGAAATTGCTGATGGTTCTGAGAGGCAGAATACTGAGAGGCAACATTTTTATGACAAATATTTTGACAAAGATTAACATATAGGGGCTTCCCTGGTAGCGCAGTGGTTGAGAGTCCGCCTGCCGATACAGGGGACACGGGTTCGTGCCCCGGTCCGGGAGGGTCCCACATGCCGCGGAGCGGCTGGTCCCGTGAGCCATGGCCGCTGAGCCTGCGCGTCCGGAGCCTGTGCTCCGCAACGGGAGAGGCCACACCAGTGAGAGGCCCGCATACCGCAAAAAAAAAAAAAAGATATAGTGACATGTACATTTAGCCATGGTATTTTAGCAAAAAAAAAAAAAAATTTAAGCCTTCCAAATTATTAAAAAGGAAAGCTTACATGTATACACTGTACAAAGACAACATGCTGTGTTGAGCAGTTTCCTTCCAAATAATATTCACAAGTAACAAGTATCTTATTCGAGATGATTTCTTAGAAATCTTTCTGTGTTCAGTTTTAGTTAAAATTCCAGACCATGGAATAGCACTTTAAGCCAACAAAATATTTTGGTAGGGTTCTACTGGAGTTTCCTTTCAACCACTAAATGAGATAAATAAGACGTTCCTTTAAGGTAATGAACATTTTAGTGTAAAGTTTATGCGTTTTTAGGTTCTCCTGTGTTTGCGGTCATGTCATAATAGATGTGTTTCAGGCACGATTACTCAGTCCACTCTGAATCCATCTGGATCTGCTCCCCTAGTTAACCTTTGCAGTGTCCAGGGTATAGGTCGCCATCGGAATACATCATTCATCTTTTGTCTCTATATTTTGCATTCTTAATTAGAAAGCATTGTTCTTAATGGTCTGTCTGGCTGGGTTGTCTGTGTCTTCCTTTGATCATCTGGTGGCTTCTGCGTGTCTCTACGCTGTTAGCCTTGTGAAGTACCCCACGTTATGCTGCTACTCTTAGGTCTGGGCTATTCCTATAAGCATATCCCTTTCTATCATGTACCACCTGCCACTCCCTCTCCTCCCCTCCCCACCCCTCACTGTCTTTTAAAAAATTTATTTAAGAAATATTTTTCACCTTTGAGACTATTTTTTTACTGAGATAAAATTCACATAACTTGAAATTATTTTAAAATGAACAATTTTATAGCATTTAGTACATTTACAATGCTGTGCAATCAGCCCATCTAGCTAATTCCAAAACATTTTCATCACCTTGAAAGGAAACTCACCCATTAAGGAACTAATCCCCATTTTCCCCTCCGCCAAGCCCCTGGCAACATGATCTGTCTACTTTCTATCTCTAGATTTACCTATTCTGGATATTTCATATAAATGGAACCATATAATATACGACCTTTTGTGTCCGGCTTCTTGTACTTAGCACAATGCTTTCTAGGTTCATCCGTGTTCATGTATCAGTCCTTCATTCTTTTTTATAACGAATAATCCATTGTATGCATATATCACATTTTGGTTATCCATTCATTCATTAGTGGATTAGTGGTTGTTTCCACTTTGGACTGTTGTGAATAGTGCTGATGTGAGCATGCATGCACAGGTATTTGTTTGAGTACCTGTTTTCAGTTCTTTTGGATATATACCTAGGAGGGGAACTGCCGGGTCATATGGCAATTCGATGTTTAACTTTTTGAGGAACTACCAAACACACGCACTCTCTCTCTTAATCAGTGGTGTGTTCAGTCCTGAGTACCTTTCTCGTAAAGCCTTAATAATATCTAAGAGATCACATTTACTCCTCTGTGTCAGAATTTATTCTCTGATTCACAGACGAATAAGGACCTAAATACTAGACTTAATTTCCCTTCCCCTTAATATTCCCCTGAGACTTACTAGACTCTCTCTGCCATGTGGTTCTTTTTTCTGTATCACATCTATTGTTCTCTTTTGTATCTGATTTTATCTGGGTTTAGAACATCTTTATCCAGTGGGCAAGGCTGCCAAACACTTTCTTCCTTGTCTTCTTGTGATTGTGTTCTGTCCCTGCCAGGAGCCAATCATTCCAAAATTAGAAGTCACCATCCAGAGAAACAAATTCTACTCTATTCCTCTTTTTCAGCCAGCTATTCACTTACATGTGATTTTTTATCAAAGGCCAGATTTTGAACTGGAAAAAGAAAGAAAAAAACTTCATTCTTATGTATCCCAGGGTTTCACAAATCTGTAGGGAAATGGTTTTATATATTTTTTTGATTCCAGGGTTAGACATCAGAAATGGTGATGCCTGCATTCTTCTGTATTTGGGATACTCATCCCAGGTAGGAAACATAGCACCTGATGGCGATGATGGCCCACCCATGGTCCCTCAAAAGGGAAGCATCCATAATGAGCACATGACCTCCCACTTGCTAGGGTCTCTGTAGCTTCCCTTGCATCATTGCTACTGCTGTTATTCCAGAAGGACTGGTTTGACCTAATATTACAAGAAACTGATTTCTGTCAAAGAGTTCCAGGAGCACAGAAGTTCTTCCTTTCTCTCCCTTTGGTTTGAGAGTCCTCTCCACATCAAACTCATGACCCTGGTTGGGTTTGCCCAACATCCACAAGACATCTTCCTTTCTGGTCCTTCTCTGGATTATTTTCCTGTTCTCTCTAGGAATCCCCTATCCTCTCTAATCGAAAAGGAAGAGAGGACTTCCTTAAGCCCATTCATTTATTTATTCAGTAAGTATTTCTTGACCCTTGACGTGTGCCAGGCAGTCTTCTAGGCACGAGGGATACAGCAGTTAACAAAATTAAGTCCTTGTTTTCATAGTTTTATAGTCTAGTGAGTGGATATATATCAATCTCATGTGATAACTGATAAATACTCTGAAGAAAAGTAGCACAGGATAAGGAGAACCGGATGATCCTATTTTAAATATGGAAGTCATAGAAAGCTTTTCTGACAAGGTGACCTTTGAAACCAAAGGGGACTAATGAAATAGTCCTATAAAAGATGATGGTGTCTCGGACTAGAGTGGTTGGGATAGCTGTAATTTTTCTTCTTTTGTGTTCTCTTCTGCTGGGAGATCACTTTGCATTAGAGCACACTAAACCCCTGCCCTTCCTGAAAAGCAGACCATTTAGTGCATATCCTATAGTTCATAAAATGTACCTTTGCTTTTCATTCTTCTTTGTCTCAAATGGAACTTCAGTTCTTTTTGACATGCCTTGTATTTTCTCACAAAAATTCTTTTACATACTTAACCAGTTGATCTCAAGCTTGAGTGTGGAGAAGCATCACCAGTAAGAATTGTTTAAAATGGACCTTCAAATATGCACTCTGGGAGAGTTTTATGCCAATGTCTTGGCTGCACTTGAGAAACACTGCTTTTAGCCTCAGTCTCTCCTAAGGCCCAGACTGCTATCAATAACAAAAGCAATAAAATAAGTTATTAAGCAACTTCTGCCTTCTGATCATCACAACTTTAAAAGAATGTATTATTAATATTAGCTTAAAAGTTTTGTCTGAATTTACATGGCTAGAAACAGGCAGATACAGGATTCAAACCTACTCTGTCCTATTTCTTGAACTCTGCTGGTTCCTCTGTGCTATATTGCTAAACTAATAGACTGTCATACTGCTAGCAACTAATAAATTACTAACTGATTACACTGGCACTTACATTATCTAATGGAATCTCCTGCCTTTCATAGGAATAAGCAATATATATATATTTTTTTGCGGTACGTGGGCCTCTCACTGTTGTGGCCCCTCCCATTGCGGAGCACAGGCTCCGGACGTGCAGGCTCAGCGGCCATGGCTCACGGGCCCAGCTGCTCCATGGCACGTGGGATCTTCCCGGACTGGGGCACGAACCCGTGTCCCCTGCATCGGCAGGCAGACTCTCAACCACTGCGCCACCAGGAAAGCCCTTAAGTAATATTTTAATTTCCTGCTTCTAGCTGTTTTCACACTGGTTCAAATTCCTCAGAGTTTTCTTCCTAGAAAGAGCTATTTACACCTCCAGTGATAATCTATACCAAGAAAATTAAAATTTTTAAACATTAAATCTTATATAATCATCAAGTTTTGAGACTTATTTTCTTTAATAAAAGACTATTTTCAGTTCCTAAAATCAACACAATGGTTCTATTTAATAATTTATAGCTTAGAATCAAAGGTACTATATTAAGTGGAGCACATTTTCAATAACTGAGGTTTTTAAAAATTAATTGCAAGAGCAATATAGTAACAAAATTAAAGAAAATGTGGAGGTTCCATCAATATGGCAGACTGAATGTTAAATTCCCTCCTATAAACACTTAAAAATGCTGAATATAATACAAAGTTGACCTTGAGAAAAAAATTGTAGAGAAAACAAAGAGAAGTGAACTCAGGATGTGAAGCTGTTGCAGTTTGGGCAGTTACCAAACCAGATCCAGATCCTAGCATCCTATGACAGGAGATGTGGCTTTGTGTGAGCTGAGGTGTGCATGAGAGTTGAGACAGAAACCTCTGCAGAAGGCCTGGGCTTTAAAGGCCTGACCCCTTCAGGGAAAGTCTAACAAGCAAACTTTAGTTAGTTGTTTCCTTATACTTTGGGTAGTTTGTTTTGTCTCAGGACTCTGAATGACAATTAAACAAAAAACAAAAACCACCAAAAAAAAAAGAAAGAAAAGAAGGCCTAGGCTCTCACTGTGGAGAGTGTATAGTCTAAATTTACACTGCATGCATGGTGCATGAAATTCTATACTTAGAAATTAGGGAACAAAGTGGTTTAGACTAGAGAAACTCCTCAGGTACCTGGCAAAAATATATGCAAATCCATGTTGAAACACTTGTACAACCTATCTCTTGAGACGTGTACAGATGAAACAATTCTCTAAAGATCAAGTCAAAATCAAAAGTTATAGACCACGTGAATGATCTCAAAGAGACTAATAAAAATGTATGCTTATAAGAATTAAAGACATAAAAGAAGGGATACATCCTGAAAGGAAAATGAGATCACTATGAGAGAAAGTAGATAGATTTGAAAGAGAACAAAATAGAACCATTAGAAATGAAAAATACAGCAGTTTGAAATTAAAACTTAATGGACAGGTAAAAGAGGCTGATTTTACAAAGCTAAAAAGAAAATCAGGCTTCCCTGGTGGCGCAGTAGTTGAGAGTCCGCCTGCCGATGCAGGGGACACAGGTTCGTGCCCCAGTCTGGGAAGATCCCACATGCTGCAGAGCGTCTGGGCCCGTGAGCCATGGCCATTGAGCCTGCGCATCCAGGGCCTGTGCTCCACAACGGGAGAGGCCACAACAGTGAGAGGCCCGCGTACCGCAAAAAAAAAATAATAATCAGTGAACTGGGAACTAAGTACAGGGAGATGAGTTAAAAATAAATGAGAAAAGCTAAAATTTGTGAAAAGGAGAATAAAAGAAATAAATAGAATATAAAGGAGAGAAAAACTTAATGTACATACGATCTTTAACTTTCTTTTACTAAGTTTCTAAAAAAAATTTTTATTGGAGTATAGTTGCTTTACAATGTTGTTAGTTTCTACTGTATAGCAAAGTGAATCAGCTATACATATACATATATCCCCTCTTTTCTGGATTTTCTTCTCATTCAGGTCACCACAGAGCACTCTGTGCTATACAGTAGGTTCTCATTAGTTATCTATTTTATACAGAGTATCAAGTGTATATGTGTTAACACTAATATGTATAAAATGGATAACTAATAAGAACCTGCTGTATAAAAAAATAAAATTCTAAAATTCAAAAGAAAAATAGTGTATATATGTCAATCTCCCAATTCATACCACACCCCCCTTTTCCCCCTTGGTATCCATACATATGTTCTTTATGTCTTTGTCTCTATTTCTGCTTTGTAAATCATCTATACCAACTGTTTCAGATTCCACATATATGCGTTAATATACGATATTTATTTTTCTCTTTCTGACTTACTTCACTCTGTATGATAGTCTCTAGATCCATCCACATCTCTACAAATGACCCAATTTCATTCCTTTTTATGGCTGAGTAATATTCCATTGTATACATGTACCACATCTTTATCCATTCGTCTGTGGATGGGCATTTAGGTTGCTTCCATGACCTGGCTATTGTAAATAGTGCTGCAATGAACATTGGGGTGCATGTGTCTTTTTGAATTATGGTTGTCTCTGGGTATATGCCCAGTAGTGGGATTGCTGGGTCGTATAGTAGTTCTATTTTTAGTTTTTTAAGGAACCTCCATACTGTTCTCCATAGTGGCTGTATCAATTTACATTCCCACCAACAGTGCAAGAGGGTTCCCTTTTCTCCACACCCTCTCCAGCATTTATTGTTTGTAGATTTTGTTATGGTGACCATTCTGACTGGTGTGAGGTGATATCTCATTGTAGTTTTGATTTGCATTTCTCTGATAATTAGTGATGTTGAGCATTTTTTCATGTGTTTGTTGGCCATCTGTATGTCTTCTTCGGAGAAATGTCTATCCTACCTAAGGAGGCAAAAGACCCATACACAGAAAACTGTAAGATGCTGGTGAAAGAAATCAAAGAAGACACAAACAGATGGAGAGATATACCATGTTCTTGGATTGGAAGAATCAATATTGTGAAAATGACAATACTATCCAAAGCAATCTATAGATTCAGTGCAATCCCTACCAAATTATCAATGGCATTTTTCACAGAACTGGAACAAAAAAATTTTACAAGTTGTATGGAAACACAAAAGACCTTGAATAGCAAAAGCAATCTTGAGGAAAAAGAAAACAGAGCTGGAGGATTTAGGCTCCCTGACTTCAGACTATACTACAGGGCTACAATAATCAAGACAATATGGTACTGGCACAAAATCAGAAATTTAGATCAGTGGAACAGGATAGAAAGCCCAGAGATAAACCCATGCACCTATGGTCACCTAATCTATGACAGAGGAAGCCAGAATATACAATGGAGCAAAGACAGCCTTTTCAATAAGTGGTGCTGGGAAAACTGGACAGCTACATGTAAAAGAATGAAATTAGAACACTCCCTAACACCATACACAAAAATAAATTCAAAATGGATTAAAGGCCTAAATGTAAGGTCAGACACTATAAAACTCTTACAGGAAAACTTAGAACACTCTTTGACTTAAATCTCAGCAAGATCTTTATTGACCCACCTCCTAGAATAATGAGAATAAAAACAAAAATAAACAAATGGGACCTAAGTTCTTTTTTTAAAAATGGCCTTTTAAATTTTTTATAAAGGAAACACATTCACTTTTTTAAAATTAGAAAATAGAAGTAAAGCTGTAGTTCCCATGTTTTCACATACATCAGAATTACCAGTAGGGGTACAGAAACACAGAATGCTGAACCCCACACTAGACTTTCTGATTGGTAGGACCAAGGTAGGGGCTACAAATATGCATTTCTGACAAGTTCGCAAGTGATACTGGTTCTGTGGTTGGGGAGCATAGTTTAAGAATTACTGCCTTAAAATAAGAGAAGAAAATAGGGATGAACTGTAATATAACCCCCTAAGGATAATGACATTGAGAGGCATCTTTCTTTTTTTAAATTTTTTATTTATTTTTGGCTGCATTGGGTCTTCATTGCTGCGTGCGGGCTTTCTCTAGTTGCAGCAAGCAGGGACTACTGTCTTCGTTGTGGTGTGTGGGCTTCTTGTTGCAGTGGCTTCTCTTGTTGCGGAGCACGGGGCCTAGGCACGCACGCTTCAGTAGTTGCGGCACGTAGGCTCAGTAGTTGTGGCTCATGGGCTCTAGAGCACAGGCTCAGTAGTTGTGGCACACGGGCTTAGTTGCTCTGTGGCATGTGGGATCTTCCTGGACCAGGGCTCGAACCCATGCCCCCTGCATTGGCAGGCAGATTCTTAACCACTGCGCCACCAGGGGAGCCCAGTATGCATCGTTTTTAATCTTTTTTTCCCCGCAGGAAAAAAGATCTGTATGTGTGTTGGGTGTTGAGGGAAGAGGGGACAAATACATAACTTTTTTTTTTTTAAATAGCCTAAAATGAGATTGTGTTATTCATAGTTTTGTACTTGGCTTTTTCCATTTAACATATTATGAACATTTTTACTGTCAGTATAGCTATATCACCATTTTTAATGGCTATGTAGAATTTTAGTGTTGGGATACATCATAATTCATATGAACTAATAATGTACTTACCAGAATACATGTTTGCAAACTTTTCCAATTATTTACTTATATCCTATGTTTCTTTGATAGTCTTCAGCTTATTTTTTAACGTACTCTTTAGTGTACCTTCCATAATGGAGGCTTGACTTGGAAAATATTAGAGATATGTAATCCATTTTTCATATTAATTTTTTGCTAAGGACATAGTTAAAGGGGAATTCATAAATTGGTCAGTATTAGGTTTTCTTTAGCACTTAGGTTGTATAACATATAAGTTTACTGTTTGTAAGATTAGCTGTCTGCTTTGTCAGCATACCATTTTAAGTTTGTATTTGCATGGACACAGTTCTACATGTCCGAAGTGGTGATAGTAGTGTTTATATATTGCTGTGTAACAAACTGCACCAAAATTACTGGTATAAAACAACCATTTTATTTTACCCACAATTTTATGCATCAGGAATTTGGGAAGGACTCAGCTAGGTGGTTTGTGTTTGACTCGCGTGGCATCAACTGTAGTGGGAAGGGCTGGAGGACCCACATTCAACATCTTCCCTGAGATGTTTGGTGCCTCGGTGTTCTTTGTTCTTTCTCTCACTCTCTCTCCATGTGACATTTCATTCTCCGAGGCTTCTCACAGCATGGTGATCTCACAGAGTCACAATTCTCATATGATGGATAGTTTCTAAGAAGCACAAGCTGCCAGACCACTTAAGGGCTATGCCCAGAATTGATCAAAGCAGTCACAGGTACCCACTCCCGACCAGATGAAGAAATAGACTTTACCTTTTAAAGGGAGAGTGGGGTGGAAAGGTTACATTGCAGAGGAGCATTTGAGTTGTGAGGTACTTTTGTGGTCATCTTTGAAAAATACAATGTGCCATAGGTAGTTTGTTTACATAAAGAAATAATTAGACCCGTTTACGTACACAAGCTTTGACTATTTTGCCAAGAAGTATAAAATCTTAAAAACTGATTTTTAAAGATGTAGTTCTTTGCTCAAAAAAAGATCTATATTCTGAAGTAATCAGTGTTGTGAAATATACTTCATGCTACAATTAAAAAACAGGTCCATGTTGTCAGCCACACAGTTAATGATTCTTTCCTAAACTCGTCTTGTCTAAGGGAATGTGGTTATTTTTGACATTGTATTGTTTATGAAGAAGGTATTTGTTGAGTGCCCATCATGGATAAAACGCTACACTGAGTAAGGAATAAAAAGACATTAGACAGGGGTCTGCCTTAGAGGACCACATAGTCAGCTAGGGAAGATAGGGCATAATATGTAATTACAAATAAGGTAACAAGAGAGAAATCTATAGCATTGAGGATGGAAGAGAGTCGTTTTTAAAAAGCTGTATGGAAAATGTTGCTGGAGGGCTTCCTTGGTGGAGCAGTGGTTAAGAATCCGCCTGCCAATGCAGGGGACACGGGTTCGAGCCCTGGTCCAGGAAGATCCCACATGCTGCGGAGCAACTAAGCCCATGCACCACAACTATTGAGCCTGTGCTCTAGAGCCTGTGAGCCACAACTACTGAGCCTACGTGCCACAACTACTGAAGCTCATGTGCTTAGGGCCTGTGCTCTGCACCAAGAGAAGCCACCGCAATGAGAAGCCCACGCACTGCAACGAAGAGTAGCCCCTGCTCGCCGCAACTAGAGAAAAGCCCTCGCGCAGCAATGAAGACCCAACGCCACCAAAAATAAATAAATAAAATTTTTTTTAAAAAAAGAAAGAAAATGTTGCTGGAAGTCAAGGGAGGGGTAGAATGAGGATGTGGAGGTGGTGATGAAGGATGCTTAGAGGAGTGGCAAGAGTAAAGCCATAGGTGCAGAGGAGTCAGGAAATTGTTGTGACCATTTCACTTTGGTAGTTTAGGGCATTAGTTCTCAAGCTTTGATGGACACTGAAGTCACCCTGGAGAACCTGTACGGAGCTTGTGTAGGGTACATGATAAGGGAATAGTGAGAGAAAAGATTGGAAAGGTAGGTAAGTGGGCCTCTTACTGTCTTGCATGCTACGCCGTTCCTCTTTTACTTACATGAGTAGGCAGTGAAGAACCACTGAAGTGTGATAATCCTGGGAATTGTCTGATTGAAGCCAAGCTTAAGAAAATTAATCTGGTACCAGTACGTATAGCAGCTGGAGCAAAACAAGGTTGGAACTGGGGAGTTTGGAATAGAGGTTACTGTGTTCATTCAGGGAAGAGGAAATCAGAACCTGTCCCTGGATGATGGCAGTGAGAATGGGAAGGAGCAGAGGGATTCAAGCGAGGACGAATCTGGCAACTAATTTTAATAAGATGGTGGTGAAGCAAAGCCAGAAGTCTAATTATGGCTCTAAGACTGCAGTTAAGACTGGGCAACAGGGAGATCCCCAAATCAAAAAACCAGGGTAAGAGGGCTTCCCTGGTGGCACAGTGGTTGAGAGTCCGCCTGCCGATGCAGGGGACACGAGTTCGTGCCCCAGTCCGGGAAGATCCCACATGCCGCGGAGCGGCTGGGCCCGTGAGCCATGGCCGCTGAGCCTGCACGTCCGGAGCCTGTGCTCCGCAACGGGAGAGGCCACAACGGTAAGAGGCCTGCGTACCGCAAAAAAAAAAAAAAAAAAACAGGGTAAGACACTCACTTGGGGGGAAGTGCTGATGAGCTGGTGTGTTGTGTACATCATATTTGCATAATGAGGAGGACTCCCTGTTGGGAGTGTCCAACAGGCCACTGAGAATCAAGTCTGGATGTCAGGAAAAAGGGCAAGGCTGGAAATAGGGATTTGAGGGTTATTGGCAAAGTGGTGGGAGTTCAAGATACGGCAATGGGTGAGCTTACCAAGGGAGTGCATATAAAGAGAAAACATAACCACAGGGAATACCTAGATTCAGGAAATTGGGATGATGATAAGCCAGCAAAACTGGAGCACCTTTAGAGCACTAGGAAGGTGACTTTCTAGCAGGGAATGATCAGCAGGGTTGAAAATTACAGAGGAAGATGGAGACTGAAGACAGGCCACTGATGTTTAAGGGCACTATTTAACAGAATCGTGTAAACAGAAGTCAGCAAACGTTAAGGAATGAGTCAGTGGTCAGGAACTGGCACCATTTACAGTGCAGTGTTATTTTGTTAAGAAAATTCATACTTCCCGGGGACCTTTTAACTGCTGTTAAAGAGTGGGAGAAAATCAAGAAAATATTGCTCATTTACCTAAAAGCAACTCTTTGTGATCTGTCACACATGTAATTTAAAGCAACAATGGAGTCCTCTGATCCTGTTTTTCATTACTGCAAATGTCTTTACCAGAGCTAGAAGTCTCTTAGGGATGTTACCTTAATCCAGAGGATTTTGTTTTTATTGAGCTCATCTCAGTATATAGAAAAGCTCCTTCAAAGTTTAGCCTTGTATCCAAAAATGAAACATAACAGCACCCATGTTTTATTGCCATTGTTGATAGAGCTCCTAAGAAGGAACTTTATTGGAACAAGAATTCTTGCAATCATTTTTGTACTTATAAACTGACATCATCAGCTAACCAAAAACATTTTTTCTCAAAGGCATAACCCCTAATTGGACACTATTCATGGTTAACAATGGGATACAATATAAGGTAGCTATTTTCAACACCTCATTTTCTTCTCTTTTGGTGTTATTTTATTATACTTCAGGCTTCCCCTGCACCTAATTTACTATGGGGTAACATAGTAATTAGTATGTATCAAGGCTCTGCCCTAGAGCTGTGCACTTTGCACCCTTTCATTCTTGTGGCAACCTTGCAAAGTTGATATTTTTGTTCCCATTTCGACACTGAGAAAAATAAGGCTGAAAGACGTGGAGTCACTTAACCCAAGGTGGTGCAGCTATTCATTTTTCCAGTACGGATCCCACTGTGATTTCTTGACTCCAAAGCTTATGTTCTCAGCACTCTGCTACTGATGCTTACTTACTCTCTCCTCTACCCTTGGACCATCTGCGTATCATGTTATTTCAGGAACATGGACAGTGTGCTACTGATACTGAATCATCAGGATTTTTGATGATTAGAGAGCATCTCTTTTGACTCTGTCTTTAACAAATTTGTTTGGGTTGAGATAGCCCCTCCAACTTCTTGTGTTAAAAAAAATTTTTTAAGTAATGAAGCAGTTGTCTTTTCAGGTTTAAGAAGGTATGGAAAAGCCAGCCGGGGCGGTTGGGGGGAAGTGCTAAAAGGAAAGGGAAAGCTAATTGGAACTGTTGCTTCAAATACTGTTAGTACTGGCTACAGTGGGCTAAATATGGCCAGGAATCCTCATGAAAAGGCTTCATCCAAAGGCAGGGCAGGTTCTACTCCTGGCGCTTTGTGCACTCCACCCCCACTTTGGTAAGGAAAATGATTGATGACACTTTCTTAATACTGGGAAGCTGGCACAGAGATGAAGACAGAGCACCAGATATGTGGAAACCTTCATCAGCAGCCAAGTCTCTGTTCCTCTCCCCAGGGCAGTGTGTGTCTCCAGCAGTGGGGCCACGAGGCTAAGCCCAGTCTCTCTTTGGGCTGAAGTCCTGACAATTTAACATTATCTCTGAATTTATAAAGCACCAAGAGTTTTAACAGTACATATCAGCCTGTTGTACTCTCAACATTAACCTATATGTTAAACAACATAATTGTTTGGTACAACACTAAGAATTTATCAATTAGAGCCAGCATTCAGTTATCTGAGTCAGTGGAGTAAAGTCATGTATAATCCATAGTGTCAGATCAAAGATAATTTGTAACTTTGTGCTGGAAAAATAAATTTGCCCTTGTTATATTTTCCTTAGGCTACTACTGAACTTATCAGCCTTTTCCAAGGTGTGTGCGAGTGTGTGTGTGTGTATACAGCCAATATAGAGAAAAGAGATATGACTTCGAATCATTCAATCTAATTGAGCAAATAGTTTGGAATATAGAAATTTTCTGTAAATAAGCCACACACGGTCCATAGTTAGCTCTCAGGAATTCTTTTTGTTTCTTAGTAATCCGACCAGTATTTTTCTTATTGTTGCTATGCCATATTGGACATGGATCATCTATCATTACATAAACTTGAACTTTAAACATCGTCAATAATTAACTTTCAGACAATAACTGTGCATAGTCAAAGTCAAAAGACTAAATTTACCCTAATTTCAGTATACTGCAATTGCTATCTCATGCAGAGCATCCCAGCTCCTGGCATTGTGCTAGCATGTTTATTGATTGAATGTCGGATAACCCTCGAGAGATTTCTCTGAATTAACTACTGTAATCAAAGTACAAAAGCAAGAAAACTATTATTTGCAGGAGCTCAAAATCTAACCAAAAAAACCATAGAGGCAATTCAGGAACTTAATATCAGTATTAGAATTGACATTGGGCAATATGCTTCCCCCTCCCAACTTTATTGAGGAATAACTGACAGATATAATTGTATATATTTAAAATGTAGAAAGGGATGGTTTGATATGCGTGTACACTGTGGGATGATTACCAAGATCCAGATAATTAACACACCCATCACCTCACATAGTTAACTTTTTCTTTGTGTGTGTGCTTTTAACATGATCACAGCACCATTATTTCTTTGTTGCTTCAAACTATACTAACAAGATGACTTCTCAAGAAGGCAACAAGATCCTTTACAACTAATAAAAGTAGCAAAAATCTATTCAATAGTTTACATTTCTTTTGTTTTTATTTACTTAGTAGTGAACCTGATTAAAAATAAATAGATCATAATATTTAATCTAAAAGATTTATAATTACCCTCCATAAATAGTATTATTCTTCATAAATAATACAGCCATTTAAGTAGCATTTTTGGTTCACACAATTTATTTCTGACCAAAGTGGTATTAAGAGTGTGAAATTAATTTAAAACTCAGCTAAAAATCTTAGAAAGCATTTTACTTACCCTTCTGAAAGAAAAATGTTTAAAAGTAACAAAACATTTATTTCCATTAGAGGAGATATTTTGATCAGTCTGCTGATTTGTTTTTATATTATATATTTAGTCCACGAGTTACATACATATATACAAATGTATAACCACACTAGGTGAACATCAGTTTCAGAATTTTAATAGGTTTTTTCTGGATCTTTACATGTTCTCTAGGCACAGTCAAAAAAAAAATAGCAACTACAGTTTTAAAGGTGACTTACAACTATTTCCTCCCCTAATCTCTGCTCTATTGTCAGTGCTTACCTTTTTACAAGCTGAGAGCAGTATGTCTCTACTTGTGCAAAAGTCTCACAAGCCTTGGAGGTGGGTGTGTTACTGCTCAGCAAAATGTATTGATTCTTGCATGTAGCTGACAGCTTCCTAGCGTTACGTTTGAAATGCAATGTCCCCCCAGGTCTGTTTCCTTAGCACTCTTACTTTCTTCTCTAGGTGAGCACATTAATTCCTGTGGGTACAACTGCGTGATTCCTGAATGTCTAAGTTCTACTTGCCACCACTGTCTGGACTCTTGCACAGAATTTTCAGTTGCGTTCGGGATGTCTTCCCGTGACATTCAACAGGATCCTCAGATTGATAATCCCAAACTGAACTCATCATTTCCCATATCTGCTCCTTCTACTGTGATCCCTCTATTATTAATAGCATTACCATCTTTCCAGGCAGGTGAGAAATGAGCTATCTCTACACCTCGTTCTTTTCTCAGCTCCCAGGTCCAATCAGTTGCTAAATTATATGTAGTCTAAATCCACATCATCTCCTGTTTCATTAATTTAATCAGTCGACATTTTTTGAGCTTCTTTCTACTTTCATTCCCTTGATTTAGAATATGACAGTGCCTGCTTCAAGAAGCTCATACTTAGTAAGATACAAAGAACTAAATAGACCCTCATTGTACAGGGTGGTAATTGCTAGTTATCATAAGTAAGCCCAGACTGCAGAGAATGGCAAGAGGGCTCGGAGGCCTTCCAGGAGGAAGTACCATGTAAGCTATGTCTGGAAGGATGAAGGGGACTTATCCAGGTAAACAGTGAAAGAAAGCCTTTCAGGAGGCAGAGAAAGCAGTATGTGCAAATGTGCAGAGGTGTGGGAGTGATTCTGGTACAAGTTGAGGAGCACTGAGACGTAAAGCGGAGGTCCATTAATGACGGACCAGACATACCGTGCCAGGAAATGTGGATTTCATTCCCGAAGGCTCCTTTCCTTTCTTTTCTCTTATACACAATCATATCTCTTGGCAGCACCGTTGCAAAAAATCTCCTGACTGTTCTCTTGCTCTCCACTTTCTTGGCTTTCTTTTTCTTTCCTTCGACTGTGGGCAGAGGTGGCGTCCCCTGTTACAGGGTTGGACATATATCTCCTCCTAATCCTTCAATGGCCTGTGTTGCTCACCAGATCACTCTCATCTCCTGCAACCTCTGCTTCTGCCAAACACATCCTGTGGATCAAGCTTGTGACAACCATCTTCCCATCTGAGTTGTAAGCTCCTCAAGGCCAGAGTCTATGGCTCATACATCTTGGTACATTTAGAACATCATGCCCTGTGCTCTGCACATAGTAGGCTTTTTAAAAAATATTTTAAGTCCTTTATTAATTTGAAGAGTAAATATATTAAGAATAATAGTTATGATTAAGGTTTTTTTTGTAGGCTTTTATGTATCTATGGTGTTGATTTCCCCACTTCTTCGTTTTCCAGGCTCTTTTATGCACATGCACGTAACCCCATTGCTGTAGTAAGCACTGCCTTTCTTGTCACCGCCAGCAAGCATTCCTTACAGCCCAGTGACTTGTAATGTGTTCTGCTGCTACAAATCAGCAACAGTTCCCAAAGTGGCATGGATGTGTACAAACCTTAATGTGCAATGTTTGTTTTTTTTCCTGCAGAAAATGAAAGGCCTCACTATTCCCTGGGGAGAAAGCAGGTTTAGAAAGCATCAATGCAGGGCCCCATGCCAAACATTACAATTTCCAGGGCTCTACACTTTGTATCGCTAACAGGTATGGTGAAAACGGCTTTGAACTAGGAGCCAGTGCTGAGTCCCAGCGCTAACTGACTGGGCAGCATTTCTGAGCCTTGATTTCCTCATCTGTGGGACTGGGGATTAGACCTAATTTCTAAATATCCTTATAAACATTATTCATATGGAAGGATTTCCATGGCAGTGTATTCATCAGATATCTTGGTTGCAAATAACACAAACTCACCCTGACTAATTTAAGTAGAAAAGATGTCATTGGAAGGATATCGATATTGGTTATCACTGAATGGATGGGATGAAAACAAGGCTTGAGAATTAGACAGTTAGCAACATAGGACACCCTTATGTCACACACAGGAGCAGGATGATGGGTTTGGCAATTGGTGTCCCTGCACACTTCCTGGCACTCTCATCTCTGCCAGTAATCTCTGACTATTCCTGTGTCTTTGCATCGCTCCCTCCACATTCATAGCCCTGGATGTGAGTATCCAATTGGTTGAGCCCTGGTCATGTGCCTACCCTCAGCTATTGGCAATGGAGAGAAGGAATATCTGGACCATCCAGCTTGGGGTGTTAGGCAGTGGATGAAGGCATTTCTTCTCACCAAGACTTGTACAGACACAAAAAGGTGGTTGAGATGGGCAGTACCCACGCACGCCACACCCATACCTATAATGATCTCAGTGATCCTTAAGATCCTGCTTCACCATGTGTACCTTTATCACTTCAGATACCTGGTGGATATTTCTTCTAGAGAAGCCAGTTTTGCTAGGGTTTAGACCATTCTTTCAATTACCTTTTATTATACTGCATAATTTCTTTTTTCCTTATCAACACAATTCTTTGGATTTTGGTAAGCTTAAATTTAAGAACAGTAGTTATAGCGCTGACCACTAAGATATTGTTCTGGGATGAGGAAAACGGCTGAGTGCAGTAGATCATCAATTCCAACTCATCCTTCATTTGTAGATACACAGCCAGAGTTTTGGATCAGGAATTATCTCCAGCCACAAACAACACAGAACAGATCTTGTATGTCAAAAACACAGGTGAAAGAAATATTTAGAAAAGATCATTTAAAGGGCATTCTATCTATCTGTGCTGCCAGGTAATCTAAGTACTTATCATTGGAATAAGTTAGGTCTCTAGATTACATACAAGACGACATCGCCTTAATCATTTGGCAGAACAGCTAATTGCCAGTAAGCGGAACTGTCCTACTGTCTTTTAGGTGGAACCTACTTCCGTGGACATTGTCCATTTTGATGCTTCGAGTATCCTGTGACAGAGCCCATGTGAGAAATAGCTTGCAGAAATTTAATCAGATAAAAACTTAGCTTCCCTTAAAAATTGGGACACTTCCCCCTCTCCTATGAGAGCTGTGTAAGCTAGCTAGCTGAGAGCCACCATGAGGAAGAAAACATGCTACGTACCAAGTGTGCTCTCCACAGCAACTGTCTTGGCTCTTGTAGTTGTCACTTTTATTCATCTTCTTTTGTTCCTGGTTGGTTGTTTTGTAAGCCTCCTCGATTTCTTTTTTTTTTTTTTTGAAAAAAGAAAAAAGAGGGATGGGAAGTAGGGAGGGATGGTAAGATAGAGACTGGATGCCAGGTAACCACCCAAATGAACAGAGGTAACCATGGTAGGGATGTGACTGCACCCACCATAGCAGCAGGTCTGGCAACGGCTACTGGATACCTTGTTGTCCCAAATCCTCTCCTACCAATGGCAGTCTGGTTTGTCTCAGCAGCTGTCTGCCCAGTGGCCTACATATGGTTTTAAAAAATGTCAACAACAATAAAGACTTTTACGCCTCTCCCCTCATGTATTTATATGAACTGTTTTATCTCCTACATAAAAATAGCATGTGGGACACGAGCTACTAGAGAGAACAGAAGTAAGCAATGAGACATCATCAGTAATGTCATCCTCCACTGTGGTTTATTGTTGATACTGTGAGTTTCTAACTATCCAAATTATATTCAAGTATTTCATCACCTGCTTAATCAAGCTGCAAAATAAGGAGTTAGACCACTTCAACTCCAGTGATTTGATTATGTGGTGAAGAGACTGGTGCATAAACATTAATCCTGGGAAATTAATTCATGAAAATTAGCTGGAGATACCCCTAGAGGCCTGTTTTGTTTCTATTTCTGCATAAAATGTTGAACTAACTATTTACTGAAGGTGCCGGGGTTGGGGGGGGGGACGGGAATGATTATGCATGATTCTGTAGTTATCTAGAGAGAATCCTGAAGAGGCCATGAAGTGACCTGAAGATGCATTCTGATTAAAGCTCAGTCTTGAACAGGAAAATTGCTTTGAAATGATTAAAGTTAAAATTGTTGATAATGAAGGAAAACACTTGTCCTAGAATGAGGTCTTTAGAAGGGAGAATCTCATTTTGAATCTTTTGTAAAGCATATGACTTTCTTTTTCGATGGCAAAGTACTGGGTTGTATCAACCTATCACATTGTCTCAATTTTGCAACTCAGTGGGGGCGGCAAGGAGGATTAGGAGAATGCTCTAGACAGAAATCTGGCAGGGGATGTCACTGGGTAAAGGTCTACCCTCAGGAGAGGGAAGTCTCCGTCATCCCTGGCAGCCAGCTTAGATGCATCGGCTCAGTGGAACCTTCCCAAGGCCTGACTGCAGTCTCTGCTCCCAGGGCACTTGGCTCCTTTATATGTCTGTCGTATTGGATTGTATTTTGATGCTCTGTTTAAACATCTGTCTTTCCCGCCAGTTGGTGAGGTCCTAGACGGGGTCCCATCCCACCTAGGACTGAGCCCAAAACTCTGGTTACATTTATCCTCTTTGGTAAATATTCATCTTTGCAGATATTTAAAGATAGTAATACTATATCTAAAACTTGGAGGGCAAATGTGTTTCAGAAATCAGACTGTTTGGATGTTGGAAAGGTGGTATCAGTGTCTATACACAGCATCTAAACAGTATCTATGCCATGTAACATAACGTTCCCAGCAGAGTCTGGGGCAACTTGTATAATCAAGCACGTTAATACTTCTGCAGCAAGAATTATGAATAGGCACACTGCAGGGGATAAATAAAGGATATGATTTCGTAACAGTTTAGGTCATGTCTGGTTTTGCTACCAGAGAGTTACAAAACAATTGAACTTTCGGAGCTCTTTGGATTTTGGAATTGTAGATAAGGTATTGTGAGCCTGTATTATACATCTTTAGGAAGGAAAGCGTTCTCATCCAAGGGAAATATTCCCAGGTACCAGGACCCTTCCTCTTGTCACTTCAGGGAGGAGAAAGAGAACAGCGCTGGGATTTTCTGGATGGTGATGTGTTCTCATAACTGGTGCTGCTACTAGGGTCCCTGTAGGAGGGGGGCAATGGAAGTGGTCCATTCCCCACAAATAAAGCTTTCTCAGTGTGCCACCACTGCCTCTGTGCCTTTTACCTTACCTGCTGCTGCTTCCCCTCTAACTTATTTCTCCATTTTTCTAGCGCTTTCCTTCTCCCCTCCTTTCTTCCTATATATTCTTTTGCTCACCAGCTTAGGTCTTAGGAGTGTTGATACTTTCCTTGTTTGTCTTCTGCATAATTCTTTAGTACATGACCCTCCTGCCTCTCATTCACCTCTACAACCAAAGCTTTGCCATTACTAGTTTGTGTTTGAGTAGATGCCAGTCAGTGCTTGCTTAGACTTCAAGCAGTCTCCCTACATGTTTTTGTTTAGAAGACTATGTTTATCTGCTCAGCACTGTGTAGATAAGCATCTTGGGAATGTGTGCTGGTTGACAAGCCACTACTACTCTCCTTCTGACCCTTGTCTACTGTATCAAACAATGTTAATGAAAACCTCAGATTTATATATGTTAATCCATGTGTAAAAATAAAGTAGGTGCTATCATTTCTATCCTTCAGACTTACAAAAAATATCCTTTTCATAGTATTTTAAAACAGTGCCGTTGCTTATTTTTCCATATGGTATGTTTTTGCCTGTCTTTATTTCTAATTCTTTTTGATTCACTTAGACCACGCATCTGCTTTTGTTCACAATTTCAAGAGAGCTCACTTTTATGCTCTCTGATAAAGGAATTATTTTGTTCTCCTCAACCTCTTTCTCTTAGTCTTTTAGGTTGTTTTTAAGTACCTGCCTTGAGTGTTGTTGTTGTGTAACACTGACATTCCCAGAAAATGGTGGCCACAGAGGCAGGGCCAGGAGGGTAAATCTCTGCGCTATCAGGGCATCCTTCTCTGTGGAGCTGAGTACCAGCAACACCCACAGTGGAAGCCGATGTTGCTCTGTCTCTTCTCTGCGTGAGCGATGCACTGTTCCATCCAGCGATTGATGGCGTTGTGTTTTCCTTGGTGACGCACACCAAGATGCAGTGGGTGAGATGTTAGACGTCTGTTCCTTGTGGCTGGCATTGTGATGATCTTTGCTGTCCTCCATTTAGTTGGAGTCCTTCCACGGGATTAGTAACTGGTGTACAGTGCTCTGCTCCCTCGGGATTGATCACCAGTGCACAGAACCTGCCCTGCACTCTCCACTTGCAGCATCATATTGAATGCACAGTACCAAAGCATGGGCCCTGAGTGAAGTCCCATGTTTCTCTCCTGTGTCCTGCTCTCCAGGTGCCACTCGCATCTCTGGTCTTATCAGTAGTTATCAAGACAACATCCTCTTTTGTGGTACTCCAGTCCAGAAAAAGTTTGTCAATACAGCAGTGAGCAGTGTTCCCTGGCTGCCACTGTGAGCAGACTGATGTGGATGTTGTATTCAGGAAAAGTTTAATGTGTGGAAGAGGACAAGTAGCCAGAATTTTGGTCTGTTACTCAAAAACCAATGGTACTCATCCCAGGAGACTGAGGACCAGTCACTATACATTTCTCTCCTCCCTAATATTGTTCATTTGTTTTGGAGGTAAATGGTGGTCACCAGAGGCAATCCAAACCAATTTTCTTTGCCTGTGTAATATATTTAAAAATTCTTAAGAGGCAGTAAATATAACAATTTTAAATCTATGTATTTCATGTTTTAAATTCCATACTGTAACTTTAAAAAATTCTTTTGAGACTCGACCAAAGAACTGTATCAAGAACTGTATCACTAGTTTGTGGTCAATCCACAGTGGCACATCATCTGTAAAGCTCTTATGTCACTTAATATTGTTTTCCAGCAAACTATGGATGTTTCTCTTAAGATAAGTTAGGGAATTTCCTTGATGCCCAGATCAGAAAATATAGCATTTCCAGATCTTAGCTTTCCTCTTTAATGAACATTCACTCATTCAACAAATATTTGTTGCTGAAAAGTAATTCCTAATCTTGGATGAAACATTGTCCTTCTCAGAAAACATTTTAATCACATAAACTTGGAAGTTTTATGCTTCACCTGATTTTTCATATTGGTCCTCTTCTGACCTGGCTCTAGTTCTGAACATCTTTTTAAAAAGGAGTTTGCTCACATTAACAGTCATCTTCTTCCTTCCTTAACTTCTTTTCTGTGTTTTCCCCTCTGTCCTATCTCTAGACTCATGTGCTTATGTTTGTCCTTGCTCAGCAATGACCAGTACAAAGTAACTGGTTTTATTTTTAGTATTTTACCACAGTACTCACAGACTGTCCTTGCAAGCTCTTCCTTCAACAGAGGGTGCCCTGAAGCCAAGAATCAGAAGAGTGTTCTGTAGACTGTAGCCCTGTGGAAATGGGTGGAGGGAACCAGAGTAACACACACCTGTGCCCCTGGCACATGAAGCAAAGGCTGGGCCCATGAAGGCTGTGCCTGCCAGATGCCAAAATAACTTCTTAGTGGAGCCAATTCGATCAAAGACAGGCAGTTCACTGTAAATTTAGTCCATGTGGTCCCTTGGCAGCATTTGGACAAAACAAACCAGTTGACTGATAGCACTGATCACTTTCCAGACAGTAATTTTGGTGTTTGCCAGAGAAGGGATTTCTAAAGAGGGAGCAGGAATATATAGGGGGTGTTTATAGTGATCCCTTGGATGCAAAATAAATAAATAAATAATTAGAACTTTGGATCTGAAAAATAAGAATTTGAGCTTTACTAACATTTGGTTTTATAGAGTGTTAATACTAATACATATGTATATATAATTTTAATATACTTTTATATAATTATATATTATATAATTTTATATTTATATATTATATATACAATTTTAAATATATAAATACAAAGGTGAATTCTCAAGTATTTTTGCTAGTGGGGTACACAATCAAAATAGTTTGGTGACAAATATTCTAGATCCTTGATTCCCCATCTTTGGGCAAAAGACTTATTGTAAGAGGCTCATTAATACATGTAAATGGACCTGTTTTCTCATTCAGTAGATACTAAAAATACAATGATCTGCTAAGGGTTTATAATGTTTAATGCGTTTTTGGTGTTGTGTTTTAAAATCTACTGTAAAAGTGAATTCCTCAAGCCTAAAAATACTGTGAATCCATTGGAGGAGACACATCTACACAGGGAACACAAACGAGCAAAGAGAGGGGAGTGTTGAGTCCCAATAAAATATTAGGTTGGTTGGTCAGAGTATTTAAGCTATTGAAAAAAATTGTATTCAATACATGCGTAAGCATCTCTCTTTCTCTCTCGCTCTTTAATAACAGATTTTTTTTCCTTTTTTTTCTCATCCTCTTCCTTTGTTCCCCTATTTTGTGTGCATATTGGGACATCTCAGGAGCTGGCTTCCAGCACAGTGTTCCTTTTTATTTATGTCTGTATTGGTTTACTAGGGCTGTCATAACAAGATACTACAGACTGCATGGCTTAAACAAATTTTCTCACAGTTCTGGAGCCTAGAAGTCCAAGATCACTGTGTTGGTGAGTTTGGTTTCTTCCAAGGCCACTCTCATTGGCGTGCAAGTGACTGTCCTTTTGCTGTGTGCCTACATGGTCTTTCACCTGTCTACATGCAACCCTGTTACCTCTTTGTGTGCCTTAATCTCCTCTTCTTACAAGCATACCATCAGATTGGGTTAGGGCCTCCCCTAATGACCTCATTTTATCTTAGTCCCTTCTTTAAAGGCCCTATCTCCAAACACAGTCACATTCTGAGGTACTAGGGGTTAGGGCTTCAGTATATGAATTTGGGGGGAACACAATTCTGCCCATAATGTGCATTTCCTTTTGATAAATCTGCTTGTTTCAGGAAAGTATGTGGGACCTAGGAATATCAAGAAGTAGTATGATTAGGGTGACCGTATCTTAATTTGTCCAGGACAGTCTTGGACAAATTATTATCCTGACTTAATTTAAAAAGTGCCCCCATTGACTGTCAGAAGTGTCTCATTTGTATAATAAATTATATGGTGATGATCCTGATATAGATATTCGAGAGCCAGAGGGCATGTATTAAAGCCTCAGCTCAAAAAATGTATTGTTATACCTGAGTTTCCTCAACTATGAAGTAGAGACAATAATAGTACCTGCATCAGGGTTATTGTGAGAATTAAATGAGTCAGTATGTATAAGTAAGTCGTTTGGAACATCACCCTGAAAATAGTGAACACTGTGTGTGACACTGAGTAAGCACAGAGGAAATATGTTTGTCAGAGGTGATTATATTTGTAGGTATGATGGTTACTTTTGTCGGTCAACTTGGCTGGGCCAAGATGCCTAGATATTTGGTCAAACATCATTCAGCGAGAGTGGTTTTGGATGAGATTTACATTTAGATGGGTGGACTTTGAAAGCAGGTTGGATAAGTCACACCCACATACTGCAGATCTGTCAGTTGAAGGCCTGAAAAGAACAAAAGGCTGACATTCCCCCAACCAGGGAGGAATTTACCAGCAGATTGCCTTTGAACTTGCTTAAACTACAGCTCTTTCCTGAGTCTCTAGCCTACTGGCCCTCTGCATCAGATTTTTGGACTCACCAAGTCTCCATAATTGGGTGAGCTAATTCCTTAAAATAAATCTCTTCCTATATATACACACATCTTATTGGTTCTGTTTCTCTGGAAGACCATGCCTAACACAGTATGTGTGGACACCAAAGCTGTACCTGAAGAGAACTTTTAATTTGTTTAAAGTTTAATATATTTCTGGATTTTTATGCCCTTTTAAATTCACTGTGTTCTTTGCATGTCTATGTACATACCAACCAAAAAAAATAAAGATCCGTGACAAGATAGCTAAGAGAGTGACTAGGCACTCTCTATCTTAATCTCAGTCTTTAAAAAACAGTTATATTTTGCATTCCCATACCATATTTTAAAATGATACTGACATTATCCATCTGTGGGAATTTTCACCATTATTTATAATTATGAAGATGAATCATTTTTTTCAGGAAGTTCAGAGTAGCATCTCTAATAAATGTTTGGAATAAAATTATAATAGGTTTTGGTCAACTGAATGTTGATTTAAAAAAATTGAATCACTCTGTAAAAATTGATCTCCGAAACTAGGAAATCAGGCAAAAATATTGGCAAGAGTTCAGCCAAGTTAAAAGATTGGCAGATCAACCTTATGAAAAAAGTTAAACAACTTGGAAAAGCAAATAAAGGCTTGAGGAACAACTGAGTAGCAGCTATCAAATCTAAAAAGGGTTATTGTGGAGGGGATGGAGACCAGCTGTTCTCTAGCTCAGCTGAGCCCAGACAAGAACAAAAATAGATTAAAAAACGGCAGCATGACAGACCATTTAGATCTAGGCTTCTGCAGTTAAT
The DNA here is from genome assembly GCF_039906515.1 of Pseudorca crassidens. Classification (NCBI taxonomy): domain Eukaryota; kingdom Metazoa; phylum Chordata; class Mammalia; order Artiodactyla; family Delphinidae; genus Pseudorca; species Pseudorca crassidens. The sequence goes on along the minus strand of NC_090303.1, from coordinate 68,933,817 downwards.
ATGGTTAGAATGGTTACTCAGGAGTTCCAGATATATTCAAGAGAGTTTTTAAAGTTGGTTAGGTTTACCTTTTTTCTTGGTGTGAAGCCAAGTGGAAAGTCCAGATCCAGATTTCTAGTGGGGTTAATCAGAATCGCTTGGATGTGGGATAGGGCTTTTGTAAAAGCCACAGGCTCCATATTTATGAAGTGATAGGAAGTGGTTTCCAGGATATGCTGTTAAGAATAAAGGTACCATGCAAAAGGGAACATATACCTTCAGTATGAGAAAAAAGGGAAATAAGAATGTAATAGATAAAAACTGATAAAAATATGTATTTGGGTTTCTTTTTGGGGGAAAAAAAAGGATAAACCAGAAACTAATTAATTTAGTTAGCCTATTAGAGAGGTAAGGTAGCAGATGGGAGTGGAACTTCTGTGTATCTTTTATTAGTTTATTATTTCCTATTGCTGCTGTAATAAATCACCACAAGTTTAGTGGCTTAAGACAACGTAAGTTTATTATTTTACAGTTCTGGAGGCCAGAAGTCCAAAATGGGCACTAGGCTAAAATTAAGGTATCAGTGGGGCTGCCTTTATTCTGGAAGCTTTAGGAGATAATTTGTTTCCTTGCCAGCTTTCAGAGTCCACCTGCATTCCTTGGCTCATGGCCCTGTTCTGCATCAGCATCTTCAAATAGCTCTCTGAATCTGACCCTTCTGCCTAGCTGGTCTACATTTAAGACCCTTGTGATTACATTTGTATCCATGGGATCCTACAGGATAGTCTCCTTATCTTAAGACCAACTGATCAGCAACCTTAAATCCATCTGTAACCTTAATTCCCCTTTTGCCCTGGAACATTACATATTCACACCTTCTGGGGATCAGGATATGCACCTTGGGAGTTTGTGTGGGGACATTATTCTGCATGCCATACCTTTTAAGAATAATTTTACTCTTAAACCATTTAAATATTTATTCAAAAGTTAAGTTGAATCAAAAAGGATAACAAAAGCGAACTCTAAAATTGAATACAAATAGAAACAAATGGGCCTAACTATATATCGAATGGAAATATAACTGTATATTGGGAAGAAAAAAAGACTGAATTCAACTAAGTTTTGAATACAGGACTCTGCCAATACACCCTTAAAATGAGATCTATTTTAAGGACCAAAGTAATTGCAAAGAAATCTCGATTTTTACTCAGGAAATTTGTTGTTGGTAGTATTCATAGTATAGTGATCTCAAAACTATTTTTTGTGTATTTTAGGATAGTGTAAATGTGTTGTTATGGGGAGACAGAGTGCTCACTCTGGAAGAAGGGAGATAGAAATAGGGAATGCAGGAAGGTAAGAGAGAATCCTGTGGTTTGGGGCTTTTTATGTTTATCCCCTGAAATGGCATAGAAGATTGACACCCCCAGGAGCAATGAGCACATCTAGTACCAGATCTTGATTTCTAAATAGCATTCCTTGATAAAAGAAACCAAGGCTCTTTAAAGAGATGTCTAATTTCAGAGGGAACAGGTATAAAGAACAAGGTAAGCCCACAACACCTAATGGTACCAAAAAGTTAGGAAGTGCTCAAAGATTCATGGAGACATATCCAAGAATGAACAAAGGACTCCCACTGGCCCAATGTAGGACATCTGAGTATCAAAAAAAAAAACCAAATGATTGATAGTAAGATTTTCAATTTAAAAAGGAATCTTTTATGTTAAAATATAGGCATTTGGGGACTTCCCTGGTGGTTCAGAGGCTAAGACTCCATGCTCCCAATGCAGGGGGCCTGGGTTTGATCCCTGTTCAGGGACCTAGATCCCACAAGCCACAACTAAAAGATCCTGTGTGCCACAATTAAAAAAAAACTATATATATATATATGTATATATATATATATATATATATAGGCATTTGAGGTTGGAGGGGACAGCACTTCTTAAGAAGGGAAGCTAATAAACGTAAAAGAAATAACAAATTTAGAAAGGATAATTGATTATCCTGTTTCAGGCAGGATAATCAATAGATTTTAAAATTATTAGATGCTTTAGAAACCAGCTTCCTTCAGAGAGCAGTGAGATGATATGTTGTTGACATACAGGATATTTACATTTCAAAATATCATCCCCCTGATTACTTATTACAAAAGGAAAATGGTTTGCAAGAGAAACCTGGTCAACATCACCTTAATCGAATGATCAAACGTCACATGACATGAGATGAACTGATATTTTGTGCCTCCTGATGTGATAAAATGGTAAGAATATAATATCAACTATATGGTATTCTTGCCAAGAATACTTGACTCTAATCAGGAGGGGAAAAAAATCGGGCAATTACAGATGTAGAACCTCTAGATTAAGCCAAATGGAAACTGAAGCATCCTAGTGACAATCATGATGCAATTTGTGATCCTCAGTTGAAAATTTAAAAAAAATCGCTCTGAAACACATTTGGACAATTGAAAATATTTGTATATGGGCTGTACATTAAGTAATATTGTATCAATATTAAATGTCTTGCATATAATGTATTGTGTTCATGTAGGAAAGTGTCTTAGGTGATACATGCTGAAGTATTTGGGGATAAATTCAGCATAATGACAACTTTCAAATGTTTCAGGAAAAAGTATATGTGTAGAAATACATATATGCACATATGAGAGGGGAATGAATGCAGCAAAATGTAAATAACTGGTGAATTTTGGTGAACAGAGCTGTTTTTATACAACATTTTCAAATTTTCTGTAGGTTTGATTTTTACAGTAACAAGTTGAAGAAAAATTCCTTTATTGGGCCCATGGGCTTCTTGGTACCCTTTGGGCTTATTTTGTTTGTATTTCAAGATGTTGTGAATGTTTTCTTTACTTTTTTTTTTTTTAAGGTTTCTGGTTATCTATTTGGAAGTGTCTCCCTTGACATCCAGCTCTGAGTCTCTGGGCAGTGTTTTTTTTCAAATGCATATAAATAGAAGAACTTTAATGAAAGCAGTGTCATATGTTAATTACTATGGAGCACCAATTTATAGGGAAAACATTTGAAAATAAAATGGACACATAGTATCTGGTTTATAGATGGCACTCAATATGAGTGTGTTTTGTAAGCTTCTGCATACCATTAAAATACTACCTGATAGCACCAACAAAAGGCACAGATTCCCCTTCACAGGTCTGAGGGAGGGCCTGGAAATCTCTGAGTATAGGGCCTTGATCTGCATTTTAAACCGGTTTGCTACACTTTTTTTTTTTTTTTTTTTGCTACATTCTTTGGAGCATTGCAGTTCATGTCCCTAGGGAGCCCTGACATGTCTTTAAGGGCTCCCTCCCTCTCAGAACTCAGTCTTATATCCTCCAGGAGAAGTTCCCTTCCCTTGCTTCCTCTTCCATCCTGGTATGTCTTTTACCATCTGCAATGATTTTCATATAGATTTTCCTCCACTTATGATAGGGTTACATCCTGATAAACCCACTGAAGGTTGAAAATATCTTAAGTAAAAAATGCATTCAATAAACTTAACTTACCAAGCATCATGGCTTCGTCTAGCCTACCTTAAACGTGCTCAGAACATTTAACATTAGCCTACGGTTGGGCAAAATTAGCTAACACAAAGCCTATTTTATAATAAAGTACTGACTATCTCATGTAAGGTATTGAATACTGTACTGAAAGTGAAAAACAAAATGGTTGTAAGTGTATCAATTGTTTACCCTTGTAATTGTGCAGCTCAAAGACACTGCCCAGCATCACAAGAAAGTATCAGTATCATACCGTATATTGCTAGCCTGGGAAAAGATCAAAATTGGAAGTACGGTTTCTACTGAGTGCGTCTTGCTTTCACACCATCATATTCTACTGAGCGCATCTTGCTTTCACACCATCATAAAGTCAAAAGTCATAAGTCGAACCATCATCAGTAGAAGACCATACACTGGATTTTTCTCCCTTGGTTTCCCGCCTCTCCTCGTGAGCAGCAGATCCAAATTGCTCAGTGTACTTTCGGTGGAGGCACCCTACCCAGCCTCACACCTAACTTCTGCTGCTCATCCAGTATGTGGGACAGGATTTTTTACAACATATAGATATTTTTAAGGTATCTCTGATTTTCCACCAAAAAAAAAAAAAAAGAAAGAAAGAAAAAGTCTCTCTGAGATACTGGGAACGCTGGAGGAAATTCTGAGAATGTAAACCAGATTCATGCCTCCAGGGGTTAAGCAACCAGTCTACCGACGATAGAGGTTAAGGGTGCAGCCCCTGAACTTGGACTACTCAGCCTTGAAGCCAGCCTCTGTGGCTTGAGAGCTATGTGACCTCTGGCTAGTGCTTTAACCTCCCTGAACATAGTTTTCTCTTATGCAAAAAGGGGATATCAGTACCTACCTCAAATGGTTGTATTAAAGGAACTTACATATATAAAGCACCTAGAAAAAATGCCACTAAGGGTTTACTCTCTTAATCATCATCGTTATCTTTCCATGGAACATCAGACCTGGATCAAATTCTGTTTTCAAGATATTAATGATGATCCTGTATAAAAGAACATCTTTCTCACTTTGTGTTTCTCACGAGTTCAGGTTTCCCTGGGACTCCTGCATGGTCATGCTACTCACATCCTGTGGCCTCCAGAGCGCTGGCAGAAATTGGAATCTGTTCTTCCTCCAGAGCGCTTGCCCATTCAGAGTGAAGAGGACTGCCTGCATGGATCTCCCTGAGCTGCTGTGATGGGGAGGCACCACCACCAACCCCAGGAAGAGGGATGGAGAAGAGGAACACCATAGGGTCAACGCTTCCCCCAAGATGATGCTGTGCAAGAAACATTTCTATCACATTAAGATGATCTGTATTAGTAGAGAAAGAGTTGTAAAATATTAAATAGTATTAAATGTCACCTGATTTTGTGTTAAATTGTAATACCCTGTTCAATGCCAAAAAAATGCAGACCTTTGGGAATATGAAAATTTTATTCCCATGTCTCAAAGGCATACATTTTGGATTTTTTACGCATACATATTCTGTTGATAGATTTTGATTTTGGAGCTTACTGCTGGAAGAATATGAAGACTAATATGTGATGGAAGTAAATAACATTACTCAGTTACTCTGAAGATGGAAGATGAAGAAACATTATACACATAGTGTTAGGAATTATAATTGACAGTATCTACAATGCAGTGACTGTCAGGAAGAACAGTAAACTATGATGTAACAATAAAACACTGATTTGCTCAGGTACTGTTTTGGGTGTTTATTATTTGACCTGTAATAATCATCCATTAATAAGGAATACATTCTCTCTTTGGGAAGGGAGGAAGCAATGGGGAATCAATCTCTCAATATTTTCATATAGCCAAATCTTTCTTACTGGCCCTTTTTTAATCCAGAACTTCTTAGTGATCTCATGCCTATGCACATTGATGAGTAAACCTATTTGTCAATATTCGGATACTGTTTGGTAAAATGTTCTGAGTGAAATGGAAAAATCACTCTAGATCAAGTTTGATTTTTTTCCCCCTCCCAATGATTTTTCAGTGCTCATGTCTATAATTCTGAAATCACCTATTGAAAAGTGGAGTAATAGTGGCATAATAGATTTTATAATTGTATAGCTAAGGAGGTAAATTCCCTGCATGCTAGTCTATATGTATGAAGCTTTTCTTTTTTCCCTCCCATTGGTTGGAGGTTTGTGCTTATGGAAACTACATCTCTAGCTCAATCTCCTCTGTGTGCCTCGTCTCATTTTCTTTTGTTTCATCAGCAGATAAGATCCCAGACAAGGATTAGTCATCTTTCAAATGTGGATGCAAACTCATTAGCTGGCAGGAACAGAAAGAGCAACAGCAAAAAACATATGCAAAGTAAGAGTATATGTTACTAATAATAATTCATTAGCATCATAATAGCTAGTTCAACACACATCAATGAGTGCTTATATACTAAGGTTGGTCAAAATTATCATTTTATAAAAAATATCTGCTTAATATCTCTCTGTGGGTCTATATTATCCTTATGAGTTCTTCATTTCCATTTCCCTCTCTTCCCCAACTTGAACTTCACACTTTGGCCTTTAACTGCAGATTACCAAATTCTCATTGCTATTTCAAGGCTTGAAACTTTTTTACCTCTTGGTGAAGTGCATCCCCTGGGATTATATGTAAAATGTTGACTGCATAAAAGTATTAAACCTTTAGTTACTAGAACACAGGAAAGTTCGGGGACTATGGAAGACAGGATTGGGGGTGATAATGAGGCAGGACAGAGTAGAGAACAAATAAAGGGGTACCTGGATTAGCTGCTACTTACCCTGGTATGGAAGAATTTGGTATTTTAACAGTTCAGCAAATTGGCTATCAGCCTTACTACCTTATTGACTATTTGTGTCTTCCTATTCAAACTATTAATTCAAGATTGTAAATCTTCAGACAGGAGACAAATGCCCCTTCTATTTAATTTTGTATTCTCAGGCCATCTAGCATATCACCAGCAGAGTTAATTCTTGATGCTTGTTGAACAACCCAGCTCATAAGCTACCTCCTCAAAGATGAAACTCCAGGTAGAGTTTATAACTGTGTTCCCTAGTATGTACTTTCATGAGTGCCTCAATCACTGTCACTATTAACCAACCAAGAAAGAGTTCTTAATTGTCAACACTCCCAGGGCCAGCAAGAGGCAATAGACCCAGGAGCCCAGTCTTTCTGTGAAAAAGGCCTATTAGCTTATATTCATAGTTATGACCTGAGGGACAGGATTCTAATTAAACACACATATAAGGGCTGACTGGAATCCTTTCCAGAGACCTCAGAGGGCCGGCACTATCTTTGCACTCTCCCTCTGTCATGTTGCAGAGCACCAGTATCTCTCAGAGAAGAGCCCTATGCATGTCTGGTGCCCTGGTTTTTGTGACTGCCACCCATGGGACACCCTTTGATCACCAGCTCTGGTGGCCAGCAGCGCTGGCATTCATGTGTCCCATGGGACTACAATAATTGGAGAGTCACTTCTTGGCTGGCTACCAACCCCAGGGCACTGCACAGTCAGGAGACTGAAACCTGCACCCAGTCTTTCTGTGACAGAGGCCTATTTGCTTGACCTGGAACTTTATTCTGAGGGCAGGGATCTGGTTTAGCACACATCTAGGGGCCTACTGAGTTAAGAACAGCATGGACAGAGGTGGGTGGATGCCATATTTGTGCTCTCCCTCTGCCTCATTCCAGGTTACCAGCATGTCCCGGAAGACAGCTTGTCTGGCACCCTGATTTTTGTAATTGCCACCCAGAAGACTCCTCTAGATTTCCTGGCCCTGGTGGCCAGTGAGATTTATGCTTGTGACCCCACAGGACTACATGTATTTACGTACTTTAAAAGCTGCTGCCTGAGGGCCTGGCTTCCAAACCACTTGAATCTAGGTACTGACAGATCCTCCCCTCCACTGACAGGTCTTGGCACACCCTCAACTACAAGGAGCCACTAAAAATAAAACAGCCTGCATGAACAATCACAAAGGATTGACAGACAACCAAGAGCTAAGGCAAAGTAGAACAATAAGTTTCATCTCCTACACAAGGCCACTCCTTTAAGACTGGGAGAGATGGTTGTTTTATTTAGTGCATAGAAACCGACACAGAGAGTCGAGGAAAATGAAGAAATAGGAATATATTCCAAATGAAAGAACAAGATAAAACCTCAGAAAAAATCAATAATGAAACAGATGAGTGATTTACCTGAAAAAAATTTCAAAATAGTGGTAATAAAGATGGTCACCAAACTTGGGAGAAGAAAGAATGAACCCAACAAAGAGACAGAAAATATACAAAAGTGCCAAAGAGAAGTCACAGAGCTGAAGAATATAATAACTGAACTGAAAAATACACTAGAGGGATTTAACAGCAGACTAGATAAAACGAAAGAAAGGATCAATGGAATTGAAGACAGAGTGGTGGAACTCACACAATAGGAGCAGCAAAAAGAATAAAGAATGAGAAAAAGTAGAGATAGTTGAAGGGGCTTATGGGACAACATCAAGAAGACCAACATTTTCATTATAAGGGTCCCAGAAGGAGAAGAGAGAGGAGAAAACTCATTTGAATAATGCCTGAAAACTTTCCTAACCTGGGGAAGGAAACAGATATCCAGATCAAGAAAACCCAGAAAGTTCCAAAAAAGATGAACTCAAATAGACCCACATCAAGACACATTATAATTACACTGTCGAAAGTTAAAGACAAGAAGAGAATCCAAGCAGCAAGAGACAAATAACTTATGTTATGCACAAGGCAACCCCCATAAGATCATCAGCAGATTTTTCAGCAGAAACTTTGTAGGCTAGAAGGGAGTGACACAGTATACTCAAAATGCTGGAAAAAAAACAAAAAAACAAAAGAACAACTTCCAATCAAGAATACTCCACCTGGCAAAGTTGTTGAAGGAGAGGTAAAGAGTTTTCCAGACAAGCAAAAGATAAAGGAGTTCATTGTCACTAAACCAGCCTTACAAGAAAAGTTAAGGAGACTTCTTTAAGCTGAAATGAAATGGTGCTAATTAGTAACAGGAAAACATATGAAAGTATAAATCTCATGGGAGAAGTTAAATATATAGTAAAATTCAGAATAATGTAAAGGTGATGGCTGAATCACTTATAAAGCTAGTATGAAGGTTAAAAGACAATGGTAATAAAAATAACTATAGCTACAACAATTAGTTAAAGGATACACAAGATAAAAAGATGTAAAATGTGACATCAAAACTATAAAACATGGGGGGGAATAAAAATATAAAAAGCTGTAGATTGCATTCAAACTTAACTTGTTTTATGTAAACCTCATGATAACCACAAAGCAAAAACCTAGACACATAAAAGGAAAATAGAAAAGAAACTAAGCACACCATTACAGAAAATCATCAAGTCACAAAGGAAGAGAGCAAGAGAAGAAGAAAGACACAGAGGAACTATGAAACATCCAGAAAACAATTAACAAAATGGGAATAAGTACAAACCTATCAATAATTATTTTAAATGTAAATGTCTTTTGATTGGAGAATTTAGTCCATAGAGTGGCTGAATGGATTAAAAAAAGAAAAAAAGACCCATCTATAGGCTTCCTACAAGATACTAACTTGAGATGTAAGACACACTGAAAATTATAAGACATTGATGGGAAAAATTGATGAAGACACAAATGAAAAGATATCCAGTGCTTATGGATTGGAAACATTAATATTGTTAAAATGTCTATACTACCCAAAGCAATCTATAGATTTAATGCAATCCCTATCAAAAGATGCATGGCATTTTTCACAGAACTAGAACAAATATTCCCAAAATTCATATGGAACCATAAAAGAGCCTGAATTGCGAAAGCAACCTTGAGAAAAAAGAACAAAGCTGGAGGTTTCACACTTCCTGACTTCACACTATACTCAAAACTACAGTCATCAAAACAGTACAGTACTGGCACAAAAAGAGACACATAGATCAGTGGAACATAATAGAAATCCCAGAAATAAACCTATTCACTTATGGTCGGTTAATCAATGGAGAAAAGACAGTCTCTTCAATAGGTGGTACTGGAAAAACTGGACAGTTACATGTAAAAAAATGAGATTAGAACATTTCTCCTATCAAACTTTCAATGGCATTTTTCACAGAAATAGATCAAAAAATCCTAAAATTTATAAAGAACCACAAAAGACCCTGAATATTCAAAAGCAATCTTGAGAAAGTACAAAGCTTGAGTCATCATCCTTCTTGACTTCAAACTATATATCAAAGCTATAGTAATCAAAACAGTATGGTACTAGCATAAAAAAGACACATAGATCAATGGAACAGAATAGACAGCCCAAAAATAAACCCATACATATACGGTCAGTTAGTTTATGACTAAAGGAGCTAAGAATATACAATAGTTTCCAGGACAGTTTTTCAATAAATGGTGCTGGGAAAACTGGACAGCCACACACAAAAGAATGAAACTGGACCACCATCTTACACCATACACAAAAGCTGCCTCAACACGGATTAAAAACTTAAATGTAATATCTGAAACCATTAAAAGAAAACATAGGTGGTAAGTTCCTTGACATTGGTCTTGGTGATGAATTTTTGGATTTGACACCAAAAGCAAAGGCAACCAAAGCAAAAATAAACAAGTGGGACTACATCAAACTAAAAGCTCTGCACAGCAAAGGAAACCATCAACAAAAGAGAAAGTCAACCTACCGAATGGGAGAAAATATTTGCAAATCATATATCTGATAAGGGCTTAATATCCAGAATATATTTTTTTAAAAACTCAACAGCAAAAAAATCCAATTAAGAAATGGGCAAAGGCTCTGAATAGACATTTTTCCAAAGAAGACATACAGATGAACAACAGGTACAAGCACATATAAAGGGGCTCAACATCACAATCATCAGGGAAATGAAAATCAAAACCACAATGAGATATCACCTACCACCAGTTAAAATGTCTACCAAAAAGAAAAGAAATAAATGTTGGCAAGGATGCAGAAAAAAGGGAACTCTTATGCACTGTTGGTGGGAATGTAAATTGGTGCAGCTGCTATGGAAAACAATATGTACATTCCTCAGAAAATTACAACTACCATATGATCCAGCAATTCTGCTTCTGGGTATTTAATCTGAAGGAAACAAAAATACTAACTCAAAAAGATATAGGCACCCCTATTTTTATTGCAGTATTATTACAATAGACAAGACTTGGATACAACCTAAGTATCCACTAACAGATGAATAGATAGAGAAAATGTGGTATATATATCCAATGGAATATTATTCAACCATTTTGAAAAAGGAAATCTTGTCATTTATGGCAACATAAACCTTGAGGACATTATACTAAGTGAAATAATTCAGACAGAAAAAGACAAATATTGTATGATTTCACTTATATGTGAAAACCAAAAAAAAAAAAAAAAAAAAGACAGAAAAAAAGGAAAAAACAAGCTCATAGATTCAGAGAACAGATTGGCAGTTGCCAGAGGTGGGGGCAGGCAGGCAGTGGTGAGGTGTGAAATGGATACAGGGTGTCAAAAGTACAAACTTTCAGTTATAAGTCATGGAGATGCAATGTACAGCATGGTGACTACAGCTAATGATACTGTATGCCATATATAAAAGTTGTTTCAGAGAATAGATCTTAAAAGTTCTTATCACAAGAAAAAAATTATAACTATGTATGGTGGTGGATGTTAACTTATTGTGTTGATCGTTTCATAATACATGGAAATACTGAGTCATCATGTTGCATACCTGATACCAATATAATGCTATATGTCAATTATACCTCAAAAAAAATTTGAAGACACCCATTTCTCCAATTTGGGTTTTGATTTCTTGTTATCTTTTAAATTCTCTCCTCTCCTGCTAAATTTAAGAAGTGAAAGTGATCCAAACTATAAATTTCTCACCAAGAGCTGCCTTCCTACACTACCAGTTTTCCTTCTTAAACACATGAGAATAAAGCTCTTAAAAATTTATATTTTAAAAGTCAGAAATCTCTCGAGCATCTCTCTTACAACCGACTTCCAATAAACAAAATCCTCAGCAATGTCCTTATTTTGCCACAGTCACTCTTTCCTTCATTAGTATGGCAGAGGCTTCAAGCAGTTCACCAAAATCATTTACCTCTTTTTCCTAGAAATACCACTAAGTTATGTTCTCCAGGTTCCCCTGCAGTTAGTTATGACCATGTTTCTGAGTTCTTGCCAACTCAGATTATGATTAAAAATGATTAATGTATCTGGCGCATAAAACCTTTCATGGGCTCCTCCAGCCTCTTCCCATGTCTTCCGGTGGGAGGCTTATGATTATAAGACCTTAAGGGTAACAGAAGCACATGATGGAAAATGTCTGGGTCCCTGAGTGACTATCTGAAAAAAGGCCAACACAACTGAAATATTTTCCCTGGACTATTAAGTGAGCAAGAAACACATTTCTATTCTGTAAAGTCATTGAGATGTTGAAGTCTGTTAACACAACCACGTCTCCCTTAACTAACATAGGTTAATTAATAGAGATTCCTATAGTGGAGGATTCCTAGTATAGCTTAAAGGACTGTCTCTGAGTTAGCTCTTCTTTGAATCAAGACTATCATGCCTCTCTTTCAAAGGTTAAGGTCTCTATCTCCAAAATTTGATAACAAATTTCATATGCATTTCAGTCTCAAAATCAGCTGATTACTTAATTTTTGATCTTCAAATAGGAAAGACAACATTACGAACCATTCTAGTATATTGACAGTTGGAAAGATTATCGAATGGAAACTTTCACCTGGCAGGGCAAAATGGGAAGGGTATCAAATTCACCTGGGAAAATATATCAAATCCAGGAGGAATTTGTTATGTTAAATAGTTTACACGATGACAGAGATTCAATTTGGGCTTTTACATTAGTTTGATCTTATTGACATTTAAGTTGAAGGTACAGTAAGTTTTTCATTACTTTATATACTTTAAATCACAAGATTAGCAAGTCTTTAATCAGTCCTACTAACAGGGTGGTATCCAATCCTCAGCTGCAAAGAGTCCAGATCCACCCACTAGCGAGATGGGAGTACATACAAAGAAACTGAGGACCCTAGTAAGAGGTTTCATATCCGAACATAGCATCCAAGGGCTGACAAGAAGTGAGGTCCCACTGACATTCTCCAATGCAGGCCTCTAGTTCTACTCTTTTCAGTCTTCTCACAAAACATATATCCTCTATTTTGGGTGAAACATTACTTCTTCAAGGAGAATGGGAGCCGTAAGCATACATATTTTCCCCTCAGATCATCCTTTTGGAACCCCATTCCTCCTTTTTGAAAGAACAAAATACTTCTCACCAATTTTCTCATATTGTTGCAGTTTCTGTGGTCTTTATACAGAGCTTTACTCTCTCTGGGCGATGTCATAGATAAAAACGCTGCCCAGACTCAAAACCACAAGCATGTCTCTATCCCTCTCCTAGTATATTTATCTAATTCATCTATTCACCTTCTTCGAAGATTACTTCATACCCTCTCCACTTTTACACCTTCTCCTAATGCTCTCCCTGAACTAATGATCTTGCTTCCAATTTAATGAGAATATATAAGGAATAAGAAGAGGACTTCATCAGTCTGCCATAACCATGTCTAACAGCCTATGTGTACCTGTATCCATGTATTCTGCTTCCTGACTGTCTGATAAACTAATTAAAATGCAGCTTTCCATTTCAGAAAATTGAATCCATGACTAGGAAGATAAATCTGAAAATATATTCAGACTACAGTACAAATTACTTTAAAAATGTATCTATAAGAATTCTCTTTTGTCCACTTTGTATTAGATCCAAGCCCTTCTACCTAGTCAAGGAAATTACTCTTGTAATTGACCCCCCTCTCTACATTACCAATTTTTCCTTTCTCCGCAGCATTCCCATCAGCATATAAATATGCTGTAATTTCTCCCACCTGACAACTCTTTCCATTGACACATGCCCCCTTGTACTCTACTCACTCTCTTCAATCCCTTCTCCTTTTATAAAATAACTCCTCAAAAGAGTTGTCCACATTCTCTGTCTCTATTTCTTCCTTTCTGATTCCCTTTGAAACCAAATCCATTCAAGCTTTGACCCCTACCACTCAACTAGAACTTTTTGTGTTAAGGTCACCAGAGACCTCCAATATGCCAAAGACAATTCACAGCCTTCATTTAACTTGACCTTTCAACAACATTTGATATTGCTTTCCACTCCCACCCTTATATATTTTATTCACTTGCCTCCTGGGGATCGACTATCTCTTGGTATCCCTATAGTTCACTAACAATTCCTACTCAGTAGCCTTGGTAGGTTCCTTCTCACCTTGTCAACTTCTAACTATTAGCATCCTCTAGGGATCTTTCAACCTCTTCTGTCTATGATCATTCTATTGACAACCCCTGAGCCTTGGAGAGAAAAAGCTTTCTGCCCAGGCTGCTGTGAGCCCTGTAGCCATCTGAGAATCACAACTAGAAAAATACTGCATTGCAAGTATTTTCTCCCATTCCACTGATTACTTTATCATTTTGTTGATTGCTTCCTTTGCTCTGCAGAAACTTTTTTTTTTTTTTTTTTGAGGTACGCGGGCCTCTCACTGCTGTGGCCTCTCCCATTGTGGAGCACAGGCTCCGGACATGCAGGCTCAGAGGCCATGGCTCACGGGCCCAGCCACTCCGCGGCATGTGGGATCTTCCCAGACTGCAGCACGAACCCGCGTCCCCTGCATCAGCAGGCGGACTCTTAACCACTGCACCACCAGGGAAGCCCCAGAAACTTTTTAGTTTGATGTAGTCCTACATGTTTTTAGCTTAATTATGGTAATCATTTCACAATGTATATCAAATCATCACATTGTGCACCTTAAATATATACAATTTTTATTTGTCAATCATACCTTAATGAAGCTGGAAATAAATGAAGAGGAAAATACAGTTTTCACTTTTCAGAGGAAAATAACAGTTTTCACTTTTCAAAACTAAATATGAGTATCAAAATCACCTAGAAGGGCTTCCCTGGTGGTGCAGTGGTTAAGAGTCCACCTGCTGATGCAGGGGATGTGGGTTCGTGCCCCGGTCCGGGAAGATCCCACATGCCGCGGAGTGGCTGGGCCCGTGAGCCATGGCCACTGAGCCTGCGCATCCAAAATCACCTGGAAAAATCTTCTCAAATCTTATGTCCAGAGAAAAGATCACTCCAAAATATTCATTGAGTGAAGAAACCTGAATTTCCTATTATATTTTTTATTTTAATTAAATGTAAAGCACCAAGCACCACTTATTTCTTTAGTGAGGTATCTTTTTTGTAGAATAGAAAAATGAGACTAATTCTACACCCACTCCCACAACCATCAATATAATGACAATGGTGATAGACATATTCTGGCTATGTAGGAGGATGTAATTATTTTTAGGAAATATATGTGGAAATATATCAGGTTAAAGTATTCTACAAAAATGTTTAAATTCTTGAATATAAATGAGGGGCATATACGGACCCATTGCATTGTTCTTCCAATTTTTCTACAGGTTTGAAAGTTTTCAACATTTTAAAAATGAGAGAAGAAAAGGCTGAGTCAAGACGGCATACTAGGAGGACGTGGAATTTGCGTCTCCTCACAACAATGGCACCTACCAGGCACCGGTGGGGGACCATGGACACCTAAGGGGACAGGAGGAACCCCAGCGATGGGGTAGGACGAGGGGCATGGGGGAAGTGAAGGGGGAGGAGAAGTGGAGGTGGGATGGGACTGGCATCCCTGAGGGGCAGCTGGGGGAAGGGAAGGGACCCCACGCCCGAAGGGGGAAATTGGGGAGCCATTGGGAGGGCAGAGGATCAAAAGGGAGCATGGCCAGGTTTCTCCTGCCCATTTGGACTCCCAGGAACCTGTAGAGATCCCAGGCCTGATCCTCTGACCATCTAGGCCCCCTCCACCCACTCGGGTGCTGAGGGAGTGGGAGGGATGGAAGGGGGAGCAAAAGTAAAGGCTGGACCTCTGGGACCAGGACCCCTGAGGAATGACTGCAGAAGGGAAGGAGTTCCCACACTCAGAGGGACCCACCCACGGTTAGGGGTCCAGCGGCGATGGGGAAGACCCTGGGGGATACAGTGGGGGAGGGCTGCAAAGGAACAGAAGGGAACAGGGCCAGTGCTTTCCCTGTCCACTTAGGCACAGGGAAGCCTATTGGGCTCCCAGGCCTAATCCTCTGCCCTCGGAGCCTCCCTCCTGCAGCTTAGAGCCCAAGCACCTCCCCTACATCCCCACCTAGGGCCCTACCTCTACATTCGGAGACTCCCTCCAACGCACTGGGCCTAAACCCCACCCACACACCGTCACTCATGGTCCTACCTCCAAACTCTGGAACCCCACACTCTAGAGGCCCTCCTTTCCATGTGCTGCCTCTCCCATTCTGTGCAGGTCCTAAGAAAAGGCCCCGCACCACGTTCAAATGTCACCACCCCACCCGCCTAGGTCCCACACCACCATAAACCCCACCCCTGCCTAAGTTCCACCCCCACCTACACTCCGGCCCCATAGCCAAGGGTTTTTTTTCTTTCTTTTTCTTTTCCTTTTTCCTCTTTCAGATTGGGGTTCTGTTTTACCTTCTTGATTCATTGTTGTTGATACTTTTATATTTTCATTTTTCCTAATTAATCTTTTATTTTTCTAATTTTATTTTATTCTTTATACTTTGTTAGTGATCTCTCCTTTTGGCTTGTTCCCTCATTCCTTTTTTTTTCCTTTTTCAGTTGTGGTTTTATTTTACTTTGTTGCACTTTTTCCAATTACAGTTTTATTTTTCCTAATATATTTTTTATCTTTCCAATTTTATTTTGTTTTTTATTCTTCAGTATTTTACTGCTCCATTTTATTTTCTTTCCTCCTTTTTTTTTTTTTTTAACCACAAAACGAAGCTTGCAGGACCTTGGTTCCCAGCAGGGAGGTAGGGCCCAAGCTCCTGTGGTGGGAGCTCCAAGTCCAAACCGCTGGGCTAACAGAGAACCTCAGACACCAGGGAATGTCAAATGGAGTGAGGGCCCCCAGAAGTCCTCATCTCAGCACCAAGACCCAGCTGTATCCAACTGCCTGCAAACGTCACGGCTGGACCTCTCAGGCCAAACAACGAGTAAGACAGGAATCCAGCACCACCCATTAAAAAAAAAAAAAAAAAAGAAACGACAAAAAACTACGTTACAATTGAAGGAGAAAGGTAAAAACCTACAATACCAAATAAATGAAGACGAAATAGGCAATATACCTGAAAAAGAATTCAGAGTAATGACAGTAAAGATGATCCAAAATCTTGGACACAGAATGGAGAAAATACAGGAAACGTTTAACAAGAATCTAGAAGAATTAAAGAGCAAACAAACAGTGATGAACAACACAATTACTGAAATTAAAAAGACTCTAGAAGGAATCAATAGCAGAATAACTGAGGCAGAAGAACAGATAAGTGACCTGGAAGATAAAATCGTGGAAATAACTACCACAGAGCAGAATAAAGAAAAAAGAATGAAAAGAATTAAGGACAGTCTCAGATACCACTGGGACTATATTAAACACACCAACATTCAAATTATAGGGGTCCCAGAAGAAGAATAGAAAAATAAAGCGTCTGAGAAAATATTTGAAGACATTATAGTTGAAAACTTCCCTAACATGGGAAAGGATATAGTCAATCCATTCCAGGAAGCACAGAGAGTACCATAAAGGATAAACCCAAAGAGGAACACACTGAGACACATATTAATCAAACTATGAAAATTAAATACAAAGAAAAAATATTAAAAGTAGCAAGGGAAGAGCAACAAATAACATATAAGGAAATCCCCATGAGGTGAACAGCTAATTTCTCAGCAGAAACTCTGCAAGCCAGAAGGGAGTAGCAGAACATATATAAAGTGATGAAAGGGAAAACCCTACAAAAAAGATTACCCTACCCAGCAAGGATCTCATTCAGATTTGATGGAGAAATTAAAACCTTTACAGATAAGCAAAACTTAAGAGAATTCAGCACTATCAAACCAGCTTTACAGCAAATGCTAAACGAACTTCTCTAGGCAGGAAACACAAGAGAAGGAAAAGACCTACAAAAATAAACCCAGAACAATTAAGAAAATGGTAATAGGAACATACATATCAATAATGACCTTAAATGTAAATGGATTAAATGTTCAAAACAAAAGACACAGACTGGCTGAATGGATACAAAAACAAGACCCATCTATAGGCTGTCTACAAGAGACCCACTTCAAACCTAGGGACACATACAGACTGAAAGTGAGGGGATGGATAAAGATATTCCATGCAGATGGAAATCAAAAGAAACCTGGAGTAGCAATTCTTATATCAGACAAAATAGACTTTAAAATAAAGACTATTATGAAAGACAAAGGACAGTATATAATGATCTAGAGATCAATCCAAGAAGAAGATATAACAATTGTAAATATTTATGTACCCAACGTAGGAGCACTGCAATACACAAGGCAAATGCTAACATTCATAAAAGGGGAAATCGAAAGCAAATACAATAATAAGAGTAGTGGATTTTAACACCCACTTTCACCAATGGACAGATAATCCAAAATGAAAATAAATAAGGAAACACAAGCTTTAAATGACACATTAAACAGGATAGACTTAATTGATATTTATAGGACATTCCATCCATAAACAACAGAATACACATTCTAGTCAAGTGCTCATGGAACATTCTCCAGGATAGATCATATCTTGGGTCACAATTCAAGCCTTGGTAAATTTAATAAAACTGAAATCATATGAGGTAACTTTTCCAACTACAATGCTATGAGACTAGATATCAATTACAGGAAAATAACTGTAAAAAATACAAACAAATGGAGGCTAAACAGTACATTACTAAATAACCAAGAGATCACTGAAGAAATCAAAGAGGAAATCAAAAAATACCTAGAAACAAATGACAATGAAAACACGATGACCCAAAAACTATGGGATGCAGCAAAATCAGTTCTAAGAGGGAAGTTTATAGCAATACAATCCTACCTCAAGAAACAAGAAACATCTCAAATAAACAACCTACCCTTACACCTAAAGCAATTAGAGAAAGAACAAAAAAACCCAAAGTTAGCAGAAGGAAAGAAATCATAAAGATAAGATCAGAAATAAGTGAAAAAGAAATGAAGGAAACTATAGCAAAGATCAATAAAACTAAAAGCTGGTTCTTTGAGAAGATAAACAAAATTGATAAATCATTAGCCAGACTCATCAAGAAAAAAAGGGAGAAGACTCAAATCAACAGAATTAGAAATGAAAGACGAGAAGTAACAAATGACAGTGCAGAAATACAAAGGATCATGAGAGATTACTACAAGCAATTGTATGCCAATAAAATGGACAACCTGGAAGAAATGGACAAATTCTTAGAAAAGCACAACCTTCTAACATTGAACCAGTAAGAAATAGAAAATATAAACAGACCAATTGCAGCACTGAAATTGAGAGTGTGATTAAAAATCTTCCAACAAACAAAAGCCCAGGACCAGATGGCTTCACAGGCGAATTCTATCAGACATTTAGGGAAGAGCTAACACCTACCCTTCTCAAACTCTTACAAAATATAGCAGAGATTGGAACACTCTGCAACTCATTCTACGAGGCCACCATCACCCTGATACCAAAATCAGAAAGAGATATCACAGAAAAAGAAAACTACAGGCCAATAACTCTGATGAACCTAGATGCAAATATCCTCAACAAAATACTAGCAAACAGAATCCAACAGCACATTAAAAGGATCATACACCATGATCAAGTCGGGTTTATCCCAGGAATGCAAGGATTCTTCAATATACACAAATAAATCAATGTGATAAACCATATTAACAACTTGAAGGAGAAAAACCGTATGATCATCTCAATAGATGCAGAAAAAGGTTTTGACAAAATTCAACACCCATTTATGATAACAACTCTCCAGAAAGTAGGCATCGAGTGAACTTACCTCAACATAATAAAGGCCATATATGACAAAACCATAGCCAACATCATTCTCAATGGTGAAAATCTGAAACCATTTCCTCTAAGTTCAGGAATAAGACAAGGTTGTCCACTCACCACTATTATCCAACATAATTTTGGAAGCTTTAGCCACAGCAATCAGAAAAGAAAAAGAAATAAAAGGAATCTAAACTGGAAAAGAAGAAGTAAAAGTGTCACTGTTTGCAGATGACATGATACTATACATAGAGAATCCTAAAGATACCACCAGAAAACCATGAGGGCTAATCAATGAATTAGGTAGAGTAGCAGGATACATAATTAATGCCCAGAAATCTCTTGCATTCCTATACACTGATGATGAAAAATCTGAAAGAGAAATTATGGAAACACTCCCATTTCCCGTTGCAACAAAAAGAATAAAATACCTGGGAATAAACCTACCTAAGGAGACATAACACCTGTATGCAGAAAACCATAAGACACTGATGATCGAAATTAAAGATGACAGCAACAGATGGAGAGATATACCACACTCTTGGATTGGAAGAATCAACATTGTGAAAATGACTATACTACCCAAAGCAATTTACAGATTCAATGCAATCCTTATCAAACTACCAATGTCATTTTTCACAGAATTGCAACAAAAAAACCCACAATTTCTATGGAAAAACAAAAGACCCCGAATAGCCAAAGCCATCTTGAGAAAGAAAAACGGAGCTGGAGGAATCAGGCTCCCTGACTTCAGACTATACTAAAAATCTACAGTAATCAAGACAGTATAGTACTGGCACAAAAACAGAAATATAGATCAATGGAACAGGACAGAAACCCCAAATATAAACCCACGCACATATGGTTGTCTTATCTTTGAAAAAGGAGGCAAAAATATACAATGGAGAAAAGACAGCCTCTTCAATAAGTGGTGCTGGGAAAACTGGACAGCTGCATGTAAAAGAATGAAATTAGAACACTCCCTAACACCACACACAAAAATAAACTCAAAATGGATTAAAGACCTAAATGTAAGGCCATTTACTATAAAACTCTTAGAGGAAAACAAAGGCAGAATATTCTATGACATAAATCACAGCAAGATCTTTTTTGACCTACCTCCTAGAGAAATGGAAATAAAAACAAAAATAAACAAATGGGACCTAATGAAACTTCAAGGATTTTGCATAGCAAAGGAAACCATAAACAAGAAAAAAAGACAACCTTCAGAATGGGAGAAAATATTTGTAAACAAACCAACAGACAAAGATTAATCTCCAAAATATACAAGCAGCTCATGTAGCTCAATGTCAAAAAAACAAACAACACAATCCAAAAATGGGCAGAAGATCTAAATAGACATTTGTCCAAAGAAGACATACACATTGCCAACAAACACATGAAAAAATGCTCAACATCACTGATAATTAGAGAAATACAAATCAAAACTACAATGAGGTATCACCTCACACTAGTCAGAATGTCCATCATCAAAAAATCTACAAACAATAAATGCTGGAGAGGGTGTGGAGAAAGGGAACCCTCTTGCACTGTTGGTGGGAATGTGAATTGATGCAGCCACTATGGAGAACAGTGTGGAGGCTCCTTAAAAAACTAAAAATAGAACTACCATATGACCCAGCAATCCCACTACTGGGCATATTCCCTGAGAAAACCATAATTCAAAAGGAGTCATGTACCACAATCTTCATTGCAGCTCTATTTACAATAGCCAGGATATGGAAGCAACCTAAGTGTCCATTGCAAACGAATGTATAAAGAAGATGTGGCACATATATACAATGGAATATTATTCAGCCATAAAAAGAAATGAAATTGAGTTATTTGTAGTGAGGTGGATGGAACTAGATTCTGTTATACAGAGTGAAGTAAGTCAGAAAGAGAAAACAAATACCCTATGCTAACACATATGTATGTAATCTAAAAATATATATATATTTGTGATGAACCTAGGGCCAGGACAGGAATAAAGACACAGACATAGAGAATGGTCTTGAGGACATGGGGAGAGGGAAAGGTAAGCTGGGATGAAGTGAGAGAGTAGCACTGACATATATACACTACCAAATGTAAAACAGATAGCTATTGGGAAGCAGCTGCAAGGCACAGGGAAATCAGCTCAGTGCTTTGTGACCATGTAGAGGGGTGGGATAGGGAGGGTGGGAGGTATATGCAAGAGGGAGGGGATTTGGGGATATACATATGCATATAGCTGATTCACTTTGTTATACAGCAGAAACTAACACAACTCTGTAAAACAATTATACTGCAATAAAGATGTTAAAAAAAGAAACAAATGGGGAGAGCTTCAAGATGGCAGAAGAGTAAGACGCGATCACCTTCCAGAACACCCACTGAATGCTGGCAGAAGACCTAAGACTTCCCAAAAGGCAAGAAACTCCCCACGTACCTGGGTACGGCAAAAGAAAAAAGAAAAAACAGAGACAAAAAACAGGGGCGGGACTTGCACCTCAGGGAGGGAGCTGTGAAGGAGGAAAGGTTTCTACACATTAGGAAGCCCCTTCATGGGCAGAGACTGCTGGGGAGTTGGAGGAGGGAAGCTTCAGAGCCACGGAGGAGAGCGCAGCAACACGGGTGCGGAAGGCAAGGCAGAGAGATTCCCGCACAGAGGATCAGTGCCGACCAGCACTCACCAGCCCTAGAGGCTTGTCTGCTCACCCACAGGCTCGGGTCGGGGCTGGGAGCTAAGGCTCCAGCTTCGGAGTTCAGATCCCAGGGAGAGGACTGGGGTTGGCTGCATGAACACAGCCTGAAGTGGGCTAGTGCGCCACAGCTGGCCGGAGGGAGTAGGGGGAAAAAGTCTGGAGCTGCTGAAGAGGCAAGAAACTTTTTCTTGCCTCTTTGTTTCCTGGTGCGCAAGGAGAGGGAATTAAGAACAACGCTTAAAGGACCTTCGGAGACAGGCGCGAGCTGCGGCTATCAGCATAGACCCCAGAGACGGGCATGAGACTCTAAGGCTGCTGCTGCCACCACAAAGAAGCCTGTTTGCAACCACAGGTCACTATCCACACATCCCCTCCCAGGAGCCTGTGCAGCCCGCCACTGCCAGGGTCCTGTGATGCAGTGACAACTTCCCCGAGAGAAAGCTCGGCGCGCCTCAGGCTGGTGCAACGTCACGCCGGCCTCTGCCACCGCAGGGTCGCCCCGCATCCGTACCCCTCCCTCGCCCCAGCGTGAGTGAGCCAGAACCCCGAAGCAGCTGCTTCTTTAACCCCGTCCTTTCTGAGTGAAGAACAGATGCCCTCAGGCGACCAACATGCAGAGGCGTGGCCAAATCCAAAGCTGAACCCCAGGAGCTGTGTGAACAAAGAAGAGAAAGGGAAATCTCTCCCAGCAGCCTCAGGAGCAGCGGATTAAATCTCCATAATCAACTTGATGTACCCTGCATCTGTGGAACACCTGAATAGACAACGAATCATCCCAAATTGAGGAGGTGGACTTTGGGAGCAATGATATATATATTTTTTTCCCCTTTTTCTCTTTTTGTGAGTGTGTATGTGTATGCTTCTGTGTGTGATTTTGTCTGTATAGCTTTGCTTTTACCATATGTCCTAGGGTTCTGTCTGCCCGTTGTTTTTTTTTTTTTCTTTATTACTTAAAAAATTTTTTTTCTTAATAATTATTTTTTATTTTAATAATTTTATTTTACTTTTCCTTTCTTCCTTTCTTTTTTTTCCTCCCTTTATTCTGAGCCATGCGGAGGACAGGCTCTTGGTGCTCCAGCCAGGCGTCAGGGCTGTGCCACTGAGGTTGGAGAGCCAAGTTTAGGACACTTATGCACAAGAGACCTCCCAGCTTCACGTAACATCAAATGACGAAAATCTCCCAGAGTTCTCCATCTCAACACCAAGAACCAGCTCTACTCAAAAACCAGCAAGATACAGTGCTGGACACCCTATGCCAAACAACTAGCAAGACAGGAACAAAACCCCATCCATTAGCACAGAGGTTCCCTAAAATCATAATAAGGCCACAGACACCCAAACACACACCGCAAGACATGGAACTGCCCAAAAGAAAGACAAGATCCAGACTCATCCACCAGAACATAGGCACTGGTCCCCTCCACCAGAAAGCCTACACAGCCCACTGAACCAAAAACAATGGGAACTATGAACCTGCAGCCTGCCAAAAGCAGACCCCAAACACAGTAAGTTAAGCAAAATGAGAAGACAGAGAAACACACAGCAGATAAAGGAGCAAGGCAAAAACCCACCAGTCCTAACAAATGAAGAAGAAAAGGGCAGTCTACATGAAAAAGAATTCAGAATAATGATAGTGAAGATGATCCAAAATCTTGGAAATAGAATGGAGAAAATACAAGAAACGTTTAACAAGGATGTAGAAGAACTAAAGAGCAAACAGACAGAGATGAACAACACAATAAATGAAATTAAAAATTCTCTAGAAGGAATCAATAGCAGAATAACTGAGGTAGAAGAACGGATAAGTGACCTGGAATATAAAATAGTGGATATCACTACTGCAGAGCAGAATAAAGAAAAAAGAATGAAAAGAATTGAGGACAGTCTCAGAGACCTCTGGGACAACATTAAATGCACTAACATTCGAATTATAGGGGTCCCAGAAGAAGAAGAGAAAATGAAAGGGACTGAGAAAGTATTTGAAAAGATTATAGTTGAAAACTTCCCTAATATGGGAAAGGAAATAATCAAGTCCAGGAAGCACAGAGTCCCATACAGGATAAATCCAAGGAGAAACACGCCAAGACACATATTAAACAAACTATCAAAAATTAAATACAAAGAAAAAATATTAAAAGCAGCAAGGGAAAAACAACAAATAACACATAAGGGAATCCCCATAAGGTTAACAGCTGATCTTTCAGCAGAAACTCTGCAGGCCAGAAAGGAGTGTCAGGACATATTTAAAGTGATGAAGGAGAAAAACCTACAACCAAGATTATTCTACCCAGCAAGGATCTCATTCAGATTTGACGGAGAAATTAAAATCTCTACAGACAAGCAAAAGCTAAGAGAATTCAGTACCACCAAACCAGCTTTACAACAAATGCTAAAGGAACTTCTCTAGGCAGGGAACACAAGAGAAGGAAAAGACCTACAATACTACACCCAAAACAATTTAAAAAATGGTAATAGGAACATGCATATCGATAATTACCTTAAATGTAAATGGATTAAATGGTCCAACCAAAAAACAGAGATTGGCTGAATGGATCGAAAAACAAGACCCATATATATGCTATCTACAAGAGACCCACTTCAGACCAAGGGACACATACAGATTGAAAGTGAGGGGATGGTAAAAATATTCCATACAAATGGAAATCAAAAGAAAGCTGGGGGGCTTCCCTGGTGGCACAGTGGTTGAGAGTCTGCCTGCCGATGCGGGGGACACGGGTTTGTGCCCCGGTCTGAGAAGATCCCGCATGCCATGGAGCAGCTGGGCCCGTGAGACTTGGCTGCTGAGCCTGCGCATCCAGAGCCTGTGCTCCGCAATGGAAGAGGCCACAACAGTGAGAGGCCCGTGTACCACCAAAAAAAAAAAAAAGAAAGAAGAGTAGCAATTCTCATACATATCAGACAAAATTGGCTTTAAAATAAAGCCTATTACAAGAGTCAAAGAAAGACATGACATAATGATCAAGGGATCAATCCAAGAAGAAGATATACATATTATAAATATTTATGCACCCAACATAGGAGCACCTCAATACAGCAAATACTAACAGCCATAAAAGGGGAAATGGACAGTAACACAATCATAGTAGGGGACTTTAACACCCCACTTTCACCAATGGACAGATCATCCAAAATGAAAATAAATAAGGAAACACAAGCTTTAAATGATACATTAAACAAAATGGACTTAATTGACATTTATAGGACAGTCCATCCAAAAACAACAGAATACACATTCTTCTCAAGTGCTCATGGAACATTCTCCAGGATAGATCATATCTTGGGTCACAATTCAAGCGTTGGTTAATTTAGGAAAACTGAAATCGTATCAAGTATCTTTTCCGACAACAATGCTATGAGACTAGATATCAATTACAGGAAAAAATCTGTAAGAAATACAAACACATGGAGGCTAAATAACCCACTACTTAATAACCAAGAGATCACTTAAGAAATCAAAGAGGAAATCAAAAAATACCTAGAAAAAAATGACAATGAAAACACCAGGACCCAAAATCTATGGGATGCAGCAAAAGCAGTTCTAAGAGGGAAATTTATAGCAACACAATCCTACCTTTAGAAACAAGAAACATCTCAAATAAACAACGTAACCTTACACCTAAAGCAATTAGAGAAAGAACAAAAAAACCCAAAGTTAGCAGAAGGAAAGAAATCATAAAGATCAGATCAGAAATAAATGAAATGAAGGAAACAATAGCAAAGATCAATAAAACTAAAAGCTGGTTCTTTCAGAAGATAAACAAAATTGATAAACCATTAGCCAGACTCATCAAGAAAAAAAGGGAGAAGAGTCAAATCAACAGAATTAGAAATGAGAAAGGAGAAGTAACAATTGACACTGCAGAAATACAAAGGATCATGAGAGATTACTACAAGCGTCTGTATGCCAATATAATGGACAACCTGGAAGAAATGGACAAATTCTTAGAAATACACAACCTTCTGAGACCGAAGCAGGAAGAAATAGAAAATATGAACAGACCAATCACAAGCACTGAAATTGAAACTGTGATTAAAAATCTTCCAACAAACAAAAGCTCCGGATCAGACAGCTTCACAGGCAAATTCTATCAAACATTTATACAAGAGCTAACATGTATCCTTCTCAAACTCTTCCAAAATATAGCAGAGGGAGGAACACTCCACAACTCATTCTGCTAGGCCACCATCACTCTGATACCAAAACCAGAGAAAGAGGTAACAAAGAAAGGAAACTACAGGCCAATATCAATGATGAACATAGATGCAAAAATCTTCAACAAAATACTAGCAAACAGAATCCAACAGCACATTAAAAGGATCATACACTACGATCAAGTGGGGTTTATCCCAGGAATGCAAGGATTCTTCAATATATGCAAATCAATCAACTTGATACACCATATTAACAAACTGAAGGAGAAAAACCATAGTTTCATCTCATAGGTGCAGAGAAAGCTTTTGACAAAATTCAACACCTATTTATGATAATAACCCTCCAGAAAGTAGGCATAGAGGGAACTTTCCTCAACATAATAAAGGCCATATAAGATAAACCCATAGCCAGCATCATCCTTAATGGTGAAAAACTGAAACCATTTCCACTAAGATCAGAAACAAGACAAGGTTGCCCACTCTCACCACTACTATTCAACACTGTTTTGGAAGTTTTAGCCACAGCAATCAGAAGAAAAAGAAATAAATGGAATTCAAATCGGAAAAGAAGAAATAAAGCTGTCACTGTTTGCAGATGACATGACACTATACATAGGGAATCCTAAAGAAGCTACCAGAAAACTACTAGAGCTACTAGTAGTAGTACTAAAACTACTAGATAGATCATCCAGAAAGAAAACCAATGAGGAGACATTGAACTTAAACTATACTTTAAACTATAGTTTAAACTATACTTTAAACTATACTTAAACTATACTTAAACTATACTTTACATCCAATGTACCTAACAGATATATATACAGAACATTTCAATGAAGGGCAGCAGAATATACATTCTTCTCAAGCACATATGGAACATTCTCCAGGATGGATCAGATATTGGGTTCAAAACAAGTATAAGCAAATTTTAAAAGACGGGGCTTCCCTGGTGGTGCAGTAGTTGAGAGTCTGCCTGCCGATGCAGGGAACACGGTTTCGTGCCCCAGTCTGAGAGGATCCCATATGCCACGGAGCGGCTGGGCCTGTGAGCCATGGCCGCTGAGCCTGTGCGTCCGGAGCCTGTGCTCCGCAACGGGAGAGGCCACAACAGTGAGAGGCCCGCATACCACAAAAAAAAAAAAAAAAAAATTTTAAAAGACTGAAATCATATGAAGTACCTTTTCCAACGACAACGGTCAAATATGTGGAAATTAACACACTCCTGGAAACCAGTGGGTCAAAGATGAAATCAATGGCAAATTCAAAAATATCTTGAAACAAGTGCAAATGAAAACACAACATATCAAAACTTATGAGGTGAAGCATAAGGAGTGCTACGAGGGAAGTTTATAGCGATAAATGCCTACATTAAGAGAAAATGACCTCACTTATGTGGAATCTAACAAACAAACTCATAGATACAGAGAACAAGTTGGGAGTTGCCAGATGCAAGGTGCGAAGGGTGGGTGATATGGGTGAAGGTGGTCAAAAGGGACAAACTGACAGTTATAAAATAAATAAGTCCTGGTGATGTAATGTGCAGCATGGTGACTATAGTTAATAATGCTGTATTATATATTTGAAAGTTGCTAAAGAATAGAGCTTAAAAGTTCTCATTAGAAGAAAAAAAATTTGTAACTATGTATAGTGATGAACGTTAAGTAGATTTATTGTGGTGATCATTTCACAATATATACAAATATTGAATCATTAGGTTGTGCCCCTGAAACTAATAGTATTATATGTCAATTATACTTTTTTAATTAAATTAAATTTAAAAATAAAAAATGAGAGAAGCATGTTAGAATAGTAAGGATAAAGCAATGGCTCTCCACTTTACTGCTTTCCCTCTACACCTTCCTGGAAAAATGCATGAATAAAACCAGGACAATGATATTGTAATCTGTTTCAGTACAACCTCAGTGCTATTCTTTCAGCGATTAGTTTATATTTTGGCCTTTTCTTCTCCTTTTATAACAAGAAGTCTTTCCAAGTACTTTCATATATCACCTCCAAGAAAAACCAAAAGATAAAACAGGGAAATGGCTATTCATCATGAAAAAAAATAGTTTTTTAAAAAAGCTTCCAGGATGCTTACTATTCATGACTCTATTTGGAATCAATATTTTACTTTCTCCTCTTGCCTGGTTGCCAGTCATTTTTCTGTGGGTGGTTTGGGGCAGGTGGGGTGTTGGAATTCACATCCAAAGAATACAGTAGTGAGTAGGAGCAGGGGGGAAAAAAATAAGAACGTGGGAGACGAGTAACAGATTAAGAAGTGTAGTCAGAAGGAAAGTGAATGATTTTGGCAACTTGTGGGACTATTTTTGCAATTTCTGAGACTAGAAATAGTGCCCTCACTCATAAGATCTCTTTCTGTCCTAAACTGTTTTAGTGTTCCTGAGGGCAAGGGGACATTAAAGGTGGTGTAGAGAAAGAGGAGTTGAAAAGATCTTGAGAGCAAACGAAGATGAGAGGTTCTTAGAGAAAAAAAGGAGATGATGGTAATAGAAAGAAAGTTGGTGGTGGCTTTTTATTTTATTTTATTATTTATTTTTTAATTTATTTTTTTGGCCGTGCCACACTTGCAGGATCTTAGTTCCCCAACCAGGGATTGAACCCAGGCCACAGTAGTGAAAGCACTAACTTCTAACCACTAAACCTCCAAAGGGAATTCCTGGTGGTGGCATTTTAAATAGGGAGTGGTGAGAACTAAAACCAGCATAATACCCTATTTCTGGGTTAAACAATACTAGGGCCAGAGGCATACTTTTTCATTCCTGTGAATGAAAGACTAAGCAAAGTAACCTATATGAAACACTGTTCTGGAAGTTAAGACTGTGACCCAACCAGACAGCTTTTTCACCAAGACTAATTTCGAGACTCTCATTTTGTCCACCAATCCAAAGCTATTATATCATACACTTTGTCTAGTCCAGATAAGTCTCCCTCCTTGTCAGATCCATCTTACACAGACACATCCCAGGTGCTGAATCCCAACAGATACCTTTTCCTAATTTCCCCATTTTCAGACATTATTACCAAAATTTTGACAGTGATAGTTTCCCTTACTGCAGTACATCTTTGTGTAATCAGGTTTTTCTGGTGGTCTTTTGAGAAATTGGCAATGAACACATGGAAGAGGATATTATAATTGTAGGAGATGAGAAGGTTTGGGGTTCTAGAAAGAAAAGGCATTTGAGTAGTTGTGAGATACAAAAAAAAGTGGGGAAATTATAGGGAAGAAAATTGGGAGTTTCTAAAAATATATATAGTCCTAATAGTGAAGAAAGCTTGAGATAATGTGAGGCGAGAACTGCGATAGAAAATGTTAATTCTTTTCTTGCTGCAAAAATTTGACAAAATAATGACTTCTTTTAAGATTCTCCATTAAAATTCCATCAGAAGATACCTCAAGAGCAGACTTTTGGCCCAATTCCTTTTATTACCTCATGAGGCCTATCACTTTTGGAATATACTAAAGAGTCAACCTAGCAAAGCAATACTTTTGTGGGACTCTCCGTGGTCTTTGCCCTACCTGCCTGTTCTGCCAGCTCTCAGGGACATTGTGTGGACAGCAATTACTCCACCTAATTAATGCCCAAACCTCCCAGATCATCATCTTTATACAAGGTACAAGTCAGGACTCCAAAATATTAAACGATTTACAGATGTTTTATATTAATAGAAGGCATGCCCTAACGGACACCTAATAGTCTACATCTTCAATTGACAAGAAATGGAATACTGAAATACGTAAAAATAAAAAATATTTTTAAATATGCAAATCATAGGCCAAACACTGATCCCTACCAGTGAAGAACAAAAGTTATTTTCAAATGTCCAAGAAGTATTTTTAAAAGTTAGTCACACCACAGATTACAAAGAAAACATTGACAAATTCCAATTGGAAATTATGATAATCACATTTTCTGACAATAATTTAATACATCAGGCAATTAACAGAATTGCACATAAACACATACACATCAGGCAAATTGGAAACCTAAAAATCTAACCTTAAAGAAAAAAAAATCCCTAAACTCTTGGGTTGGTGAACTAAACTTGGGTTGGTAAACTCTTGGGTTGTCTGTTGGTGGCAAATACAGACAATTTAGAATATAATTAAAATAATATAATATATAATACATAAAAATTAATGAATATGGCCAGGGCGTGCTTAGAGAAAAAAATTTTAAATTCTGTTTATATTATTTAAAATAAAAGGTATGGAGGAAATTTACTAAGAATTTAATTCAAAACAAGAAGAAAAGTAAAATAAAGGTATAGGCTTAAATTAATGTACTGACAAGTAAAAAAGCAATACAATGGATAAATAAATACACTAGTTCTTTGAAGAGATTGACACAAGACAGACCTTTGACAAACGTGATCACAGTCATGACTGAATCCCCAGGCCTTGGTCCCGGTTCAGAGCCCTGAATTAACTAAAAATACAGGAAGAGGGAGAGAGAAAAATTTCAAGGGATGTTTCTTTCAAGCCTTCCCTGAAGGAGAGGCTTTCATGTAACTTTTAGTCCCTAAGTATAGCTTCCCAAGTTTCTCTTCCAGTACTGAGAGAAAAAAAATGAGGAAAAGAAGGTATAGTCCCTAACTCAATTTGGTTCAATGCCAAATTTGTCCTTGTATTTTTAAGCAGCAAATTACCTAAATCTTTTACCTCATTTGGAAGGGGATTCTATTTCTGATTATTGAACCATACTACGGGTGGAACCTAGAAACGCCTTGGAGAAATAGATGAAGAAGCAAGTGTTCTAACTGAATTTTAAAATTCCCTCTAAATACTATCAGGATTATACATGATGATTAATAGTATACTTTGTAATGAGAAAAAAACATAATGAGAAAGGGACATAACCATGAGTATGAGATTATGACACATAACTCTATCTTGGTCATTTTTAAAAACAAGTAAGAAAAAAAATCTGACAAAAAGAAACAAAAATAGCTCGAGAAAAGTGCTCATACTTTTGGTTAACCAAATAAAACTGCAACTTGAAATAATACTCTTCACAACAGTCTTATTTTCCCAACTCTTAAATTACTTTATTCTTTCCCAATTCTTACCCTTATTGCTACCTCCATCACAAATAATGAGTATAACATTATATTTTAACTTAAAATTGCCCAAGTACACTAACCCTAACCTATACACTAACCCTATCACGTACCCTAACCCTCTCCCGTACATTAACCCAAACCCTTACCCTAACCCTAACTCATAGCTGTACCCTAACCTGTACCCTAAACTCTACCCATTCCCTAACCCTAACCCTTACCCTAAACCGTACCATAAACCTAACCCGTACGCTAACACTAACCCGTACCCTAACACATACCCTAACCCTAACCCGTAGCCATACCCTAAACTGTACCCTAACCCTATCCCGTACCCTAACCCTAAACCGTACCCTAACCCGTACCCTAATCCTAACTCATACCCTAACACTAACCCGTAATCTAACCCGTACTGAAAAAAAAAAAAAAAATTGCCCAAGTAAGGAGAGGAGCTGCTTATATATCACTATGGAAGCACAAACTATTACATTTCTAGAGGAGTATCAACCTCCTAAAATGTCAGCATGACCTTCAGCCTATAACATTAATTCTGTTGATTTATGCTACAAAAATAATCAAAATGTATACAAAGTTCTGTGCACATAAATTTCAGTGTCTAGAAGAGTACTTAGCTAACAGTATGTCTAGCACATTTTAATTAATAAATGATCATCAAAGTATTTTTGAATACTGTGAAAAATTGGAAACTACTTAAATGTCTAAATAAACGATGGCACATCTATGAGGTACACCAATGTGCATTCATTAGGATTCTTTTTATCTTTTAAAAATATTCAGTGGCTTTGGAAAAAGATCACAGTAAAGCTTTTAGCAGAAAAAGTGAAAGTACTACATCACATACACAGCATGATGACAGGAGTCTATGTGAGAGTCCTCACATATAAATTTGGGTAGATATGTATCTATATGTAAATATCATCTCTGTTATACAATTATTGGTGGTTTTTTATTTACTTCTTTTTTATTTCTATATTTTCAACATCTTTTGGCATAAAAATCCATTAGTTACAATCATATGTTAGCAATATATAGTATAAAGAATAAATTTAAAATTTTTTCTGATATTTACAATTGTGAGTAATTACTATTATATTTTATAGTGTACATAGTATTTTTTAGTATCTAGTTTAGTATCTCGTCCCTGGCCTGAAGGACTCACCATCTAATAAGGAAGAGAAATGGATAAATAGGTAACTATAGTAAAATACTTTATATTCTGTAATAGAGAAACATGTAGGATGCTATAAGAACATAAAGGAAGAAGAAACTACTCCATTAAAGATATTTCTAAAGCAGAGAGGGTAACACTGGAGCAGCAGTTTCAAGAGTTTATTTGCTGAGAGCCAGAGAGAAGGAATAAAACAGTGGGCTTAAGTAATACTCACCCAGTTGTTTGCCCTGAGGTAGAATGATTTAAGTGTTAATGAGTAGTTGAGTCAAGATCAAACCTATAATTAAAGAGTGATAATTGTGTGGCACAATACACATTGAGCATCAAACAGTAGATGGAAAAAATATTTAGGGGCAAGAAGTTGTTTCCCCAACCCAGCCCTAGATCATATAGGATGTATTTCTATACCATTATCTCCCCATGTAGGTGTTCACTCTCACTCATCTAAGCAGCCGTAGTGCTTTATCTATTCCTTTCACATGGCATTTATTTTTAAGCCTGAAATAAGCCATACCTAGCTAAGCTTTTTGAAATTTTATGTCTCGTTTTTGTATCTTCTAAAACACCTTCCCCAGCCTTGCATATAGAAGTGCTCAATAAATACTGATAGAATGAATCGCTAATATAGAATACTGGAATTTGTAAAAAAAATGTTATTCATTTAGATTTATGGTCTTTCTTTTCAGAGTTGAGAGGCTGACTGAAGAAGTAATGACAGAGTGGAAAATGAGACAAGCAGGAGGTAAGGTGAAAACAGATGCTAACACGGAAGGGAGGTGACCATGCTGAAAATGTTGACAGTCACAAGGAGAAAGATTCCATTTCATTTCCATGATTCCCTTGGAGCAACTCCAAGATTTCTGTTCTAAATATATTAAGTCTCACTCAAAATGTATTGTGTATGTACGTATGCACAGTTACTGCAAGGATCTTTAGAGAGCAGAGCTTTTGTCACTAGTCCTCAAGCACCTCGACAGAGAGAATATTAAAAGACTCAAACTGGCCCAAATCCAGGGGAAAGTAGACAGACTGAAAAGATAAGGCAGGTAGTTAATCTTCTGGAAGGTACCACTAGTCAAGACAGGTTTGTTCACCCAGATTGCTGTCTCAAGTCTACTTTTGTTTGATTTGTTATCTTACCCACTGGGAAATCTGTGTCTTGACATTGAATTACAAAGCAAGGATGACCTGGGTCACTAAATAAGGCTAGTTAGTGAAAGGAAAAAGTCTTTAGTCAAACTTTATGCCAGAACTGAAATCTATGCAAAATTTGGCCCCATGTCTTTAAGCACATTTATTATGACCTGAAGAAAAGAGAAACCAATAAGGCAATAAGCCTTATTATTACAAAGCAGTCTTTTTTTATCATCAGTCAATAATGACTCTAGATGGATAGCTCAGCCAGAAATTGTACTTACTGCAAAAATATATTATACGTATTACCATAAAGATGACATCTCAATTGTCAAAAACATTAAGCGCTACCTGGTGGATAGCACAGATATTACAAAATTCACAAATGGGTGAATGTTTCACATTTGTTCTCTGACGTGACTTTTCTTGGCTTGATATAAGCAAATGTAGTATTTTAATAGAATATCAGCTTGTAGGGCAAGGTTAAATATTTTTGTCATCTTCTAAAATATAGTTTACATGATTGATATAATGGCTTTGCTTCCTCTAAAAATGTGCACTAGAAAAGATTTACATGTTGTACAACTGACATTGTGGTTTTCTTATCTACATCCTTATCAAATTTGCCCACCATTAGTAAATATGCAGCTTGAGGGATTGACTCCCAGGTCCAGAGGTAAGCTCCGATTCACTGAAGGCAGTCAGGATAATCTCATAGGCCTTGATAAAGTGTTTGGTTTAAGGATGTACAGACTTGGAAATTTCCTGTGCAAAGGCACTGATTGAGAAACGGATATGTGACTCGTTCTAGAACATTAAGACCCAAGGCTAGGTTTCCTGAGTTCTTCTAGAAAGGGTACTTTCTCACTCTTTAGAGAGTTTATCTAAGCAACTCTGTTTCCTCCTCTTAGCACCATGGGGTATGGTGATAAAGCCATAGGGAAACCTAATGGACAACCAAAGGACCACAGAGAAATGGAGCTAAAGCCATTGAATTTTTGCTGATACTAATAGTTGTCTGCCATTTAGACTTACGTTTACATGAGTAAATAATTCTGTTACTTGAAGCCAACCTCTTTTTGATACATGCTGAACTTAAGTATGTATTAGAGTTACTTAATAACTATCTGCCCAAGACAGAGTAACCAAGACTGATGGATGAATCTTGATTAGAAAGGAAGGGAGAAGAGAGTAGAGGAGAGGAAAGAAAGGGAGGATGGGGAAGGAAAGGAGGGAGGGAGGGAAGGAAAAGAGGTAGGAAGTGGGAGAGGAGAAGGAGGGAGGAAAGTGCTAGGTCATATAGTACGTTTTTAGGAAACTACCTTACTCTTTTTTGTTTTCACCAGCAATGTACAAGAGATACAGTTTTTCTGTGCCTTTGCCAGCATTTGGCACTATCGGTATTTTTTATTTTACCTGTTCTTACAGGTGTGTAGTGACAGCTCACAGTGATTCTAATTTTTGTTTCCCTAAAGGCAAGCAGTGTTGAACATCTTTTCATGTGTTTATCTGCCATCCATATATCTTCTTTGATGAAGTGTCTGTTCAGTTACTTCATCCATTTTCTAATTGAATTGTCTTCTTACTATTGCGCTTGTAGACCTCATTATATATTCCATATGCAAGCAATTTGCCTGATAGGTGATTTGCAGATTTTTTTTCCCCAGTTGCCGATCAACTTTTCATCCTCTTTGCCTTTTCACACTCTTAACAGGATCTTTTGCAGACCAATCGTGTTTTTTTGTTTCTTTGTTTGTTTTAATTTCTATGGAGTTCAATTTATTCTTTTAATTTCATGGATCATGCATTTGGTGTCATGTCAGAGAAAGCTTTGCCTAATCCTAGGTCATGAATAATTAATTATTATTCATTTCCTCTTATTCCATAATATATTGAGCATTTCAATTTCTTCTTGCCTATTTTCCCTTTCCCTCCTCCATTTCTTAACCGCCTGGTCCTATCTCAGCCCTTGTATCAGACTATAGAGGCAGTATATCAACCCTGGGCAAAGTACTTGTCTTCATCTGGGTCCACTATAGCTCCTAATCTGTGCTTCAGAGTTTTCATTTAGGTGACGTATCTAGACCTACTTCTTGGTCAGGGTTTCCTCCCTTAGGTGGAAGACCAGGTGAAAGGTAGGCCTGTCTGAATACCCAGGGGTAGGATAATGGAGTGCAAGGCCAGGTGCCTCGTACACATATTTACCAGAGTGAGTATGTAACAGATGTAACATTCAAAGGGCAACCAAAATCCAACAAAGAATAGCTCAAAAGAAAGTCTCCAATTTTGAAAAGCTAGACTGAAAAGGAGAGCCAAAGAAAGAGGCTAAAATAGAGAAACCAGGGAGGCAAAGGAAATAGAATTGATACAGGCAGGGGGCACTGAAAATGTGGACTGATAGAAGCTAAGGTACTTTTATTAGCTTTAGAAATAAAGTTAATAATAATAGCTAATTCTTACAATTAGATTCACTCTGTGACAGGCACTGTTTTAAATGCTCTCTATCAGTAGTTCTCAAACTGTTCAAGGGAACCTTCATGTATCCCCAAGACCCTTTTAGGAATCTGCAAGTTCCAATCTATTTCCATAGTAATAGTAATATATTATTTGGTGTTTTCAGTCTTTATTCTCTTGTGAGTGTTCAGTGGAGTTTTCCAGAGGCCACATGTTGTATAATATTGCAACAGATTGAAAGCAGAAGTAGATATGAGAATCCAGCTGCCTTCTATTAAAGCAGACAACAGAAAATATTTGAGAAAAATGTAAAATAATGCTACTGTCTCACAATTTTTTTCTTGTTTTGGCACAGAGAGCTAGGTAGGTAGGGAGCTAGTTATAACTGGGAAGGGAGAAACACAAGGGCTCTGCTGAGGAAAC
This sequence comes from Pseudorca crassidens, assembly GCF_039906515.1. Taxonomy (NCBI): domain Eukaryota; kingdom Metazoa; phylum Chordata; class Mammalia; order Artiodactyla; family Delphinidae; genus Pseudorca; species Pseudorca crassidens. The sequence continues at coordinate 68,897,195 of NC_090303.1, read as the reverse complement.
CCTTCCATGGATTTAATGGATTTAATTTATTTTAGCCAGATGAAAAGTTATAGTTAGTATCCAATATAAAGAGTGCTCTTTTAACTACATTGTAATTTCTCCCAGGATTTCTACATTTTCATCATAATCTGTTACACTCTCTATACCTCTGTGTTAGTTGTACTGTGGGGATACTGCAGTAAATGAGAGAGCAATCTAGACAGCATCCGCCAAGGGCATCATGATGCTACAAGATGATAGACGGCTAGCCTAGAGTTCCCGGGGCTAATTAGCAACAAAGCAGTGAAGTTCAGAGTTACTCATAGAGACTAGACAAGAACAGAAACACTAGCTATGGCAGAAAAAAGAAGGGGCAGATGTATGACAAAAAAAAATTCCTCCACCAAATATATTAAAGGAAACAGACCCTGGAAAGTGAGATGGCAGGCAATTAAATTATAAATGCAACTTTGTTGAAGCCCATGGGAAAAGAGTAGGCTATTGTCAAAGAATCCCTGAGGAACGTGAAAGGGAAAGGAAAGCCAGGCTATGCAATCCTAAGAAATAGACTCTTTAAAAAATTATTTAGTAAACCAATATTAAGCATGTGAAACAGTTGTTCTTGATGCTAGTTCTATTTATATATTTCTCAAACTGGAACGTACCTAGAGTGATCTGGGACAAAAAACACAGCATAATATGACATACTTTTGGACTGTTAATTCTATCTGATGGAAAGTAATTTAAAGTGTGTATTTATATTGAAACAGTCATAGCTATGTTATAAAGAGAACACAGAATTCAAATATATATTTTAAGATGGACAATTTGGCAAAGTCTTATCTTCTGTTACTCTTTCAGGAATTGGATAAGTCCCCAACTGGCTCATGCCATGCCCCCATCTCTATGACCAAAATTGCATTTCATTTATTATTACTGCCATTTTACTCAGTTTTCCATCTTGAAATGGAAATATACACTGAAATTTCAATGATATGGAAAAAGTATCAAGGGGAGATAGTTTTAAAAGATAGAAAATTGTCAAAAATGTCCATTATGTCCAAAGTTTGACCATTGATTTAATGTGTTCCTTTTTATAAAGTTTAATACTCAATATATAGTATATCGCTGACCCTTCATCTTGGGGGAAAATATAAATGATTTTATATTTGGAAGTTAAGTAGAAACAAGAAAAATTATTTTATAGCTATATTCATGCAATAAATACAGCCTATAAAAAGCGTGAGACATTTTGACTATGTGTTTCATCAGGAAAAAGAAATCCTACTGTGGTGATGTTGTGCTTTTCAAGGGGCTATTCAGTCCCATAGCATCAAGCTTAGTCTATAGCAATATTTAAACAGGAACTATTTCTTAACCACAGTAAGTAGTGAATCAGAGCTACACACTGTTAAAACTGAAAGAGGATTCAGAGATCATCAGTACTTTAGTACTGTGCTGGTTGAGCAGTGAAGCAAACCAAAGTGTCAGAAGCCATGTTCTTGAAGTAGTAAATAGTTAAGTGAATGGAGTAGTTAAAGAGCATACAATTTAGAGGGAGATAGGCTTTGGTTTTTATTCTGCTCCACCACTTACCTATGTAACACCAGAAAGTTATTTAACATTTCTAAATTTCAACTTCTACATTTCTAAATTGAGATAATAACTATACTGATGCTTGAAACAAGCTGTAATATAGTTTATGGGGATAATGCTGTAGAGTAAAGGTAGCATTTCTCTATTTAAAAAATCTATTAATTTGATTTTAAGTTCTAGAATTAAACTACAGAATATATTTAGTTATAGCATAGGCTTTGTTATAGTCATAAAATAGATTGGTAATGTCATCTATCTGAACAATGTTAAAATATTATCATGGTTAAAAAAACAATGAGGTGTAGGATAAAAAGAAGAGGTGAAACATATGAGGGGTGTGAATCTCCTAATTTTACATATAGGGAACCAACATACATTGTCAAGTTTAGACTGTAACTTAAATAGTTTATGGTCCATATTCAATCTAAAGTTAAAAAAGATAACATATATGAATTATATATTCATATAGAAATGAGTCTTCAACCCTCATGGTTAAATTGAACCATATGAAATTCCAAATATTCAATCAGGAATAAAATAGTAATATAAAAAATGACAAAGTTTGGAAGAAGGGAAGGAGAGGTAATGTAAATATAATAAATTCCTCATCCTTAATTTTGATAAATAATCAATGGAGATACAAATATATTATTTAGTGTTAGAGGAGTGTAACCTTCAAAAACTAGAGAATAAAATTGGGAATAGGAATTAATGTGAAGGTAGAGGAGGCTTTTAGTTTTCAAAGTATACTTTCTACATTTTTATAACTTTTTTCCAAGTACATCTATCACTGTTATAATAATAATTTTCAAAAATAAATTACTCTCATAATTCATAATACCCTGAATGCATACTTACTGCTGTAAGTATGAAGCTCTTAACTTTTAGAATATGCATTTTCAGAAATATGAAAGTATTTCCAAATTGTTCCCATAGTCATGTTTTCTACATATACTTTTACACAACAAAGTAATCTCCTTTTCAACTTTAACTGAAATTTTATTTCTTTTATTTGTCTTAATTTTCATAACGTTTTGAGGGAAGCTAGTCTTATAAAAGGACAGTTACACAAATCTCTCTTGTTTTATATATAAAACAAGATATTAAGCTAAGAATAATGATTCTAATCTACAGGAAAATTTGAATGTTGCTCTTTAAATTGTCTGAATTTATTGCCTTCCTAAGAAAACCACATTCTTTGAACTTGTCTCTTCCTCTTCACTTCCATTATCTGATTAGCATTTGACTTTTATTAATTTTTTTTATTTTTTGGAGTGGGGGAGAGATGGAAAAACGGGTTTTAATTTTAAAAATTTAATAAGTGGACTATTTTTTAGAGCAGTTTTAGGGTTACAGAAAAATTGAGTGGAAAGTACAGAGATTTTCCATATAGTCTCTCACCCTGCCACACACACATTTTCCCCTATTATTAACATCTTGCATTAGCATGATACATTTGTTACAGTTTATGAACCCATGAACTGGAATTACTTATTTTTTCATTTACATGTCTATACTTGGCTTCTATACCTCTACTGACTCACAGAAGTCAGTTTCTGCAGAAAGAAACTGTCTTTGATATTCTATGTGGCAGATACAACATTTATATCACACTCATGCTACATGCCTAGTGTAAGGCTCTACTCCACACAGTCATTCAGGGACCCTGGCTGGGGAAGGTTCTATTATCTTGAAGGTGTTTTATGTACAGTCTTGCTGCTCAAATTGTGCTCTGCAGACCTGTATCACTGATATCATTAGGAACTTTATAGAAATGCAGAGTCTTAGCCTCTACCTTGGACCCAAGTGATAATCTGCCTTTTGACAAGATGCCTAAGTGATCTGTATGCACATTAAAGTTTGAGAAGAGTGGGACCAGAAGACATGCTTGGATTCCTATGCCAGGGGAAGAGAGATGCAAAACCTAACATAGGCATTTTATTGCCTCAGCCCAGAAGTGACAAAATCACTTCCCTTCCAAGAGCATTGACCAGAACCAGATATACTTCGTCTCATCTAAGTGTAAGGAGGCTGGAGAATACAGGTGATATATTTGATGAGCTTCACTATGTTCACATAGTTTTAATATCCTAGACAGGTGTTTTGAATGATTATGGGTGAAAATCTCAGAATCCTGAATGTGAAGGCTATTCACTTAAACATATCAATTGCAAATTTATCTTTTCCTTTTTTGTTAATATGATTAAGTAATATAACTGCTTCACACTAAATAATGCAGTAAATTTAATTAATCCATGTGCTCAACTTAGATATTCTAGGAAAAATTCCAATTCTACTTTGTTCCTTTTTTATCATAAATATTGATTTTCATCATCAAAATTGATATATACGTGACACAATATTTACATTCCCTAAGAAGTTCCTGGATTGTTTATACACTTCACATTCTTTGAACAAACTGTAATAAAATCAGTTACAGTCCTTAGGCAATAAACTTGACATTGATGACCACTTTTTATTCAAAGCTAATCTTATAGCTCAATATTTTTACCTGAAGTTAACAGAGTCCTTATGTGTCACAAAGTGTCCACAACACAGTACCAGAGATGAAAAGGTAAACTTTAAATAACATACAGGGTCAAGAGCAGAGTCTAAGAATGAAAGAAGGTCAATTATTGTATATAAGAATGTAGGAATCTATAAACCTTCATAATCTGTGTCAAGGTCAGAAACCAAAGTGAAGGACAAGATAGTGGCATAGCAAGGGATGGAGATCTGAGCAAAAATTATAGGCCAGTTTGAATTTGTTTGGAATATGAAACCATAAGAATTATTTGGGGATATTTTTAAAGAGCTAGGACAAAATATCAAAGTCACTCATTCACTCAACAATATTTATTCTCCATTCTGCTATGAGGAATTTTGATGCCTCTCTCTAGTTTCCCTCATATTGTCGTTAGTTGTTGAATTTTTCTTATTCTTTGCATCTTTTGAAATAAAGCAAGTTAATATTAACCATACTATGTCAACTATTTAAAATTTCTTATAACAGATGAACAAATATAAAGTGCTCATCTCTCACCTCAAAAACTGGTCTTAATTACACAGGGCATGTAGAATCAGTGCCCTATTAAGGCACTGATTATTAAGTTGGGAAGCAGCACAGCATAACTGAAGTTCTACTGACATGAATTCAAATGCTGGCTCTGATACTTATCACTTTGGGCTAGTTACTTAACCTCTCTAGGCTTCATTTTCTTCATCTACTTACTGAGGATAAAAATATCTATTCCTCAGGTAGAAAGTGGGTGTAAAAATTTAGTGCAGGGCCTAACATGTAGTTAATATTCAAGAAATAATACCTATTATTATTTTGGAAAATAACTGTTTATCTCATCTCATATCCCACACAATGTAGGTGCCACCACTGTGATGTTTCAGATTGAGATTTATCAAATCTCCATTAGAACATTTTCACTGACAGGGAGCTCGTTACCTTACAAGGCTGTCCAATCCATTCATGAACAACTCTAATTTTTAAAATATTTTTTTCTTACGCAAATCCCTTCTTATGTGGATCTGCCTTTTTACTATATATATATATATACACGCACACATACATTTATACACAAATATATACATACATATATAGGTAATATAACCATACATATATTTAGCCTTACTAATGCCATATGTAGTAATCCATTATTAAATGTATTTTAATTTGATGTCAAAAGTAATGGTGTCAGGAATGTTCTTTGTAAAAGGTTAGTTTATTAATACTATATGTCCCATATTACAAAGTCATCCTTTAAAGTATTTTTCCAAGGCTTAGCCCACAAGATGTTCAAACAAATGCTTAAGCCATTGATTGCTGCATAGAAAAGTGGCATTAGGTCATGTACACAACAAATTTCAAGCACTTAAAAGACCTTCAAGATGGCGGAGGAGTAAGACGTGGAGATCACCTTCCTCCCCACAAATACATCAAAAATACATCTACATGTGGAACAACTCCTACAGAACACCTACTGAATGCTGGCAGAAGACCTCAGACTTCCCAAAAGGCAAGAAACTCCCCACGTACCTGGGTAGGGCAAAAGGAAAAAGAATAAACAGAGACAAAAGAATAGTGATGGGACCTGCACCTCTGGGAGGGAGCTGTGAAGGAGGAAAGGTTTCCACACACTAGAAGCCCCTTTGCGGCAGAGACTGCGGGTAGCGGGGGTGGGGGAAGCTTCGGAGCCACAGAGGAGAGCACAGCAACAGGGGTGCAGAGGACAAAGCGGAGAGATTCCCGCACAGAGGATCGGTGCCGACCAGCACTCACCAGCCCGAGAGGCCTGTCTGCTCACCTGACGGGGCAGGCGAGGGCTGGGAGCTGAGGCTCGGGCTTCAGAGGTCAGATCCCAGGGAGAGGACTGGGGTTGGCTGCATAAAGACAGCCTGAAGGGGACTAGTGCACCACAGCTAGCCGGGAGTGAGTCCGGGAAAAAGTCTGGACCTGCCTAAGAGGCAAGAGACTACTGTTTCGGGTGAGCGAGGAGAGGAGATTCAGAGCACCACGTAAACGAGCTCCAGAGACGGGCGCACGCCGCGGCTATCAGCACAGACCCCAGAGACGAGCATGAAATGCTAAGGCTGCTACTGCAGCCACCAAGAAGCCTGTGTGCAAGCACAGGTCACTATCCACACCTCCCCTCCCAGGAGCCTGTGCAGCCCACCACTGCCAGGGTCCCGTGATCCAGGGACAACTTCCCCGGGAGAACACATGGCAGGCCTCAGGCTGTTGCAACGTCATGCTGGCCTCTGCTGCAGCAGGCTCGCCCTGCATTCCATATCCACCCCCGCACTCCCCGGCCTGAGTGAGCTAGAGCCCCCTAATCAGTTGCTCCTTTAACCCTGTCCTGTCTGAGGAAACAACAGACAACCTCAGGGGACCTACACGCAGAGGCGGGGCTAAATCCAAAGCTGAACCCCAGGAGCTGTGCAAACAGAGAAGAGAAAGGGAAATTTCTCCCAGCAGCCTCAGGAGCAGCAGATTAAATCTTCACAATCAACTTGATGTACCCTGCATCTGTGGAACACCTGAATAGACAATGAATCATCCCAAAATTGAGGTGGTGGACTTTGTGTGATTTTTGTCTGTATAGGTTGGCTTTTTTTTTTTTTGAGGTATGTGGGCCTCTCACTGTTGTGGCCTCTCCTGTTGCAGAGCACAGGCTCTGGACGCGCAAGCTCAGTGGCCATGGCTCACGGGCCCAGCCGCTCTGCGGCATGTGGGATCTTCCCAGACCAGGGCACAAACCTGTGTCCTCTGCATCGGCAGGTGGACTCTCAACCACTGTGCCACCAGGGAAGCCCCTATAATTGGCTTTTACCATTTGTCCTAGGGTTCTGTCTGGTTTTTTTCTCTTTCTTTAGTATAGTTTTTAGTGCTTGTTATCATTGGTGGATTTGTTTTTTGGTTTGGTTGCTCTCTTCTTTCTTTCTTTTTTTTATTACTTTCTAATACATTTTTATTTTTAATAATTTAAAAATTTTTTATTTTAATAACTATAATTTCTTTTCTTTTTTTCTTTCCTTCTTTCTTTCCTTCTCCTTTTCTTCTGAGGCATGTGGCTAACAGGGTCTTGGTGCTCTGGCCGGGTGTCAGGCTTATGCCTTTGAGGTGGGAAAGCCAAGTTAAGGACATTGGTGCACCAGAGACCTGCCGGCTCCACATAATATCAAACGGGGAAAGCTCTCTCAGAGATCTCCATCTCAAGGCTAAGACCCAGCTCTGCTCAATGACGGGCAAGTTACAGTGCTGAACACCCTATGCCAAACAACTAGCAAGATAGGAGCACAAACCCACCCATTAGTAGAGAGGCTGCCTTAAATCATAATAAGATCACAGACACCCGAAAATATACCACAGGACTCGGTCCTGCCCACCAGAAAGACAAGATTCAGCCTCATCCACCAGAACACAGGCACTAGTCCCCTCCACCAGGAAGCCTACACAACCCACTGAACAAACATTAGCCACTGGGGGCAGACACCAAAACAATGGGAACTAAGAACCTGCAGCCTGAGAAAAGGAGACCCCAAACACAGTAAGTTAAGCAAAATGAGAAGACAGAGAAACACACAGCAGATGAAGGAGCAAGGTAAAAACCCACCAGACCAAACAAATGAAGAGGAAATAGGCAATCTACCTGAAAAAGAATTCAGAGTAATGATAGTAAAGATGATCCAAAATCTTGGAAATAGAATGGAGAAAATACAAGAAACATTTAAAAAGGACCTAGAAGAACTACAGAGCAAACAAACAATGATGAACACAATAAATGAAGTTAAAAATTCTCTAGAAGGAATCAATAGCAGAATAAGTGAGGCAGAAGAACGGATAAGTGACCTGGAAGACAAAATAGTGGAAATAAGTACTGCAGAGCAGAATAAAGAAAAAAGAATGAAAAAAATTGAGGACAGACTCAGAAACTTCTGGGACAACATTAAATGCACCAGCATTCAAATTACAGCGGTCCAAGAAGAAGAAGAGAAAAAGAAAGGGACTGAGAAAATATTTCAAGAGATAATAGTTGAAAACATCCCTAATATGGGAGAGGAAATAGTCAATCAAGTCCAGGAAGCACATAGAGTCCCATACAGGATAAATCCAAGGAGAAACATGGCAAGACACATTAATCAAACTACCAAAAATTAAATACAAAGAAAAAACAATAAAAGCAGCAAGGGAAAAACAACAAATAATATACAAGGGAATTCCCATAAGGTTAACAGCTGAACTCTCAGCAGAAACTCTTAAAGCCAGAAGGCAGTGGCAGGACATACTTAAAGTGATGAAACGGAAAAACTTACAACCAAGATTACTCTATACAGCAAGCATCTCATTCAGATTTGACAGAGAAATTAAAACCTTTACAGACAAGCAAAAACTAAGAGAATTCAGCACCACCAAACCAGCTTTACAACAAATGCTAAAGAAACTTCTCTAGGCAGGAAACACAAGAGAAGGAAAAGACCTACGATAACAAACCCAAAACAATTAAGAAAATGGTAATAGGAACATTCATTTCGATAATTATCTTAAATGAAAATGGAGTAAATGCTCCAACCAAAAGACACAGACGGGCTGAATGGATACAAAAACAAGACCCATATATATGCTAACTACAAGAGACCCACTTCAGACCTAGGGACACATACAGACTGAAAGTGAGGGCATGGAAAAAATATTCCATGCAAATGGAAATCAAAACAAACCTAGAGCAGCAATTCTCATATCAGACAAAATTGACTTTAAACTAAAGACTTTTACAAGAGACAAAGAAGGACACGACATAATGATCAAGGGATCAATCCAAGAAGAAAATATAACAATTGTAAGTATTTAGGCACCCAACATAGGAGCACCTCAATACACAAAGCAAATGCTAACAAGCATAAAAGGGGAAATGGACATTAACACAATAATAGTAGGGGACTTTAACACCCCACTTTCACCAATGGACAGATCATCCAAAATGAAAATAAATGAGGAAACAAAAGCTTTAAATGATACACTGAACAAGATGGACTTAGTTGATATTTATAGGACATTCCATCCAAAAACAATAGAATACACTTTCTCCTCAAGTGTTCATGGAACATTCTCCATGATAGATCACATCTTGGGTCACAAACCAAACTTTGGTAAATTTAAGAATACTGAAATCATATCAAGTATCTTTTCTGACCACAACACTATGAGACTAGATATCAATTACAGGAAAAAAGCTGTAAAAGATACAAACACATGGAGGCTAAACAATACACTACAAAATAACCAAGAGATCACTGAAGAAATCAAAGAGGAAATCAAAAAATACCTAGAAACAAATGACAATGAAAACACAACGACCCAAAACCTATGGGATGCAGCAAAAACAGTTTTAAGAAGGAAGTTTATAGCAATACAATCCTACCTCAAGAAAGAAGAAAAATCTCAAATAAACAACCTAACCTTACACCTAAAGCAATTAGGGAAAGAAGAACAAGAAAACCCCAAAGTCAGCAGAAGGAAAGAAATCATAAAGATCAGATCAGAGGTAAATGAAAAAGAAATGAAGGAAACAATAGCAAAGATCAATAAAACTAAAAGCTGGTTCTTTGAGAAGATAAACAAAATTGATAAACCATTAGCCAGACTCATCAAGAAAAAAAGGGAGAAGACTAATCAATAGAATTAGAAATGAAAACAGAAAAGTAACAACTGACACTACAGAGATACAAAGGATCATGAGAGATTACTATAAGCAAGTATATGCCAATAAAATGGACAAACTGGAAGAAATAGACAAATTCTTAGAAATACACAACCTTCCAAGACTGAACCAGGAAGAAAATGAAAATATAAACAGACCAATCACAAGAACTGAAATTGAAACTGTGATTAAAAATCTTCCAACAAAGTAAAGCTCAGGACCAGAAGGCTTCACAGGTGAATTCTAACAAGCATTTAGAGAAGAACTAACACGAATCCTTCTCAAACTCTTACAAAATAAAGCAGTGGGAGGAACATTCCCAAACTCATTCCACGCGGCCACCATCACCCTGATACCAAAACCAGACAAAGATGTCACAAAGAAAGAAAACTAGAGGCCAATATCACTGATGAACATAGATGCAAAAATCCTCAACAAAATACTAGCAAACATAATCCAGCAGCACATTAAAAGGATCATAGACCATGATCAAGTGGGGTTTATCCCAAGAATGTAAGGATTCTTCAATATACACAAATCAATCAATGTGACACACCATATTAACAAACAGAAGGTGAATAACCATATGATCATCTCAATAGATGCAGAAAAAGATTTCAACAAAATTCAACACCCGTTTATGATAAAAGCCCTCCAGAAAGCAGGCATAGAAGGAACTTACCTCGACATAATAAAGGCCATATATGACAAACCCAGAGCCAACCTCATTCTCAATGGTGAAAAAGTGAAAACATTTCCTCTAAGATCAGGAACAAGACAAGGATGTCCACTCTCACCACTATTATTCAACATCATTTTGGAAGTTCTAGCCACAGCAAGGAAGGAAAAGAAATAAAAGGAATACAAATTGGAAAAGAAGAAATAAAGCTGTCACTGTTTGCAGATGACATGATACTATACATAGAGAATCCTAAAGATGCTACCAGAAAACTACTAGAGCTAGTCAATGAATTTGGTAGAGTAGCAGGATACAAAATTAATGCACAGAAATCTCTTACATTCCTTTACAATGATATTGAAATATCTGAAAGAGAAATTAAGGAAACACTCCCATTTACCATTGCAACAAAAAGAATAAAATACCTAGGAATAAACCTACCTAAGGAGACCAAAGACCTGTATGAAGAAAACTATAAGACAGTGATGAAAGAAATTAAAGATGATACAAAGAGATGGAGAGATATACAACACTCTTGGATTGGAAGAATCAACGTTGTGGAAATGACTATACTACCCAAGCAATCTAGAGATTCAATGCAATCCCTATCAAACTACCAATGGCATTTTTCACAGAACTACAACAAAAAATTTCACAATTTGTATGGAATACAGAAGACCCTGAATAGCCAAAGCCATCTTGAGATAGAAAAACGGAGCTGGAGGAATCAGGCTCTGTGACTTCAGACTATACTACAAATCTACAGTAATCAAGACAGTATGGTACTGGCACAAAAACAGAAATACAGATCAGTGGAACAGGACAGAAAGCCCAGAGATAAACCCACACACATATGGTCACCTTATCTTTGACAAAAAGAGGCAAGAATATACAATGGAGAAAAGATAACCTCTTCAATAAGTGGTGCTGGGAAAACTGGACAGCTGCATGTAAAAGAATGAAATTAGAACACTCCCTAACACCATACACAAAAATAAACTCAAAATGGATTAAAGACCTAAGTGTAAGGCCAGACACTATAAAACGCTTAGAGGAAAACATAGGCAGAATACTCTATGACAAAGATCACAGCAAGATCCTTTTTGAACCACCTCCTAAAGAAATGGAAATAAAAATAAACAAATGGGACCTAATGAAACTTAGAAGCTTTTGCACAGCAAAGGAAACCATAAACAAAACAAAAAGACAACCTTCCGAATGGGAGAAAATATTTGCAAATGAAACAACTGACAAAGGATTAATCTCAAAAATTTACAAGCAGCTCATGCAGCTCAATATCAAAAGAACAGACAACCCAATCCAAAAATGGGCAAAAGACCTAAATAGACATTTCTACAAATAAGATATACAGATTGGCAGCAAACACATGAAAGTATGTTCAACATCACTAATCATTAGAGAAATCAAATCTACAATGAGGTATCACTTCACACCAGTCAGAATGGCCATCATCAAGAAATCTACAAACAATAAATGCTGGAGAGGGTGTGGAGAAAAGGGTGCCCTCTTGCACTGTTGGTGGGATTGTAAATTGATACAGCCACTATGGAGAAAAGTATGGAGGTTCCTTAAAAAACTAAAAATAGAACTACCTTATGACCCAGCCATCCCACTACTGGGCATATACCCTGAGAGAACCGTAATTCAAAAAGAGTCATGGACCACAATGTGTATTGCAGCTCTATTTACAATAGCCAGGACATGGAAGCAAGCCTAGTGTCCATCGTCAGGTGAATTGATAAAGAAGATGTGGCACATATATACAGTGGAATATTATTCAGCCATAAAAAGAAATGAAACTGAGTTATTTTTAGTGAGGTGGATGGACCCAGAATCTGTCTGTCATACAAAGCAAAATAAGCCAGAAAGAGGAAAACAAATACCGTATGCTAACACATATATATGAATCTAAAAAAAAAAAAAAAAAAAGAAATGGTTCTGAAGAACCTAGGGGCAGGACAGGAATAAAGATGCAGATGTAGAGAATGGACTTTAGGACACAGGGAGGTAAGCTGGGACAAAGTGAGAGAGTGCCATGGATATATATACACTACCAAATGTAAAATAGCTAGCTAGTGGGAAGCAGCCACATAGAACAGGGAGATCAGCCCGGTGCTTTGTGACCACCTAGAGGGGTGGGATAGGGAGGGTGGGAGGGAGACGCAAGAGTGAGGAGATATGGGGATATATGTAAGTGTATAGCTGATTCACTTTGTTATAAAGCAGAAACTAACACACCATTGTAAAGCAATTACACTGCAATAAAGATGTTAAAAAATTTTTTTTCATGTACCTACTAGAAAAAGAAAAATGATGCACTTGTGAGAACTGTTCATACTTTGCTTCAACCTAGTTTCATATAATACAGGCTTGTCTTGAACAATCTCACATTTTGCAAAATTGAGCACTAAAAGTAACAAGACTCGTGGAAAAACAGAACTGGGTCTATACTGGAACTCTGTGACCAGAGCACTAACATAAACAGTAATACTCCTAATAAAGGATCCTAGTAAAGTTAAATCTCTACTAGCATCACTGTCAGAAAACTCTTTGCAATGTTTTACCTGTGCTTCCTTCTTCCAGATATAGATCCTAGAAGGCATACACTTTTGATAAAGACTTTTCATCAGAATTCTTCTTTTACTACATTATTTTAATTCATGGTGAAATGTCTCCACATCTGTATTTCCCCAGACAGCTGAACATAGTGGAAAGCCTAGCAATTCTTGAAGAAAATAAACAGCCACTTTTTGCTCTACAGGAAGGCACTTCGGAGATTTTCTGCTTTTTTTTTTTTAAGCTCTTTATGTATTGCAAAAGTGGTCTGTTTAATTTTGAGAAGCTTGCCACTGATTGCTTCAAAACAGTAACAGGCTGGACATAATTGTGCATGAACCAACATAACCTCCACATCATACTTATAGTATGTTTTAATTTACCAGTAGTGCATGAGGTGAATCAAATCAAAGAAAGACTGCAGAAGAACCAACTATAGTACCAGCTATTACAAACCCTGGGAATCTTATTTCTTCAGGTGCTTTTCAACAGTCAACAGAACAGAGACACAAAGTACAGCAGGGGTTCATGGGCTAATGGGCTCACTCACTCCTCCAAAATAATAGAATATACTTAAAAAGTCTTTGAGGTGAGTAGAGGACATTTTAAATTTTTATTTATTTAAAATTTACACACTACTTATTTCCAAAAATGACTTTTGGTAACTGCCAGAGAAGAAGGGACCCATGCCAAAGAGAATTTCATGCTCTTTTTGTTTGTCATAACATGTAAATCAGACATAATGTCTACCTAAGTTTTAGTGGCTCCAAATGGATTGAGAGCTTAGTGATTAAGAACATGAATTTTGGACCCAAGCAAATCTAGGTTTGAATCTTGGCATGTCACTCACTAGCTGTGTGACATTAAATTAGTTCCCTTCTCCAAGCCGTGGTTCCTTTCTCTGTGAAATGAGGCTAATAACGTCTGACACATTTTCATGAGAGCTGGGTAAGATACCATATGTAAAGCAACACAACAAATGATAACTAAAAATCTTTTTTTTTAATTATTATTGTCTTTTGTCAAGAGTAGATCTTTTTCACTGCAATCATATATCTAAGCATTATCTATCTACATTTTATATGGTTTCAAAATTGTTAATTTACAGAAGAAATTTATTTTTAAGCTTCTATAGTCCCTATTTATTTTTGAAATGCTAGCCCAAACTTATAATATACCCTGGCATCCTTTAGTAGTACTGAAGGTCATTGAAATCACATCACAGTTATTGTGAATCCAGACAAGTAGAAGTGAAATGTCAAGAACTAAAAGTAATGCAGGGAACTCACTTTGTTTAGTCAATAAAAGTGATTGGACCTGGTTATCTTTCCTGCCTCTTTCATTAGCCCAGGAGACAGTTGGAGGTTATAATTTAAGCTGTTTCTAAAACAAGATAAAAGAACCTCTTTCTGAGTATTAATATTTTAACAGCCAGTTGATAAACCTAGCTATCTAAGTACATGTTTGAGAAAAGTAAAAGGAACATGGATGTTGGTCGAACCTTTTTTTTTTTTTTTTTTTTTCCTCTTGATTAGTTTCAAACTGAAGCTTTTAGTCATGATCCTGGTTTGTCTGTGAGTCAGGAAAACACATCATAACCTGAAAAAATATATATGCTCCATACTGGCCCGGTGCTAGATGGTGCCTCTTCAAATTGCTATCTGGCCTTCAGACTCTTGCTACTTAAATTGTCATCCCCAGACCAGCAGAAAGAATCACCTGGAGCTTGTTAGAAAGGCAAGATCTAGGATCCTACTCAGACATAGTGAATCAGAATCTGCATTTTAACAAGATCCTGGGCTGATTCCAATGCATTTAAAATTTGAGAAGGCCTGCTTTATTTGTGTCTCTAACTTCAGTGCCTTTTCCTTCCATTTATTCTCCTCCAAACAACATCCCAGAGTCCCCTACTAACACCTTGGTAATGTTTAATACAATTTCTACTATAGTCCAATATATGTATTTCCCCCAAAATGCATGATTTTCAAAATCATGCTAAAGTAACAGGGTTACTGTTACTAAAGTACCGGAAAAATAGTGTTGGGAGATCATTCAAATTTTAATCTACTTGGTAACCAGAGGCTCTAACCAAAACCATAATTGGTACCTCCAGAGATAACTTGGACAGCTAGGCAGGCACTGAGCATGTTTGGAGGCTGCTTCAAGGACATTAAAAATTCACACAAAACAATGAAGTAGAAATGCTGGCTTACAGGTGCAGAGCCAATGCAAATGCAAGTGGTGCTCTGGACAGGAGGATGAACAAACGACCAAAAGGGGAAAGCTGGTTAAAGTATGGGTTCAGCTTTCTGGAGAGGAATCCCCAGTGTAAGAGCTCATTTTCCATTGTCTTAAAATATAGCCAAAAGGACCCCTATCTGTGTAATATCCAAGCTAATGGATTTTTCTTTTCCTGCAGAAGTTTCTAAGTATTGCTACACCAGCTCTTTGCCTAGAATTGGTCACATATGAACCAACCTAACTTCACTTTTATGTTGACATAATTCCCATGTTTATAAATGACATCAAGATCATAGTCATTCTACAAACAGGTATTCTGACACTATCATAGTCTTTCCTATAAGAGGAAAAACAAAATATCCCCCTGAACTAATTCTCACTAAGGTGTTAAGGACTCATTCTAGATGTATGTGAAAAGACCAATATACAATATTCAGAAACAAATTTTAGTGACGAAATTTCAGATATTTTAGAGAAGATGTATTTTAAAAGCGGTTCTTCTCAAAATCCTTTAAGCTACACAACACAAGCAAACACTTATACCCTCCTGTCACCTTCCTTCCTTCCCTCCTTTATTCTTTTCTGCCAACTTTCCTTCAACTGTCATCCATGGAGCAACACTACATGCATGGCATTGTGTTGGATGCTATAGATAAAAGACCTAATGGGAAGACCATTTTTAAGAAAAGTATTTAGAGATCAAGGAGAAAAACCACAAAAATTGATCAAAAGGATTATTTTTTATGAAATAAATATCTGTCCAGAAACATTAGAGGGAAACAAGTTATTTATCCTGAATAGATTACCAAGGGTTCACCTCATGAGCAACTACAAGTATTGGAAATACTATTTGATCAAGTAGGTTGTCCAGCAATTCTCAGGGATTCTGCAAAGAGAATAAAAAAGTGACTTAAAAACTGAGAAAAGGGGATTTGATTAGGTGTTTAAAGGACTATCCTAAAATGAGAGATAAAAAATGTTGTAATGGGGCATAATGCTTGAAGTGTGGAAAGGTCAAAGCTGGCAAACTTAGAAGGAGGGTTATTACCCAACAAAAAATTTCATCCCATTTCTCCCAAATACATTTGATCTTGCTCTTCCAGGGCATTTGACAATAACTCACTCACGTGAAGGTGGGCAGTTATCATTTAGGCCATACAAAACTTATACGACAGTTTGGTCCACATGGGAATTCTGTCCTGATAAAGTAGAGGACAGCAATGCAATTCATTAGCACCTTAGTCCCTTGGTTGGTAGAACCTCCCCTTGTGTGTGACAGCAGCACTATTATCTTTATCATCACTGTCACCACCCCATCCATAGCAAACACTTATTACGGAATTCACTATGTGCCTGACATTCATTGCACTTAAGAGCTTAATTTGCTTTCTCTGACCTAATCCTCACAAAGTAAGACTATCTCGTGCCAATGCTCACGTGGATTGGGAGGAAACTGTGCAAGTGAGATTATAATACCTCAAGTCTCACTAAAATCGGTTACCTGAAATCCTGCTACCTTTAGGCATTCCAAATCCTGGCCTTTCGTCAAAGTTTCAGTTATGCAAGATGAAAAAGTCTGGAGATCTAACATACAGCAATGTGACTACAGTTAACAATACAGTACTGTATCATTGAAATTTGCTAAGAGGGTAGATCTTAAGTGTTCTTATCACCACAAAAAAAGAAGGGAGGGAGGGAGGGATGGAGGGAGGGGAGAAAGAAGGAAGAAATTGGTACCTATGTTGGGTGATGAATATGTTAATTAGCTTAATTGTGGTTATTTTACAACGTACATGTAAATCAAAGCATCAAATTGTAACACTCAAATATATATTTTTTATTTTGTCAATTATATCTCACTAAAGCTGGGAGTGGGAAGGGGAAAGTAAGTAATTCCTGTTAGCCATAGGCTTTATAAGGATGAATATCAATCCCTGACCTGAATTTCTCTCATACTGCCTTATAGTTAAGACTTTCTCTAAAGGGATTGGCAATGTGATTTCCTAAAAGATTTCCAGGCAGAGAAATTTCAGAATCTCTTTTAGTTTTCAATTCTATTCCTCCCTCTAGAGAAGTGGGAAGTTGTCCTAGCTATTTTGCCTCACAAATTTGATTCATTTAATAAATTCTACTCTACAAAAACAAACAAAAAAACCAATTCTGGACTTGCGTTAATCATTTTAAGTATTTTAAAACCAATCTTATATAGGTAGATTTAAGGATACTTCTACCTTAATTTTGAATATATCATAGATATGTAACAAATTTACAAATTTTATTGCTGACAGAATAGTTTTGCATCTTTATGGGTGAACAGAAGGCTTTCCCTCAAGGCGTTAAACTTGGTTACCCTACTAAAATAGTGGAAAATTTTAACTGTTCTAGAGTCACAGGACACAAGACATGCATATTCCTGCTAGAATCCCAAATTCAGGTTGCAGCTTCTCCATCATATGTCTTGTCTCTTTCACAACAAACAACCACTTCTCCTCCTTCATATTGGGCCCTAGGCAATCTAGCACTTCTATTACCTGGGCTATAAATGCCCTTTACATAATTCCAAAGCATTATATGTTTTCTAGATTGCCACTTCAATCTCTTCTGCCAAAATTGGGAAAATGTAGAAAGTGTATAGCTAACTAGCATATACACACACACAAACACATTTGTGTTCTTCATTTATGTGTGTGTATGTGTGTGTACACACAAAGTATATGTGTTTGTCTATGTGTGTTTGTGGTGTGTGTTTTATATGCATGTATATAATATAGTGAGGGAGAGAATGAGACTAAGAAAAAGTCAGAATAAGAGAAAGCAATTTCTAAATTCTGTATCCAATATATTATTTAACTCTAACCCATATAATGTTCAATAGCTTTGCATTATAGTTACACATGATTTTAATATCTTAACTACAAAGATGAATATCTTTCTAGTTTCACTATCGATCCCTTTGTTTACCCCAACAAAAATTAACTATCCTTAAGTGTTACCCATAATTACACTAGTCATTTTTATTCAGTGGAAGTTCTAATATATCAATGGGTTACACATTGCATTTTTGTATTTAATGAACAATGTTTATTAGCTTTAAATTTTTTCCAGCTTATATGCTGCCTGAATATTTTAATTAAGTCTTGCCAATGATTTTTTTTTCACCTATTAAGACTACAGAGCTGAAAGAGATTAGGTAGATTCACAGACTTTCTAAAAGTATGAATTATAGGATAGGTATCAGTATCATGCTTTCTCTTACGAAAGAAGGTACATATCCTATGCAAATGCTCCTATAAAACATTAAAACACAAACATTAAAGTAAAAAAAATGAGCTTTGTAAGTTATACATTTTATTTTCTGTAATTTTTATAGCACACTTAATCTAACAAATAATTCTTAAATAATGTTTGACTTCCTATTGGAGGTCATCGAGAGGATGTGACTGTTGGTTTGACCCGGATGTGAGCTGGACCCCAGCAACTGGAAGCTCCTCACCCCCTCCTCTGTTTTTGGAATGTATGTTCTGCTTGCTTACTGCTCCCAGGAGCTGCCCCCAGGATGCATCCTTGAGCTAGTGATGTGGTGATGAAACTCTCTGGACTGGGTATGTGACTGAACCTGGTTAAGGCCTCAACATAAACTTTTAAGACTGTGGTGGGCTGGCGTGGAGATCTACTTGTCTTGCAGCCTCATAAGTTCTCTTGCTTGTTAGACCTGCCAGCCACCAATCTAGAGTGGTCTGTCTCCCTCTTTGGTCTCTCCCTGCCTTCTGTGTCCAGGGGCCATTTTCAGATCATACCTGGAAGCTCCTGAGGAGGTTGTGAAGTAACACATTCAAAAAACCCAAGGTTTTCAGTAAGCCCTCAAATTATTGTTTTACAAATGTATTTAATTTAATCAACTTGGAAAATTTTCCAAAGGAATAAAATTCACTAATTTTGAGAAATAAAGCAGGACAAAATATACAGTTATATTTTCTCTAATCATTTGTAAATAAAGTATCAGGACAAGGCTGGGTCTTAATCTACCCATTTTTAATATGTTAGAGTTTTGATATAGAATAAAATGATTTACTTCCTTTCTGTTTTAATTTTTTTTCAAAGAAACATAGTTAAACAATAGGAAGAATTTAAGAGGTCAATTAATCCAACTTTTACCTCATGTTTAATGAATAACCTCTATAGCATCGCTTCAGGCAACAGATTCTGCTTGAAAATATTCAGTGAAAGAAAAATCACTTCTCTCTTGGATCTCTTGACTTGATAATTTTTGTAAGTTTTTTTTTAAAGAGCAGTATTCAAATTCTATGAAGACTACTCCAAGAACCCAGATCTTTCTCATAAATAGTGAGAGACAAAAATGTTTAAGTTATAGA